>NW_027362771.1:467087277-467691027 GCF_046119375.1 Phyllobates terribilis | reverse complement strand
GTGTTAGAGAGAAGACCCCACTGACCATAAGAACTTACATATTACGTATGAAAGAGAAGACCCCACTGACAATAAGAACTTACATTTTACGTGTGAGAGAGAAGACCCCACTAACCATAAGAAATTACATTATACGTGTGAGCGAGACAAGACCAAATGACCATAAGAAGTTACATTTTACGTGTGAGAGAGAGAAGACCACAATGACCATAAGAACTTACATTTTACGTGTGAGAAAGAGAAGACCCCAATGACCTTAAGAACTTACCTTTTACGTGTGAGAGAGAGAAGACCCCACTGACCATAAGAACTTACATTTAACTGTGTGAGAGAGAAGACACCATTGACCATAAGAACTTACATTTTACGTGTGAGAGAGAGAAGACCCCACTGACCAGAAGAATTTACATTTTACGTGTGAGAGAGAGAAGACCCCACTGAGCATGAGAACTTACATTTTATGTGTGAGCGAGAGAAGACCCCATTGACCATAAGAACTTAAATTTAAATATGTGAGAGAGAAGACCCCACTGACCATAAGAAATTCCATTTAACTGTGTGAGAGAGAAGACCCCATCGACCATAAGAACTTACATTTTACGTGTGCTAGAGAGAAGACCCCACTGACCATAAGAACTTACATATTACGTATGAGAGAGAAGACCCCACTGACCATAAGAACTTACATTTTTCGTGTGAGAGATAAGACCCCACTAACCATAACAACTTACATTTTACATGTGAGAGAGAGAAGACCCCAGTGACCATAAGAACTTACTTTTTACGTGTGTTAGAGAGAAGGCCCCACTGACCATAAGAACTTACATTTAATGTGTGAGAGAGAGAAGACCCCACTGACCATAAGAAATTACATTATACGTGTGAGCGAGACAAGACCCAATGACCGTAAGAAGTTACATTTTACGTGTGAGAGAGAGAAGACCACAATGACCATAAGAACTTACATTTAACGTGTGAGAGAGAAGACCCCACTGACCATAAGAACTTACATTTTACGTGTGAGAAAGAAGAACCCACTGAACATAAGAACTTACATTTTACGTGTGAGAAAGAGAAGATCCCAATGACCATAAGAACTTACATTTTACGTTTGTTAGAGAGAAGACCCCACTGACCATAAGTACTTACATTCTACGTGTGAGAGAGAGAATACCCCACTGACCACAAGAACTTACATTTTACGTGTAAGAGAGAGAACACCCAATGACCATAAGAACTTACATTTTACGTGTGAGAGAGAAAAGACCCCACTGACCATAAGAACTTACATTTTATATATGAGAGAGAGAAGACCCCACTGACCATAAGAGTTTACATTTTTCATGTGAGAGAGAGAAGATCGCACTGGCCATAAGAACTTACTTTTTACGTGTGTTAGAGAGAAGACCCCACTGACCATATGAACTTACATTTTACGTGTGCGAGAGAGAAGACCCCACTGACCATAAGAACTTACATTTTACGTGTGAGCGAGAGAAGACCCAATGACCATAAGAACTTACATTTTAAATGTGAGAGAGAGAAGACGCCACTGACCATAAAAACTTACATTTTACGTGTGAGAAAGAGAAGACCCTAGTGACCATAAGAACTTACATTTTACGTTTGAGAGAAATAAGACCCCAATGCCATAAAAACTTACATTTAAATGTGTGAGAGAGAAGACCACATTGACCATAAGAACTTACATTTTACGTGTGAGAGAGAGAAGACCCCACTGACCATAAGAACTTACATTTAACTGTGTGAGAGAGAAGACACCATTGACCATAAGAACTTACATTTTACGTGTGAGAGAGAGAAGCGACCACTGAGCATAAGAACTTACATTTTATGTGTGAGCAAGAGAAGACCCCACTGACCATAAGAACTTAAATTTAAATATGTGAGAGAGAAGACCCCACTGACCATAAGAAATTACATTTAAATGTGTGAGAGAGAAGACCCCATCGACCATAAGAACTTACATTTTACGTGTGTTAGAGAGAAGACCCCACTGACCATAAGAACTTACATATTACGTATGAGAGAGAAGACCCCACTGACCATAAGAACTTACATTTTACGTGTGAGAGAGAAGACCCCACTAACCATAACAACTTACATTTTACGTGTGAGAGAGAGAAGACCCCACTTACCATAAAAACTTACATTTTACGTGTGAGAGAGAGAAGACCCTACTGACCATAAGAACTTACATTTTACGTTTGAGAGAAATAAGACCCCAATGCCATAAAAACTTACATTTAAATGTGTGAGAGAGAAGACCACATTGACAATAAGAACTTACATTTACTTGTGAGAGAGAAGACCCCACTGACCATTATAACTTACATTTTATTTGTGAGAGAGAGAAGACCCCAATGACCAGAAGAAGTTACATTTTATGTGTGAGAGAGAGAAGACCACACTGACCATAAGAACTTACATTTTACGTGTGAGTGAGAGAAGACCCCACTGAGCATAAGAACTTACATTTTACGTGTGAGAGAGAGAAGACCACATTGACCATAAGAACTTACATTTTACGTGTGAGAAAGAAGACCACACTGACCATAAGAACTTACATTTTAAGTGTGAGAAAGAGAAGATCCCAATGACCATAACAACTTACATTTTACGTGTGAGAGAGAAAAGACGCCACTCACCATAAGAACTTACCTTTTACGTGTGAGAGAGAGAAGATCCCAATGACAATAAGAACTTACATTTTATATATGAGAAAGAGAAGACCCCACTGACCATTAGGACTTACATTTTACGTGCGAGAGAGAGAAGACCGCAATGACAATAAGAACTTACATTTTACGTGTGAGAGAGAGAAGACCCCAATGACAATAAGAACTTACATTTTATGCGTGAGAGAGAGAAAACCCCCCTGACAATAAGAACTTACATTTTACGTGTGAGAGAGAGAAGACCCCACTTACCATAAGAACTTACATTTAACTGTGTGAGAGAGAAGACACCATTGACCATAAGAACTTACATTTTACGTGTGAGAGAGAGAAGACCCCACTGACCATAAGAACTTACATTTTACGTGTGAGAGAGAGAAGCGACCACTGAGCATAAGAACTTACATTTTATGTGTGAGCAAGAGAAGACCCCACTGACCATAAGAACTTAAATTTAAATATGTGAGAGAGAAGACCCCACTGACCATAAGAAATTACATTTAACTGTGTGAGAGAGAAGACCCCATCGACCATAAGAACTTACATTTTACGTGTGTTAGAGAGAAGACCCCAATGACCATAAGAACTTACATATTACGTATGAGAGAGAAGACCCCACTGACCATAAGAACTTACATTTTACGTGTGAGAGAGAAGACCCCACTAACCATAACAACTTGCATTTTACGTGTGAGAGAGAGAAGACCCCACTTACCATAAAAACTTACATTTTATGTGTGAGAGAGAGAAGACCCTACTGACCATAAGAACTTACATTTTACGTTTGAGAGAAATAAGACCCCAATGCCATAAAAACTTACATTTAAATGTGTGAGAGAGAAGACCACATTGACAATAAGAACTTACATTTTACGTGTGAGAGAGAAGACCCCACTGACCATTATAACTTACATTTTATTTGTGAGAGAGAGAAGACCCCAATGACCATAAGAAGTTACATTTTACGTGTGAGAGAGAGAAGACCACACTGACCATAAGAACTTACATTTTACGTGTGAGTGAGAAAAGACCCCATTGACCATAAGAACTTACATTTTACGTGTGAGAAAGAAGACCCCACTGACCATTAGAACTTCCATTTTACGTGTGAGAAAGAGAAGATCCCAATGACCATAAGAACTTACATTTTACGTGTGTTAGAGAGAAGACCCCACTGACCATAAGTACTTACATTTTACGTGTGAGAGAGAGAACACCCCACTGACCATAAGAACGTACATTTTTCATGTGAGAAAGAGAAGTCCCAATGACCATAAGAACTTACATTTTACGTGTGAGAGAGAAAAGACCCCACTCACCATAAGAACTTACCTTTTACGTGTGAGAGAGAGAAGACCCCAATGACAATAAGAACTGACATTTTATATATGAGAAAGAGAAGACCACACTGACCATTAGGACTTACATTTTACGTGTGAGAGAGAGAAGACCCCAATGACAATAAGAACTTACATTTTACGTGTGAGAGAGAGAAGATCCCAATGACAATAAGAACTTACATTTTATGCGTGAGAGAGAGAAAACCCCCCTGACCATAAGAACTTACATTTTACGTGTGAGAGAGAGAAGACCCCACTGACCATAAGAACTCACATTTAACTGTGTGAGAGAGAAAACACCATTGACCATAAGAACTTACATTTTACGCGTGAGAGAGAGAAGACCCCACTGACCATAAGAACTTACATTTTATGTGTGAGAGAGAGAAGACCCCACTGAGCATAAGAACTTACATTTTATGTGTGAGCGAGAGAAGACCCCACTGACCATAAGAACTTAAATTTAAATATGTGAGAGAGAAGACCCCACTGACCATAAGAAATTACATTTAACTGTGTGAAAGAGAAGACCCTATCGACCATAAGAACTTACATTTTACGTGTGTTAGAGAGAAGACCCCACTGACCATAAGAACTTACATATTACGTATGAGAGAGAAGACCCCACTGACCATAAGAACTTACATTTTACGTGTGAGAGAGAAGACCCCACTAACCATAACAAATTACATTTTATGTGTGAGAGAGAGAAGACCCCACTTACCATAAAAACTTACATTTTACGTGTGATAGAGAGAAGACCCTACTGACCATAAGAACTTACATTTTACGTTTGAGAGAAATAAGACCCCAATGCCATAAAAACTTACATTTAAATGTGTGAGAGAGAAGACCACATTGACAATAAAAACTTACATTTTACGTGTGAGAGAGAAGACCCCACTGACCATTATAACTTACATTTTATTTGTGAGAGAGAGAAGACCCCAATGACCATAAGAAGTTACATTTTACGTGTGAGAGAGAGAAGACCACACTGACCATAAGAACTTACATTTTACGTGTGAGTGAGAGAAGACCCCACTGAGCATAAGAACTTACATTTTACGTGTGAGAGAGAGAAGACCCCATTGACCATAAGAACTTACATTTTACGTGTGAAAAAGAAGACCCCACTGACCATAAGAACTTACATTTTACGTGTGAGAAAGAGAAGATCCCAATGACCATAAGAACTTACATTTTACGTGTGTTAGAGAGAAGACCCCATTGACCATATGTACTTACATTTTAAGTGTGAGAGAGAGAACACCCCACTGACCATAAGAACGTACATTTTACATGTGAGAAAGAGAAGTCCCAATGACCATAAGAACTTACATTTTACGTGTGAGAGAGAAAAGACCCCACTCACCATAAGAACTTACCTTTTACGTGTGAGAGAGAGAAGACCCCAATGACAATAAGAACTTACATTTTATATATGAGAAAGAGAAGACCCCACTGACCATTAGGACTTACATTTTACGTGTGAGAGAGAGAAGACCCCAATGACAATAAGAACTTACATTTTACGCGTGAGAGAGAGAAGACCCCAATGACAATAAGAACTTACATTTTATGCGTGAGAGAGTGAAAACCCCCCTGACCATAAGAACTTACATTTTACGTGTGAGAGAGAGAAGACCCCACTGACCATAAGAACTTACATTTATCTGTGTGAGAGAGAAAACACCATTGACCATAAGAACTTACATTTTACACATGAGAGAGAGAAGACCCCACTGACCATAAGAACTTACATTTTATGTGTGAGAGAGAGAAGACCCCACTGAGCATAAGATCTTACATTTTATGTGTGAGCGAGAGAAGACCCCACTGACCATAAGAACTTAAATTTAAATATGTGAGAGAGAAGACCCCACTGACCATAAGAAATTACATTTAACTGTGTGAGAGAGAAGACCCCATCGACCATAAGAACTTACATTTTACGTGTGTTAGAGAGAAGACCCCACTGACCATAAGAACTTACATATTACGTATGAGAGAGAAGACCCCACTGACCATAAGAACTTATATTTTACGTGTGAGAGAGAAGACCCCACTAACCATAACAACTTACATTTTACATGTGAGAGAGAGAAGACCCCAGTGACCATAAGAACTTACTTTTTACGTGTGTTAGAGAGAAGACCCCACTGACCATATGAACTTACATTTTACGTGTGAGAGAGAGAAGACCCCACTGACCATAAGAACTTACATTTTACGCGTGAGAGAGAGAAGACACCACTGACCATAAGAACTTACATTTTAAGTGTGAGAAAGAAGACCCCACTGACCATAAGAACTTACATTTTACGTGTGAGAAAGAGAAGAAACCAATGACCATAAGAACTTACATTTTACGTGTGTTAGAGAGAAGACTCCACTGACCATAAGTACTTACATTTTACGTGTGAGAGAGAAAATACCCCACTGACCATAAGAACTTACATTTTACGTGAAAGAGAGAGAAGACCCAATGACCATACGAACTTACATTTTACGTGTGAGAGAGAAAAGACCCCACTGACCATAAGAACTCACATTTTATATATGAGAGAGAGAAGACCCCACTGACCATAACAGTTTACATTTTACATGTGAGAGAGAGAAGATCGCACTGACCATAAGAACTTACATTTTACGTGTGAGCGAGAGAAGACCCAATGACCATAAGAACTTACATTTTACGTGTGAGAGAGAGAAGACCCCACTGACCATGAAAACTTACATTTTACGTGTGAGAGAGAGAAGACCCTACTGACCATAAGAACTTACATTTTACGTTTGAGAGAAATAAGACCCCAATGCCATAAAAACTTACATTTAAATGTGTGAGAGAAAAGACCACATTGACCATAAGAACTTACATTTTACGTGTGAGAGAGAAGACCCCACTGACCATTATAACTTACATTTTATTTGTGAGAGAGAGAAGACCCCAATGACCATAAGAACTTACCTTTTACGTGTGAGAGAGAGAAGACCCCACTGACCAAAAGAAATTACATTTAACTGTGTGAGAGAGAAGACACCATTGAACATAAGAACTTACATTTTACGTGTGAGAGAGAGAAGACCCCACTGACCATAAGAACTTACATTTAACTGTGTGAGAGAGAAGACACCATTGACCATAAGAACTTACATTTTACGTGTGAGAGAGAGAAGACCCCACTGACCAGAAGAATTTACATTTTACGTGTGAGAGAGAGAAGACCCCACTGAGCATGAGAACTTACATTTTATGTGTGAGCGAGAGAAGACCCCATTGACCATAAGAACTTAAATTTAAATATGTGAGAGAGAAGACCCCACTGACCATAAGAAATTCCATTTAACTGTGTGAGAGAGAAGACCCCATCGACCATAAGAACTTACATTTTACGTGTGTTAGAGAGAAGACCCCACTGACCATAAGAACTTACATTTTTCGTGTGAGAGATAAGACCCCACTAACCATAACAACTTACATTTTACATGTGAGAGAGAGAAGACCCCAGTGACCATAAGAACTTACTTTTTACGTGTGTTAGAGAGAAGGCCCCACTGACCATAAGAACTTACATTTAATGTGTGAGAGAGAGAAGACCCCACTGACCATAAGAAATTACATTATACGTGTGAGCGAGACAAGACCCAATGACCGTAAGAAGTTACATTTTACGTGTGAGAGAGAGTAGACCACAATGACCATAAGAACTTACATTTAACGTGTGAGAGAGAAGACCCCACTGACCATAAGAACTTATATTTTACGTGTGAGAAAGAAGAACCCACTGAACATAAGAACTTACATTTTACGTGTGAGAAAGAGAAGATCCCAATGACCATAAGAACTTACATTTTACGTTTGTTAGAGAGAAGACCCCACTGACCATAAGTACTTACATTTTACGTGTGAGAGAGAGAATACCCCACTGACCACAAGAACTTACATTTTACGTGTAAGAGAGAGAACACCCAATGACCATAAGAACTTACATTTTACGTGTGAGAGAGAAAAGACCCCACTGACCATAAGAACTTACATTTTATATATGAGAGAGAGAAGACCCCACTGACCATAAGAGTTTACATTTTTCACGTGAGAGAGAGAAGATCGCACTGGCCATAAGAACTTACTTTTTACATGTGTTATAGAGAAGACCCCACTGACCATATGAACTTACATTTTACGTGTGCGAGAGAGAAGACCCCACTGACCATAAGAACTTACATTTTACGTGTGAGCGAGAGAAGACCCAATGACCATAAGAACTTACATTTTAAATGTGAGAGAGAGAAGACGCCACTGACCATAAAAACTTACATTTTACGTGTGAGAGAGAGAAGACCCTAGTGACCATAAGAACTTACATTTTACGTTTGAGAGAAATAAGACCCCAATGCCATAAAAACTTACATTTAAATGTGTGAGAGAGAAGAGCACATTGACCATAAGAACTTACATTTTATGTGTGAGAGAGAAGACCCCACTGACCATAAGAACTTACATTTTACGTGTGAGAGAGAGAAGACCCACTCAGCATGAGAACTTACATTTTATGTGTGAGCGAGAGAAGACCCCACTGACCATAAGAACTTAAATTTAAATATGTGAGAGAGAAGACCCCACTGACCATAAGAAATTCCATTTAACTGTGTGAGAGAGAAGACCCCATCGACCATAAGAACTTACATTTTACATGTGTTAGAGAGAAGACCCCACTGACCATAAGAACTTACATATTACGTATGAAAGAGAAGACCCCACTGACAATAAGAACTTACATTTTACGTGTGAGAGAGAAGACCCCACTAACCATAAGAAATTACATTATACGTGTGAGCGAGACAAGACCAAATGACCATAAGAAGTTACATTTTACGTGTGAGAGAGAGAAGACCACAATGACCATAAGAACTTACATTTTACGTGTGAGAAAGAGAAGACCCCAATGACCTTAAGAACTTACCTTTTACGTGTGAGAGAGAGAAGACCCCACTGACCATAAGAACTTACATTTAACTGTGTGAGAGAGAAGACACCATTGACCATAAGAACTTACATTTTACGTGTGAGAGAGAGAAGACCCCACTGACCAGAAGAATTTACATTTTACGTGTGAGAGAGAGAAGACCCCACTGAGCATGAGAACTTACATTTTATGTGTGAGCGAGAGAAGACCCCATTGACCGTAAGAACTTAAATTTAAATATGTGAGAGAGAAGACCCCACTGACCAAAAGAAATTCCATTTAACTGTGTGAGAGAGAAGACCCCATCGACCATAAGAACTTACATTTTACGTGTGTTAGAGAGAAGACCCCACTGACCTTAAGAACTTACATATTACGTATGAGAGAGAAGACCCCACTGACCATAAGAACTTACATTTTTCGTGTGAGAGATAAGACCCCACTAACCATAACAACTTACATTTTACATGTGAGAGAGAGAAGACCCCAGTGACCATAAGAACTTACTTTTTACGTGTGTTAGAGAGAAGGCCCCACTGACCATAAGAACTTACATTTAATGTGTGAGAGAGAGAAGACCCCACTGACCATAAGAAATTACATTATACGTGTGAGCGAGACAAGACCCAATGACCGTAAGAAGTTACATTTTACGTGTGAGAGAGAGAAGACCACAATGACCATAAGAACTTACATTTAACGTGTGAGAGAGAAGAACCCACTGAACATAAGAACTTACATTTTACGTGTGAGAAAGAGAAGATCCCAATGACCATAAGAACTTACATTTTACGTTTGTTAGAGAGAAGACCCCACTGACCATAAGTACTTACATTCTACGTGTGAGAGAGAGAATACCCCACTGACCACAAGAACTTACATTTTACGTGTAAGAGAGAGAACACCCAATGACCATAAGAACTTACATTTTACGTGTGAGAGAGAAAAGACCCCACTGACCATAAGAACTTACATTTTATATATGAGAGAGAGAAGACCCCACTGACCATAAGAGTTTACATTTTTCATGTGAGAGAGAGAAGATCGCACTGGCCATAAGAACTTACTTTTTACATGTGTTATAGAGAAGACCCCACTGACCATATGAACTTACATTTTACGTGTGCGAGAGAGAAGACCCCACTGACCATAAGAACTTACATTTTACGTGTAAGCGAGAGAAGACCCAATGACCATAAGAACTTACATTTTAAATGTGAGAGAGAGAAGACGCCACTGACCATAAAAACTTACATTTTACGTGTGAGAGAGAGAAGACCCTAGTGACCATAAGAACTTACATTTTACGTTTGAGAGAAATAAGACCCCAATGCCATAAAAACTTACATTTAAATGTGTGAGAGAGAAGAGCACATTGACCATAAGAACTTACATTTTATGTGTGAGAGAGAAGACCCCACTGACCATAAGAACTTACATTTTACGTGTGAGAGAGAGAAGACCCACTCAGCATGAGAACTTACATTTTATGTGTGAGCGAGAGAAGACCCCACTGACCATAAGAACTTAAATTTAAATATGTGAGAGAGAAGACCCCACTGACCATAAGAAATTCCATTTAACTGTGTGAGAGAGAAGATCCCATCGACCATAAGAACTTACATTTTACATGTGTTAGAGAGAAGACCCCACTGACCATAAGAACTTACATATTACGTATGAAAGAGAAGACCCCACTGACAATAAGAACTTACATTTTACGTGTGAGAGAGAAGACCCCACTAACCATAAGAAATTACATTATACGTGTGAGCGAGACAAGACCAAATGACCATAAGAAGTTACATTTTACGTGTGAGAGAGAGAAGACCACAATGACCATAAGAACTTACATTTTACGTGTGAGAAAGAGAAGACCCCAATGACCTTAAGAACTTACCTTTTACGTGTGAGAGAGAGAAGACCCCACTGACCATAAGAACTTACATTTAACTGTGTGAGAGAGAAGACACCATTGACCATAAGAACTTACATTTTACGTGTGAGAGAGAGAAGACCCCACTGACCAGAAGAATTTACATTTTACGTGTGAGAGAGAGAAGACCCCACTGAGCATGAGAACTTACATTTTATGTGTGAGCGAGAGAAGACCCCATTGACCATAAGAACTTAAATTTAAATATGTGAGAGAAGACCCCACTGACCATAAGAAATTCCATTTAACTGTGTGAGAGAGAAGACCCCATCGACCATAAGAACTTACATTTTACGTGTGTTAGAGAGAAGACCCCACTGACCATAAGAACTTACATATTACGTATGAGAGAGAAGACCCCACTGACCATAAGAACTTACATTTTTCGTGTGAGAGATAAGACCCCACTAACCATAACAACTTACATTTTACATGTGAGAGAGAGAAGACCCCAGTGACCATAAGAACTTACTTTTTACGTGTGTTAGAGAGAAGGCCCCACTGACCATAAGAACTTACATTTAATGTGTGAGAGAGAGAAGACCCCACTGACCATAAGAAATTACATTATACGTGTGAGCGAGACAAGACCCAATGACCGTAAGAAGTTACATTTTACGTGTGAGAGAGAGAAGACCACAATGACCATAAGAACTTACATTTAACGTGTGAGAGAGAAGACCCCACTGACCATAAGAACTTACATTTTACGTGTGAGAAAGAAGAACCCACTGAACATAAGAACTTACATTTTACGTGTGAGAAAGAGAAGATCCCAATGACCATAAGAACTTACATTTTACGTTGGTTAGAGAGAAGACCCCACTGACCATAAGTACTTACATTCTACGTGTGAGAGAGAGAATACCCCACTGACCACAAGAACTTACATTTTACGTGTAAGAGAGAGAACACCCAATGACCATAAGAACTTACATTTTACGTGTGAGAGAGAAAAGACCCCACTGACCATAAGAACTTACATTTTATATATGAGAGAGAGAAGACCCCACTGACCATAAGAGTTTACATTTTTCATGTGAGAGAGAGAAGATCGCACTGGCCATAAGAACTTACTTTTTACGTGTGTTAGAGAGAAGACCCCACTGACCATATGAACTTACATTTTACGTGTGCGAGAGAGAAGACCCCACTGACCATAAGAACTTACATTTTAAGAGTGAGCGAGAGAAGACCCAATGACCATAAGAACTTACATTTTAAATGTGAGAGAGAGAAGACGCCACTGACCATAAAAACTTACATTTTACGTGTGAGAAAGAGAAGACCCTAGTGACCATAAGAACTTACATTTTACGTTTGAGAGAAATAAGACCCCAATGCCATAAAAACTTACATTTAAATGTGTGAGAGAGAAGACCACATTGACCATAAGAACTTACATTTTACGTGTGAGAGAGAAGACCCCACTGACCATAAGAACTTACATTTTACGTGTGAGAGAGAGAAGACCCACTCAGCATGAGAACTTACATTTTATGTGTGAGCGAGAGAAGACCCCACTGACCATAAGAACTTAAATTTAAATATGTGAGAGAGAAGACCCCACTGACCATAAGAAATTCCATTTAACTGTGTGAGAGAGAAGACCCCATCGACCATAAGAACTTACATTTTACATGTGTTAGAGAGAAGACCCCACTGACCATAAGAACTTACATATTACGTATGAAAGAGAAGACCCCACTGACCATAAGAACTTACATTTTACGTGTGAGAGAGAAGACCCCACTAACCATAAGAAATTACATTATACGTGTGAGCGAGACAAGACCAAATGACCATAAGAAGTTACATTTTACGTGTGAGAGAGAGAAGACCACAATGACCATAAGAACTTACATTTTACGTGTGAGAAAGAGAAGACCCCAATGACCTTAAGAACTTACATTTTACGTGTAAGAGAGAGAAGACCCAATGACCATAAGAACTTACATTTTACGTGTGAGAGAGAAAAGACCCCACTGACCATAAGAACTTCCATTTTATATATGAGAGAGAAAAGACCCCAATGACCATAAGAACTTATCTTTTACGTGTTAGAGAGAGAAGACCCCACTGACCATAAGAGTTTACATTTTACATGTGAGAGAGAAGACCCCACTGGCCATTATAACTTACATTTTATTTGTGACAGAGAGAAGACCCCAATGACCATAAGAACTTACCTTTTACGTGTGAGAGAGAAGACCCCACTGACCATTATAACTTACATTTTATTTGTGAGAGAGAGAAGACCCCAATGACCATAAGAACTTACCTTTTACGTGTGAGAGAGAAAAGACCCCACTGACCATAAAAGTTTCCATTTATATGTGAGAGAGAGAAGATCGCACTGACCATAAGAACTTACTTTTTACGTGTGTTAGAGAGAAGACCCCACTGACCATAAGAACTTACATTTCACGTGTGAGCGAGAGAAGACCCAATGACCATAAGAACTTACATTTTACGTGTGAGAGAGAGAAGACCCCACTGACCATAAAAACTAACATTTTACGTGTGAGAGAGAGAAGACCCTACTGACCATAAGAACTTACATTTTAAGTTTGAGAGAAATAAGACCCCACTGCCTTAAAAACTTACATTTAAATGTGTGAGAGAGAAGACCACATTGACCACAAGAACTTACATTTTACGTGTGAGAGAGAAGACCCCACTGACCATTATAACTTACATTTTATTTGTCAGAGAGAAGACCCCAATGACCATAAGAACTTACCTTTTACGTGTGAGAGAGAGAAGACTCCACTGACCATAAGAACTTACATCTAACTGTGTGAGAGAGAAGACCCCATTCACCATAAGAACTTACATTTTACGTGTGTTAGAGAAAAGACCCCACTGACCATAAGAACTTACATTTTACGTGTGTTAGAGAGAAGACCCCACTGACCATAAGCTCTTACATTTTACGTGTGAGAGAGAAGACCCCACTGACCAAAAGAACTTAAAATTTACGTGTGTGAGAGAGAAGACCCCACTGACAATGAGGGTTGAGTCACCCCCGTAGTGTTCGAGTTCGGTTCGGTTCGTCGAACACCCGTACGTTTGCCGAACTGTTCGTCGAACTGTTCGTCGAACACCTTCGAACACCGTTAAATCCAATGGCAGGCATTCAAAAACACATAGAAACACATAGATAACACCTTCAAAGGTGTCCAAAAGCTGACAAACTGCTCAGAAGACACATGGAAATGTGACAAGTACATAAAGTCATGCGAAAAAAAAGAGGTGGAGGAGTGAATGGAGGGGGAGACACAGATATAGGCATGTCATGCCCTTCTAAAAACAAAAAAGTGCGAAGCCGATACGGCCAGTCCGCTCCTGCCTGTGCGACCTCCGTGTCGCCGGGTTTGTGCCAGAGCAGCGGTGGACCCTGACGGCCAGCCCCCCTCTCCCAATACTGGTGCCTGTCCGCTGGTGGGTGGAGCAAGCCCCACTGTGGTGGAGGCAGGTCTAAGCTTTTTAATTTAAATTGTCTCTCTAATTTGAATGAATATACTTTAAATCCTTTTACAAGGATCTATTGGAGGGCAAGTCTCATGCATGCAGCTGCGTAATTCCAGCTCCAGCAGCGTCCACTAAAGCTGCTGCAGTTAAAAAGCTTTTATAAGGATCGAGCTCAGCGGTCCACCGCAAGGCGTCCTACCGCCAGTCCCAGCCCCTATGCCTTGGGGTGCCTACCGATGCTCTTCACTGAGTATCCCGGGGGCCCGAAGCATTTCCTTTGAAAAAATTAAGTGTCCAAACTACAGGTGGTGTAGCTTGCTTAATAGCTGGGATAATCCGCTGACTAGCAGACACTGCTACTAGGCACAAAGTATTTCCTGGGCTAGATGCAGTTAAAAAATTGTAATTAGATACTCTCGTTGGATGCTGAGAAAGCATTCCATAGAGTCTCCTGGCACGCTATATATTATTCTCTTAAAAAGCTTGGGGTAGGGATCTAGGGGACCCTTTTATAGCCAAAATCAAGGCCCTGTATCGCAATACATCACCTAGGCTGAAGATAAATGGAACTGTAGCACCCCGAGGGCTCGGTTGCTACAGAGGTATTGCACCTCACCCAGAGGTGTGATATCTCACTCTCAGGTAAGGATTGAGTGTGGATCAGGACCCCGACACCTGCATGCATTACACCACATTGTCGTGGGGCAGGGCGACCAATATGCCCCTGAGATGGACACGACAGTCCCTATCCCTGGCTGGAGTGGGGGGAGGGAACACCGAGGAAAGGGAACCCTGTAGTGCAGGAGCAGGGAGGAAGCAGTTCCTGGGTGCATTGAGAAGGGAGTATAAAAGGTGGGCACCATCTTAGTTCAGTGCAGAGAAGTCTGAGCAGAAGTGACAGGGAGCAAGGGCTCTGCATGAGCTCTGCTCCGGAGGCGGGCCTAGTAACAGAGGTCCAGGCCTGGAAGAGGGAGAAGGAAGGAAGAGGAGCGGAGAAGGCTCCAGGAACGAGGAACGAAGGCATCCCAGGGGTGCGGACGGGCGAGTCGCCACCGCACGCCCGAATCCACCTGCGTGGAGGGGTCAGGCCAAAGGGGGAGACCGGTCCCCGAACTAGTGGAGGCAGGAAACGACCCTCAGCTAGAAACCGGAGGCTCTGACATTTTATGTGGCGCAGCCCCTCGCAACACCCGCTAGGAAGGCACCACATAGGGTCAGGGAAACTGGCGCCAAGTTTATCAAGAGGGGGCCCGAGGCAGCCGGACAGAAGCGTTTGTAAGAAAGGTCAGACAAAGGACACAGAAAGGGGGTCCTGTGAAGCTCTCCAAAGTTATCTGGGAGTTGTCTGAGCCCCTCACTTGTTGAGCACAGTACGACGTGGGCAGCCGTTACCTGCATAAGTGGTCTGGATAATAAGAACTGTGAGTAAAGGCCCTGGACTGCATCACTGACTCCGTGTCATTACAGCTGCTGCGCTGCACCATCACCCCATCCTCCGCATACACTGCCCTGAGGCTAAACTCCTCCCGTGGGGAGTTATACTACGCTCTGCTGCACCCACAAAACCAGCCTCAGCGGTCTGCTCTGCAGCGGCGGTTCACTCTGGCCGCAATCCACGGGTGGCATAGTCGGACATTTAAACATCTAAACCACATAAATAGTTCCGCCACTGGTTTGACCGCTCTGAGCCACGGAACCGAGTCGCTGCCACAGAGACTACAACCCCCAGCATCCACCAAAAAGGGTCCGGCTCCGGGTGTCCCAAGGCCCAGGGGGCGCGTCAGAACATTTTCATCACTTTTCATAATCACCAATGGGACAAGGCAGGGATGTCCTCTGTCCCCTCTCTTATACATCCTAGTGACAGAGCACCTGCTCTCATCAATTCGCCATAACCCTAAGATTAGGTGGATTGAGGTGAGAGGCACCGAGTACAAGTGCTCTGCATTTGCTGATGATGTCCTAGTATATATCACTCAATCACATATATCCATCCCTGCTGTTATGGCTGAAATAGATCACTTTGTTACATGGTCAAATTTTAAAATCAATGCAGCGAAGTCTGAGGCCCTCGATGTCTCCCTCCCCAAATCCATACAGGATTCCATCCAGTCCAACTTTCCCTTTGCCTGGCCCTCACAGGGTATCAAATACTTAGGAATTCCTATTCATAGAGACCTCTCCCGTCTATGTTATCTTAATTTTGTGCCCTTTATTGAACAACTCCATACAGACTACGGTTGGCAAGTTAGAACAGTAAGATTCACTACGTGAACCACTGGTGTTTTGTGGAAAAGCACATGTACACTGTGTTCCAAATTATTATGTAAAAAGTGTTTAGGAGTGATAAGGGAAGAATTTGTTTGTTTGTCAGTTAAACTCATTGATGGTGATGTGTGCCAGGATTCTTTATATCACTGTAAGCAATTGCAGACAGCTGTGCTAATTAGTTTGGCAGGTGTGTCCAATGAAAGGCAAGACTTCTTAAGAAGGCTGTCCCACATTATTAAGCAGCCTACATTTTCTGCCAAAATGGGAAAGAAAAAGGATGTGTCGGCTGCTGAGAAGCAACAAATTGTGGAGTGTTTAGGTCAAGGCATGACTACAATCAACATTGCCTAGACACTTCATCCTGATCATCGCACAATCAAGAAGTATGTAGCTGATACACAGTACACACGTGTGCGTGCTGATAAGGGAAAATTGAGGACTCTTTCCTACAGGCAATTACGTCAGGTTAAAAGAGCAGCGGCAAAAATGCCTTGTCATAGCAGCAGACAAGTTTTTGAAGCTGCTGGTGCCTCCAACGTCCCCCGAACAACAAGATGCAGAGTCCTTCAGAGGTTTGCAGCTGTGCGTAAGCCATCCTGTCGACCTCCTCTATCCACTGCACACAAGCAGAAACGGCTCCAGTGGACCAAACAATACGTGAAGACTGACTTCAAAACTGTTTTGTTCACCGATGAGTGCCGTGCAACGCTCGATGGTCCAGATGGATGGAGTGGAGGATGGCTGGTTGATGGACACCCCACGCAAACACGGCTAAGGTGCCAACAAGGAGGAGGTGGAGTAATGTTTTGGGCTGGAATCATGGGGAGAGAGATTGTTGGCCCCTTTAGGATCCTTGAAGGGGTAAAGATGAACTCCATAATGTATGTGGAGTTTCTCAAACAGCACTTCCTGCCATGGTTCAAGAAGAAGAACCGTGTATTCCACAGCAAGATCATTTTCATGCATGATAATGCACCGTCTCATCCTGCACATAACACATCTGCATCTCTGGCTGATATGGGCATAAAAGGGGACAAACTTATGGTGCGACCCCCATGCTCCCCTGACCTCAACCCCATTGAGAACCTCTGGAGCATCATCAAAAGGAGTGTCTATGATGGCGGGAGGCAGTTCACATCTAAGCAACAGCTCTGGGAGGGTATTCTGTCCTCATGCAAAACAATTGAAGCAGAAACCATCCAAAACCTGACAAATTCAATGGACGAGACAGTTCAGAAGCTCCTTTCGAACAAGGAGTCCTATGTGCAAATGTAACATCACCTAGAATAAAGTTTTCAGTTGAAAACTGTTTGATTTCAGTTTCTAATAACCTGCTAATGCTTATAATTTCAAAAATGACCATTTTTTTTTCTTTATTAAAATGAAAAGGTTGATCAAAGAGTGTGGGGGATCTAAGAGTGTGGCAACCCAGTAGTCAGGATTACTTCGAATTCTGACAATCTGAGGGTCATGTTGCAGGTAGTGCAGCAAGAAGGCACTCATGTGTCTTGCGCATCTAGGAGCCCCAAAATTATTTTCCGGGCTAGATGCAGCTAAAAATTATTATTAATTTTAAATCTGGTGGAGCTTAGTATAGATGGCCTAATAGAATCAGTACTGCACACTGCTACAAAGCCCAAATTATTTTCCAGCCAAGATACAGAAAAACATGATTAGTAATTTTAAAGCTTAAAACGGTTGGTGAGGTGATTTTAACATATCATCAAGCTTTTACTCTCCCCAGGATGACACAGGGGTAGAAAAGTCATTTCGGATCCATGATTTGTTCATCTTTATGAACGTGAGTCTGTCTACATTATCAGTGGAGAGCCGCGTGCGCTTATCTGTCAGCACACCACCAGCAGCGCTGAACACACATTCAGACAGAATGCTGGCTGCGGGGCATGACAAGATCTCCAAGGCGTAAGTGGCGAGCTCCGGCCATTTATCCAGATTGGAAGCCCAAAAAGAGCAAGGGTCTAGTGACACAGTCATGGCTTCAATATTTACTTGGAGATACTCCTGTACCATCGTCTCTAGGCGTTGACTATGTGTCAGACTTCTTGTCTCCTGTGGCCTTGCAAAGGATGGGCTAAAAAAGTGGTGAAATGATTCCGCAAAATTGATGTTACCAGCAGATATTATGTTTCTGTTACGGTTTGAGTGCTGAACACTCGACGGTCCCACGGTTGGCAAGTTGGAACTGTGAGATTCACTACGTACACCACTGGTGTTTTGTGGAAAAGCACATGTAAGATTCTGCAACAGTCTCTGCTCATACTCCTGCATGCGTGCAACCTTTTCTATGGCAGGAATAATTTCTGCAAATTTACTTTTGTACCGGGGATCTAACAGTGTGGCAACCCAGTAGTCAGGATTATTTCTAATTCTGACAATTCGAGGGTCATGTTGCAGGTAGTACAGCAAGAAGGCACTCATGTGTCTTGCGCATTCAGGAGCACCAAGTCCCTGTTGTGTTGGTGGCGAGGTAACAATCATGCTTCCTTCCTCTGTCCTCTCCCCGTAACCTCGCACAACAGAAATGTGATCAAGGTCTCCCTCATCTGATGAGTCTTCCATCAGTTTGTCTTCCACTTCTTCCTGGGCTCCTGCACGTTCCTCACTAGTCTGGCTGCTACCATGCGCCCTGGTAAAACCATCTCCCCCACCCTCACATGCCTGCCACCTTGGTGCTGCCGACCGTCTGGACCTTGCAGATGTTAGCCCTTCCGCATACAACTCCTCCTCCTCTACTTCCTCCACCTCCTCTTGTGCCACCACCTGACTCCGAATTCTGTTTAACATGTGTTCCAGCATGTAAATCACCGGAATAGTCATGCTGATAACGGCATCGTCAACTTAAACATCTTCGTCGCCATTTCAAAACTGTGCAGAAGGGTGCATAGGTCCCTGATCTGAGACCACTCCTCCAGCATGATTTGCCCCACCTCTGGATCTCGTTGGCCCAGGCTATACGTCAAAACGTATTGCACCAGGGCTTGTCGGTGCTGCCACAGTCGCTGCAACATGTGCAGAGTTGAATTCCACCGGGTAGGCACATCGCAGCATTTTAGCCGGTGAAGTGGCAGGCCCATCGACTTCTGTAGAGATGTAAGTCGCTGAGCTGCGGGATGCGAACTGCAGGAGTCAACACACAGCGACCGTGCCCTCTGCAGAAGGCCATCTAGTCCGGGATAGTGGGCTAAAAATTGCTGGACAACCAGGTTCAACACGTGAGCCATACAAGGCACATGTGTGACATTGCCCCGGCGAAGGGCTGCACCCAGGTTTGCAGCATTGTCGCACACGGCCTTCCCTAGTTCCAGGTCCAGTGGTGACAACCATTCATGAAACTGGTTCTCCAGAGCTGACCACAACTCCTCAGCTGTGTGACTCACATTTCCCAGACAATTCAAAGTAAAAACCGCCTGATGACGTTGAGCCCTGCTGCCAGCATAGTAAGGAGGTGTGCAGGATCCCTTCTGCGCAGTTAGAAAGCTTGTGGCATGACCAGACAGGCTTTGGGTGCAGGTGGAGGACCGAGAGCAGGTTGAAGAGGCAGAAGCAGTGGAGGAACTTTGAGATAAAGAGGATTGACGCACAACTCGTGGGGACGGCAAGACTTGGACAGCAGCCACTTGTCCTGCTGTCACCATAGTTACCCAGTGCCCCGTCAGAGACATGTAACGCCCCTGTCCATGCCTACTCGTCCAAGTGTCTGTGGTGAAATGCACCCTGTCACACACAGAGTTTCTCAAAGAAGCGGTGATGTTGTGTGCGACATGCTGGTGGAGCGCAGGCACACCTTTCTTTGAGAAGTAGTGCCGACTGGGCAACTGGTACTGGGGCACTGCGACGGACATAAGGTCTTGAAAATCCTCTGTGTCCACCAGGCGGAAAGGCAGTATTTCTGTAGCCAAGAGCTTGCAGATGGTGAAATTCAACCTCTTAGCTTTCTCATGGCTAGGAGGAAATGGTCTTTTACTTGTCCACATCTGAGGGACCGAGGGCTGGCTGTTGTGCTTAGACGGGGTTGAGAAGGATGTCCCCAGCAAACTGCCGGTCTGTGAGGAAGATGCAGGCGGACATGTTAGGTTGCCTTGATCCAAAGGTGGTGCTATCGATGTCGGACAGCGCTGAACACCAGCTGGTGTTTCCGACTCCAAAGAAAATGATGACCTGCCAATCACTCTGGCTGTTGCGGGTAAAGAGGTGGCAGGTCTGCGTCCCAAAACAGGTGTGACCACTGTCCCCCCAGTCACAGAGGATGAAGAGGCCGCGGATGCACAAGATGTGGCAGACGGTGGTTGACCCGGCCGGCTAGGCCGCATTGTAGCACAGTGAGCTTCCCACTGCAACTTATGCTTCATATCCATGTGCCGGTTCATGCATGAAGTACTCAAACTATGTATTTTTTGGCCTCTACTAAGTTTTTGCTGACAAATGTTACAGATAACACGAGTTGGGTCATCTTTATCGATCTGAAAAATTGCGCAGGCTATGCAAGGCTTAGCACCCATGCGACCTGAAGAGCCACCACGACTTGTGGTCAGAGGCAGAGTTGTGTTTGAGGATGCAGTTGTTGACGTGCTTCCAGTACTACGTCTCTGTCCAGGAAGGCGCAACCTGACCTCGTCGTCACTAGCATCCTCCTCCACCTCCTCTGCTGACCTCATCTCTTGGCTGACTGTGAGTTGACAGTAAGTGGGATCTCCAACCTCATCATCATCACCCTGTGTGTTATCACACCCGTCGTCCTCAGAGGCAACCTGTTCCTGCCCTGACAAAAAACTAAAGTTGTCGCTCCAATCAGGTATTTGAGTCTCATCATCGTCTTCCTCATTGTCTCCACCAACAGGAGTTACAGTTTGGGAATGAGGGTCTACATTATGGTCAGAACCTTCTGTGTCTGGTCCTGGATCCGACTCACAAAGATTCTGGGCATCAGTGCAGATCATTTCCTCATCTGGATTCAAAGAAGCTCTGGAGCCGACCTCTGATTCCCAGGCTATAGTATCAGTAAACAGCTCTGCAGACTCAACCATCTGTTTTACCTCATACTCAGACGGGCAGCTGGAGACTTGGGAGCTGTGAGGAAGCAAGTGCGATTGGAGTGACACCTCTGAGGACTGGAGTATTTGTGATGTTGAAGTTGAGGTGGAGGAGAGCCCACTTAAAGGAGCACTTGATATCCGTTGAAGCACCTGCTGTTTTTGTGCCTCATCTGGAATTTGTAGCGATTGGCGCGGCCGTAAGAAAGGGATCTTATCACATTGTCCGATAAAAGAAGTAGACATTTTAGTTTGGCTGGAAGATGGTCTTTCTTCTGCAGATGTTACTGTTGTTTTAACACCTACTCCACGGACACAACCTTTTTTCCCCTTCCCAGCACGCCTATTCCCCTTTCCACCAGCAGCAGGCCTTTTTCCACTCACTTTGGTGGTTAACTAATTCACAACTCTGGAGTTGTTTGCACAAAAAAACAATGGATGGGAACCGAGCAGAGCTGAGTGGCCAAACTGTGGTATTAGGCCAAAAGTATTGGCTGGGTTAGATGCAGAAAAAAATTATATTGAATTTGCAACCTGATGGAGGTCAGTATAGATGGACTAATAGAACAAGTCCCACACACTGCTAGAAGCCTAAATATTTTTTCAGAGCTAGATGCAGAAAAAAATTATATTGAATTTGCAACCTGATGGAGGTCAGTATAGATGGACTAATAGACCAAGTCCCACACATTGCTAGAAGCCTAAATATTTTTTCAGAGCTAGATGCAGAAAAAAATTATATTGAATTTGCAACCTGATGGAGGTCAGTATAGATGGACTAATAGACCAAGTTCCACACACTGCTAGAAGCCTAAATATTTTTTCAGAGCTAGATGCAGAAAAAAATTATATTGAATTTGCAACCTGATGGAGGTCAGTATAGATGGACTAATAAACCAAGTCCCACACACTGCTAGAAGCCTAAATATTTTTTCAGAGCTAGATGCAGAAAAAAATTATATTGAATTTGCAACCTGATGGAGGTCATTATAGATGGACTAATAGACCAAGTCCCACACACTGCTAGAAGCTGAAATATTTTTTCAGAGCTAGATGCAGAAAAAAAATATTTTTAATTTGCACCCTGGTGGAGGTTAGTATAGATGGACTAATAGAATGATGCTGTGCCCATAAGGTTTTACTTCACTAGGTGCAGTAAAAAAATTTGTATTCTATACACAGGTGGTATAGCTTGCAACACAGATAGGCTACTCCACTGACTAACACACTCTGCAATAGACCAAAAAGGATTTGCTTTGCTAGATTTACCCAAATGCTGTGAAAAAAACTTGCACAGCACTGGCACAGGCCTGCCTGGCAAAAAGTGATAGGAACTGATGTAACCTAGCCCTGAAAAGGACTGCAATTACAATTAGTCTTTACTTCCAACCTATCTATTTAAGAGCACTGACCTGCCTGATAAAAGTTGTATGAAATGATGTTACCTAGTCCTTAAAAGGACTGCAATCACAACTCTTCCCTACTCCCAAGCTATCTGTAGATTTGTGCGAAAATTGGCTTGAAATTAACAAAGTATAGCGCACACAGCAACAGCGGTGCCGTCTAACACGCAGCTGCAGCAGAGAGAAAATGTTGGTGACGGGGAAAATGGCTGGGTCCTATAGGGCAAGGACATGTAACATACACTGCCAATGACACATGCCCTTGCTTGCGTGAAAAAAAGCAGTTCGCTCCGTGTGTGCGTTGCTGATAGGCTGACAGACTGCACCTCCCCACTGTAAATGCAGGAAAGAGAAAAAAAATGGAGATCTTCATTATTCCTCCAGAGATCCATCCCCTGCCCCTCCCCCCTCCCCGCTGTACACTCAAACTGCGTATTAACATTAATTTTCAGAATTACTGAGAAAAAAATCCAGTTATGATTTTGGTGCACGAACAGTTATCGAACATAACATCGAACAGCCGAATTTTTTTCAAATCATTCGTGTTCGCCGAACGGCTCGAACACCGCCCAAAACAGCTCGAATTTGAGATTGGCGAACAGTTCGACTCGAACACCGCTCATCTCTACTGACCATAAGTACTTACATTTTAAGTGTGGAGAAGACCCCAATGACCATAAGAACTTACATTTTACGTGTGTTAGAGAGAAGACCCCACTGACCATAAGAACTTACATTTTACGTGTGAGAGAGAAGACCCCACTGACCAAAAGAACTTAAAATTTACGTGTGTGAGAGAGAAGACCCCACTGACCAAAAGAACTTACATTTTACATGTGAGACAGAGAAAACCCCAATGACCATAAAAATGTACATTTTACATATGACAGATAGAAGACCCCACTGACCATAAGGAATTACATTTTACGTGTGAGAGAGAGAAGACCCCACTGACCATAAGTACTTACATTTTACGAGTGAGAGAGAGAAGACCCCACTGACCATAAGATCTTACATTTTGCGTATGAGAGAGAGAAAACCCCACTGACCATAAGATCTTACATTTTACATGTGGGAGAAAAAATATCCCACTGACCATAAGAACTTACTTTTTAAGTGTGTTAGAGAGAAGACCCCACTGACCATAAGAACTTACATTTTACGTGTGAGAGATAGAAGACCTCACTGACCATAAGCTATTACATTTAACTGTGTGAGAGAGAAAACCACATTTACCATAAGAACTTACATTTTACGTGTGTTAGAGAGAAGACCCCACTGACCATAAGAACTTACATTTTACGTATGAGAGAGAAGCCCCACTAACCATAAGAACTTACATTTTACGTGTGAGAGAGAGTACACCACAGATCATAAGAACTTACATTTTACGTGTGTGAGAGAGAAGACCCCACTGACCATAAGAACTTAAAATTTACATGTGTGAGAGAGAATATCCTACTGACCATAAGTATTTACATTTTACATGTGAGAGGGAGAAGACCAAATGACCATAAGAACTTACATTTTACGTGTGAGCGAGAGAAGACCCAATGACCATAAGATCTTACATTTTACGTGTGAGAGAGAGAAGACCACATTGATCATAAGAACTTACATTTACGTGTGAGAAAGAGAAGACCCCAATGACCATAACAACTTACATTTTACGTGTGTTAGAGAGAAGACCCCACTGACCATAAGAACTTACAATTTAATTGTGAGAGAGAAGACCCCACTGACCAAAATAACTTACATTTTACGTGTGAGAGAGAAGACATCATTGACCATAAGAACTTACATTTTACGTGTGTGAGAGAGAAGTCCCCACTGATCATAAGAACTTACATTTTACGTGTGTGAGAGAGAAGACCCCACTGATCATAAGAACTTAAAATTTACGTGTGAGAGAGAGAAGACCCCACTGACCATAAGAACTTACATTTTACATGTGAGAGAGAGAAGTCCCCACTCACCATAAGAACTTATGACCATAACAACTTACATTTTACGTGTGTTAGAGAGAAGACCCCACTGACCATAAGAACTTACAATTTAATTGTGAGAGAGAAGACCCCACTGACCAAAATAACTTACATTTTACGTGTGAGAGAGAAGACATCATTGACCATAAGTACTTATATTTTACGTGTGAGAGGAAGAAGACCAAATGACCATAACAACTTACATTTTACGTGTGAGAGATAGAAGACCCCACTGACCATAAGAACTTACATTTTACGTGTGAGAGAGAGAAGACCCCACTGACCATAAGAACTTACATTTTACATGTGAGAGAGAGAAGTCCCCACTCACCATAAGAACTTACATTTTAAGTGTGAAAGAGAGAAGATCCCACTCACCATAAGAACTTATATTTTACGTGTGAGAGAGAGAACACTCCGTTGAACATAAGAACTTACATTTTACGTGTGTGAGAGAGATGACCCCATTGACCATAAGAACTTACATTTTATGTGAGAGAGAGAGAAGACCCCATGGACCATAAGAACTTACATTTTACCTGTGAGAGAGAGAAGACCCCAATCACCATAAGAACTTACATTTTACGTGTGAGAGAGAGAAGACCCCAATGAGCATAAGAACTTACATTTTATGTGTTAGCGAGAGAAGATCCCACTGACCATAAGAACTTAAATTTAACTATGTGAGAGAGAAGATCCCACTGCCCATAAGAAATTACATTTAACTGTGTGAGAGAGAAGACCCCATTGACCATAAGAACTTACATTTTACGTGTGTTAGAGAGAAGACCCCACTGACCATAAGAACTTACATTTTACGTGTGTGAGAGAGAAGTCCCCACTGACCATAAGAAATTACATTTTACGTGTGATAGAGAGTACACCACTGACCATAAGAACTTACATTTTACGTATGAGAGAGAGAAGACCCCACTGACCAAAAGAACTTACATTTTATGTGAGAGAGGGAAGACACCGCTGACCATAAGAACTTACATTTTACGTGTCTGAAAGAGGATACCCCACTGACCATAAGAACTTACATTTTACGTGTGAGACAGAGAAGACCCCAATGACCATAAAAACGTACATTTTACATGTGTGAGATAGAAGACCCCACTGACCATAAGGACTTACATTTTACTTGTGAGAGAGAAAAGACACCACTGATCATAAAAACTTACATTTAACTGTGAGAGAGAGAATGCCAAACTGACCATAAGAACTTCCATTTAACTGTGTGAGAGAGAAGACCCCACTGACCATAAAAACTTACATTTTACATGTGAGAGAGAGAAGACACCACTGACCATAAGAACTTACATTTTACGTGTGAGACAGAGAAGACCCCAATGACCATAAAAACGTACATTTTACATGTGTGAGATAGAAGACCCCACTGACCATAAGGACTTACATTTTACTTGTGAGAGAGAAAAGACACCACTGATCATAACAACTTACATTTAACTGTGAGAGAGAGAATGCCAAACTGACCATAAGAACTTCCATTTAACTGTGTGAGAGAGAAGACCCCACTGACCATAAAAACTTACATTTTACATGTGAGAGAGAGAAGACACCACTGACCATAAAAACTTACTTTTTACGTGTGTTAGAGAGAAGGCCCCACTGACCATAAGAACTTACATTTAAAGCGTGAGGGAGAGAAGACCCCACGGATCATAAGAAATTTCATTATCCGTGTGAGCGAGACAAGACCCAATGACCATAAGAAGTTACATTTTACGTGTGAGAGAGAGAAGACCACACTGACCATAAGAACTTACATTTAACGTGTGAGAGAGAGAAGACCCCATTGACCATAAGAAATTACATTATACGTGTGAACGACACAAGACCAATGACCATAAGAAGTTACATTTTACATGTGAGAGAGAGAAGACCCCGTTGACCATAAGAACTTACATTTTACGTGTGAGAGATAGAAGCCCCCAATCACCATAAGAACTTACATTTTACGTGTGAAAGAGAGAAGACCCCACTGAGCATAAGAATATACATTTTATGTGTGAGAGAGAGAAGACCCCACTGAACATAAGAACTTAAATTTAACTGAGTGAGAGAGAAGACCACATTGACCACAAAAACTTTCATTTTACATGTGAGAGAGAGAAGACCCCACTGACCATAAGAACTTACATTTTACGTGAGAGAGAGAAGACCCCACTGACCGTAAGAACTTACATTTTACGTGTGAGAGATAGAAGACCCCATTCACCATAAGAACTTACATTTTACATGTGAGAGAGAGAAGACCCCACTGACCATAAAAACGTACATTTTACGTGTGAGAGAGAAGACCCCACTGACCTTAAGAATTTACATTTTACGTGTGCGAGAGAGAAGACCCCACTGATCATAAGAACTTACATTTTACGTGTGAGATAGAGAAAACCACACTGACCATAAGAACTCACATTTTACATGTGTGAGAGAGAAGACCCCACTCACCATAAGAACTTACATTTTACGTGTGAGATAGAGAAAACCACACTGACCATAAGAACTCACATTTTACGTGTGTGAGAGAGAAGACCCCACTCACCATAAGAACTTACATTTTACTTGTGAGAGAGAGAAGACCACATTGACCATAAGAACTTACATTTTACGTGTGAGAGAGAGAAGACCCCACTGACCATAAGAACTTACATTTTATGTGAGAGAGAGAGAAGACCCCACGGACAATAATTACTTACATTTTACGTGTGAGAGATAGATGACCCCAATCACCATAAGAACTTACATATTACATGTGAGAGAGAAGACCCCACTGAGCATAAGAACTTACATTTAACTGTGTGAGATAGAAGACCCCATTGACAAAAAGAACTTACATTTTACGTGTGTTATAGATAAGACCCCACTGACCATTAGCACTTACATTTTACGTATGAGAGAGAAGACCCCACTGACCATAAGAACTTTCATTTTACGTGTGAGAGAGAGAATACACCACTGTCCATAAGAACTTACATTTTACGTGTGAGAGAGAGAAGACCCCACTGACCATAAGAACTTACATTTTACGTGTGTGAGAGAGAAGACTCCACTGACCATAAGAACTTACATTTTATGTGTGAGAGAAGACCCCCCTGACCATAAGAACTTCCATTTTACATGTGAGAGAGAAAAGACCCCACTGACCATAAGAACTTACATTTTACGTGTGAGAGAAGACCCCACTGACCATAAGCACTTACATTTTACGTGTGAGAGAGGGAAGACCCAAAGACCATAAGAACTTACATTTTACGTGTGAGAGAGAGAAGACCCCATTGACCATAATAACTTACATTTTATGTGTGAGAGAGAGAAGACCCAATGACCATAAGAACTTACATTTTACGTGTGTGAGAGAGAAGATCCCATTGACCATAAGAACGTACATTTTATGTGTGTGAGAGAAGAACCCACTGACCGTAAGAACTTACATTTTACGTGAGAGAGAGAGAAGACCCCACGGACCATAATTACTTACATTTTACGTGTGAGAGATAGAAGACCTCAATCACCATAAGAACTTACATTTTACGTGTGAGAGAGAGAAGACCCCACTGAGCATAAGAACTTACATTTTATGTGTGAGCGAGATAAGACCCCACAGAACATATGAACTTAAATTTAACTCAGTGAGATAGAAGACCCCACTGAACATGAGAAATTCCATTTAACTGTGTGAGATAGAAGACCCCATTGACAAAAAGAACTTACATTTTACGTGTGTTAGAGATAAGACCCCACTGACCATAAGAACTTACATTTTTCATTTGAGAAAGACCCCACTGACCATAAGAACTTACATTTTACGTGTGTTAGAGATAAGACCCCACTGACCATAAGAACTTACATTTTTCGTATGAGAGAGAAGACCCCACTGACCATAAGAACTTTCATTTTACGTGTGAGAGAGAGAATACACCACTGACCATAAGAACTTACATTTTACGTGTGAGAGAGAGAAGACATCACTGACCATAAGAACTTACTTTTTACGTGTGTGAGAGAGAAGACTCCACTGACCAAAAGAACTTACATTTTATGTGTGAGAGAGAGAAGACCCACTGACCATAACAACTTCCATTTTACATGTGAGAGAGAGAAGACCCCACTGACCATAAGAACTTACATTTTACGTGAGAGAGAAGACCCCACTGACCATAAGCACTTCCATTTTACGTGTGAGAGAGGGAAGACCCAATGACCATAAGAACTTACATTTTACGTGTGAGAGAGAGAAGACCCCATTGACTATAAGAACTTACATTTTACGTGTGAGTGAGAGAAGAACCCACTGACCATAATAACTTACATTTTACGTGTGAGAGAGAGAAGACCCAATGACCATAAGAACTTACCTTTTACGTGTGAGAGAGAGAAGACCCAATGACCATAAGAACTTACATTTTATGTGTGTGAGAGAAGAACCCACTGACCGTAAGAACTTACATTTTAAGTGAGAGAGAGAGAAGACCCCACGGACCATAATTACTTACATTTTACGTGTGAGAGATAGAAGACCCCACTGAGCATAAGAACTTACATTTTATGTGTGAGCGAGAGAAGACCCCACAGAACATAAGAACTTAAATTTAACTCAGTGAGATAGAAGACCCCACTGAACATAAGAAATTCCTTTTAACTGTGTGAGATAGAAGACCCCATTGACAAAAAGAACTTACATTTTACGTGTGTTAGAGATAAGACCCCACTGACCATAAGAACTTACATTTTTCGTATGAGAGAAGACCCCACTGACCATAAGAACTTACATTTTACGTGTGTTAGAGATAAGACCCCACTGACCATAAGAACTTACATTTTTCATATGAGAGAGAAGACCTCACTGACCATAAGAACTTTCATTTTACGTGTGAGAGAGAGAATACACCACTAACCATAAGAACTTACATTTTACGTGTGAGAGAGAGAAGACCCCACTGACCATAAGAACTTACATTTTACGTGTGTGAGAGAGAAGACTCCACTGACCATAAGAACTTTCATTTTACATGTGAGAGAGGGAAGACCCAATGACCATAAGAACTTACATTTTATGTGTGAGAGAGAGAAGACCCCATTTACCATAAGAACTTACATTTTACGTGTGAGTGAGAAAAGAACCCTCTGACCATAAGAACTTACATTTTACGTGTGAGAGAGAGAAGACCCCACTGACCATAAGAACTTACATTTTACGTGTGAGAGAGAGAAGACCCAATGGCCATAAGAAATTACATTTTACGCCAAAACCAGGTGAGGAACAATCGGAGAAAAGATATAATAGAAACAATTCACCAATTCTGCATTCATCACCCACTTCTGGTTTTGGCTTCCACTCCTGAGAAAAAATGCTGACCGAATACTGATAGTGGGGCCGTGGCCTTAGAGGCAATCTCTGCAGTACTTTTTACAGGTAATCTGTCAGCACAAAATGACTGTTTAAAACAAGTACAGGGGAGAAAAATTGCCAGAAATTTTAGTGGTGTGGACAAGCACTTCCTCCCTGGTAGAGATAGATGGAAACAATAGATGGGAATGTGCACTGCACCGTTCTACAAGGCCAAGTGTGCAATGAGCACCTCTTTATCATATTTGATTTTAAAACAAGTACTGTTAATGGCAGAAATAAATTTGGACACTAAGGCCACGTTCACATGTTCAGTATTTGGTCAGTATTTTACCTCAGTATTTGTAAGCAAAAACCAGGAGTGGGTGATAAATACAGAAATGGTCACATGTTTCTATTATACTTTTCCGCTGCTTGTTCCACTCTTGGTTTTGGCTTACAAATACTGAGCTAAAATACTGACCAAATACTGAACATGTGAACGTGGCCTAAAGGTAAGATTTTTATTAGGACGACGTTCCCTACAAGATGCTGTGCTTGGCATGAATAGTCATCTTGTGCTTACAGATGCCCTTTAATGTGATGCAATCCTAGTCTATGAACTTCCATACACAGAAGACACATCAATCACAAGTATCCTCATCAGAAAAATTCAAAAACTATTGTGCCAATTTGATATAGTAGATTGCAGATCATGCTAGTTGTTTATTTGATGTGCTATCTATATGGTCAATGTCAGAAAGACCCACAGCTGGTAATGCCTTTCCAATACTGAGTACAAACAAATATTGTCATGTTGTTGATTCATGAACACTAGTGACATTCGCATAAACACAAAAAACACCGAAAATAGTTAAATATTGACCATTCATAAACATCCTACTGATTTCAATAGTTGGAAAATGTAAATGTTCTAAACTGTATTATTTAACAAAGGGTGTTGTGGACCCCAATACAAGACCTGTACTATGGCACCCAAAAATCACGTGTTATTTACCGTACAGGTGGGAAAGTGTATTTAAATGTTTGGCTCCACCATGGCGCACCGAGCGCCTGTACTTGGTTTGAACAGTCATTCTTTGCTAAGTCCCCTTAAGGATGAGTTCACATATAGCTGTTGCATCATGCTCATTTTTTAAGCCTGATGCTACTGAACTGGAAAACTGATAACTAAACTAATGCATAAATTGTTCAGTTGCCAACAGACTTTTCCACCATTTGTCTCCAAGGTGTTGGTCCTGGGGCAGACCAAAAAGTTAAATGAAACATGTTCTGGCCACTGGACCATACGGCGCAACAACTGCTGCATGAAACAGGTGGGAACGATTCCATTGCAAACAATGGGATCAGTTCTTCCATCATTTTCCATCTTATATTTTAGTTAAATACCAGGTGCAAACTACGATGCAACACTCGACATGTGTGCAAGGAGCCTTAGACTTCTATAAAGCAGGTTATTTCATAGAGAAAACAGTTTTGACCTGGCTCCATAGTAAATATGATGATTGCTATACTGAATATTACTCTGGGATTATAAACTCCGATCGTGTCCATATATAACCTTTGCTTGTATAATGAAATATCTTTTGGAATGAATAGAATTTAAATAAATATATTGTACATGGGAGGATGTGACGAATACGTGTTGATATCAAACATCTTGTCTTTTAATCTTATGGTGACTCATTGATGTGCCAACACTTACTCCATAACTTGAGTTGACCTTTGGGTCCATCTATGGACAGATCTGTCGTTTTCTCTGCAAGGTGTCTCCTTGGTCATTTTAATTTCTTCTGCTTACTTTCCCCATGGTGTCCTTGCTCAATAATCTTTCATTAACTGATTGACAATGAGCGGAGACCTCACTGAACCCGATCTTACTTCCGTGTATGTTTTAAATAATAAGTGCTTGTATGTCCAATAACCTTGTCACCTCATCAGCAATCAGAAAATGAGCATGCAGATGTCTGTAGAAAGTGATTAGGAGCGTAACTATTAAAAGTGCCTTGGATTTACCATGCAGGTGTCAGAGGATTTTTTCATTTCAGAAATGACAGCACCTATTCTACTCACAATGCTAGAGAGCTAGTTTTTTCTGATAATACCTGATAATTTGATGGGCTTATTATAATAAACTATGATATGATGATATAACTTATTGCAGGAGCCAGAGCTAAAAGAAGAAGAATAAAATGAAGATTCACATAATATTAGCCTACACTTTATTATGCACATTTAAAAAGCAGAAAGGAAATTACATTTCTGAGAAATCTAAATATATGACATAACATTACTTTTACTTCTTATGCTTCCCTAATTAAAGAAAACTATCTATCTTATCCATCCTTAAAGGGATTGTCCGGCCTTTGTGTACAAGTCTGCAGGCGCTCTATGTGACTGCAGACTTGTGAATCCCCACATTGCGCGCACTGTGCCTTGGGAGGATTCTCCGGTGCCAAATTTTGAGTCAATTTTTTTTATACAAACAGCTAATAATATTGCAATGGTAATAAATAATCCTTACATGTAAATGATCAAAATATTAACAACATTTTAACTGATAATAAAAATGTAACTTATTTAATCAAGTGTGTGACATAAAACCGAAAATTCCATAGCTACTTACATCAATACAAACTAGCAAAAATAGCTAAACTGTGTTAAACGTAATACAGAGCCCAAGCTTGTAGGATATAACCTCAGTTTTCCATTTTTGGTGCATTTTAAATCCATGAAACCTACACTGCCTCATAAGGCCCATCACGAGGCACTGCACATTATATTTATCTTTTTGTTTCTTTTTTTTATATCTAAATTGCTCAATTGTCTCTTTTCTTCTATACATACATATTAGCAATTTCCTTAAAATTAATGAGCATCAGACTTTACAGAATAAATTGTCATGTGTGTGTGCACATTTGGAATAACACTAATTGTAGACAATATATAGTATAACTTGCATCTAGCATTCTCACCAGTTTTCCCATCTACAGGCTCCATCTTTAATTTTCGGGTTGAAATAGTGGGTATAGGCAGGCTGCTATGATGTATCGATACACAAATTACATGATTTATTCCTTATCTCTTGTATCTATGTGTTATGCTTGTGTAGCAACTCACTCAGGGAAATAGGTTAAGCTAAAAACTGCAACTGACTCTGCCGTTCCCTGTACAGACTACAGATCTTAATCCCACAGTCCCTTGTGGTTCCTGCATGAGCTGAGATAGCCCTAACCACAGACTAGAAGATGGCGACTAGGACCTATGCTGCCTGAAAGGCCGTCGAGAGCATCACATTCCTCCTAAAGAACCAGAAGGCAGAACAGAGTGCAAATTATTTATAAAAAAGAAAGTGTGCTGAAAAAAGGAAAGATCCCAGAGAGAGTAAAACAAACCACAGAATACAAAATAAAGAATAAAGTATGTACTGTTAGATAATAAGCCACCTACTTTCTAAACAGAAACAGAAAATAAAGTTTGTATAAGGAGGAGCACTGCAGTAACCAATAACCGCGATAATTAGAGGCTATGAGTAATGGAAGTTATCTGCGCTAACGTCACGCAGGTCCTCTTCGCCAACGAATACAGTGCTTGCCACTATCGGAGCCTCTGGCCAGGACTCCGCAAGACGCCGATTATCTGAGACATTTGAACCAGCAGCTGGCTTCCCCAGTAACCTCCGGTGAGTCGCATCACACCACTCCGGAAACGCAAATGGCAACCGACGCAACTTGTTACCAAGTACACCACATATTCAAAGTGCCCCGACAACATCGCAAGATGCACCAACCCCAGGCTACCTGCCAATACCTCAACTTCCATCACTGGAAAACTTGTGTTCCAGCTCCAATTGACTTTTTTCTAAGGGCATATCCTCCAGGACAGCTTCACACACTGGATCTACCCCTACAGGCTAACCCCTAGAAGGGTACCCCATACGTCCATCTTAGCCCTACATCCAGAATTGCTGTGCAGCGAGTAACCTACTACATTACTCAGCCCCAGCGAGGAACATACAACAGCAGGACCAGGTTACACAACCTTAGGTAACTTCACTTTCTACACTCCACTGTGTTCCTATTTATGTCCCTCCTAGTTGCATTACCCCTGGTTTCTAATTCAGAGAATCTCAGGCACACAACCTAGCCGAGGTCTCTATCTGTTCAAAACCAATTACCACTCTTAGGGCTCTACACCCCTCTGCTGGACAACTTTAACCCTGAAGGTAAAAAAAAATCCCCCACTCCTAACTCTCATAGGTAATTCCTAACAGGTACTACTTTTAAACTCTCTGCCCTGTTTCTAGCAGCACAAATTAAATGCACCTCTGATCTTCCGGAAGTGGACGTGCCCTCTTCAAACGTTGACTACAGACTACCTCAGGTACCCACTACCTACCTAACAACTAAAGTTACTCACCAAAATACTATCTGATACCCCTATTAACTGTTCCCCTCTCTCCCCAGGGGATCATTTCAACTCTCAACTGATCCTTGTACCAATTCGGACTACTACAGCTCACTTCCTAGTCAGTTTTTTGTCTATAATTATATTATTTTAATTAACGATACCTTTTTAAATATACAATCTTCTCGTATTTATCAGCAATCACTTGAGCCCCACTAAGACCAGCGCAGATAACTTCCATTATTCATAGAAACAGAAAATAGGAGCAGAGTAAAGAACAGAAACAGCAAAGAGTTAAACCCTAACTGGAATTTCACTGACTGGCTTTACACTAGAACAGAATGGCTGAACATCCAAATGAGACTATCACGAGCAGGAAATGCCAGCAGGAAAACAGAATATAAAGCCACACCCGAAAGGTGATAGGGCAGACAAATGAATACACCTGTTTACGCTAAACAGACTACAGACAGAATAACAGGATCTAAACACCCAGAGAAAAGGTGTGTCTGCTGTGGCTTGGCGAACAGAGAAGCCGACCACAAAACAACAGGCTCAAGTGTTCAAACCCAGGAGCATGACACTATGTAGCAGATGATTAGAAGAAGCAGTAACATGGAGGATAGTTCACAGCAGTAATGAGCAGTACTGCTGTGAATACAGCTCTGGGATGAGATAAACACAAAACAGCAGCGCAATCTCTCTTTCTCACTCTGTTCTCCCTTTCCTTCTCAATAAACTTCAATGGACAGCTATAATCTAAACTCTCAATGGCTCATAAATGAGAAAAAGCTTATTTTTCTGATAAGAAATATTAGGCTTCTTTTTTCTTCTCGTTCTATTGATATATACAAAGTTAATTGAATCAACTTGTGCCAAGATGCCCTGTTTTTTGTTTGTGAATTTATCATTGTGCCTTAGGTTGCAAATGGGTATTGGTTTTGGATCCTGATTTCATGTAAAATAAAACATATAACAAAAGAATCAATTAGAAAACATTGTATTCTTACAGACCTCCGGAGATATGGTTCTCCATGTGATATAAAAGTCTTACGGGTAATGCTTGCTTAAAATGATCAATGCTGAGTGTAGAGATGAACACTCCATAATTAGATGCAATTAGTTCTAAATCAGATTAGTTATGAACTTTAATGAAGAAGGTCCATTGACAACAAAAGACCTTTATTTCACCTTCTGGTGTATATTCTGCTCCTATTTTACTTTTTAAGTTCTGACTGCCACATAGTGTTATTTGCAGAGAACATAATCTTTGCTGTGTTAATTAAATCCTCATCTTCCCAATTGACATGTTCCAGGGGAAAATTTGAAGATGACGACAATGTTAATCAAGTTATTGTTCTTTAAGGTTGTGACTAGATATCAGCCCATCAGAAAATGAGATGGACTTTGCCATTAATATCTGAGACCTCTTGGTGGCTGCTCATTAAAAAGAGTGGGATATGACAGTTGTACTTGCTGTAAGTCCACTATAGTGGCTGACAATAATGCCAAAATTACATTCCAGCCAAAGAATGGACACAGTGTTAAATACCATTATTTGCCTTTCTTTGATGTCTGAGAGTCATTATTGGAGCAATTACAGCAGTTTCTCTATCTGTATGTCTACTGGGTATTTATCTTGCTCCGTCTGATTCCACAGCCAGGTGGGGAATATGTTCAGTGCATTAGAGACATGGGAATTTAGACTCAATTATCAGCCTTGGAACAGAATATGTAAAAGACTGAAAATTCAGTTGTTTCAAGAAAAAACAAATGTGTAATTTTTTTTCTTTGTTGCTCTTTAAACAAATGTACATGTTGAGCAACTGATTGCAATTGTTCCTGCACTATATCATTAAAAACCTTGTATTGTAATAGACAAGTGCATAATGTGTAGAATAATCAGAACATTATATATAATGAAGAGTTGGGCAGAGACAATAAAAATCAATGTATAAACACCATACTGTAGGATTTAATAGGTCATACACCTATGGTATTCCCAATTGCTTAGTACAAAGTAGTGTCACATGCTATTCCATGTCCATATGATTCACGTTTGCTACTAAATTAAACAATAGAAATAGAAAATAAATAAATTTATATATATGTATATCGTACTGCAACATTTCTAAGATTTTGCACTCCCTAATATTCCTGTTGGGTTTTTACACATTTTCTATATTTACATATTAGTAGCTTGTGCCTGCTATATCCATGGCACATAAATTCGCCTGGCAACTTATTTCATGTAATTCGTCCCAATTTTGCAAGGACAATCATGAGAACCAAAACCCACCCAAACTATGCCCAAAAGTGATCTCTTTGGTGTCAGTATGTATGATATTTGTGTCAAACTCCTCGAGGGCAGACCAACCTACCATGTGATACAAAATGATAGTAGTAGTAAAAAGAATAATAATAATTTCACCACTTACATGCAGTTATTTTACAGGGTATTTCTAGACAATATATTATATTTTTATACAAATAATTAGAATATGAAAGATTCACCATTGTATAAGGTCTCACAGGGCCCGCTTGACGGCAAACTGGGCTTCATATCTATGTATAACATTGTTGTACGGTTTCTAAGGTAATAAGATATGTAAGTAATTCTTGTAGAAATGATTAACTCTGTAATATGGCATCTATTAGAATGAAACACCAATGTAGGATCATGCAAGCCAATAAAATTAATATGGACTTCATTAATAAGTAAAAAGAGAGACAAACAATAACAACCACATGCAAAAAATGGAAGACACAGGTAAAAAAACGGGGAGGGGGTAGGGGGGTGGGTATCACCATGAGAAGAATAAGTACATAGTAAGCTGGATAGATAATAAATGTAACTATATTGGTATACACATTAGTAGATCAACAGCTGTATGGCATAGTTTAATAAGTGATTGTTGGGGTAAGGTAAATAAATGCATCAGTTGCAGTAAAATCCCAAAATATAGCTAATTGCTTAGACACTAATAAGTGATCAATTGATGTATATGATAAAAAGATATAACATTTTATACTGGATAACCAAACTCATGGATAAAGTAATATGTTGAATGAATTAACCTTAGAAGATGGCAATAAGGTATATAGACTAAAGGCCCGTCACACTTAGCGACGCTGCAACAATCCCGACAGCGATACGACCTGTCAGGGATCGTTGCTGCGTCGCTATGTGGTCGCTGGTGAGCTGTCAAACAGGCAGGCTCACCAACGATCAGGGGAGCAGCGACATCGTGGAAAAAATCTTTCCACAATGTCCTGCTCCTGGTTACCAGCCTGCTGCTGAAGCAGGAGCAGGCTGGTAACCATGGTAAACATTGGGTTACTAGGGGCACACGTGCCCCTAGTAACCCGTTGTTTATCATGGTTACCACTCTGCTACAGTGAGCGGGAGGTTACCGCTCACTTTAGCAGGCTTGTAACCATGATAAACAACAGGTTACTAGGTGCGCGTGTGCCCCTAGTAACCCGATGTTTACCATAGTTACCAGCCTGATCGCTGCTCCCGCTGGTCACACACAGCGATGTGTGCTGACCAGCGGGAGAGAAATGGCCAAAAAATGGTCCAGGACACTTTGCAGCAATCAGCGACCTCACAGCAGGGGCCTGATCGTTGCAAAGTGTCACACATAGCGACATCGCTGGTGAGGTCGCTGTTGCGTCACCAAAACCGTGACACAGCAGCGATCTCGCTAGCGATCTCGCTATGTGAGACGGGGGCTTAAGTGACTTCATCAGTTATGAATGAAACTGAATAAGTAACTAGAAAAATCATAATTGTGTAATATACTAAACAAAGCCAAGGTATGCCTACATAGTATCAATAATAATACCAAGCTGAGGTGAAAGGTGATGTCCCGCCGCACCCATCTATTAGAATGAGACCTATTTTTTTTCACAGATCTCCTTTTTATCCCTTTATATTAATATGCTTGTGGCATACAGAGGTACATTTTGGAATTGTGGTATTACATTACAGCTCAGTGCCACTTGGAAAACGTGTAGAGTCGTAATGTAATCATTTACATGAGTTCTAAATAGGCTAACTAGTAACTATACGAACAAGTCAATTGGTCCTAAAGCCCAATACTATACTATCATTCTAACATCCCTTCTTTAGATACATGTACTCTTTTATAGTCTTCTAGCACATACTGAGGTCCGCTAATGTTTACATATGGATCTGAAAGACATGTCAAATTCCGTATATCACTGTTTTCTTCTATGAGATATGACAGAAATGGCAACAAAGCTGCTTATTTCTATTAGACAGTTCTTTGTAAAATATGTGGATTGTAAATTGCTTAAAATGTTGAATGCAACATGAAATATCCTGGAAAGTAACAAACATTTAGTAGGAAGAGAGATGACCTACTTACGTTGTAATCTAGATTCTGAATGCTTATACTGGATAGTCATGTTCTTCCATCTGCATTGTTTGAACAACTGCCCATTTTTCCTCATATAAGGACATTTGACACACAACGTGACAATGGAAAATTGATAGCTACAGCCATCTTGTTCTGAACTCCGAAAGGGCAAGCAAGTCTCCTGCAAACAGTTATCTGGCACAGATCACTGCTGAGGAGAGGAATTGAGATGTCAAAATCTAATTGTTAGATGCTTGCATGCATTACCAGACAATGTCTTATTATCAATGCCCTCACAAGCAGAGGCAGACACAGTATGCCCCAATGAACCTTAAAAAAAACAGAAATTGCTTTCATAAACTCTGGAACAATTAGATTGTGGGTTATGGTGTTTCATTATTTCAACATTCAATTTCAACATTCAGCTTATATTAGTTATAGCCAAATTTCTAAAATGCCCCAAATTGTTGTGTTCAGCCACCCATGGGTCATATGTGTAAACAGTGGATGGCTCTGTCTTGATTCTAATAGATGAGGACACTGCCATTGTCCACTGTTTACTCATCTGACCCAAAGGCACTAGGGAGCCTTGAAATGAAGAACAAGAATAACCAGTGTGGATATTTATGATTGGCTATATCTCCAAACACACAACAGATTAGGACAATTTATAAATTTTACTATAGAGATTAGGACCGTCCCGAATTGGTGATGTGGTGGGACTGCTTTTATGCTTTTTTTAATCAAAAAGAGTGTTTACAAAGTACCCTATGCTAGTTATATGCACTTTTGGTTTTTACTTACTTATAGCAGGTGTCACGGTTTCATAACTGATTGTGGCCTAGGGATGCTGTGATTGACTGCTCAGCCTATGGAATCTGAAGTGTGCTGGACTGTTGGTTGTCTGAGTGACAGTCCAGTTATCCAATATGATCTTGGGGTGAACTGCGCTGTTAGCATTTTGACTTAAAGCCCTGCTGCTTTATCTGGTGTAGTCTGCGGGTGTTTCCCCAGGTGCCTCCGGACATCATTAACCATTTGCAAGGTATTTAGCTGGCTAGCTGTTAGTAGTCAGTGTCAGTTGCAGCTCTGCTTAAGCTGGATGTGTTTGCTTAGCTCTCTGTCTCTCTCCTCTGCTCTATTGCTGGATCTAGTATTTGTCGTGAATATTCTTGTGGATTCTGCCTTCTGCTTTTGACACTCTCTGACTTCAGGTATCTGACCCCAAACTTGGCCTTTGACCATCCGTTTGTCGTACTCCCTGGTTTTGACGTACTCTCCTGACATTTGACCCAGGACTATTTCCTAACCACACTTTTGACTTACCCCTTTGTACTACAAACCCTCCTGGTATCTGACCTTGGACCTTCTGACTACCTTGTCTCATGGTTTACCCGTGAGTAGTGACTCAGCATCACAGCAGAGTACATGTTCATTTTGTTTCTATGTTAGATTTTGTTTGATTTACCTTTTTTGCGTCAAAGCCTGTTTTCATCTTCCTGACCAGGCTAATTTTTTAATATCTGACCAGTGTCACTTTAATAACTCTGGAACGCTTTAACTTATCCCCGTGATTCTGAGAATGTTTTTTGTGACCAATTATACTTTATATTAATGGTAAGTTTAGGTCAATATATTTTGCATTTATTTGTGAAAATATCAGATTTTGGCAAAAATGTAGCAATTTTTGAAAATTAATCTTTTTCCCACAAAAATGTTACTTTAGCCCCAAACATAGCATTTTCACAAGAGGAACTTGAAAAATTGGACCATATAATTTGTTGTGCAATTTCTCCTCAGTAGACTGATACCCCATATGTGGTAGAAAACTACTGTCTAGACTCACAACTCAGAAGGGAAGGAGGGCCATTTGTCCTCTGGAATGCAAAATTGGCGAATAGATAGTGGATGCCATGTAGGTTTCAAAGCCTTTGATGTGTTTAAACACTGGAAACTCCCCATAAGTGACCCCATTTTGAAAACTTCAGCCCTGAAAGAATTTATCTAGATGTGTGGAGAGCATCTTAAACCCAGTGGAGCTTCACATAATTTTATAACATTGAGCCTTGAAAATAAAAAAACATATTTTTCCCATAAAAATATTGTTTTAGCCCAAAATTTTAAATTTTCACAAGGGTAACAGGAGAAAATGGACCATACAATTTATTGTGCAATTTCTCCTAAGTACACCAATACCCCATATGTGGTGGAAAACTACTGTTTTGGCGCACGGGAGAGGTCGGAAGTGAAGGAGAACCATTTGAATTTGGAGCGCAAATTTGGCTGGAATAGATAGCGGATGCCATGTTATTTTGTAGAGCTCCTGTTGTGCTTAAACAGTGGAACTCTCCCACAAGTGACCCCATTTTGGAAGCATCCCTCAGAGAATGTATCTAGATGTGTGGTGAGCACTTTCAATTCGCACGTCCTTCACATCATGTTATAACGTTGAGCCTTAAAAATAAAAAATCTTTTTTTTCCCCAGAAAATGTTGCTTTAGCCACAATTTTTTAACTTTCATAAGGGTAACAGGAGAAAATGGACGATACAATTTATTGTGCAATTTCTCTTGAGTACACCATATGTTGTGAAAAACAACTGTTTGGGCGTCCGGCATGTCTCGGAAGGGAAGGGAATCCAATTTGGCTGGAATAGATTGCAGATGCCATGTCACATTTGAAGAACCCTTGACATTCCAAAACAGCAGAAACCCCCACAAGTGACATATTTTGGAATTCATCTAGGGGAGTAGTGAGCATTTTAACCCTCAGGCGTTTCTCAAAATTGTATAACATTGGGTTGTGAAAATGAAAAATGACCATTTTTTCCAGTAAAATGGTGATTTGGCCATAAGTTTTTAATTTTCAAAAGGGGTAATAGAAAAAGTTGTGTAACAAATTGTACTGCTCATTTTCTCTTGAGTACCCCATACAGTAGTGTTCAAAAACATGAGTTAAGCACAAAATCTTTATACTAGTTGATATTTCCATGCATTGGGAACATTGCACACTGTTTTATAATTCAAAACATGAAGAAAAATGTATATAACTTTGAATTACTTTACAGAAAATAACAAAAAATGAACATTGGGCTGTTCTAAAAAATAGTAGTGTCTGCATTTGTCTTTACAAACTCACAATATGAACTATTTTTTTGAGGATTTAGCATTCCTGTTAATCACTAACCTAATATTTAGTTGTATACTCAGAGTTTTTAGAACTGCCTCACATCTATGTTGCATAGAGTCAACTTCTGGCACCTGTCAACTGTTATTCCAGCCCAGGATGCTTTAACTACATCCCACAATTTTTGCCATTTGTTGGCTTTTCCTCAGGAATGGCATTTTTTATGTCACCCCACAAGTGTTCTATCGGATTAATGGCTCCTTAGCCTCGATTTTGTTGGACTGGCAAGATTTTGCTTATTTACTGGTGTGTTTAGGGTCATTGTCTTATTGAAATACCCATTTCAAGGGCATACAGTGGTGGCCAAAAGTATTGGTACCCATGCAATTCTGTCAGAAAATACTCAGTTTCTTCCTGAAAATGATTGCAATCACAAATTCTTTGGTATTATTATCTTCATTTAATTTGCTTGCAAGGAAAAAACACAAAAGGGAATGAAGCAAAAATCAAATCATTGATCATTTCACACAAAACTCCAAAAATGGGCCAGACAAAAGTATTGGCACCCTCAGCCTAATACTTGGTTGCACAACCTTTAGCCAAAATAACTGCGAACAACCGCTTCCGGTAAACATCAATGAGTTTCTTACAATGCTCTGCTGGAATTGTAGACCATTCTTCTTTGGCAAACTGCTCCAGGTCCCTGATATTTGAAGGGTGCCTTCTCCAAACTGCCATTTTGAGATCTCTCCACAGGTGTTCTATGGGATTCAGGTCTGGACTCATTGCTGGCCACCTTTGAAGTCTCCAGTGCTTTCTCTCAAACCATTTTATAGTGCTTTTGGAAGTGTGTTTTGGGTCATTGTCCTGCTGGAAGACCCATGACCTCGGAGGGAGACCCAGCTTTCTCACACTGGGCCCTACATTATGCTGCAAAATTTGTTGGTAGTCTTAAGACTTCATAATGCCATGCACACGATCAAGCAGTCCAGTGCCAGAGGCAGCAAAGCAACCCCAAAACATCAGGGAACCTCCGCCATGTTTGACTGTAGGGACCATGTTCTTTTCTTTGAATGCCTCTTTTTTTCCCTGTACACTCTATGTTGATGATTTTTCCCAAAAAGCTCTACTTTTGTCTCATCTGACCAGAGAACATTCTTCCAAAACATTTTAGGGTTTCTCAGGTAAGTTTTGGCAAACCCCAGCCTAGCTTTTTTATGTCTCGGGGTAAGAAGTGGGGTCTTCCTGGGTATCCTACCATACAGTCCCTTTTCATTCAGACGCCGACGGATAGTACGGGTTGACACTGTTGTACCCTTGGACTGCAGGGCAGCTTGAACTTGTTTGGATGTTAGTCGAGGTTCTTTATCCACCATCCGCACAATCTTGCGTTGAAATCTCTCGTCAATTTTTCTTGTCCGTCCACATCTAGCGAGGCTTTCCACAGTGCCATGGGCTTTAAACATCTTGATGACACTGCGCACGGAAGACACAGGAACATTCAGGTCTTTGGAGATGGACTTGTAGCCTTGAGATTGCTCATGCTTCCTCACAGTTTGGTTTCTCAAGTCCTCAGACAGTTCTTTGCTCTTCTTTCTTTTCTCCATGCTCAATGTGGTAGACACAAGGACACAGGACAGAGGTTGAGTCAACTTTAATCCATGTTAACTGGCTGCAAGTGTGATTTAGTTATTGCCAACACCTGTTAGGTGCCACAGGTAAGTTACAGGTGCTGTTAATTACACGAATTAGAGAAGCATCACATGATTTTTCAAACAGTGCCAATACTTTTGCCCACCCCCTTTTTTAGGTTTGGTGTGGAATTGTATCCAATTTGGCTTTAGGACAATTCTTTTTGTGTTTTTTTCATTGAACACAAATTAAATGAAGATAATAATACCAAAGAATTTGTGATTGCAATCATTTTCAGGAAGAAACTGAGTATTATCTGACAGAATTGCAGGGGTGCCAATACTTTTGGCCACCACTGTATCCTCTTCAGCGTAAGGCATCATGACCTCTTCAAGTATTTTAATAAATGCTAACTGGCCCATGATCCCTGGTATGCTTTAAATAGGTCCGGCATCATAGTAAGAGAAACATGCCCATATCATGATGCTTGCACCACCATACTTCACTGTCTTAAGGAGTGTACTGTGGCTTGAATGCTGAGTTTGGGGGTCCTCTGATGAACTATCTGCGGCCCTTGGACCCAAAAGGAACAATTTTACTTTCATCAGTCCACAAAATGTTTCTCCAATTCTTTTTAGGCCAGTTGATGTGTTCTTTGGCAAATTGTATCTGCTTCAGTACATGTCTTTTTTTTAACAGTGGGACTTTGCAGGGACTTCTTGCTAAGAAATTGGCTTCACACAGGCATCTTCTAACTGTCACAGTACTCACAGGTAACTTGAGACTGTCTTTGATCATCCTGGAGCTGATCATTAGCTGAGCCTTTGCCATTCTGGCTATCTTTGATCCATTCGAATGGTAGTCTTCCATTTTCTTCACGTCTCTCTGGTTTTGCCTACCATTTTAATATCATTGTCTGCACTTCTTTATAAGTTTTACCCTCACCAACCAATTTTTTAATCAAAGTACGTTGTTCTTCTGAACAATGTCTCGAACGACTCATATCTCTCAGGTTTTCATGGAGAAATGCATGTACAACATGTGCTGGCTTCATGTTTAAATAAGGGCCACCTGGTTCACACCTGTTTGTTCGCAGAATGATTGACCTCGCTAATTGAACTCCACACTGCTATTATTTTGAACACTCCCCCTTTCAATTAATTATTAAAATACGCAGACTCAAAAGCATGCAGATCATGAATGCAGAGTCTTTTGGTTTTCTTAGAATCTACTGCACCAACTGGTAAATTGTTTGACATGTGATAATATAATTTATACCAAAAACAGTGATTAATCTGGTTAGTCATATTGGACTGCTATTATTTTGAACACTACTGTAAGTGTTTGAAAACTACTTTTGAGGCACAGTGTAAAGCTAAGGGAAGAAGCACCATATTGTACTGCAGATTTTGCTGTTATGGTTTGTGCGTGCCATGTCACACTGACAGAGCCCCTGAGGTTCCAGAACAGCAGAACCCCCCCATAAATGACCTTATTTTACAAATGACACCTCTCAATTAATCCATCTAGGGGTGCAATAATCATATTGACACCACAAGTATTGCACAGAATTTCATACCATCGCTATATTCTGAGAGGTATATCATTTTTATTTCTTCACTGATAAAGCGGTGTGGTGGCTTGTATTTTGCGGAATAAAATGACGTTTTCAGCTATACTATTTTTATCTACATTTGACTTTTGATCGTGTTTTATTCCACTTTTTTGGGGGCAGTATTATTAAAAAGCATAGTTTTTTGACTTTTTTTTTACTGTGTTCACTGAAGGGGTTATTTTATTTGACAATTTTATAGATCGGGTCGTTCCAGACATGACGATACCAAATGTGTGCATATCTAAAAGATAACAAAGGGATAACTTCATCGTGACCTAAGCCAAACAGGTCCTGATGATGTCACCGCTTTGCATTGGTATCACAGTGCTTGGAGATGTGGGGTCCCAATGACTGCAAGACTGCCGACCATAATCAGACATCGGCACTGCACAAAGCTAAGCACGCGCCAAAATTTATTTACTGTTGGCAGTCGGGAAGTGTTTAATGGCCTATTGTGAATACACTCCTACACTCTGCATGTATACCAACTTATACTCCAGTTCATTTCTTCGGCTTGCTTTAGGTTTTTGCATTCAGCGCACACAAGGGGTGTGCCTCCCTTTCTTTGAGCTGGCCATTACTTTTGTATAGCTTCCCATTGCTGGGTGTCCATAGTTGAGTCCTGGTCCTCCTTGGCCCTTATTCACATTGAAGTCATTTTCAACAAATGGTAAGATTTTAATACTAGAGTTTAGGACCGTCCCAACTAGGTATACCTTGGCGCTGCTGGGATTCCTTTTACTCTTTTTGTTTTAATCAAAAATCATTTTTATTAAGTATCCTATGTTATTCATATGAACTATTGCTTTTTACTTACTTATAGCAGGGCATGTGTTAATTTTGTTTCTAACTTAGATTTTGTTTTCTTTTAATGGCCAGTGTGAACATGTTGCTACACTTTGCATGTATACCAACTGATACTCCAGTTCATTTCTTTCGGTTTTGTTTTACTATATAGTGGCCAACCTAATTTTTTTTATTCTGTCTGCCAATGTTTATGGAGACATTATTATTGGGGTACTACTTGCAGGGAACGGGGATTCCACCTCACCAGTCTTGCAGTAGAATCCCCATACAAGTGCACTGGCACTAGAGCTTGACACACATTAACAGTGAAAGGACTTGGCTCTATTTTTGGCACATGAGGGCTGTATTTTTAAGGACACCTTCATCTAGTCTACGAGGGAGTCATCCTTTATGGGGCACATTGGAATGTTAATGGGAATCTCTTCCGGACAAATGCTACTCCACCATACGTTGTTCATTTGCTAGGAACCAGGCATCCACTTCTCAACCTCCTCCAATATTAAACCATACCACCATCATGTATAATACATATCTCAGCAATTCCAATTAACTAAAACTGGCTCCCAAAATTTTTAATTGTAGCTACTGTGAGAAATACATATTACATAATTGAATTACAAAAAGTATTAAACCCATTGCTCCCTGCTGAATCTAACCCTCTTCAGGCATAAGTCCATTTTTACCTTTTAATAAATCAAGAAATTCTACCTATGAAACCGTTCATTTTACCTTCACTCCTTCCTTCCCTACTCAAACCCTTCCCCTGATCAACTATTTCCACCCATGACTAAGTCTTCCATTTTTTTTAAATATGATCTCCCTATCATTGATCCAGCTGTAATTGTCCCATGGCTTTCAAACTCTGAATGTCACTGCACTGTCATATCATTGCTTGTAAGTAATAGGATATTTCCAAGAAAACACAGTGACCTGTGCACATGGACATTTTTAGACTTTATATCAAGGAAGCCATTTGTGTAGAATCAGAGAATAATTCATAGTATGCTTACCATGAAATCCTTATCAGGATGCTAAATCATCCAGCACATTGTGTTCAGTGCTACTTAGCAGAAATAAAATTGTGTTACAAAACCAATTGGATATGGCTTGATTAGTATTTACTGCATATATAATAACCATATTCGCCGGAATTTCCTGACAAAACAACATTTTTTCACATGTTTGCGTCTATCTTTAGCTGCCTATAAAATATTATGGTTTTAATAATTAAAATGCAAATAATAATGGTCAGGCGTGAAAGACCATAAAGCTTGTTTGTCATTGAGGACATGGACATCAATTTATTAAGTACATCACAAAGAGTTCAACAGTGTCAATTACTCGCAGAAAATATTTCCTCACTATTAGTGATGCAAATAAAACGCACTGTAAATAACGTTAGATAATTTTAATGTAATCTCATAATTTCTGGTTTTGGATATTTTTTCTTATTTAATATACTGAAAGCAAAGGAACAAACTAAAATCAGCTTCAGAGCAAACTGACACAAAAAACATTTTATTGTCTGCCTTCACTTGAATTTGACTTTATCTAAATGCCTTTGTGTGATTGCATTAAAGTATAAAGGCAGTCATACACAAAATTGGTGTCAGCCATTAAAAACATTGTAATAGGAGAAGAATTTGAGATATGTCAGTTCCTTATTGTAAGCGTAGTCTAGTAGTATTCATATTAGAGTGCCAGTGGGGCCTCCAAAATGTGGTAGAACAATCTTAATGCTTAGAGAAGAAATTAATAAAACCAGGTACAATATTAAACATTCAGTAAAAATATTGGGTCTCTTGGCGCTTACATACCAGTTTCAGGCAACTCCAGCAAGATGGGAGGAACTAAGGAGGAGTCAGGATGGGGCGTGGTGTCAAATCCATCAATTATGATGCCATTTCCTACGCCACAAATGTTACTCTAGTCTACGAAAGGAATAACATTTCTGGCGAGGCTTATGGATACACACACCACTAATAAGATGTGCCAAATTTATTAAGTGGCGTGCGCCTTTTAATTAATTCAGTGCATTTTATTCCTGTACACCCCTCATTAAGACTGGCATATAAAACACCTATCTTAATGAATCAGGGCCATAGTGTTTCAAAGAATATGTATATGTATCATTAGAGTAAGGGCTCATAAACATGACCAAATTTCTTGTACGAGTGCAATCTGGATAGCACTCATACCTATGATATTTTATGAGGCTGTGCACATGTCCGAGTTTTCCTCGGTGAGCAGATATTCTTCTAAGGCAATCCGTTTTTTCTGAAGAATGTCTAAACTGAGACCGAAACGTCATACATGTTCGCTGTGGATTGCAAATAAATAATCATTTTTCCCCATCAATTGAGTGCCAAGTTCTTCATAAATATTATACTACGGATTGGCTCCTACTTATGCTCCTGTTGTCAGGAGTGCCGTGCTCTACTACTACACATGTATTTTCCATGTCATAGAGAAGACCAGTGGTGCGTACCACCATAGGGTCAAGTAATTATGATGTGCAGTGCGGTCATTCCTGCAACAGCCATATTTTGGCAGAATGGGTGAATCCTAACTCTTGAAGTATACAAATGAAGAGATGATTTGAAGAAGTGACCATGTATCAGTGCTGCTAGTTTTAGGATTGTAGCTTGGCATATTCTATAAAGTAGAGCGTTCTTCCTTTCTGGACTTTCTCTACATACCTGAAAGGTGAGAGCCCTAAAAATGGAATCAGCGCCTATTAGATATTTTTTGGCACGTACAGTTGAAACCAGAAGTTTACATACACTATATAAAAAGACACATATGCATGTTTTTCTGCTTTGGACTTCTGTTGCTGTCTGTTGCTGTATTACTCTTCTGTGTCACTCCTGGGGTTCTGTGTCACGCTGGGCCCATAACCTGTTGGCAGCGGATCATTCAGGATACTCTCAAAGCGTGTTGACAACAGAACAAAGCTTTAATTAGCTATAAACAGGTACAGATATGATAGGCTTTGTGGAATCAGGAATATACATATCTTAAGTGTCTCTGCAGCATCAGCAGGCTGCTTCTCCTCTCATGCACAGACACAGGAAACTGAACACAGTCACATGGTCCTTTCTGTGTGTGAGCCTCTGGGAGTTTTTTGTTTTTTTTTAACTTCATAGACCATACACAAACCTAGCAATAGAACATTTACATACACAGGAATGGAGTTGTTTCACTAAACATATTCCAACAAGGAGGGACTGGTGCACTTCCCAAAATAGATGGCATCATGAGAAAAGAAGATTATGTGGCAATACTAAAGCAACATCTCAAGACATCAGTCAGGAAGATAAAAGTGGCTTAAGGATAACAAAGTCAATGTTTTGGAGTGGCCATCACAAAGCCCTGATCTCAATCCTTTTGAAAATTTATGGGCAAAGCTGAAAAGGCTGCGAGCAAGGCGACCTACAATCCTGGATCAGTTACACCAGTTTTATCAGGAGGAATGGGCCCAAATTCCGACCAACTATTGTGAGAAGCTTGTGGAAGGATATCCCAAACATTTGACCCAAGTCATCCAGTTTAAGGGCAATGGTACCAAATACTAATGAAATGTATGTAAACATTTGACTTTGCGGTACTTAATAAAAATGCCTTAAAACATTCTCTCTCTCTCATTATTCTGGCATTTGGCAAATATTAAAAAGTATGGTAATCCTAACTGACCTAAAACGGGAAAGGTTTATTCTGATTTCATGTCAGATATTGAGAAAAACATGTATATGTGTCTTTTTATATAGTGTGTGTAAACTTCTGGTTTCAACTGTATTTTCAATATGCAATAAATGTCTCAGATAGTAATACTGTGGTATTATTGTGATCCTTGGGCAGGTTGGATCTACAGTAACAATGTGGCTCCTGGTTTAAATAGTTTTTTCCCTAAAGGGTTAAAGGTAGCTCTAGAACATATGTAGTAATATTAATGTTGATAATGTATTATTTTTTTACATTTCTATGCATGCATTATTTTAATCATCTCACAATGTATCATTTGCCTTCCTGTATCAGCATAAGCATAATAAGAAATTTATGATTGAGCAGTATCACAAAAATTTCTTACCTGATACAGGTGACAATATGGTTCCTTTCCTTTTCCTATATTAAATGGATATTTCCACATTTAAATTCCCATGCATAGTTTACAAGTCTTCCTACGACAATTTGACGGTCTCCAAAAGAAGAAACTTAATCCCTTAAACCCCTTGTCAATGGTCTCTTAGTAAACCACTAATCCTGCTTTGCACTGATGAAGGGCATTAACCCCTGAAATATGTGTCATTATTTTTTGTGTATTTTGATCCTGAAAAAAGGAGAATCCCCCAAAATGCAAGTCCTGTGAAGTAATTGTTTTTATGATTTACTTTACTGATAAATAAAAAAGGAGTGTCAAAGAAACCTCTGAATATTGCATTGGATCAAATGCTTGCAGGCTTGATTCTTCATTAGGTGTGATTAGTTGGGAAGGAGGCAAGGTGCAAGTCTCCGCCTAGGCAGCAAGTAACTCTGCTTGCTGTTATTACTTTGAGGGCTCTCTCACACATCTCGGATGACTACTATGCAATGTTTTATCAGAGAGCACTCTGACCAATGTTATACTATGAGACAGTGCAGATCTGTACTTTTTTTTCTCACGCCTATTCGGCATAAGAAAACAATCGCATCATGCTGCCAGTGTCTCTGCAAATTGGACCATGCACACCCATTCAAGTCTATGGGTGTGTGTAAAACATCGGACTGCACTCGGATGTCATCTGAGTTCAGTCCGATTTATGTAGACAGAGACAATGGAGAAGATGGAGAAATTAAGTTCTCCATCTTCTCCACACCTGTGATACGATTCTCTCAAGAGAGAGAATCGGATCACAGTAAACTGATCAGAATTTGAGCCGAGTATCATTTACATAATCGATCCAATTCTCTCGCATGAGCGAGCCCTGAGTGTTATTCTCCTGTGTACATTGAGGTGTGCATTTTGCTCTTTCTTGTGGTCTACATCTAGCGAAAGCAATTCTAGATGATAAGCTGCAATAGGGTGTGTGATGCAGAAGATTCCTCTTGTCTTAAGTCAACCATATTAGCTTTATTATAATGTGAGTTAATTCATTCCAGTGTAATGTGTAGCATAGATAATGTTTTACATTATTAAATAGGAGAGTGCCTAAAAGGTAATGTTCATAAACCTGGTATAAAGCGTCGCCATGAATCACGTTAATTCACTCAGCGATTAAAAACTACATTCTCAGTCATTTCATGGTATTTCATTACTTTACATTAATCTGCGGTTTGTATAAAACATTCTCCTCGTTACGATTTCCAATAGCTTACCCTAATTAACTCATTTTTTTTCCCTTTCGGTAGAAATCAATTACAATTAAAATATAGTTTGTTAAATCACAATAAAGTATGGCTTTATGTTAAAACATTTTTACTCAAGAGATCAAGTGTGATTAATTTCAGGGGAAGGTTAAAAGTTCATTACTCTGTTAGCGCAGGGAATCATACACAGCTCCTGCCTCTCACATTCCTGCAGAAATATGTATTCGTCTGAAAATATCGGCCTCCCAAGAACGAAATAATAAAGCTTGCTTCTGATGAAAAAGAATTTACCGACAAATTTAAAGTTTGTGCGTTAAGTAAAGATGCAAATCTGTAATATCTACATATGCAAAAACACAGTAAAAAGGCACAAAAAATCAAAATAACACAACAGATGAAAAATAAGTAAACGTATTAACCAACACAGGTCAGAAAACTAATGCACCTACAGGATGCAGCATCATCCTTGATACAGGATGCAGCATCATCCTTGATAAAGGCAGAGGCTACAAAAGTGCAAAATACTCATGAATCCACCACTCACGCTCCTCTATCAATTCACGGTGGACGTAGTAGTCTAGTATTAGATTTGCACATGGATACGGCTTGTATAGGGCGTTGGTCACACACATGTAGTGCAGAGTTCTTGGCCTTACAGCCTATTAGTGACGCCCATGTAATACAACCCCTGGCAAAAATTATGGAATCACCGGGCTCGGAAGATGTTCATTCAGTTGTTTAATGTTGTTGAAAAAAAGCAGATCACAGACATGGCACAAAACTAAAGTCATTTCAAAGGGCCACTTTAGGGCTTTAAGAAACACTAAAATAAATCAAGATTAAAAATGTGGTACTCAGTAACAGTAATTTTTTTCAGACCAAACAGAGGGAAAAAATTATGGAATCACTCAATTCTGAGGAAAAAATTATGGAATCACCCTGTAAATTTTCATTTTCCAAAACTAACACCTGCATCAAATTAGATTTGCTCGTTAGTCTGCATCTAAAAAGGAGTGATTACACCTTGGAGAGCTGTTTCACCAAGTGGACTGACATGAATCATGGCTCCAACATGAGAGATGTCAATTGAAATAAAGGAGAGGATTATCAAACTCTTAAATGTTTCAAAAGATGTTGGTTGTTCACAGTCAGCTGTGTCTAAAATCTGGACCAAATACAAACAACATGGGAAGGTTGTTAAAGGCAAACATACTTGTAGACCAAGGAAGACATCAAAGCGTCAAGATGGGAAACTTAAAGTAATATGTCTCCAAAACAGGAAACTGAAGTCAATGTCTGTGACCGAACTGTAAGAAACCGTCTAAAAGAAATGGGATTTACATACAGAGAAGCTAAACATAAGCCACCATTAACACCTAAACAGAAAAAAACAAGGTTACAATGGGCTAAGGAAAAGCAATCGTGGACTGTGGATGACTGGATCAAAGTCATATTCAGTGATGAATCGCGAATCTGCATTGGGCAAGGTGATGATGCTGGAACTTTAGTTTAGTGCCATTCCAATGAGATTTATAAAGATGACTGCATGAAGAGAACATGCAAATTTCCACAGTCAATGATGATATGGGGCTGCATGTCAGGTAAAGGCACTGGGGAGATGGCTGTCATTACATCTTCAATAAATGCCCAAGTTTACATTGATATTTTGGACAGTTTTCATATCCCATCAATTGAAAGGATGTGTGGGGATGATGACATAATTTTTCAAGATGGCAATGCATCCTGCCATAGAGCAAAAACTGTGAAAACATTCCTTGAAAGAAGACAAATAAGGTCAATGTCATGGCCTGCAAATAGTCTGAATCTCAATCCAATTGAAAATCTTTGGTGGAAGTTGAAGAAAATGGTCCATGACAAGGCTCCTACCTGCAAAGCTGATCTGGCAACAGCAATCAGAGAAAGTTGGAGCCAGATTGATGAAGAGTACTGTTTGTCACTCATTAATAGAGATGAGCGGTGTTCGACTAGAACTGTTCGCCAATCTCAAATTCGAGCTGTTTTTGGCGGTGTTCGAGTCGTTCGACGAACGCGAACGATTTGCAAAAAATTCGGCTGTTCGAGGTTATGTTCGATAACTGTTCATGCACCAAAAGCGTGTCTTGCATGTCTGGCGCTAATAAGAGCACCAATCATGCAGGGATTGTCTGCCACTCACTGTAATGCCACAGCCATGGTGGTTGTGGCATTACAGTGGTTGCCCAAATCGATGGGAACAGTGCTCACAGTGAAACATGAAAAGTCGGCAATTCAGCAGCGGCATACACCGGTACCCGACAATTTAGAACCGAAAGAATAGAGCATCACACATAGATTAGATAGATAGAAACATGTCAGTCACATATATAAGAAGTACAGTGACAGTGTTGGTTACTGTACTTGTCATTTAGTGTTAAAGGATTTATTAAAAAATATATTAGTGTTTTCATGCACCGTCTCTTTAAAAAAGCCGGCCGGCAATTCAGCAGTGGTACCCGACAATTTATGACAGAAAGAATAGAGCATTACACATAGATTAGATAGATAGAAACATGTCAGTCACATATATAAGAAGTACAGTGATAGTGTTGATTACTGTACTTGTCATTTAGTGTTAAAATAAAGGATTTATTAAAATAAAAATTGGCCTGGGGTTCCCCGTAATTTTAGTCTCTAGCGGTGGTTAAGCAGACGGCTGGAGCAGATGTTTGAAGCCTGGGAAGGGGGTAATACCCACGGAGCTTCCCAGGCTACTAATATCAGCCCCCAGCTGAATACCTAGCCTTTAATAGCTATTAAAATGGGTGACCCCCAAAAAAGTGACGTGGGGTCCCCCCTATTTTAATAGCTAGCAAAGGCTAGGCAGACAGCTGGGGGCTGATATTAATAGCCCAGGAAGGGTGCCATGAATATTTGCCCCCACCCAGGCTAGAAACACCAGCCGTCAGCCGCCCCAGAAATGGCGCACTTAGCCTCGCTCTTCCCACTGCCCTGTAGCGGTGGCAGTGGGGTAATAGGGCTGGGGCTGATGTCAGCTTATAATGCCAGCTGACATCAAGCCCAAGTTAGTAATGGAGAGGCGTCTATAAGACACCCCCATTACTAACCCCATAGTCAAAGTTAAAAAAAACCCACAAACACCCAGAATAAAGTCCTTTAATTGAAATAAAGACACAATTCTTTATTGTTCTAAATTAAACCATACTTACCGTCACGCCCATTCCAGCTGAAGCCAACGATCTCCTGCAATAAAAGTAAAATAATAAACCAACATCATCCTTACCTTTCCATGGTTCCCACGACAGCTTCAGCTCTGCTGCATTCACATGACAGGCTGGACCGCAGCAAAACGCTGCCATCCAGCTTGCCATGCCGCAGACACTGAGAAGCATAGGCATGCTTGCGCTCCTCAGTGTCTGGCTGTGACGGCATAAAGATGAGCCGAGTTCATGTCCAATGAACTCAGTTCACTTCATGTACGTCACTGACAGCGTGGGAAAATTCTCCTGCGCATGCGGTGAGTGCAGGAGAATTTTCCCACGCTGTCAGTGATGTCCATGAGGTGAGCTCATGTCCAATGAACTCAGCTCACCCCATGCACGTCACTGACAGCGTGGGAAAATTCTCCTGCGCATGGGGTGAGTGCAGGAGAATTTTCCCACGCTGTCAGTGACGTGCATGAGGTGAGCTCATGTCCTATGGATGCGCCATTTCTGGGGCGGCTGACGGCTGGTGTTTCTAGCCTGGGAGGGGGCCAATATTCCTGGCACCCTTCCTGGGCTATTAATATCAGCCGCTAGCTGTCTGCCTAGCCTTTGCTAGCTATTAAAATAGGGAGGACCTCACGTCATTTTTTTGGGGGTCCCCCATTTTAATAGCTAGTAAAGGCTAGGTATTCAGCTGGGGGCTGATATTAGTAGCCTGGGAAGCTCCGTGGGTATTACCCCCTTCCCAGGCTTCAAACATCTGCCCCAGCCGTCTGCTTAACCTCCGCTAGAGACTAAAATTACGGGGAACCCCACGCCAATTTTTTTTTTAATAAATCCTTTATTTTAACACTAAATGACAAGTACAGTAATCAATACTATCACTGTACTTCTTATATATGTGACTGACATGTTTCTATCTATCTAATCTATGTGTGATGCTCTATTCTTTCTGTCATAAATTGTCGGGTACCGATGCTGAATTGCCGGCCGGCTTTTTTAAAGAGACGGTGCATGAAAACACTAATTTTTTTTTAAATAAATCCTTTAACACTAAATGACAAGTACAGTAACCAACACTGTCACTGTACTTCTTATACATGTGACTGACATGTTTCTATCTATCTAATCTATGTGTGATGCTCTATTCCTTCTTGTCTAAATTGTCGGGTACCGGTGTATGCCACTGCTGAATTGTCGGCCGGCTTTTTTAAAGAGAGTGTCTTCTGAGCAGTTGTCAGCTTTTGGACACCTTTGAAGGTGTTTTCTATGTGTTTCTATGTGTTTTTGTTTGCCTGCCATTGGTTTTAACGGTGTTCGACGGTGTTCGACGGTGTTTGACGACCAGTTCCACGAACATCCCGGTGTTCGACGAACCGAACCGAACCCGAACACTACGGGGGTGGCTCAACACTACTCATTAAGTCCATGCATCAGAGACTGCAAGCTGTTATTAAAGCCAGAGGTGGTGCAACAAAATACTAGTGATGTATTGGAGTGCTCTTTTGTGTGTTTGATTTTCATGATTCCATAATTTTTTCCTCAGAATTGAGTGATTCCATAATTTTTTCCCTCTGCTTGGTCTGAAAAAATACCCTTACTAAGTACCACATTTTTAATCTTGATTTCTTTTAGTGTTTCTTAAAGCCCTAAAATTGCCATTTGAAATGACTTTAGTTTTGTGCCATGTCTGTGATCTGCGTTTTTGCAACAACATTAAACAACTGAATGAACATCCTCCTAGCCCGTTGATTCCATAATTTTTGCCAGAGGTTGCATATGCATATATTAAAAATTGTTAAAGGTGTCAATCTTCAATTCTTATATTAAGAATTACCTCCTAAAGGAAATCTAGCAGCATGATGTAAAGGCAAATACCCTGATTTCAGCAATGTGTCACTTACTGGCTGCTGTTTTATCTGCTGCAGATCTAGCAGTGCTCTGAATGCTCAGCTTTTTAATTACCTCGCCCACAACACTGATCAGCAGCATCCTGTATACACTGTACAAAGGCAGAAAGCTGTCGATCAGTGGTGGGAGAGAGTTTATACAGAGCTCATGAATATGGAGGACTACATGGCATCAGGTTTACTAGTCCTCTAATGATTTCCAGTGGTTTTACCAAAACTACAGCAATCAGTCCATAAGTGATACATTGATGGAATCAGGGTCTCTGACTTTCCGATTGGGTAACAAAAACCGGTTGACTGATTCCCTTTAAGACAACTGTTATAATCATATGTATATTCTGTGTAATACAACAATTTTTATTAATATTTTTTTAGACTCCTGAATTGGACTTTCCTCTGCTACCCCTATTAGAAATAAATAAATGAATACTCTTTATAAATAAATGACTACAGAATGTTTTGGGTGCATACCCACATATTCTGGCAATTTCCAGCCAATTACGTTGTCATGGAATTATAGTCTAAAAGAAGATTTTTGTATCATTTAGTACAAATCTTGCACCTTAGAGGGGTTCACCACTTTATCTTTATTTTAGGAAACGTGTTGAGGACATGATTTTATGACACTTACTAATCTATATATTATAGGTTCTCTGACTGCATTAGTGCTGCCTTTTTCACAGACTGCACATCTATCCTGTTCTCAACATGGCTGCTGGTGTAAAAGCATGTGACCAGACCTGTCCATCGGCTTCCTCCAATTGAAAGACATGACATAAAAAAGATGTTTTCAATTAGAGGAAGCTGATGGACAGGTCTGGTCACATGCTTCTCCACAAGCAGCCATTTTGTCTATAGAAGAGCTGTGCAGTCTGTTAGGATGGCAGTACCAACAAGTGAAGAGGAGAACCTGTGATGTATATTAATAAGTGCCACCATATCATGTCCACAACATATTTGTTAAAGTTAAAAAAAATTGGCCTGCCCGATTATTAATGCTATGTCAACACATTCATATATTCATATCCGAAATACTGTGTTCATATTCTCTGCTGGGAAATAGAGAGAATCTAATTGACACCTGTGGGTAATGCCAACTGCATCTAACATAATATAAGGTCCATCTGTACATCAGAATTCAATATTATGCTGAAAATGCCCTTTTAGTATACATTTTGCCTACATAGTGTATTCTAGTATTTGTCTCTATATAGATAAAAGTATTGGGACAGCTACACATTACACCAAGATGAACATTATGACTTCCCAATCTTAATCCATAGGCATTAATATGAAATCAGTAACTTTGTAGCTATAACATCTCATAGCTCATAGAGGTCCTGGCTTACAATCTTCCTTCTAGTTCATTTCACAGTTGTACAATGGGGTTGTAGCCACAGCTCTGTGCTGCATTACTTGAAGCTCCTGAGCCCTAATTCAAAGTCTCTGACAAGTCCCCAACTATCACGGTCAAAGACCTACGGGTCAAAGGAACATTTTGCGCCCCTGAAAGCAACCTTTACACATATTATAGCTACGTCCCTGGGGGCCAATCAAGTTCTTCCAGATCAAGCTTGCCCTACCATGCCTTGCTGGACCATGCTTTGGACACTGGGCATAGTAATGCTTGAACAGAAAAGAACCTTCCTCAAACTATGCCCACAAAATTGGAAGCAAACAATTGTCCAAACTCCTTGATAAGCTAAAGCAATAGGATTTTCCTTCCCTGGAGCTAAGTATCCTAGGTCTTCCCTTAAAAAACAAGCCATAACATTTTCACTCCTTCACTAAAATTTACAATTAGCAGGAGGCAGCCAGGCAGGTTCTCTTAGCATTTTTCAAGCCCAGACTTGTCCATCAGACACCAAGAGAGAAGAGTCATTTTTTTCTCTGCAAAGTCCATTGGCATCTTTACACCACTCTATCGGCAATATGTTTGGTGATGTAAAACTTGCATGCTGCTGATCGGTCATAGAAACCCATGTCATGAGGCTTGTGGCACACAATTTTTGTACTGATGTTAACGTCAGAGGATGTTAGGTTTGGAACTCTGCAGTTATCGAGTCAGCAGAGTATTGGTGACTAGTGAAGAGCGAGCATGCTCGCTACTGCTCGGTGCTCACCCGAGCATCTCACTGCTCGAGATGCCCGGCGGGAGCTCGGGTCCCCTTCTTGCATGTTTGGTGCTCTTTAGAGTGCCAATGAACATGCAGGGATTGTCTGCCACACACTGTAATGCCCCAGCCATGTTGGTTGTGGCATTACAGTGATTGGCTGGCCGCACAGCGTCATCAGGTCTATGTGCTGCTGAGCTAGGGACAGAATTGCTTGTTTCTTAGTTAGTGTAGGTATACCAGCATATATTATACACATATCCATCTCAACTAACAGTCCTTCTGAGGACTAATCCAGCTGCATAGATATCAGTGCTAGGCAGGCAGGCAGTGTATGTGGCAGTCTGCAGTGCACATTGCAAGAGGGTCCATTCCAGTTCTGTCTGCTGCTGGTGCTTTTACAGATATTTCTAGAAATAGCCCCAGGTATCAGGGGCCAGGAATAATTTTTTAGGGGATCTGATTATTTGCTTAAAAAGCAATCCAGAGAATACCGTTTTTCTGCTCCATTTGCTTGTTGGCACTGCAGAATACAGTCAGATCCTTTTCATATTACAGCACTAAAAATCCATCTATTTAAAACTGTGGTTTGTCCGTCACATGGATCACATATCTTGCAGCATGGGTGCTGTGAGGCGCCAGGCCGCCCGCCCTGCTGGTGCATTTTCTCTGTGGCGGTGTTTTTGGCGCTCCGCTCCCATTCAGGCCGGAAATGTTAGGACCCACTACGATGTTTGCCCTGACGTGGCAGTGGGCTTCATACAGTCTGATCACAATGTTAAACTAAGAACCTCATGTTCAGTTATATATATTTTTGCCGAGAGGCATTAGATCAAATGTATGATTTTTTGGAGGTGCGGTCCATGCTGCTTTTTTTGCATTGCATATTCTTTCCCCTTTCTTGGACTAGCACTCCTCCCATTTGCCACAGGTGATTTTAATTAGCAGGAGACTGCAAAGAGGATCTAGCCTATTTTTGCTCTCACTTGAGAGCTTGAGTAAGGTGAGTTACAATGCTCCTTTCATATGGTGTTGGTTCAGTGTGTCGGCCATTGTTGCTGTGGTTTTATGCTTGTGAGGCGGCGTGGCCTGGAGTCATGGGGACTCGGTGTCGCAGCATGGGTGCTGTGAGGCACCAGGCCGCCCGCCCTGCTGGTGCATTGCTGCTGTGGCGGTGGTTGGCGCACGCCTCCGCTTCCGTTCAGGCAGGAAATGTTACGACCCACTACGAGGTTTGCCATGACGTGGCAGTGGGCTTCATACAGTCTGATCAGAATGTTAACCTTAGAACCTCATGTTCAGTTATATATATTTTTGCTGAGAGGCATTAGACCAAATGTATGATTTTTTTGGAGGTGCGGTCCATGCTCCTTTTTTTCCTCTTTTTCACATATAAGTGCGCTGAAAATTCTGCCATATCTGGCCTCCATTGAAATTTTGTTGCAGTGTGTTAGCGAACTTATTGACACCAGTTCGCTGCTAAAAATAGTTACCTACAGGCCAACTATTTAAAACTGTGGTTTGTTCGTCGCATGGATCACATATAAGTGCGTTGAAAATTCTGCCATTTCTGGCCTTCATTGAAATTTTGTTGCAGTGTGTCAGTGAAGATACTGACATCTGTTTGCTGTTAAAAATAGTTACCTACAGGCCAGCAATTTAAAACTGTGGTTTGTCCGTCACACGGATCACATATAAGCTCGCTGAAAACTCTGCCATTTCTGGCCTCCATTTAAATTTTTTGCAGTGTGTTAGCAAAGTTATTGACACCAGTTCACTGTTAAAAATAGTTATCTACAGCCAAGTTTTTTAAAACTGTGGTTTGTCCATCACATGAATCACATATCAGTGCGCTGAAATTTCTGCCATTTCTGGCATCCATTGAAATTTTGTTGCAGTGTGTCAGTGAAGTTATTGACACAAGGTCGTTGCTAAAAATAATTACCTACAGGCAAGCTATTTAAAACTGTGGTTTGTCTGTCACACGGACCACATATAAGTGCGCTGAAAATTCTGCCATTTCTGGCCTCCATGGAAATTTTATTGCAGAGTGTCAGTGAAGTTATTGTCACGAGGTCGCTGTTAAAGATAGTTACCTACAGGCTAGCTATTTAGATCTGTGGTTTGTCCGTCACACGGATCACATATAAGTGCGCTGAAAATTCTGCCATTTCTGGCCTCCATTAAAATTTTCTTGCAGTGTGTCAGTGAAGTTATCGATACAAGGTCACTGTTAAAATAGTTACCTACAGGCCAGCTATTTAAAACTGTGGTTTGTCCGTCACATGGACCACATATAAGCGCTTCTCTGTCTTCTGAAACGCTCTCTGCTCACAATCAAAGAGGATGCATTACCGGCGGAGCACGATGAGATGGAGCAAGGAACCATACAGGGTGATTGCACACAGCCCAGCCTCATCTCATCCCAATGTGGATTGGGTAACAATGAGGAAGAGGCCTGCACAACTGTCATACTGTCTGTTCAGCGTGAATGGCCTGAGGACAGGGAGGAAGAGGAGGAGGAGAGCATGCCTTTCCTGTTAGCAGTCTGGCACACATGGCTGAGTTTATGTTACGCTGCCTTTCCCGTGACCCTTGCTTTCTCCAAATTTTGGGTGACAGTCATTACTGGTTGGTTACAATTCTAGACCCATGCTACAAGGAGAACTTTCTACCTCTTATTCCCGAGGCGGACAGGTCTACTAACATGGGGAAGTACCAGAAGGCCCTTGCTGCGGAATTCTTAAAAAAATTTCCATCTGAAAACGCTGGCGGCAGAGGTCACAGTTCATTGGACAACCAAGGAGTACAGGCGAGAGAGACACAACTTCAATCCAGCAAAGGCAGGGGAACACTGTCAAAGTTTAGGGAGAGTTTTCTCAGACCCTCCCATCTTGCAGGCCATGAGGCGCGGGGTACTCTCACAAGGAGTGCAAAGTTTGAGAAGATGGTGAGAGAATACCTTGTTGACCGTACCAATGTCCTCCATGATTCTTCTGTTCTTCATAATTATTGGGTATCCAAGATGGACTCGTGGAATGAACTGGCTCTCAACGCCTTGGAGGTCCTGGCCTGCCCTGCCGCTAGCGTTTTATCAGAGCAGGTTTGTAGTGCCGCCGATGGAATTATAACCGATAGGCACATCCGCCTGTCAACTGAAAATGCTGACAGGCTGACTCTTATAAAAATAAACAAGGGCTGGATTTGGGCCAGACGTCACAACACCACCGAATGATAGCTGTGTAACTTAAACTCGAAAACAGTGTTTTTTTTTGGGAGGTCTAATTCTATTCCCATGCACCTCCGTCTTCATACTCAGACATGGTTATACTCTTCCTGATTTTGTCTATTTGCTCTTGTCCTCCTCCTTCTCCTCATCTTCCATCACCATATCATTCACCACCATATCTAGCATATCACCTCCTCTACGTATCTTGCAAGGAGCATTGGAGTTCCTCCAAATTTTTGGCAGCTTTTGCATTCACTGCATAGGCAAACACTATGGGAGACCCACTTCCTAATAATGGGAACATTGTTTTTAGGACGCTCTCCGACCTCTACATCTATTCCAAGGGGCATTGGAGTTCCTCTAAATTTTTGGCAGCTTTTGCATTCACTGCATAGGCAAACACTATGAGAGACCCGCTTCCTAATAATAGGAACATTGTTTTTAGGAGGCTCTCCGACCTCTACGTCTCTTTCAAGGGTCATTGGAGTGCCTCCCAATTTTTGCCAGCTTTTGCATTCACTGCATAGACAAACACAATGGGAGACCCACTTCCTAATAATGGGAACATTGTTTTTATGAGGCTCTCCGATCTCCATGTCTCTTCCAAGGGGCATTGGAGTCCCTCCAAATGTCCCTCCAGCTTTTGCATTCACTGCATAGGCAAACACTATGGGAGACCCACTTCCTAATAATGGGAACATTGTTTTTAGGAGGTTCTCCGACCTCTACAACTCTTCCAAGGGGCATTAGAGTTTCTCCAAATTTTTGACAGCTTTTGCATTCACTGCATAGGCAAACACAATGGGAGACCCACTTCCTAATAATCGGAACATTGTTTTTAGGAGGCTTTCTGACCTCTACGACTCTTCCAAGGGGCATTGGAGTGCCTCCAAATTTTTGGCAGCCCTTGCAGTCACTGCACACATAATAATAGTATTGGAGACCCACTCGTTAATAATGGGAACAACAAAGCATAGCCGGCTAATGGCTCTCTAACAATAGAGAGGGCTGACTGCTGGCCCTTTAAAAATAGTAAGGGCAGCCTGATGGCCCTAGAAAAATAGGCTTTGTGACTTTCAGAGTGCCTCCATCATAAATGAAACAGGCTTTGTCTGATGATGTGTCACACACCACGTGGCCAGATAAGGTTGTAAAATGTTAAAATGACATTTACCAGTGAATGCATTTGTCTTGGTTGAAAGCAATGCAAAAGTGCAAAAATGCATCAAAAACTCTACGTGTGAACTTAGCCCAAGGTGTGGAGGAGCATTTTTGTTTTTGTATATTTATTTTGCCTTATATACATGTCATTACCGTGGAAAGGATGTTCCTTAACATATTTCCCAGGAAAATCCATTTTGGTTTCGTTTTTGTATGTTTTATTGTGAGTCCGTAAAAGTGGCATAATACCTCTGACAACGTTGTTGACCGCAGTGACCTGGGAGTCATAAATGCTTCCAGGGGTCTTCCCCATGCTGTTCCCATGTCTTTTGAGCACTGTTCCCATCGATTTGGGCAATTTTTAGGCCCACTGCAGACCGCCGGGGGGAGCCACCTGAAAAATGCTTGAGTTTCCCATAGACTAACATTGAGCTCGATGCTTGGGTCGAGCACCCGAGAATTCCAATTTGCTCGACCCAAGCATCGAGCACCCGAGCATTTTAGTGCTCGCCCATCACTATTGGTGACTTATATGCATCATGCACTTAAGAACATGGCAGCATCATGATCTTTACATGGCCTGCCACTTTGTGAATGACTTGTTCTGGTCCCGAAACAATTCCACTTTCCATTATCACCACGTTAAAAGAAAATACATTTCACAAACTGACTTGTTACAAAAGTGGCGTACTGTTACAGGACCAAACTTGCAGTCTTCAAGTGTTTACTCACAGTTCTTATGGTGCTCCAGGTTACAACTGCTAGCCATGTTATAACAGCCCACCGAGTCCTGTGTCCTCCAGGGAAGTGATCCAGCCAACTCTCGGATAACTTGGGTGCACTTGATCGGGACCCCCTTCTTGTGTACCTTACCTGGTCATCTCTCGCCCTCCTACCCTGCACCTCACAGTGTCCCGAGCCAGTGGCCGCGGGCCTTGTCGGGCGACGTCCTCTCTGTGCCCTAGGTCCTATATGGCACCCTTTTCAGCAAATGTGTGTGGTTTTGGCTACGGCACTTAGAGATACCGCAGCCTTCGGTTTGCTAGCTGAGTCTTGCAGTCCTCCACTAGTTTGGGGCCAGTCCCTTACTGCGACCTGATCCCTTCACGGTCGGCGTGAACTCAGGCGCATGGGTCGACTCTGCACTTCCTGTGCCCCTAAGATCCTTTCTCTGTCTCTGGAGCTCTCTGACTCCCTCGCTCCTCTCGTTCTTTCTCTTATTGGGCCCCTCTAACTGGACCCCACTCCTCAACGGTCCTCTCTCACTGCGCTCTTGCTCTAGGGACCCTTCTAGATCTTTCTACCTTTCCTTTTATACTACCTGCCATGTGACCCACATCACCAACTGTCACTCTATGTGGTCCCCTCTACCTTCAGTCCTTCCTTCAGTGCTCCTCTAAACTATTTCCTCCACCCACCTCCTCTACCTAGTTCCCTCCTCCAGACAGGGACCGAGTCTGTGCTCTCCCTTAGGAGCAATCTTGCCCTTCCCTGAACGAATGGTGTAGTGTTTGATGTGAGTGTGTGGGTTCCGAGTAGTGCTCCCTCCTTACCCGAGAGTGGGGTACCACACCTCTGGCTGAGATGCAGTACCTCTGTGGCGACTGGACCCGCAGGGACGCCACATAAGCAAAAGTGTTCCTCGTCTTAGGTGGACTGTTTCTTCTGTTTTGGCTCAGGCAAAACATAAACAACTTGCATAGAATGTCACATAAGCGCTGATTGGCAGCAGCGGTCACTTGATGTCCCTACTGGATTTTGATCCCTGAAGATCAGCGGGGACACAGCACTGACATTGTGTCATTTCAGGGTGTGAGTATTTTTTTTTATTTTTCATTTAATTTTTATGTATTTCTTTTACATATACTTTCTTATTATAGGGGAAGGACTATTTAGGGTACAATACATTTCTGCAACTGTCTCTTTCATCTGTATGATACTTTCAAAAATATAAGTGCTTGCCATCAAAACAGCCCTCATTCAAGTAAATTAAATGGAATTTTTAGTCACAGAAATGCAACAAAATCTGTCTTGTACAAATCTACCAGTACATTTCTATTTATTGTTCAGGGTAGGCTTTTGGACGTTTGCTTAAAGAAGTACTTTTACATAGATGGCCCATCCTTACCATAGGTTGTCAATGTCTGATTGGTAGGGGTGTGACACTTGTCACCCCCTGCTGACCAGTTGTTCCCAATATTTGCAGTGGCTGGAGCTGCTCAGTTTTGGTGCTGCACAGTGCAGTTCCGTCAACTCTATAGTAGCCATATAGTAGTACTGCACATCCGCCCTGTATTTAAATCAATAGGGGGCGGATGTGCAGTATCCAGTGGTGGTTATTATTATGTTAATGGTTCTGTGCAGCTTTGTAACTTAGCAGTTCCACCCACCGCCGACACCGGCGACAGCTGATTGACCATCCTGTGGGTAGCACACCCTCACTGAGCAGATATTGATGACCTATGGAGGTGGAGGCGGAGCCTGCCGTGTGCTGCAAGAGTTGTGCTGTGTGTGGAGAGAGCTCCTGGGAAGGGAGGAGAGCCAGGCGGAGGTGACCGAGCGGACCTGGAGGACCAGTAGGAGGCGACCGGAGGGACGAGCGCAAGAGAGCGCTGTGGCAGCGTGCAGTGCCGGCCAGCGGAGGGTGCCAGGTGGTGGTGACCAGGAGGTGATCAGGAGGACCGGTAAGAGGCGACCGGAGGGACAAGCGCGCTGTGATAGCGTGCAGCGTCCCTAGAGGAGGTGAGTGAGGGGCAGGAGGCCACGATAAGCGGCCCTACTGAACCCAAGTGTGTACTGTACTGTATTGTATTTGTATCTGTATTGTAATTGTATTGTATTCCCTAGTCCATATTTAATTGATTACCCCCCCGTCCATATTTAATTGATCACCCCCGTCCATATTTAAATTGATTAGCCTGAACACCCCCGTCCATATTTAACTGATCCCTCTGACCACATTAAATTGACCCCCCCGTCCTCATTTAATTGATCCCCGACCACCCCCCGTCCATATTAAAGTGATCCCCCTGACCACATTTAAATGATTGACCCCCCCAGCCCATAATTGATTGATCCCCCTTGTCCTATTTAATAGATTCCCCTTGTCCACTTTTACTCATCCCCAGTCCCTATCTATTTGCCTTATCACCCACCATATTTAATTAACCCCTGTCCATAATTAATTGATTGATTCCCCAGACCACAATTAATTATTTCCCCAGTCCATATTTATTGATATTATTGATACTTATTGATTCCCAGTCCTTAGTTAATTGACCCACCGTCCATACCTATTTATTTGCTTTACCCCCCATCCTATTTAATTAAACCCCCTGTCCATAATTAATTGATTGATTCCCTAGTCCACAATTAATTATTTCCCCAGTCCATACTTATTGATCCCAGTCCATAGTTAATTGACACACCGTCCATACTTAATTAGTCCACCTGACCCACTCAGCTGATCCCCCGTCCATACTTAATTGATACTTAATTGATCCCCCGTCCATACTTAACTGATCCCTCGCCGATATCTAATCGATACACTTGCACATCCCTAATTGATCCCCGTCCATACACCTATATATAAATAATTGTGTTTTGTACTTGTACATATATACTGACTGTATCCCCATATTTAGAATGACGTCCATGTTGGCCGGAGCCGTGCAGTGTACATCTTGCGCAATGTATGCATTCCCTGAGCTACCGCTCAGGGATCCATACTGCTGCGAGAGATGTGAGCATATCGTGCACTTGGAAGCCCAAATCCTGGATCTAAGTGCTCAGATAGCGGTACTGAGGAGCATCGACAACATGGAACGGAGTTTGCTGCTCACCGAGCAGACACTCAATGGGTCAACACTGGGGGTGGAGCTTAGTGGGGAAGCGCAGGCTGAACAGGCAGGGAGCTGGGTAACAGTTAGAAGGGATAGAGGGAAGAAGTATAGGAAGGCTGGTTCAGAACCGGCATTATTGGAGCACGACAGATCCTCTGACCGCCGGGGGAGTGTATGCTCCAGTAATGAGGGGGAGGGGGGAAGTGTAGGGCAGGCTAGACAGGTCCTGGTAGTGGGTGACTCTATTATTAGGGGGACAGACAGGGCAATCTGTCACAAAGACCGGGATCGCCGAACGGTGTGCTGCCTCCCTGGCGCTCGAGTCCGGCACATCGCGGATCGGGTTGACAGGTTACTGGGTGGGGCTGGCGAAGACCCAGCGGTCATGGTCCACATTGGCACCAATGACAAAGTGAGTGGTAGATGGAGGGTCCTTAAAAATGATTTCAGGGATCTAGGTAGGAAGCTTAGGGCAAGGACCTCCAAGGTAGTTTTCTCAGAAATACTACCAATCCCGCGAGCCACACAGGAGCGCCAACGGGAGGTTAGGGAGGTGAATAAGTGGCTAAAGAGTTGGTGCAAGGCAGAAGGGTTTGGGTTCATGGAGAACTGGGCCGACTTCGCTGTCGGCTACAGTCTCTACCGTAGGGACGGGCTGCACCTCAATGGGGAGGGTGCAGCGGTGCTGGGGAAGAAGATGGCTAATAGGTTGGAGGAGTTTTTAAACTAGAGACGGGGGGGGGGAAACCAAGGAAATTGGTGGGATGTGAGGCAAGCAAGGGGGAAAGGGAGAAGTGAATATAATGAGGGTGGAGAGGGGGGTGGGGATAGTACAGTTAAATCGTTAGAGAAGAATAGGATGCTAAATAACCCCAAAGTTTTATCTTGCATGCTGACCAACGCAAGAAGCCTGACCAATAAGCGGATGAGCTGCGGGCGCTTATATCGGAGGAGAGGTATGACATCGTAGGTATAACAGAGACTTGGCTAGACGATAGCTACGACTGGGCGGTAAATTTAACAGATTATAGTTTATTTAGAAGGGACCGGAAACAGGGGAAGGGCGGAGGAGTCTGCTTATATGTAAGGTCACGTCTAAAGCCCAGACTAAGGGAAGATATAGGAGAGGGAGAAGAGGGAGAAGAGGGGGTCGAGTCCATGTGGTAGAGATAGAGGGGGCAAAAAATAATAATAAAATATTACTGGGGGTCTGCTATAAGCCACCTAATATAACAGAGGAGGATGAGAAACTGCTATTAGGACAATAGACAAAGTAGCAAAACATAATGAGGTGATTGTAATGGGGGACTTCAACTACCCGGATATTGACTGGGAAACAGAAACCTGTAGATCGCAGAAAGGAAAAAGGTTCTTGACAAATATCAAGGATAATTATCTCTCCCAACTAGTGCAGGAACCAACGAGAGGGAAGGCAGTGTTGGACTTAATATTGACTAATAGGCCTGATAGAATAACTGAGGTACAGATAGGGGGGCACCTAGGTAATAGCGATCATAATATTATCAATTTCAAAATGCCCTTCAGTAGGGTTATCAATAAGGGAACAACTAAAACATTAAACTTTAGGAGGGCGAAGTTTGATCAGCTGAAAGAAAACCTTCAACTTATAGACTGGGACAAAGTTCTTAATCAAGGAAATACGAATAGTAAATGGGAAACCTTCAAAAGAATTCTGAATACTCAGTGCGAGAGGTATATACCGTATGGGAATAAAAGGGCCAGAAATAAGAGGAAACCAATATGGTTGAATAAGAACGTAAAAGGGGCGTTAAATAGCAAAAAAGAGGCATTCAAGAGATTAAAACAGGAAAACAGCAAGGAGGCACTAATGTGTTACAAGGAAAAAACGAGAACCTGCAAAAAACAAATAAAAATAGCAAAGGAGGAAACAGAGAGACGTATTGCTAGGGAAAGTAGATCAAATCCCAAACTGTTCTTTACGTATATAAATAGTAAAAGGATTAAATCGAATAATATTGGACCGATAAAAAGTGATGAAGGCAAAATCATAGAGAAAGATGAGGATAAAGCTAATCTATTAAATAAATTTTTTTCATCAACTTTCACAAAGGAAAAAGAACTAACAGGCGAAATGAGAAGTGACAAACTTAATCCTCCACTAAGTATGACAAATCTAACCCAAGCTGGGGTACAGAAACGCCTCAGTAACATTAAAATAAACAAATCACCAGGACCTGATGGCATACACCCACGGGTACTAAGGGAACTAAGTAATGTGATAGACAGACTGTTATATCTTATATTTAAGGACTCTGTTGAGACTGGGTCTGTACCACTTGATTGGCGACAGGCGAATGTAGTGCCAATATTCAAAAAGGGAGCGAAAAGTGACGCCGGAAACTATCGGCCGGTGAGTCTGACGTCCGTTGTGGGCAAAATTTTTGAAGGCTTTATTAATGAGGCAATCATGGAGCATCTTGATGCTAATAATCTATTAACCCCGAACCAACATGGATTCATGAGGAATCGCTCCTGCCAAACAAACCTGATTGACTTCTACGAGGAGGTTAGCTCTCGAGTAGATCAGGGGGAACCAGTGGATGTCGTGTATCTCGACTTCTCAAAAGCGTTCGATAGCGTGCCACATAATAGGTTGGTATACAAAATGAGAATGATGGGGCTGGGGGAAAATGTCTGCAAGTGGGTAGCTAACTGGCTAAAGGATAGAAGGCAGAGGGTGGTTATAAATGGAATATACTCAGATTGGGTAAGCGTCACTAGTGGGGTACCACAGGGGTCTGTACTAGGCCCAATGTTATTTAATATCTTTATTAACGACATAGTCAACGGGATAAATAGTAAAATATCAATATTTGCAGATGACACAAAGTTATGTAAAACAATTAATACAAAAGAGGATAGTGAAGACCTACAGAGGGATTTGGATAAGCTGGGTAGGTGGAGCATTAAATGGCAAATGAGGTTTAACGAGGAGAAATGTAAGGTCATACATATGGGAAGGAAAAATGGAAGTCACCAGTACTCACTGAATGGGAAACCATTGGGGAATTCAGAGATGGAGAAGGACTTGGGCATCTTGATTGATAGCAAACTAAATTGGAGTGCCCAAAGTCAGGCCGCTGCTGTAAGGGCAAACAGGGTAATGGGATGTATCAGAAGAGGTATAGCTGCTAGTGTTGAGCCACCCCCGTAGTGTTCGAGTTCGGTTCGGTTCGTCGAACACCGTTAAAACCAATGGCAGGCAAACAAAAACACATAGAAACACATAGAAAACACCTTCAAAGGTGTCCAAAAGCTGACAAACTGCTCAGAAGACACAACTAACACATGGAAAAGTGACAAGTACATATAGTCATGCGAAAAGAAAAGAGGTGGAGGAGTAAAATGAGGGGGAGACACAGATATAGGCATGTCATGCCCTTCTAAAATCCAAAAAGTGAGAAGCCGAGACGGCCAGTCCGCTCCTGCCCGTGCCACCTCCGTGTCGCCGGGTTTGTGCCAGAGCCGCGGTGAACCCTGACGGCCAGCCCCCCTCTCCCAATACTGGTGCCTGTCCGCTGGTGGGTCGAGAGAGCCCCCCTGTGGTGGAGGCAGCTCTAAGCTTTTTAATTTAAATTGTCCCTCTAATTTGAATGAATACACTTTAAATCCATTTACAAGGATCTATTGGAGGGCAAGTCTCATGCCAGCAGCTGCGTAATTCCAGCTCCAGTAGCGTCCACTAAAGCTGCTGCAGTTAAAAAGCTTTTATAAGGATCGAGCTCGGCTGTCCACCGCAAGGCATCCTAGTGCCAGTCCCAGCCCCTATGCCTTGGGGTGCCTCCTGATGCTCTTCACTGAGTATCCCGTGGTCCCGAAGCATTTCCTTTGAAAAAATTAAGTGTCCAAACTACAGGTGGTGTAGCTTGCTTAACAGCCGGGATAATCCGCTGACTAGCAGACACTGCTACTAGGCACAAAGTATTTCCTGGGCTAGATGCAGTTAAAAATTTGTAAGTAGATACTCTCGTTGGATGCTGAGAAAGCATTCCATAGAGTCTCCTGGCACGCCATATATGATTCTCTTAAAAAGCTTGGGGTAGGGGTCTAGGGGACCCTTTTATAGCCAAAATCACGGCCCTGTATCACAATACGTCACCTAGGCTGAAGATAAATGGAACTGTAGCACCGAGGGCTCGGTTGCTACAGACGTATTGCACCTCACCCAGAGGTGTGATATCTCACTCTCAGATAAGGATGGAGTGTGGATCAGGACCCGACACCTGCATGCATTACACCACATTGCCGTGGGGCAGGGCGACCAATATGCCCCTGAGATGGGCACGACAGTCCCTGTCCCTGGCTGGAGTGGGGGGAGGGAACACTGAGGAAGGGGAACCCTGCAGTGCAGGAGCAGGGAGGAAGCAGTTCCTGGGTGCATTGAGAAGGGAGTATAAAAGGTGGGCACCATCTTAGTTCAGTGCAGAGAAGTCTGAGCAGAAGTGGCAGGGAGCAGGGGCTCTGCATGAGCTCTGCTCCGGAGGCGGGCCTAGTAACAGAGGCTCAGGCCTGCAAGAGGGAGAAGGAAGGAAGAGGAGCGGAGAAGGCTCCAGGAACGAGGAATGAAGGGATCCCAGGGGTGCGGACGGGCGAGTCGCCACCGCACGCCCGAATCCACCTGCGTGGAGGGGTCAGGCCAAAGGGGGAGACCGGTCCCCGAACTAGTGGAGGCAGGAAACGACCCTCAGCTAGAAACCGGAGGCTCTGACATTTTATGTGGCGCAGCCCCTTGCTCCACCCGCTAGGAAGGCACCACATAGGGTCAGGGAAACTGGCGCCAAGTTTACCAAGAGGAGGCCCGAGGCAGCCGGACAGAAGGGTTGGTAAGAAAGGCCAGACAAAGGACACACAAAGGGGGTCCTGTGAAGCGCTCCAAAGTTATCTGGGAGTTGTCTGAGCCCCTCACCTGGTGAGCACAGTACGACGTGGGCAGCCGTTACCTGCAGACGTGGTCTGGATAATAAGAACTGTGAGTAAAGGCCCTGAACTGCATCACTGACTCCGTGTCGTTACTGCTGCTGCCCTGCACCATCACCCCCATCCTCCGCATACACTGCCCTGAGGCTATACTCCTCCCGTGGGGAGTTATGCTACGCTCTGCTGCACCCACAACACCAGCCTTAGCGGTCTGCCCTGTAGCGGCGGTTCACTCTGACCGCAATCCACGGGTGGCATAGTCGGACATTTAAACATCAAAACCACATAAATAGTTCCGCCACTGGTTTGACCGCCCTGAGCCACGGAACCGGATCGCCGCCACGAAGACTACAACCACCAGCATCCACCAAAAAGGGTCCGGCTCCGGGTGTCCCAAGGCCCAGGGGGTGCGTCAGAACATTTTCATCACCTTTCACAATCACCAATGGGACAAGGCAGGGATGTCCTCTGTCCCCTCTCTTATACATCCTAGTGACGGAGCACCTGCTCTCATCAATTTGCCATAACCCCAATATTAGGTGGATTGAGGTGGGAGGCACCGAGTACAAGTGCTCTCTATTTGCTGATGATGTCCTAGTATATATCACTCAATCACATATATCCATCCCTGCTGTTATGGCTGAAATAGATCACTTTGTTACATGGTAAAATTTTAAAATCAATGCAGCGAAGTCTGAGGCCCTCGATGTCTCCCTCCCTAAATCCATATAGGATTCCATCCAGTCCAACTTTCCCTTTGCCTGGCCCTCACAGGGTATCAAATACTTAGGAATTCCTATTCATAGAGACCTCTCCCATCTATGTTATCTTAATTTTGGGCCCTTTATTGAACAATTCCATACAGACCACGGTTGGCAAGTTAGAACTGTAAGATTCACTACGTGAACCACTGGTGTTTTGTGGAAAAGCACATGTACACCGCGTTCCAAATTATTATGCAAAAAGTGTTTAGGAGTGATAAGGGAAGAATTTGTTTGTTTGTCAGTTAAACTCATTGATGGTGATGTGTGTCAGGGCTCTTTATATCACTGTAAGCAATTGCAGACACCTGTGCTAATTAGTTTGGCAGGTGTGTCCAATGAAAGGCAAGACTACTTAAGAAGGCTCTCTCACATTATTAAGCAGCCTACATTTTCTGCCAAAATGGGAAAGAAAAAGGATGTGTCGGCTGCTGAGAAGCAACAAATTGTGGAGTGTTTAGGTCAAGGCATGACTACAATCAACATTGTGCGATGATCAGGATGAAGTGTCTTGGCAATCAAGAAGTATGTAGCTGATTCACAGTACACACGTGTGCGTGCTGATAAGGGCAAATTGAGGACTCTTTCCTACAGGCAATTACGCCAGGTTGAAAGAGCAGCGGCAAAAAAGCCTTGTCATAGCAGCAGACAAGTTTTTGAAGCTGCTTGTGCCTCCAACGTCCCCCGAACAACAAGATGCAGGGTCCTTCAGAGGTTTGCAGCTGTGCATACGCCATCCTGTCGACCTCCTCTATCCACTTCACACAAGCAGAAACGGCTCCAGTGGGCCAAACATTACATGAAGACTGATTTCAAAACTGTTTTGTTCACGGATGAGTGCCGTGCAGCGCTCGATGGTCCAGATGAATGGAGTGGAGGATGGCTGGTTGATGGACACCCCACGCAAACACGGCTACAGCGCCAACAAGGAGGAGGTGGAGTAATGTTTTGGGCTGGAATCATGGGGAGAGAGATTGTCGGCCCCTTTAGGATCCCTGAAGGCGCTAAAGATGAACTCCATAATGTATGTGGATTTTCTCAAACAGCACTTCCTGCCATGGTTCAAGAAGAAGAACCGTGTATTTCACAGCAAGATCATTTTTCTGCATGATAATGCACCATCTCATGCTGCACATAAAACATCTGCATCTCTGGCTGATATGGGCATAAAAGGGGACAAACTTATGGTGTGACCCCCATGCTCCCCTGACCTCTACCCCATTCAGAACCTTTGGAGCATCATTAAAAGGAGTGTCTATGATGGCGGGAGGCAGTTCACATCTAAGCAACAGCTCTGGGAGGGTATTCTGTCCTCATGCAAAACAATTGAAGCAGAAACCATCCAAAACCTGACAAATTCAATGGACGAGAGAGTTCAGAAGCTCCTTTCGAACAAGGGGTCCTATGTGAAAATGTAACATCACCTAGAATAAAGTTTTGAGTTGAAAACTGTTTGATTTCAGTTTCTAACAACCTGCTAATGCTTATAATTTCAAAAATGACCATTTTTTTGGTCTTTATTAAAATGAAAAGGTTGATCGAAAAGTTTGGGGGATCTAAGAGTGTGGCAACCCAGTAGTCATGATTACTTCGAATTCTGACAATATGAGGGTCATGCTGCAGGTAGTGCAGCAAGAAGGCACTTATGTGTCTTGCGCATCTCGGAGCCCCAAAAATTTTTTTCCGGGCTAGATGCAGCTAAAAATTATTTTTAATTTTAAATCTGGTGAAGCTTATTATAGATGGCCTAATAGGATCAGTGCTGCACACTGCTACAAAGCCCAAATTATTTTCCAGTCAAGATACAGATAAACATGATTAGTAATTTGAAAGCTTAAAACGGTTGGTAGGGTGATTTTAACCAATCATCAAGCTTTTACTCTCCCCAGGATGACAAAGGGGTAGAAAAGTCGTTTCGGATCCATGATTTGTTAACAAAGGTAACAATCATGCTTCCTTCCTCTGTCCTCTCCCCCCAACCTCGCACAACAGAAATGTGATCAAGGTCTCCCTCATCTGATGAGTCTTCCATCAGTTCGTCCTCCACTTCTTCCTGGGCTCCTGCACCTTCCTCACTAGTTTGGCTGCTACCATGCGCCCTGGTAAAATCATCTCCCCCACCCTCACATGCCTGCCGCCTTGGTGCTGCCGACCGTCTGGACCTTGCAGATGTTAGCCCTTCCGCATACAACTCCTCCTCCTCTACTTCCTCCACCTCCTCTTGTGCCACCACCTGACTCCGAATTCTGTTTAACATGTGCTCCAGCATGTAAATCACCGGAATAGTCATGCTGATAATGGCATCGTCAGCACTAAACATCTTCGTCGCCATTTCAAAACTGTGCAGAAGGGTGCATAGGTCCCTGATCTGAGACCACTCCTCCAGCGTGATTTGCCCCACCTCTGAATCTCGTTGGCCCAGGCTATACGTCAGAACGTATTGCACCAGGGCTTGTCGGTGCTGCCACAGTCGCTGCAACATGTGCAGAGTTGAATTCCACCGGGTAGGCACATCGCATTTTAGCCGGTGAAATGGCAGGCCCAACGACTTCTGTAGAGATGTAAGTCGCTGAGCTGCGGGATGCGAACGGCGGAAGTGAGCACACAGCGACCGTGCCCTCTGCAGAAGGCCATCTAGTCTGGGATAGGGGGCTAAAAATTGCTGGACAACCAGGTTCAACACGTGAGCCATACAAGGCACGTGTGTGACATTGCCCCGGCGAAGGGCCGCACCCAGGTTTGCAGCATTGTCGCACACGGCCTTCCCTGGTTTCAGGTCCAGTGGAGACAACCATTCATGAAATTGGTTCTCCAGAGCTGACCACAACTCCTCAGCTGTGTGACTCACATTTCCCAGACATTTCAATGTAAAAACCGCCTGATGACGTTGAGACCTACTGCCAGCATAGTAAGGAGGTGTGCAGGATCCCTTCTGCTCAGTTAGAAAGCTTGTGGCATGACCAGACAGGCTTTGGGTGCAGGTGGAAGACCGAGAGGAGGTTGAGGAGGCAGAAGCAGTGGAGGAACTTTGACATAAAGAGGATTGACGCACAACTCGTGGGGACGGCAAGACTTGGACAGCAGCCCCTTGTCCTGCTGTCACCATAGTTACCCAGTGCCCAGTCAGCGACATGTAACGCCCCGTCCATGCCTACTCGTCCAAGTGTCTGTGGTGAAATGCACCCTGTCACACACAGAGTTTCTCAAAGAAGCGGTGATGTTGTGTGCGACATGCTGGTGGAGCGCAGGCACACCTTTCTTTGAGAAGTAGTGCCGACTGGGCATCTGGTACTGGGGAACTGCGACGGACATAAGGTCTCGAAAATCCTCTGTGTCCACCAGGCGGAAAGGCAGCATTTCTGTAGCCAAGAGCTTGCAGATGGTGAAATTCAACCTCTTGCTTTCTCATGGCTAGGAGGAAATGGTCTTTTACTTGTCCACATCTGAGGGACCGAGGGCTGGCTATTGTGCTTAGACGGGGTTGATAAGGGTGTCCCCGGCAAACTGCCGGTCTGTGAGGAAGATGCAGGCGGACATGTTAGGTTGCCTTGATCCAAAGGTGGTGCTATCGATGTCGGACAGCGCTCAAGACCAGCTGGTGTTACCACCTCCAAAGAAAATGATGACCTGCCAATCACGCTGGCTGTTGCGGGTAAAGAGGTGGCAGGTCTGCGCCCCAAAACAGGTGTGACTGCTGTCCCCCCAGTCACAGAGGATGAAGAGGCCGCGGATGCACAAGATATGGCAGACGGTGGTTGGCCCGGCCGGCTAGGCCGCATTGTAGCACACTGAGCTTCCCACTGCAACTTATGCTTCATGTCCATGTGCCGGTTCATGCATGAAGTACTCAAACTATGTATTTTTTGGCCTCTACTTAGCTTTTGCTGACAAATGTTACAGATAACACGAGTTGGGTCATCTTTATCGATCTGAAAAAATGCCCAGGCTATGCAAGGCTTAGCACCCATGCGACCTGAAGAGCCACCACGACTTGTGGTGAGAGGCAGAGTTGTGTTTGAGGATGCAGTTGTTGACGTGCTTCCAGTACTACGTCTCTGTCCAGGAAGGCGCAACCTGACCTCGTCGTCACTAGCATCTTCCTCCACCTCCTCTGCTGACCTCATCTCTTGGCTGACTGTGGGTTGACAGTAAGTGGGATCTCCGACCTCATCATCATCACCCTGTGCGTTATCACACCCGTCGTCCTCAGAGCCAACCTGTTCCTGCCCTGACAAAAAACTAAAGTTGTCGCTCCAATCAGGTATTTGAGTCTTATCATCGTCTTCCTCATTGTCTCCACCAACAGGAGTTACAGTTTGGGAATGAGGGTCTACATTATGGTCAGAACCTTCTGCGTCTGGTCCTGGATCCGACTCATAAAGATTCTGGGCATCAGTGCAGATCATTTCCTCGTCTGGATTCACAGAAGCGCTGGAGTCGACCTCTGATTCCCTGGCTATAGTATGAGTAAACAGCTCTGCAGACTCAACCATCTGTTCTACCTCATACTCAGACGGGCAGCTGGAGATTTGGGAGCTGTGAGGAAGCAAGTGCGATTTGGGTGACACCTTTGAGGACTGGAGTATTTGTGATGTTGAAGTTGATGTGGAGGAGAGCCCACTTAAAGGAGCACTTGATATCCGTTGAAGCACCTGCTGTTTTTGTGCCTCATCTGGAATTTGTAGCGATTGGCGAGGCCGTAAGAAAGGGATCTTATCATATTGTCCGCTAAAAGAAGTAGACATTTTAGTTTGGCTGGAAGATGGTCTTTCTTCTGCACCTACCCCACGGACACAACCTTTTTTCCCCTTCCCAACACGCCTATTCCCCTTTCCACCAGCAGCAGGCCTTTTTCCACTCATTTTGGTGGTTAACTAATTCACAACTCTGGAGTTGTTTGCACAAAAAAACAATGGATGGTAACCGAGCAGAGCTGAGTGGCCAAACTGTGGTATTAGGCCAAAACTATTGGCTGGGTTAGATGCAGAAAAAAATTATTTTTAATTTGCAACCTGATGGAGGTCAGTATAGATGGACTAATAGACCAAGTCCCACACACCGCTAGAAGCCCAAATATTTTTTCAGAGCTAGATGCAGAAAATTTTTTTATTCAATTTGCAACCTGATGGAGGTCAGTATAGATGGACTAATAGACCAAGTCCCACACACTGCTAGAAGCCCAAATACTTTTTCAGAGCTAGATGCAGAAAAAAATTATTTTTAATTTGCAACCTGATGGAGGTCAGTATAGATGGACTAATAGACCAAGTCCCACACACTGCTAGAAGCCCAAATATTTTTTCAGAGCTAGATGCAGAAAAAAATTATTTTTAATTTGCAACCTGATGGAGGTCAGTATAGATTGACTAATAGACCAAGTCCCACACACCGCTAGAAGCCCAAATATTTTTTCAGAGCTAGATGCAGAAAAAAATTATATTCAATTTGCAACCTGCTGGAGGTCAGTATAGAAGGACTAATAGAACAAGTCCCACACACTGCTAGAAGCCCAAATATTTTTTCAGAGCTAAATGAAGAAAAAAATTATTTTTAATTTGCAACCTGATGGAGGTCAGTATAGATGGACTAATAGACCAAGTCCCACACACTGCTAGAAGCCCAAATATTTTTTCAGAGCTAGATGCAGAAAAAAATTATTTTTAATTTGCAACCTGATGGAGGTCAGTATAGATGGACTAATAGAACAAGTCCCACACGCTGCTAGAAGCCCAAATATTTTTTCAGAGATAAATGAAGAAAAAAATTATTTTTAATTTGCAACCTGATGGAGGTCAGTATAGATGGACTAATAGACCAAGTCCCACACACTGCTAGAAGCCCAAATATTTTTTCAGAGCTAGATGCAGAAAAAAATTATTTTAATTTTCAACCTGATGGAGGTCAGTATAGATGGACTAATAGACCAAGTCCCACACACCGCTAGAAGCCCAAATATTTTTTCAGAGCTAGATGCAGAAAATTTTTTTATTCAATTTGCAACCTGATGGAGGTCAGTATAGATGGACTAATAGACCAAGTCCCACACACTGCTAGAAGCCCAAATATTTTTTCAGAGCTAGATGCAGAAAAAAATTATATTCAATTTGCAACCTGCTGGAGGTCAGTATAGAAGGACTAATAGAACAAGTCCCACACACTGCTAGAAGCCCAAATATTTTTTCAGAGCTAAATGAAGAAAAAAATTATTTTTAATTTGCAACCTGATGGAGGTCAGTATAGATGGACTAATAGACCAAGTCCCACACACTGCTAGAAGCCCAAATATTTTTTCAGAGCTAGATGCAGAAAAAAATTATATTCAGTTTGCAACCTGATGGAGGTCAGTATAGATGGACTAATAGAATGATGCTATGCCCAAAAGATTTTACTTCACTAGGTGCAGTAAAAAAATTGGTATTCTATACACAGGTGGTATATCTTGCAACACAGATAGGCTACTCCACTGACTAACACACTCTGCAATAGGCCAAAAAGGATTAGCTTTGCTAGATTCAGCCAAATGCTGTGAAAAAAACTTGCACAGCACTGGCACAGACCTGCCTGGCAAAAACTGATAGGAACTGATGTAACCTAGTCCTGAAAAGGACTCCAATTACAATTAGTCTTTACTCCCACAATCTATCTATTTAAGAGCACAGACCTGCTTGATAAAAGTCGTAGGAAATGCTGTAACCTAGTCCTTAAAAGGACTGCAATCACAACTATTCCCTACTCCCAAGCTATCTGTATATTTGTGCGAAAATTGGCTTGAAATTAACAAGGTATAGCGCACACAGCAACAGCGGTGCCGTCTAACATGCAGCTGCAGCAGTGAGAAAATGGTGGCGACGGGGAAAATGGCTTGGTCTTATAGGGCAAGGACATGTGACATACACTGCCAATGACACATGCCCTTGCTTGTGTGAAAAAAAGCACTTCGCTCCGTGTGTGCGCTGCTGATAGGCTGACAGATTGCACCTCCCCACTGCAAATGCGGGAAAGAGAAAAAAAAATGGAGATCTTCATTGTTCCTGCAGAGATCCATCCCCTGCCCCTCCCCCCGCCCCGCTGTACACTCAAACTGCGTATTAACATTAATTTTCATCATTACTGAGAAAAAATCCAGTTATGATTTTGGTGCACGAACAGTTATCGAACATAACCTCGAACAGCCGAATTTTTCTCAAATTGTTCGTGTTCGCCGACCGGCTCGAACACCGCCCAAAACAGCTCGAATTTGAGATTGGCGAACAGTTCGAGTAGAACAACGCTCATCTCTAATAGCTGCAAAGGATGAGAACATTATTCTTCCACTGTACAAAGCACTGGTCAGACCACACTTGGAATACTGTGCTCAGTTATGGGCCCCAATATATAGAAAGGATGTAAATGAGCTTGAAAAGGTACAAAGGAGGGCAACAAAATTAATAAGGGGAATGGAGGGACTGCAATACCCAGAGAGGTTGGCAAAACTAGGACTATTCAGCCTGGAAAAGAGAAGGTTGAGGGGGGACATAATAAATGTGTACAAATATGTTAGGGGACAGTATAGAGACCTTGCCCGGGATTTGTTCAAAAGGAGGGATATTACGGTAACAAGAGGGCACTCACTAAGACTGGAAGAGAAAAGGTTTCAGCACCAGCATAGGAAGGGGTTCTTTACGGTAAGAGCAGTGAGAATATGGAATTCACTGAGTGAGGAGACGGTAATGTCGGATTCACTAAACCAGTTCAAGCGGGGACTGGATGCTTTTCTAGATACCAGGCAGATTTCTGCATATACTTAAAAATAGAATAAAATAGTAGGTTGATACAGGGATTTATTCTGACTGCTGGTTTCAGAGTCGGGAGGGAATTTTTCCTCAGGTGAAGATTGGCTAAATCATTTGGGGTTTTTGCCCTCCTCTGGATCAACTTTAGCAATTACAGAACTAACAGGTCGAACTTGATGGACGCAAGTCTTTATTCGGCTTTACTAACTATGTAACTATGTAACTATATCCTAAAAATAGGCCATCAATGTAAAGTAGTGGACAACTTCTTTAAAGGGAACCTGTTATGAGATTCATGATGCCTTAATCACGAGCAGCATGAATCACTGACAGGCTCTCTTATTCCTGCTATATGTTTTACTCTAAACAAAAGATGGGAATGGGAAGATCAGCAATCTGGGCGGACCCTCTCCTGCTTCAAACACTCTTGTCTCCCCTCCCAGCTAGCCTAGATTGACAGACCTCTACCTGTATAGAAATATACAGAGACCTGTAATATCCCACAGTGTTTCAGTGTAAAACATATTTCTAATGAGGGAACCTGTGCTTGATTCATGCTGCGTTGTTCAGCTGCCAAGATCCTTTTAATCTTTGACGGCAAAATCAAACAAATGTACCGGGGCAACAAATATATCAACCAATTTAATTCTGCTTCAAGACATTAACAAAAATATTCAAATTTTTGCTTTATTACCAAGAAATATACAAAACAGCAGCTCTTTAGTCATCTGTCTGAAAATTGAATCCCAATAAAGGAGTTTGTGAAAACTGAAAAGAAGGTATGATTACTAGCAGAACTTAACTTTCCCCACAATGCACACTTTCCTGTTGGGATAAAAATCTAGAGATTTGGGAAGATAATAATGAGAGGACGGCTGTACTGAGGCTTTCTTGCTACTTACTGTGAGTGGTAAACAAAGCTTTCCAAGTGTCAGCATTACTATTAATTTCAGGGCTAGCAAGCATCAGATGATTGTATATTGTGCCCCTGAGCTTCCACTTTTCTCCTTTTTAAACTGCAGAAGAATTTCTCTTGCTTTCCTACAGTTTTTAAGTAGATAATAAGTTCCAAAATTTGCCAGCCTTCAGCTGAAAGAAGCTTGTCACGGTGGTTGGTAGCTAATGAAGATCCTTTTAGTTTTATCTTCATCAATTGTCAAATATTTGAGTCCGTGAAGTGGTGTGATGAGGTACAAAGACAGATATTTGAAGGGATTTTAACTCATTTGAGCAATTACATGCTTAACTGCCTTGCGATAATCTGTCAGTCTGAGCCTTTTTTTTAGCAGAGCAGCACAAGTGGGGAGTTTTAGAAGAGCCGGATTTAAAGCATAAAGACCCTTCTTTGAATGGAAGAAAGGCACCACTGAATTTAATTGCCAGTAACAAACAGCAGGGCCGCTTGCAAGTTATAGATCACAGCTACCTACCAGCCGTGCTATAAACCAGCTGTAGTATAAGACACTCCAATGTCAGGGAACAGTCAGCACATTCATATTGGTGTAGATGGACTATGGAGCCATTAGAAACAGCAAGGAATTCAAAACACATTGGTAACATAGCAAACTAAAGCTATAAGTACCGTACATTGTACATGATTATTTATTATTTACAACACGCATTACCTTTATTTTCAAGTCTAAAAAAGTTGGGATGTTATGCAAAATGTTAAAAAACAAGAGGGCAAAAGACTGGAAAAGTAAGTGGTACTAATGAAAAACAGAAGGAGGGTCAATTTTCAACTAAGTCACATGACTGTGAATAAAAAGAGCATATTAGAGAGGCAGAGTCTTCCAGAAGCAAAGATGGTGAGAATTTCACCAATCTGTGAAAAACTGTATCTAAAAATTGTACAACAATTTCAGAAAAATGTTCCTCAAGAATTTAAAAAATGTTGAATATTCCACCATCTACAGTAGACAATATCATCAAAAGAGTCAGAGATTCTGGAAAAATCCATGTGCATCAGGGACAAGGCTGACGGTCAATATTGGATGCTCATGTTTTATGGACCCTCAGGTGCAATTGCATTAAAAACACAGTTTGCCGTGCAATCCACAAATGCAATTATGGATTCCACAAATGCCATGCCTGCAAACTCAAGATGGGAAGGACCATCCAGCTTGTTATCAGCACACAGTTCAAAAGCCTGCATATCTTTTGTTATAGGGTTACATTGGTGCCAATGGCATGGGCAGTTTGCACATCTTGAAAGGCACTGTTAATGCAGAGCATTATATAGAGGTCTTAGAACAACATATAATATATTCTCCCATCCAGACAACTTTTACTTCAGGTAAGGCCTTGAGTATTTCAGCAACACAGTGCTAAACCACATACTGACTCCACCACAACAGCATGGCTTTGCAGAAGAAGAGACTGAGTAATGAACTGGTGACCTGCAGTCCAGACCTTTCAACAATAGAAAACATTTGGCGCAGTATGGAGTGAAAAATCCAGCTAAGAAAACCAAGAACTATTGAGCAGCTTGAATTCTATATCAGACAAGAATAGGACAACTTCATCTCATAAAACTCCATCACTTGGTCTCTACTTCCCCGACATTTATAGACTCTCATAAAAAGAAGAGTGGATGCTACACAATTGTAGACATACATGGCCTTGTTATAACTTTTTTCATATGTGTTGCTGCCATCAATTTCTAAATTATTTTTCTTACAAATGAAATGGAAAAATCTCAAACTTTCAACTTCTGATATTTGCTCCATGTCCTTTTGTGAATAAAACATGACTAAAATAAATTTCCAAATTATTTCATTCTTGTTTTCTTTACAATTTACACAACGTCCCAACTTTTTTGGAATTAGGCTTGTACATGGAATTAGGGGCGTGTCTTGGAGTGGCATTTTCCCTTGTTGCATCCAGCGAGGATGGAGGGTGCCACAGGGCTGCCTAATGCAGTGGTCTGAAGTGTCTCTCGGGTGGCTGAGTTTTGCTGCCCCCTGGAGTGGGATTCACCTGTTCTCTGAGTCGGTTGTCAAGCTGACAGCTGGCTCAAACAAGATGTAACATGCCGGCTTCCACCATTCAATTGTACTCTGAAAAACACAAGCACAATTGAAGCCCTTACCCATCTAGCCTGATACCGTCCCTCCATGACTTTAAAATCCTGTTAAAATTGTTCACCTTCCTTATCGCTGACTGCACCAAGGATTTCAGGGAAGTTAAGAAGATGGCTATCCAGAAAAAGCACCTTGATCATCATGTTGCAACTAAGTATTTTGTAGCTCCTTAAGAGTTTCTTGACAATTTTGTTGTAATTATTTGCTCATGTATTTCCAAGAAAGTTCTTGAGAAGGTCTTTGAATGATAACCAAGCATTCTTTTGGAGTTCTGACACTGTTCCATTTAAATATTCATCTTTGATGAGCTGCCGAATCTGTGGACTATCAAACACACTGGCCTTTATTTTTTCAAATGACAGGTGAGGAAATGCCAAAATTAGGTACTTGAAACAATCTCCTTCAGTTGGTAAAGCTTTAACAAATTGCTTCATTAGACCCAGTTTCATGAGCAGAGGTGGGAATATAATGCTCTTTCTGTCAACAAATGGCTCATATAGAATGTTTGGATCACCAGATTTGAGGTCAGATCTTGGAGGCCAATTCCTCACTGCCCAATGCTTCTCACAAGCTCTGCTGTCCTACATGCACAGAAAACAAGGATACTTGGTGCATCCGCGTTGATGACCAAGAGGTAAGCATACCAATTTAAGGTCAACACAGATAATTAAATTGTGTTTGTGATATTGCAACAACTCAATGACTCTCTTTATGTCTCCATATTCTTCACAAAGAGAAACTGAACAATCAATTGGGACTGCACTAAATAAATTGCCATTGTGGAGGAGAACACATCTTAAGCTTTGAGCTATCAATTAACAGTTACCATTCATTTGAATTCCAGATTGAAATTCCCAATTCCTCAATTACACCATGTATGTATGGCAATATACAAACCCACTGTCTCTGCTAAAGAATTGCAGAAAAACACTTTCTGGGGATTGAAAGTAGGATACCTTTGCTCTTTCTTACAGCAAGTTTTTCTCATGCAGTCTTGATGCTAGGAGTTCTAAAGCCTTTTTAGTCTCAATTCTCATACCAAATTGTTCAATTTATGCTGGTCAAATCCCTTACAAACTGAGACATCTTCAATTTCAAAATCTTCATCATTGCTGTCACCTTGAACTTCACCATAAAGCTTGAAAAGAGGGTAGTTCAAGGTAAACTGGCACTGGGATTTCAGCTGAGTGAAGCACTGGACGTATAGCTGATGGTAGACTAGGATTGTCTATTTTATGTTTATTTTTCTTGTTATATTCTGAAGTTTTCACTTTATAAAAGTAACAGTCACTTTAATGATATCTTGGCTCTCACCAAATAATAGCCATACCAAATGGCATACAGTTAGGTCCATATATATTTGGACAGAGACAACATTTTTCTAATTTTGGTTCTAGACATTACCACAATGAATTTTAAACAAAACAATTCAGATGCAGTTGAAGTTCAGACTTTCAGATTTCATTTGAGGGTATCCACATTAAAATTGGATGAAGGGTTTAGGAGTTTCAGCTCCTTAACATGTGCCACCCTCTTTTTAAAGGGACCAAAAGTAATTGGACAAATGACTCCAAGGCTATTTCATGGACAGATGTGGGCAATCCCTTTGTTATGTCATTCTCAATTAAACAGATCAAAGGCCTGGAGTTGATTTGAGGTGTGGTGCTTGCATTTGGAAGGTTTTGTTGTGAAGTAAACATGCAGTCAAAGGAGCTCTCCATGCAGGTGAAACAAGCCATCTTTAAGCTGCAAAAACAGAAAAAACCCATCCGAGAAATTGCTACAATATTAGGAGTGGCAAAATCTACAATTTGGTACATCCTGAGAAAGAAAGAAGCACTGGTGAACTCATCAATGCAAAAAGACCTGGGCGCCCACGGAAGACAACAGTGGTGGATGATCGCAGAATAATCTCCATGGTGAAGAGAAACCCCTTCACAACAGCCAACCAAGTGAACAACACTCTCCAGGAGGTAGGCGTATCAATATCCAAATCTACCATAAAGAGAATACTGCATGAAAGTAAATACAGAGGGTTCACTGCATGGTGCAAGCCTCTCATAAGCATCAAGAATAAAAAGGCTAGACTGGACTTTGCTAAAAAACATCTTAAAAAGCCAGCACAGTTCTGGAAGAACATTCTTTGGACAGATGAAACCAAGATCAACCTCTACCAGAATGATGGAAAGAGAAAAGTATGGCGAAGGCGTGGTACAGCTCATGATCCAAAGCATAGCACATCATCTGTAAAACACGGCAGAAGCAGTGTAATGGCTTCGGCATGCTTGGCTGGGTCATTAGTGTTTATTGATGATGTGACACAGGACAGAAGCAGCAGAATGAATTCTGATGTATTCAGAGCGATACTGTGTGCTCAGATCCAGCCAAATGCAGCCAAACTGATTGGTCGTCATTTCATACTACAGATGGACAATGACCCAAAACATAAAGCCAAAGCAACCCAGGAGTTTATTAAAGCAAAGAAGTGGAATATTCTTGAATGGCCAAGTCAGTCACCTGATCTCAACCCAATTGAGCATGCATTTCACTTGTTAAAGACTAAACTTCAGACAGAAAGGCCCACAAACAAACAGCAACTGAAAACCACCGCAGTGAAGGCCTGGCAGAGCATGAAAAAGGAGGAAACACAGCTTCTGGTGATGTCCATGAGTTCAAGACTTCAGGCAGTCATTGCCAACAAAGGGTTTTCAACCAAGTACTAGAAATGAACATTTTATTTACAATTATTTAATCTGTCCAATTACTTTTGGTCCCTTTAAAAACAGGGTGGCACATGTTAAGGAGCTGAAACTCCTAAACCCTTCATCAAATTTTAATGTGGATACTCTCAAATGAAAGCTGAAAGTCTGAACTTCAACTGCATCTGAATTGTTTTGTTTAAAATTCATTGTGGTAATGTCTAGAACCAAAATTAGAAAAATGTTGTCTATGTCCAAATATATATGGACCTAACTATATTTTCACTTGTTCCCTTCGTCCACTGCTGTAAACTCTCGCTGCCCTGCTTGCACACCTTATGAGGTGCTTAAGACTTATCTTGATCACCAAGTTTTACTTTGAATTATACTAAATAGGTTTGCTTTGACAAAAGTGCTGATGTTCATCCTTTGAGTGAGAATGGTGAAACTGCCACAGATATAACAAAAGGAATCCGGGCTGTTTAGGCACTTACGACAAGAAATAGCAAAGACAGTCATGATCTGAAAGAAAGGAAATAAGTGTGTAAATAAAAAATTAATTCTACTAACCCCTTGTATACAGACTTTTGGAATATGTTTCACTATATAGAGCGGCACACAACCTCTTGCCACATTGTCTCACGTTTAACTGAATAGCCTAGATAAATAACAACCTTTGATTCTGTTACAAGCTTCACAGAAATAATCTTCTCAGAGGAGGAAACTTCATCTTTCAAAATATTTCCAAATGACAGAGAATGATCAGGCATTGTAATACGCGTCGTAGCATAAGTGGTGTAATGGGAATCCACGTGTTCAACAACAAAATCAGGATTATCTGTTCCATTGATAACATAATTGAGATGCATACATGATTTCAGGTTAACTTAATCGAATATCTAGAGTAGATAACAGGTAGTACTGTGAGCTTCACTTTGTGGCTTGTCTTTCCCAAGACGATCAATGGCAGGAGCAGCGCCAGGAAGCAGCCTAGAAGACACAACCGTCTGCACCCCTTGATGTGCAGGTCCCCGCAGCAGGTGAAGGGTTAGCCACTCCTGGTGGTGATGAGATGGCGTAGGTTCAAACTCCACCGGCATCCTTATCAGTGCGGCTCTGTACGTCCTTGCTATCAGCTGTGCGGCTCCTCCACACTGCACACTCAGCTGCTGCCTGCTCTGCTTCCCTGCAACCTGTTGCTAGTCGCCAAAGTCATCCTTCACCCCTTTCCACTCGAAGGCGGTTCACTTTCTGTCAATAAGAAAGCACTAATGCTATCCTTGACCCATCCTAGAGTAATAGCCTTAAGATAAGCTGTAGAGAAAAAACTGACGTGATAGAAGAAAACTAACTGCAGTTTTGAACTCAGCATGTATATTTTAGTCTTAATCAGCAGAAAAATTGAACTCAGCAAAACTTATGTTCAAAATTGATCCCCAATGTTATGTATGTGTATATGTATTGTTACGGATCTGGGTGGTGGAACCTCTGTGCTGCGGTGCAAGGAGGGACTTGAGGGGCGTGACTAGGTATCAACTCGTACTGACCAAGGTCGCACGGCGGCTCAATTGACTCCGTGAACCTGAGAAGGGCCGAGCAGAGGGACCAGGTGCTGCTCTGGGCCTGTCCTTGTATGAGAGCAGGTGACTCCCATTGGTAACTGGCAGGAGCCTCCGGGTAGGCACGGCAGGTAACACAGGAGCCTCCAGGTAGGCTAACTGATAGGCACTGCAGGTAACTGGTAGGAGCCTCCGGGTAGGCTGACAGATTGGCACGGCAGGTAACAGGTAGAAGCCTCCAGGTAGGCTGACGGATAGGCACGGCAGGTAACTGGTATGTTCTCCGGGTAGGCGGGCAAGCCAGGCCCATAGACAGACTGGTGGGTTTGGATCGTAGGCAGATCGTCGGGCTGGAGAGTACACTTGGCAGGTGGAGACAGGTAGTCAGGCTGGTGGACTGGACTGGTACACAGGTTGGCGGACAGGACTGGTAGTCAGGCTGGCGGACAGGACTGGTAGTCAGGCTGGTGGACTGGACTGGTAGTCAGGCTGGCGGACTGGACTGGTAGTCAGGCTGGCGGACAGGACTGGTAATCAGGCTGGCGGACAGGACTGGTAGTCAGGCTGGCGGACTGGACTGGTAGTCAGGCGGCGGACTGGACTGGTAGTCAGGCAAGCAGACAGGACTGGTAATCAGGCTGGCGGACAGGACTGGTAATCAGGCTGGTGGACTGGACTGGTAGTTAGGCTGGCGGACTGGACTGGTAGTCAGGCTGGTGGACAGGACTGGTAGTCAGGCTGGCGGACTGGACTGGTAGTCGGGCTGGCGGACAGGACTGGTACACAGGCTGGCGGACAGGACTGGTAGTCAGGCTGGCGGACTGGACTGGTAGTCAGGCTGGCGGACAGGACTGGTAGTCAGGCTGGCGGACTGGACTGGTAGTCAGGCGGCGGACTGGACTGGTAGTCAGGCTGGCGGACAGGACTGGTAGTCAGGCTGGTGGACTGGACTGGTAGTCAGGCTGGCAGACTGGACAGGTAGTCAGGCTGATGGACTGGACTGGTAGTCAGGCTGGCGGACAGGACTGGTAGTCAGGCTGCCGGACTGGACTGGTAGTCAGGCTGGCAGACTGGACCTGAGGGCTGAAGCAGAGTTTACGACACAAAGCTACAACCTTGCACGGGCACCTCCATTTTGGAGGAGGAGCCTTTTATATGAGAGGTCCTCCGGCCATTGGCCGGGGACTCCTTAGGACGGCGCACGCAGCCCCTTCAAGGGGGAGGGAGCGCGCGCGCCCTAAGCACAGTGCCCGAGAAGCTGCGCACACCGGCAGCAGCAGCAGCAGGAGAGCCGGAAGACGCCGGGCCGGGAGCGCGGCGATAAGAGAGACAGCGTCTCTGCCTGTCAGGGGGTAGAGACGCCGATACTACATGTATCAGTAAATCTATATATGGTGTACATATTTAATGTCCCAATATATGCATGTATATTTGTGTGTATATGTATATATGCACATATGTACCCTGATGTGTTTCATGGCAGCGGGAAGAATACTGAAGGCCCCAATGTCTGACACCTTTCTATTTTTAAGAGCAGGGCTAATAGGGAATCCCTAAATGTAGAATGTACTGCAATACAGAACAAGGCCAAGTAATTCAACCTTTTACTGATCACATCGGATATACATACTGTATATATAAGTCTTTTTGGAACTTCCCCACCTTGCCAGAGCCACAGAGTTCATCAGACAGTGTCTATTTAGGAAAGTGTTTTCTTGTGTGTATAAATACTATTTTGGATTTGACCAAGATTCCTTTCAGACTGCCCAATATTTACATGGTGGTTAAGTGTCCTTAGTTTTCCAGGATTAAAGGCTTATTCCCAAAAAATAAGTTATCTCCAAGCTATGAGATAGGAAATAACTTGCTGATCACTGGGGGTCTGACCTTTGTGAGCCCCAGTGATCCCAGAATTGGGGATCTGAAAACCTTAGAATTTTATATTTAATATAAGGTTTTATCAGGTATGAATGGTTTAAGTACACACTGAAAGCTAGTACACATATTATTCACAAGAGTATTACACATAGTAAGGCAAGTAAATCTACATTTCACAATTTTCACTACCTCGCAATTATATGAAACAATCTGTAGTAGAAAAAGTTAATCTTTTTTTCAATGTTTAGCTAAATGAAAGTCTAGGTATGTAATAAAAAAATAAATGTTATAATCATTTTATAATGTGTGCATTATTGTATAAAGACTAGTTAGCAATCTTTATATAGAAATATTATTGCTCTTCTTAACATTGCAACACATATAAAAATAAACTCCCTCATTTATAAGCAGATATTACCAATACATAGAAAAAAATAAGAGCCCTGAAGATTTTAATAACCTGTTAATTGTTAGCAAAGATTTTGACAAAGTAGATGTACATAGATAATTAGTCTGAATAACTGTGTTTTCTGCAATTAGACTATAATCTGGAGAGCTCTTAGTGTATTAATAAAAAATTGGAGACTTCATCTACAACTTCTTGGTTTGGTCACATATTTGACTTGACAAGACTTATTTTACCATTTTATTCTAATTACTGTAAAAGATGATATATATGGAATTAAACATTGGACTGCATAACCCTCATTTCTGAGTCAGCAGGATGAGCTTGAGCCGTCATCCTTAATGAAGACATTACCGTAGTCCCTGCTCGCTTGAGAAAACCGGCTGAATTTCAAGTTGTGCAATAAATTAATGTTGCAATTAAGCCTTTGTGATTTTTTTTCAAAATTTACTAACAGGAAATTTGACCTAAGGAACTTTCACATTTCGAGGTTGATGCTAATTACCATCATGAGATAACATGTCCTATGTGTTCTGTTTAAAGATATCAGGGATGTTTCGAGAAGTGATGACTCTTTATCCATCAAAGTCTGTTGATGTCTGCATGGCTGACAAAAAGCCAAGCCAACAACTGGCATATACTGATGTATTTGCATTTTTGCATTTCATTATGCACATAATTGCATATCAACAGAGCTAGTCTTCCACATTATCTAAAAGAAAATTATCAGCGACGTCTGATATAAATGCCTAAATGTCAACAACAGACAAGTTCGAGAAGCTGACCTTTGAAAGATTTCATTCTTTACAGATTTGCCATGGTATGACTCAATTCTTAACTTTCTGCTCGCTGGCGATAACATAGAATGAAACAAAAAGAAACCCATGTGAGAATTCTGTTTAGAGAAAAGAAACTCTAACTTTGTGAAGTGCTGAGGCACAAGGACAGATTATAATAACTAATAAGTGGTTGGGCATGACAGATAAAGTGGCATATGGAGAGCAGTTGAGTCTGAAGGGGGTTATTTATCAAAGTCTGAAAACCCAGTGCAACTAAAACAAAAATTATTGTATCAAAGGAAAACATCCAAGTCTTTACACGATTCTTTTTCTTTCTGTGATAGTTTTGTAGCAGTAAGAATTTGACAAGTAACCCAATCCAAGCATGAAAATATAGAAAGCAGACAATATTTTTTTTTAACCAAAACACTGTGCATGAATTGATTTAAAGAACTTGTCATAAATTTGCTTTACATGCATGAAAACAGTTTCCTAAACTCTTTTACAGCTCCTCTTGACGGATTGGCTTCATTAATCTATTAAGAGTCATGTTGGACTTCTGTAGATAGGCAATAACATTATACTTTTCTCGAAAGATGATGTTTTCCTGAAAAACTTACAATGCAGTTTTAAGATCTTTTTATTGTACATTTTTAGTAGACATGAAATATTTTACTCTATTCAACTAATGTTCAATTGAAAGGGATGATCGTTTTATGTTTTAACAGGGATGAGAAAGCACATGACTGTCCCTAAATAGAATCCCTTCCTCTTATATCTAAGAACCACATTCATTTTGGCTATAGTCATCCACTAAAAATAATTCACTCTTACTGACTGCCATCTTTGATCTTTGAGTGAAGTTTCCCACCATATTGAAAGGATATTTTGATTCAAGTAAATAAAGCTTGCTCATTGTATAATGAAATGTTGTACAATTTCTTAATATATTTTTCTGCATCCAGTTTCAAGATCTCTACTTGCATTCATTTATTACAGATCTTTGATGTTAATCACCTATAGAAAAAAAAACTATTCTGATTATGTGATAAGCACTAGTCATGGGTGAGCACTAAAATGCTCGGGTTCTCGATGCTCGGGTCGAGCAAATTGGTATGCTCGGGTGCTCGACCCGAGCAACGAGCCCAATGTAAGTCTATGGGAAACTCGAGCATTTTTCAGGCAGCTCCCCCCGGCGGTCTTCAGAGGGCCTAAAAATTGCCCAAATCGATGGGAACAGTGCTCAAATGACATGGGAATAGCATGGGGAAGACCCCTGGAAGCATTTATGACTCAGAGGTCACTGCTGTCAACAACATTGTCAGAGGTATTACGCCACTTTTACGGACTCACAATAAAACATACAAAAACGAATCCAAAATGGATTTTCCTGGGAAATATGTTAAGGAACATCCTTTCCAGGGTAATGACTTGTATATAAGGCAAAATAAATAACCAAAACTAAAAATACTCCTCCACACCTTGTGCTATGTTTACAGGAAGTGTTTTTGATGCGTTTTTGCACTTTTACATTGCTTTCAACCAAGACAAATGCATTCACTGGGAAATGTCATTTTAGCAATTTACGACCTTATCTGGCCATATGGTGTTTGACACATCATCAGACACATGCATACAGTCCCCAGCCGCCACTGTTTCTCCCGGTATTGTCTCCACCTTCCACAAGCACAGGTCCCACAACATTACCCGTGCCCTCCCCAGTGCACTTACTGTGAAGGACTGCCCGACCACAAACACATGGACAGATGAATGTGGCCAGGGATGGTACAGAGCCAGTCCACAGCTTTTTTTGCTGAGAGTTGTATTTCACCACAGCCATATTCTTTAGCTCGATGAAAGGACTGGCATAGAGGGAAACTGTATCTACTCTGGGTGTCATTTCTCCCAGGAAGTCCTCTAGTGCAGCTTTTTGCTGAAGCAATGGCAGCCCATCCAACATCAACTCGCACTTGTCGGTGGTGCTTTGACACACAAACATCTTTCTTTGCGTATTTAATTTTATGATTACAGAGTTGGGCAGTGGCCTGATCTGCTTTGCGGTTTGAGAAATAACATGCATAAGCACGTCTGATCCACATTAAAAAAGCAGCCATAGAGTGTCCAGGAACCTTCCCCCACACTTTTCTTAGCCAGGGCTGCTTCTTGGCAGGGTTGGATGGGCCCACCAGATAATCAGAGACTCCTCCGGTGGGCCCTGACTTCTCCTTCAGGACAGTTTATAGTGCCGAGGTAAGGCAATGATGATGAGAGAGGCCACGATCTGCTTAGTTTTCTGTTACTTGGAATGCAAGTGCGAGCATGCAGCCAGCCACCCACCCACCTACTTACCCACAGGCGGCAATACTAAACTGCCAGATTTCTGGGCAGCTGCTTGCACTTGAAATGTGGCCTTTTAGGCTCGTGGAGGCGGAAACTTTTCACAACCTCATGCCTCATGCCTCGTGTGCATACTCGGTCCCCAGCCGCGACTATTTCTCCCGGTGTTGTTGCCGCCTTCTACAAGCTCAGGTCCCTGAACATTGCTGGTACTTTTCTGTGGGAATCTGCTTGCCTCCTACCAGCCTGGAACATTTCCAGTAAACTATGGTACGACGCCATGGTATTAGTGTGACGCTCGCAGCCCTGCCCTGAGAGATGTGGTTACTCGGAGCCGGGTCAGATGTTTGGTGGGTTGTAGCCATGGCCTGGACCCGTTCCGTTCCCAGGGCTGTCACATTGAAAAAAGGTGTAATGGGCTTTCAGGGTTGGTGTTCATCGAGTGGTGATAAAGACTACGCCACCTGTGCTATCTGGTGATGGCCACCAGTGCTGCGGCAGTCCTCTGAGGCGGGATGTAGTGGCAGCAGAAGATGGAACTACTCCCCACAGGCGGAGCAGGGCCTCAGGGCAGAGAGGACAAGAGAGATGGGAGTTGGAGTGGAAGATTTGGTGCGGTGTGGTGCGGTGCCGCGTTGCAATAAGGAACCGGAGGCCATAGGGGTAGTCTTCCAAGCTTTATTCACGGTAGAATGCACAGCTGCAAGGCTTCTCCCTGCTCCTCACGGCATGCTGCGGCCACCAGGACCACCTCCGAGTAATTCAGATGTTTTGACCAGGGCCCGCACCAGAGTGTTCCTAGACTTTTCCCACTAGGTCCTCTCCTGTCCGTGTGTAGTACTTGTACTAAAGCCGGGTCTCACTCTGGACTATGCACAGAACAGGGGTACGGGAGGCGACTCCGCTCCGTTACCCGGTGGGATCCAATGAGCCTCCGGGCTTCTCCGACTGAGACATAGAGTAACAAAGTCAGATATCGGGGGCCGGTACCCCTCTTGCAGCAGGAATCCCTCTGACTAGGCCAGAATAGCGAGGACAGGTGGTGTATACCACTCTGTCTGCATCCCCCTGGGATCCTTTAGCCTGCAGAGCTTTTACTCCTAAGCTCCCCTCCAGGACTTCTTGGGTAGGGACCTTGACCGGGTAGAGACAGCCGTTAACTCTTGCCCGCTCCTCGCCTCAAGTCCAGAGCACGAGGACCGTGTCCCCATCAACTGCAGGTTCACACAGAAAGCCACGTTCAGTGATGTGATCTTCATCAAAGACCATGAGCCCAAGATGGCTGGCTATTAAATATGAATTATTAAGTGTAACCTAAATGTGCATCCTCCATCCTCACCCGCTACATGGTTACCTACTATCTCTTGGTTCCCCCCATCTCCTCTATCCCGACTGGGGCAGCACCCTGGTGCATATAAGCCCCCCTAAGGTGGGAGAGGTGTAGTGTTGGATGCAGAGGTGGGGTCCTGTCAGCCGCACCATCCTTACCTCGAAGGGGAGATACCACACCTCATCAAAGAGATGCAGTACCCCTGTGTCGGCCGAACCCTCAGGGGCGCCACATTAGCACTGCCCCCAGTACCAGTAGTGAAGCCTTCCCCAATTTCCTTCTCAGGAATTTTATTTGGTAGACTGAGTAGCTGCCCAAATATATTAGTTTCTCACAAAGGAGCTGAAGATAGAGTGGCAGTAGGTGCAAGTTTCTCCAGCCTGTTAGATATCAGAGGGTGAATGGCAGCACATTGGATCAGTGGTTAGCACTGAAGCCTTGCAGCGCTGGGATCCTGGGTTCAAATCCCAGCAAGGAAAACATCTGCAAGGATTTTGTATGTTCTCCCCGTGTTTGCGTGGGTTTCCACCTCAGTAAAAAAGCAGCCATAGAGTGTCAGGGAACCTTCCCACACACTTTTATTAGCCAGAACTGCTTCTTGGCAAGGTTGGACGGTCCCACCAAAGAATCCTCTTGTGTGCCCTGGCTTCTACATCAGAAGAGTTCATGATAGCCCTAACTTTGCAGCTGCTATGGGGCTTTTGAGCAGGGGAGACAGGTGAGCCATCAGAATCAAATCTTCTGGTGGGCTCAATGTTTTTTATCTGAAACAGCTTCTCAGTGAGAGTTGTATTTCACCACAGCCATATTCTTAAGCTCGGTGAAAGGACTGGCATAGAGGGAAACCGTATCCACTCCGGCTGTCATTTCTCCGTCACCAGGTTCCACTCATTGTCACACATGACCATGCCTGGCTATATGTTCAGCGGTGACAGCCACAGATCAGGCTGCTGTGTTACAGCTTTCAACAACTCTGCAGCTCTGGGTGGTTTGTCACCTAAGCATTAAGCAGGTTATCTTCAGCACAGCCTGTTGCCGCTTGGCCAAGGCAGTGTTGCAGTGCTGTCAGCTTGTGACTGATGTGGTCACTTCGGAGATGGAGGAGGAAGTGCAGGAGCTGAACAATGTGATTACATTGAGGCTACATTGGCGACTCTGTTTTTTATACTAAAGAAAGATCCTACTGTTTGTTTGTTTTTTTTTAAGTTATTTTTTAACACAAATTCATTCACCGGGAAATGTCATTTTAACATTTTACAACCTTATCTGGCCATGTGGTGTGTGACACATCATCAGACACATCCTGTTTCATTTATGATGGAGGGCTCTGAAAATCACAAACCCTATTTTTATAGGGCCATCAGGCGGCCCTTACTATTCTTAAAAGGCCAGCAGTCGGCCCCTCGCTATTGTTAGAGAGCCATCAGCCGGCTATGCTTTGATGTTCCATTATTAACAAGTGGGTCTCGTATACTGTTATTGCGTATGCAGTGACTGCAAGGGCTGCCAAATATTCAGACGCAACCCAATACCCCGTTGAATAGATATAGAGGAGGGTCTCAGTAAAAAAAATGTTCACATTATAAAGGAGCGGGACTCCTATAGTGGTAATGCCCATGCTGTGACTGCAAGGGCTGACCAAAATTTGGGAAAAACCTCACTAAGAAGTTAAAGACACATAGAGCAGGGCCACAGTAACGACATGTTTCCAAAGGAGCGGGTGTGCTATACAGTTATAGGGTATGCAATTAGTCCAACGGCTGACCAAATTCAGATAAAACCCCACTAACAATTTAAAGACACATAGAGCAGGGCCACAGTAACGAGTACGACATGTTCCCATTAGAAAGGAGAGGGTCTGCTATACAGTTATAGGGTATGCAGTGAGTCCAACGGCTGACCAAATTTAGGAAACATCCCACTAATAATTTAAAGACACATAGAGAAGGGCCACAGTAATGACATGTTTCCATTACAAAGGAGCGGGTGTGCTATACAGTTATACGGTATGCAGTGAGTCCAACGGCTGACTAAATTTAGGAAAAACCCCACTAACAATTTAAAGACCCATAGAGCAGGGCCACAGTAACGAGTACGGCATGTTCACATTAGAAAGGAGAGGATCTGCTATACAGTTATAGGATATGCAGTGAGTCCACTAAGAATTTAAAGACACAAGGAGCAGGGCCACAGTAATGACAAATTCCCATTAGAAAGAAGAGGGTCTCCCATAGTGTTGGCCTATGCAGTAAATGCAAGGGTTGCCAAAAATTGGAAGGCACTCCCATGCCCCATGGAAGAGACCTACAGGGCCTCATAAAAAAATGTTCCCATTAGAAAGGAGTGGGTCTCCTATACTTGTAATTCCCATGCACTAAGTGTATGGGCTGACAAGCATTTACCCCTGGGGGGTATACATGAACATACAGTATAAAAATTTTTTTTTCGGGCATCATAAACACCCTTTAAAAAAATTATGTGGGTGTTGCATCACGTACCACGGTCACCCTGGTGATATGGTGGTGGAGGATGAGGATGAGGATAAGGAGGAGAACAAGAGCAAATAGCCAAAATCAGGAAGCGTATACCCATGTGTGGGTGGGAAGAGGTGCATGGGAATATACCTCCCAAAAACAGACACTGGATTTGAGTTTATGTTACGCTGCTGTCATTTGGTGGTGTTGAGAAGTCTGGCCCAATCCAGCCCTTGTTCATTTTTATAAGAGTCAGCCTGTCAGAATTTTCAGTTGACAGGCGGATGCGCTTATCAGTTATAATTCCACCAGCGGCACTAAAAACCCGCTCTGATAAAACGCTAGCAGCAGGGCAGGCCAGGACCTCCAAGGCGTAGAGAGCCAGTTCATTCCATGTATCCAGCTTGGATACCCAATAATTATAAGGCACAGAGGAATCACGGAGGACGTTGGTACGGTCGGCAAGGTACTCCCTCAGCATCTTCCCAAATTTTGCACTCTTTGTGAGAGTACCCCGCGCCTCTTGGACTGTGCGATGGGAGGGGCTGAGAAAATTCTCCCACTACTTTGACAGTGTTCCCCTGCCTCTGCTGGATTGAAGTTCTGTCTCTCTCACCTGTAGTCCTTGGTTGTCCAACGAAGTGTGTCCTCTGTCGCCAGTCTTTTCAGATGGGAATTTTTTTAATAGCTCCGCAACAAGGGCCTTCTGGTACAGCCCCATTTTTGTAGACCTGTCCGCCTCAGAAATAAGAGATATAAAGTTCTCCTTGTAGCGTGGGTCTAGAAGTGTCACCAACCAGTAATGATTGTCACCCAAAATTTTGAGAATGCGAGTTTCATGAAAAAGGCAGCGTAACATAAACTCAACCATGCATGCCAGACTGCTAACAGGCAAGACTTGCGTGTCCTGGCCAAGAGGATGACTGACCATGCTCTCCTCCGCCTCTCTGTCCTCTGGCCATCCACGCTGAACAGACGGTATGACACTTGTGCAGGTAGTACAGTCTATAGAGCATGAAACTAGCTCCTGTTCTTCCTACTCCTCTTCCTCATTGTCACCGAATCCACGTTGGGATGAAATGAGGCTGGGTTGTGTCTAATCACCCTGTATGGTTCCTTGCTCCATTTCATCGTGCTCCGCCTGCAATGCATCCTCTTTGATTGTGAGCAGAGAGTGTTTCAGAAGACAGAGAATTGGGATGGTGATGCTAATTATGGCATCATCGCCACTCACCATCTTGGTGGAGTCCTCAATGTTTTGGAGAATGGTACATATGGCATACATCCATGTCCACTCCAGAGGTCTTATGTGTGGAGTCTGAACTGAATACCGATGGCCTTGTTGATGCTGGTAGTCAATAAATGCCCTGTTCTGCTCACAAATCCTTCCCAACATCTGCAGTGTAGAGTTCCAACGCATGGGGACATCACATACCAGTCTGTGAGCCGGGAGCTGCAAACGATGCTGAAACACGGCAAGGGTGGCGGAAGCTGTAGATGACTTTCTAAAATGGACACAAAAGTGGCGTGCTTTAACAAGCAGATCCGGCAGCTCCGGGTAGGATTTGAGAAGCTGCTGAACCACGAGGTTAAGCACATGGGACAGGCATGGTACGTATGTGAGCTCGCCTCGCCTCAGAGCCCCCACCAGGTTTCGGCCATTGTCACACACAACCATGCCTGGCTGTAGATTCAGCGGTGTGAGCCACAGATCTGCCTGCTTTTTCAGAGCTGTCCACAACTCTTCAGCATTGTGCGATTTTTCACCTAAGCATATTAGCTTCAGCACAGCCTGTTGCCGCTTGGCTAAGGCAGTGCTGCAGTGCTTCCAGCTTGTGACTGATGTGGTCATTTCGGAGATGGAGGCTGAAGAAGAGGAGGAGGCTGAGGAGGATGAGGTGCAGGAGCTGTAGACTGTGGGGGCAACCCTTATTGACCTAGGGCCCGCAATCCTTGGCGTCGGAAGGACGTGTTCCATCCCAAGGTTCGACTGGGTCCCGGCTTTCACTATGTTAACCCAGTGTACAGTCAGCGAGATGTACCATCCTGCCCACATGCACTTGCCCACGTGTCCATGGTTAGGTGGACTTTTCCGGTAACTGCGTTGTTGAGGGCACGGCTAATGTTTTGGGACACGTGCTTGTTTAATGAGGGACATCACACCGGGAGAAATAGTGGTGGCTGGGGACCGGGTACCTATGAATGGCTGCCACTATCAGGTTGTGGAATGCTTCCGTCTCCACGAGCTTAAAAGGCAACATTTCGAGCGCAAGCGGTCGCAAAATGTTGGAATTTAGTAGTGTGGCCTGTGGGGCGTAGGCTGCGTATTTGCGCTTGCGTTCCAAGGACTGGCATATGGACAACTGAACGCTGTGCTGGGACAAGGACGTGGATGTGCTTCCTGATGATGCTACTTGAGAGTTTGCAATGACAGGTGCAAGGCAGGAGGCATCTTCACATGCACCATGGAAAGGGGATTGGCTTGCATGCACAACAGCGGAAGAAGCAGCAGTGCCACCCGCAAACACTGTTACTGGACCCTGGGGTTCAGCCCACAAAGTCAGGTGCTTTGCTGCCATGTGCCTGATCATACTGGTGGTGGTCAGGCTGGTCGTTTTGCCACCCCTGCGGATGCTGGCCTGTTAGGTGGTGCAAATGGCCTTTTTGGGGTTATTGGCAGAGTTTTTTAAAAAAACCATACTCGGGAAGACCTAACAGTTGTACTGGCAACTTCCTTTGTGTTGGTGTTACGGGGAACTGTTGCCTGCCTTCTTTCTGCGGACACCACACTGCTTCTTCCTGCCTGTTGGGGTACTTTGCCTCTCTCCCCCTGTGTGCTGCTGTCCTCGCTCTGCATGTCCTCCTGCCAGGTATAGTCAGTTACTATATCATCCACCACCTCGTCTTCCAGTTCCGCAATCTGGTCCTCCTCCTGATTTTCTGGCAATTGTGTCTCATCATCGTCCTCTTCTTGTGACACTTTCCCACGGTCGCCTTTGTGTGACCGTGGCTGCTCAAATATTTGGGCATCGCTACATGCGATTTCCTCTTGCCCGCTTCAAGTGTACGGGGCGAGAAGCCCGAATCTATAAATGGAAAAGTGAACAGCTCTTCGGAGTATCCAAGTGTGGGATCAGTTGTGTCTGGGCACTCGGCATGGTGGGAGGAAGGAGGTTCAGGGTGAGCAATATACGGTCCAGACTCACAGCTACTGAAGCCTCGGCCTCTGCATGCACCATCATAACCATTACATCCAGTTCCCTTGCAACGTGCCTTGCCCATTTTAAATGGAGGACAATAACTTCCACGCTCACTACAAATGACTGAATTTGGAGCGAACTTATATGTGATCCGTGTGATGGAGAAACCACAGTTTTAAATACCTGGCCTGTAGGTAACTATTTTGAACAGCAAACTGGTGTCAATTGCTTCACTGACACACTGAAACAAATTTTTAATGGTGGTCAGAAATGGCAGTATTTTCTGAAAACGTATATGTGATCCGTGTGATGGAGAAACCACAGTTTTAAATAGCTGGATTTTTAGCGTTGTAATATGGAAAGAACCTGGCTGTATTCTGCAGTGCCAACAAGCAAATGGTTCAGAAAAACTGTGCTCTCTGGATTGATTTTTAAGCAAATAATGAGGATTAAGATCCCAAAAAAATTAATCCTGGCCCCTGAGACCTGGGCCTATTTCTAGAAATATCTAACAGCAGCAGCAGACAGAACTGTAATGAAGCCTCTTGTGCTATATGCACTGCAGTCTGCTATATACCCTGCCTGCCTGCCTATATACACTGCCTGCCTGATATCTCTGCAGATGGATTAGTCCTCAGAAGGACTGTTTATTGAGATGGATATGTGTCTCTAATATAGTTTGGTACACCTACACTAACTAGAAACAAGCAAATCTCTTCCTAGATCAGCAGCAGCTCTCCCTACACTGTTTGATTTCGGAGTGACTGTGACGAGCACGGCGGCGCCAGGTCTGATATAGACCTGATGACGCTGTGTGACTAGCCAATCACTGTAATGCTGCAACCAACATGGCTACGGCATTACAGTGAGTGGCAGGCAATCCCTGCATGTTTATTGGCGCTTTGACCAAGAAGGAGAGTGATGGGGTGCTACGCCAGATGACCTGACCTCCACAGTCACCAGACCTGAACCCAATCGAGATGGTTTTGGGTGAGCTGTACGGCAGAGTGAAGGCAAAAGGGCCAACAAGTGCTAAGCATCTCTGGGAACTCCTTCAAGATTGTTGGAAGACCATTTCCGGTGACTACCTCTTGAAGCTCATCAAGACAATGCCAAGAGTGTGCAAAGCAGTCATCAAAGCAAAAGGTGGCTACTTTGAAGAACCTAGAATATAAGACATATTTTCAGTTGTGTCACACTTTTTTTGTTAAGTATATAATTCCACATGTGTTAATTCATAGTTTTGATGCCTTCAGTGTGAATGTACAATTTTCATAGTCATGAAAATACAGAAAAATCTTTAAATGAGAAGGTGTGTCCAAACTTTTGGTCTGTACTGTATATGATCAAATTTTAAATGACATATACAGTCATTGCCAAAAGTGTTGACACCCTTGAAATTGTTCCAGAAAATGAAGTATTTCTGCCTGAAAATTATTGCAATTACACGTTTTTTTCCCTTGTGTGTATTGGAACAACACAAAAAAACAGAGGAAAAAAAGGCAAATTGGACATAATTTCACACAAACCCCCAAAAATGGGCCGGATAAAATTGTTGGCACCCTCAACTTAATATTTATCCTTTGGAATAAATAACTGCAGTCAATCGCTTCCGATCCCATTGCTGGCCAGCTCAGAACTCTCCAGAGCTTTGTTTTCATCCATTTCTGGGCTCTTCTTGCAGTATGTTTGGGGTCATTGTCCTTCTCGAAGATCAATGACGTAGGATGCAAACCCAGCCATATTCAGTAAACAGTAGAATGATGGGCTTTACCAAAAAGCTCTATCTTGGTTTAATCTGTCCACAAGATGCTTTCCCAGAATTATTTTGACTTTCTCACATACAGTTTGGCAAGCTGCGGTCTAGATTTTTTATGTCTCTTTGTCAGCAGTGGGGTCATCCTCAGTTTCCTGCCTTAGAGTTTAATTTAATTCAAATGTCGGTGGATAGTTCGTGCTGACACTGATGCACCCTGAGCCTGCAGGACAGCTTGAATTTCTTTGGAACTTGATTGGGGCTGCTTATCCACCATCCGGACTATCCTGCGTTGAAAACTTTCATGAATTTCTCTCAGCCATCTACGTCCAAGGAGAGCTACAGTGCCATGGGTTGTAAGCTTCTTAATTATGTTGCACACTGTGGACAAAGGAACATCAAGATCTCTGGAGATGGACTTGTAACCTTGAGATTGTTGATACTTTCAACAATTTTGATTCTCAAGTCCTCAGACAGTTCTCTTCTCTTCTTTTTGTTCTCCGTACTTAGTGTGGCACACACAGACACACAATGCAAACATGAAATCAACTTCTCCACTTTTTATCCACTTTTTATCTGGTTTCAAGCCTGCCCACACCAGTTACTTGTCACAGGTGAGTTTGAACGAACATCACATGCTTGAAACGAAGTTGTTGGTCACACTTTTTCTAAAAGAGCCAGCAATTTTGTCCAGACCATTTTTGGGGTTTTGTGTGAAATTATGTCCAATTTGCCTTTTTTGTGTTGCTCAAAATACACAAAAAGGAAATAAATATGTGTAATTGCAATAATTTTCTGGGAAAAATGCTTTATTTTCTGGAACATTTTTCAAGGGTGCCAGCCCTTTCAGCCATGACTATATATAGTTGCAGTCATAAAAGCAACACATATAAACTTAAAATAATGACTACAATGTTATAAAAAAAGTTTATTAATTCATATAATAATTATAATCTAGTACCTAAAAATAATTAAAAACCATTAAGATCATCCATGATTTATAAGGGGATAACAAATGAATTGGTCAGAACCATGTATATCAATAATAATAGTTAGTGTATATATGGCCTCCAACAAAAATTCTCATATTCTTCCGAGTATGATATTAACATACAGTAGATATAGTTTAGGCAATTTATTCAAATCCTTCCCTTTTAAGGACAAATATATAATATTACAAAGAATGGTATCAATGCATCCATAAAATCCAATCTATCAAAATGTAAAATTATTTAATCCAACCAGTAAATATTGTAAGCAGAAACAAATTCAAAATGCCAAAACTGCATTTTTTTGGTCACCACAAAGCACAAAAAATGAAATAGGAAATAATCCAAACATCATATATACACCAACATGTTATCAATAAAAACATCTGCTCATCCCGCAAAAAACAAGACCTCACACAGCTCTATGGTCTGAAAAATGAAAAAATTACAGCTCTCAGAAAATGGTGACACAAACTACCCCCATTTTTTTTACAAATATCCAAATTTATTTTCATCACTAAAATAATAATAGTCTGGAAAAGTTTGGTATATTTTGTTCTTGCCCTGACCTGGAAAATCTTGATGGCAGATCATTTTTACATCACAATGAACGCCTAAAAGACAATATTACATCTGCGTTTTTTTTTGCAATTTCATTATACTTGAAATTTTGTATTTTGTTATGGTTTTACAGTAAATTGTGTTGTAAAGTGGATGGTGTCATTCAAAAATACAACTCATCCTGCAAAAAAGAAGCCCTCGTATATCTATTTGGAATAATAAAAAAGCTAAGGCTTTTGGAAGAAGGGGAGGAAAAAAGAAAAACTCAAAAATGAAAATTGGTCAAGGCAGGAAGAAGTTAAAGGGGTTGACTGGTCTTAAACTGCTACAAGTCTGCAGTCACTCTATGTGATTGCAGACTTGGGAATCCTCACATCACACACACTGCGCACTGTGAGTATTCTCCGATGCTGAGAGTTAGCTCTCATGTGACCACAAGTATGTGATTTGCATACTTCTGGACACATTCCTTCTAGACTGTTTTCTTATTACACTGGCATAGAGCGACATGGCGCCCATCTAGTTGGAATGTGGCCTGGAGTATGCAAATCTAATAATTGAGGTCACATGACCATTTGCTTCCGGCATTGGAGTATCCTCACAGCACAATGCATGCAAAGTCAAGATTTACAGAACTGCAGTCACATAGAGTGACTGCAGACTTGTAGCTTAAGAACGGACAACCCATTTAACTCCTTCCACATTATTGGTTATGTTTGATTTCTTCCCAGCTTGTGTTACCACTTAGATTCAACAATTACCCAACAGAAAATGATGAGCTACAGCTACTCCAGCATGTTATCCCTTTCAATCGTGCTACTAAGTTGTATAAATCTCAATATATACAGTGCCTACAAGTAGTATTCAACCCACTGCAGATTTAGCTTGTTTGATAAGATGCAAATAAGTTAGAGCCTTCAAACTGCAAACGAGAGTAGGTTTTATGAACAGAAGCATAAATTTTACAAACCAAAAAGTTATGTTGCTCAGTTGAATTTTATTAAATTTTAAACATAAAAGTGTGGGTCAATTATTATACAACCCCTATGTTTAATATTTTGTGGAATAACCCTTGTTTGCAATTACAGCTAATAATCGTCTTTTATAAGACCTGATCAGGCCGGCACAGGTCTGTGGAGTTATCTTGGCCCACTCCTCCATGCAGATCTTCTCCAAGTTATCTAGGTTCTTTGGGTGTCTCATGTGGACTTTATTCTTGAGCTCCTTCCACAAGTTTTCAATTGGGTTAAGGTCAGGAGACTGACTAGGCCACTCCAACACCTTGACTTTTTCCCTCTTGAACCAGGCCTTGGTTTTCTTGGCTGTGTGCTTTGGGTCGTTGTCTGGTTGGAAGATGAAATTACGACCCATCTTAAGATCCTTGATGGAGGAGCGGAGGTTCTTGGCCAAAATCTCCAGGTAGGCCGTGCTATCCATCTTCCCATGGATGCGGACCAGATGGCCAGGCCCCTTGGCAGAGAAACAGCCCCACAGCATGATGCTGCCACCACCATGCTTGACTGTAGGTATGGTATTCTTGGGGTCGTATGCAGTGCCATCCAGTCTCCAAACGTCACGTGTGTGGTTGGCACCAAAGATCTCGATCTTGGTCTCATCAGACCATAGAACCTTGAACCAGTCTGTCTCAGAGTCCTCCAAGTGATCATGAGCAAACTGTAGATGAGCCTTGACAAGACGCTTTGAAAGTAAAGGTACCTTACGGGCTCGTCTGGAACGGAGACCATTGCGGTGGAGTACGTTACTTATGGTATTGACTGAAACCAATGTCCCCACTGCCATGAGATCTTCCCGGAGCTCCTTCCTTGTTGTCCTTGGGTTAGCCTTGACTCTTCGGATAAGCCTGGCCTCGGCACGGGAGGACACTTTCAAAGGCTGTCCTGGCCGTGGAAGGCTAACAGTAGTTCCATAAGCCTTCCACTTACGGATGATGCTCCCAACAGTGGAGACAGGTAGGCCCAACTCCTTGGAAAGGGTTTTGTACCCCTTGACAGCCTTGTGACCCTCCACGATCTTGTCTCTGATGGCCTTGGAATGCTCCTTTGTCTTTCCCATGTTGACCATGTCTGAGTGCTGTTCACAAGTTTGGGGAGGGTCTTAAATAGTCAGAAAAGGCTGGCAAAAGAGATCTTTAATCCACACATGTGAAGCTCATTATTCTTGGTGCCTGAACTACTTCTTAATACTTTTGGGGGACCAAACAGAATTCTTGTGGTTTGAGGGGTTGAATAATAAATGACACTCTGAATTAACTTTTAACGTTTTTAAAAAAAAAAAAAAAAAAATTTGCTGCAGCGCATTTCCCACTTCCAGGCTGATCTATAGTACAAATGTCACAATGCCAAGTTAATTCCGCATGTGTCAACCAACTAAATCTGCAGGGGGTTGAATACTACTTGAAGGCACTGTACTTAAACTTGTAGTTGATCATAGTGTCCCCTAAAGAATAATTCTGAAATGTTATGTTTTACCTGCAAATACTATAAAACACCAACTTAATATACTTCTTTAAAACCTTTTAAAATTATATGCTTGTGTGACCTTTAAAGCAGAAATTCTGAAAAAGAAGAAAAAAAAAGAAAAAACACAATTGTGTCTTAGGCAAAATATTATTTTCTTACATAGGTTGGAAAGTCTTTATACAGTACATCCTTATTACTGCAAGGTGGCCTTCTTCGACTTTTTTTTCTCAACTTAAAAAATGCCCTCTACATTTTACTATAAATTGCAAATGTACTTCCGACCACCTTTATCTACATAAAAAACCCTGAGACTTATATGTCGCTGACATTACTTTTCTATGAAAATAAATATCCTAACTCACCGAAAAGAGAAGACTTGGTATTTGTTTGGCCAGGATAACCTTTGATGCAGCCCTTTTAGATTAGGTGCAGTGCATGGAAAATTGTGCTCTTACAGTACTCCATAAATCATACCTACCAATTTTTCTTTAAAGGGGTATGTAAATATCAGTGTACCAGGTGGGTAAACAACACTAACCTTGTACAAATGGCTTGAAAATTGAAGAAAAGCACATTATTTTGCTGCTGAAATTGCTTTTGAAGCCCAGCACAGGGGCGAGGGTTGGAGAATACACAGAATAATTTCTGCACTCAGTATATGGAAAATGTGTTGATGATAACCACACTGGACACAGAGCTGGAGTTTCTCAGTTCTTACAATGATCAAAGATATCATTGCTTTGTATTACATTTCTTTGCAGATCCTGGACGCATGTAAATTTTAAGTGACAAGTGCATTATCCGAGAGCCTCAGTACAAACTTTTCTACTACTTTTCCACATATATAACTGTGGAAAAAAATGCTGCAAAATAAGAAAGCTTTCAATAATAGAAGTGCTAATAGTTTATTTTTAACAATAAACAAAATGTAAAGTAAGGGAACAAAACACACATTTTTATCAAAACAATATTTGGTGTGACCACTCTTTGCCTACAAAACAGCCTCAATTCTACTTAAATACACTTGCACAAAGTTAGGGATTTTGGAGGATTATAGTCAGGTTTATGAGTGACCAATTATATTAAAAAGGTGATAAGAATTATCATTTTCATCTGCAGCATTAACTGAAACAGAAACTGCTGTGTTTGAGACTTAAAACTGGATGATGAAGAGAGCAACTCGGCTACAAAGGTAGTTTCATGTCACATGTCATTCACCATGTTTGCTGCCATTGTCCCAGTGCAGAAAAAAATGAAGCCAGTCAGATGCTTTTGTGGTGGTATTGCATGATGGATAAGAGATAGAACTAATCTAATAAATTTGAAATTCAAACTTGTAGAATTTGAAACAAAAATGTATTCACAGCAAACCAATTCACTGCGAATCGCAAAACTGCAAAGACATGTCTATAACTCTGCGGTTTCCTAGGACTGATTTCAATCCCTTTCAAGCTCTTTAATGCAAACGCAGCATTAGAAATGACTAAGTGAGTTCAAAATATCTGGTTAGGGGAAAACGGATGGTAACCAGTGGTAAGTAACAACACATTGTACTAAGAAGCTTCTTAGGCTTCTAATATTCTAGAAATAGTCAAATAATTATCCCTTTTGGGGGTCATATACATGCCTTTCTGGTGCTTAAGCAAAGGCAGTGCAAATGTAAAAAGCCATGGCCTTTCCACAAGGAGTGGTGCAAAAATTAACTTTGTTTATGGAGTATCAAGAGCTTTGTTCTTTGCTCAATGAAGAATCGATAACTTTTCCACAACCCTGACAAAAAATTACTCCTTTATTTAGGGAACAGAAACAGGTGTACTATTTTGAAAGTGAAAAAATAATGGATCAACAACTAGGAGAGAAAAAATATCCCATTTTTAGTATTTGCAACAGGTTTGCTATTCTCAAAATGATTAATTAATTCCAAAAGGTTTTTGATAAAGCCATTCAAAAATTATCCCTTAATTTTCGGGAGCAGCAACAGGTTAGCTGTTTTCAAAGTCAAGAAGCAATGGCTTGCCAACAAGCCATGAAGACCTTATACTTTTTGGGAGCAATTTAATGTTTGCATACCCTTAAGAGAGTACACTTCAAAGCATCAGTACAGTACAAATAAGAATAGATATAAATATAGATATATCCCCAAGCTGTTGGTGAATGGAGAGATCCCAGCTGGTTTCTAAGTATAAATATAGGCATAAATTAGTATAAATTAGCTATACAAAATGTTAGATAAGTGCAGGAAATGTGTGAGGACACAAAGTGAAGTCTGAATGCTTAATTGGTTCACTTTCCACATCCCACCACAATCGTTGATAGTCATGGTTAGTGTCGTGATTGTCGTTATTTTCGCTCTGACAGTCAGCCTACCTGTGACTTAAACAACTCAGTGTTCCTCTCCACATCCACGTGCTGCTGCTCCTCTTCCTCCTTTTCCTTCCCCTATATCTTTTCCATCATGTTTTCCATTTTCCATTCATCATGTTCTTTGAGTCTCCCCAACAGCCAGAGGTGGTGATGAAAATGTACAAGTTGTTGTTCTTACTCCATCCCCTATTGCATTCTGGTGAGTGTTTTTTCCAGGATTAATATGAGGGGGATGATATCATTGATGCCACACTTGTCTGTACTGACTAGAGATGAGCTGATCAATCCACGTATGGTTGAGTTTCAGCCGAATTTCCTGACATTTGCAGTTTCTCATGAATTTGTACACTTTGAGATCCTCTTTCTCTCTCTCCTGTAGAGTGTAAAGCTCTTATGATCATATGAATTTTCTCTTTCGCTCTTTGATAGTGTGTAAGCTCTTATGGTTAACAGGGTCTTCTTGCTTACTCTCATTTAGAGCCTAAGCTATTATGGACAACTGGGTTCTCTCTCTCTCTCCTCTCCCTCACTTATATTCTCTGAGGAATTACAAGCTTTCCAGTATTGAGATTTGTGCAAATTTATTCACTACAAATCAAATTTTTGGGGAAAATGGGGCAGTCGGAGAATTAGAATTTCAAAAGATGAATTATCTGAATTATTGACAGATTTTATAGCCTCTTCTAAAGATTTCAGTAAGTACCATGAGTTTCTCATCAGCTGCCAATCCAAGTTTGGCTGCTACATGATATAATCCATCACCACTTTACGCTGCTTGTACAGATGCTCCAAAATATGCAACATCAAATTCCATCAGGTTGCGATATTGCAAATGAGGCGGCACCCTGGCAGACTGTTCTGTTTTTGCAAGGCTTTTTGCTTTGCCATTTATGAATGGTTGAAATGAGCAAACACTTTCCTGGCCATACAAACCACCTTCCTCAAGTGGTTATATTTCTTAAAGAAATATTGCTCAATTAAAATCAACTTATCCATTGTATAGCTTTTGTTTCCAGTACTTTCATTATATAAACTGCTTAGCAGCACTTTATCTTGTATGACTGAATAATAATAAGGATTTAACTCTGTGCACTATTGCTGTTGGGGATGGTTTTATGTCTGTTGAGTAGGATGCGTAAGAGGTGTAGGAGGAGACTGATAGCCGCTCCCTGGGGGTGGAAACAGACGTAACCCCCAGTTGTGGAGGTTTCGCCACCTGTTCCAGTTGCAGTGATACATCGCTGCCAATCAAAACATTAAACCAGTGGCTATGTATTGTTCTTACACATACTTACTGCTCTAGTTGTTTATTGTGCAGTGCACCTTGGAGCTCAAACACAAGTGGAAAGTGCATTCATGTTCTATTGTACATGAGAGCACAGAAGTAATGTATGAGAAAATAATGTCCCCTTTCTGCAAGAAATAATGGTGGCTGTGTATCTTTCAGCAAGGCTGAGCTCACACCATCATTTTTTCAAAGGCAGTGTATCTATCTATCTATCTATTTATCTATCTATCTATTTATCTATCTATCCATATATATATATATTTTATCTATCTATCTATATACTTGTATCTATCTGTCTATCTATCTATCCATATATCTATTTTCTATCTATTTATCTATCCCATATCTATCTATCTATCTATATATCTATCTATCGACAGTGAAGGAAATAATTGATCCCTTGTTGTTTTTGTAAGTTTGCCCACTGACAAAGACATGAACAGTCTACAATTTTAAGGATAGGTTAATTTTAACATTGAGAGATAGAATATCCCCAAAAAAATCAAGAAAATCACATTGTATAAATAAGATTTTTTTTTGCATTTTGCAGTGAGAAATAAGTATTTGATCCCCTACAAACCATTATGAGTTCTGGCTCAGTTAGACGCTCGTAATCAACTCGTTACCTGCATTAAAGACAGCTATCTTACATAGTCACCTGTATAAAAGACTCCTGTCTACAGACTCAATTAATCAGTCAGACTTTAACCTCTACAACATGGGCAAGACCAAAGAGCTTTCTAAGGATGTCAGGGACATGATCATAGACCTGCACAAAGCTGGAATGGGCTACAAAACCATACGCTGGGTGAGAAGGAGACAACTGTGTAAAAGAAGTGTAAAATAAGAATAAAATAAAAAACATTATATTCACCTTAAGGCTGCGTGCCCACTATTCCGCAGCGAATTTCCGCAGCGAAAACGCTTAAAAAATGCTTGGTAATATGTGCCCCATTGTCCCCAATGATAATCCGCATGTGCTGTGAACATGCTGTGGAAATTTCCGCTGCGGATTATCATTGTGGAAAAATACCCAGCATGTCCATTGAAACACTTAATGTCCGTGTCAGCACATTTGCACACACGGATATTAAGTGATTCTATGTGCAGATGGTACCTGGGAATGGTGAAGGGGAGACTCTCCTCCATACCCAGGTACCATGGTACCTGTTAAAAAAAGAATTTAAAATAAAAAATAAAGATTATACTTACCTTCCGATGTCCCCCTGTGTTTTCTCCGCCGCGTCCGGTCTGTTGTATGGGTTGCGGTGGTGTGAGGACCTGCCAAGACGTCATTTAGTCATGTGACAGGTCAGCGACCGCTGACATCGACAGTCACGTGACCTGTCACATGACTTAATGACGTCACCGCAGTTCCTTTCACACCACCGCGACCAATACAACACATCGGACGCGGCAGAGAAAACACCGGGGGACATCGGAAGATAAGTATAATCTTTATTTTTTACCATTATTATTCTTTCCTTTTAACTGTTACTTGGTCACACTATATAAATCCATGCCGGTTGCATGGATTTAAATAGTGTGAACAAGTTATCAAGCACTTTCAAGCACTTTTCCAAGTGATGCTAAAATCGCTAGGGAAAGCGCTTGATAACCCGCATGCAGAAATGCATGCAAGAACGGTTGACAAACGCTTCTACCTGGCAGGAAAAACGCATGTAAAATCCGCATGCATTTTTTCTGCCAGAGAGAAGCGGAAAAATCATGCAGCATTTCTGCATCGTGGGCACATAGCCTTACACCTAATTTCCTGAAGCCCATGTCCCCTGTAAAGCACAGGTCAGGGGCCCACTCACTGCAGCGAGTCATTCTCTGCTCTTCAGCATATGCAGTCAGATGGATTACAGTGTGGGACACTTATTTAATCTTCGGAAAGGTTAATATAAGGATTTTTAATGTTATTCTTATTTTTACACTTGTAAAACTACTATTATTTTATTCTTATTTTTACACTTGTAAAAACTACTCTCAACATTGTCCCCTGCTGGCACTGATCGCAGCGTCGGCAGGGGACAATGATGAGGGAAACGTTCAGCACCCAGCACTTGGGAATAGCGCAAACTATACCGCTGATTCCCAGGCGCCGGTACATGTGATACTGATGCGGCACACAGGCAGAACATGGTTGCCACACCTATCATACACATGGACACACGGACACGGATATCTCTGCTACTGTTTTTTCCAGTACCGGAAATATTCGAAAGTGTGAAAGAGGCCTAATATTTTTTTCTGGTGACAGGTTCTCTTTAACACGTAAAAATCTGTAATTTCTTGAATGCACTTTATTCCAGTAAGTATCACACAGACGGCACACATGTACACACAGATGATAAAAATGGACTGGCCCACACTTTCACTCGTACATGTAAAGGAGACCTAAGATATATTGTGAGTTTCTGCAGCAGCTGAGGTGTATTATGAGGTTGTTATGAGGTATATAAGTAGATGCAGTACAGACCAAAAGTTTGGACACACCTTCTCATTTAAAGATTTTTCTGTATTTTCATGACTATGAAAATTGTACATTCACACTGAAGGCATCAAAACAATGAATTAACACATGTGGAATTATATACTTAACAAAAAAGTGTGAAACAACTGAGAATATGTCTTATATTCTAGGTCCTTCAAAGTAGCCAACTTTTGCTTTGATGACTGCTTTGCACACTCTTGGCATTCTCTTGATGAGCTTCAAGAGGTAGTCACCAGATATGGTTTTCACTTCACAGGTGTGCCCTGTCAGGTTTAATAAGTGGGATTTCTTGCCTTATAAATGAGGTTGGGACCATCAGTTGTGTTGTGCAGAAGTCAGGTGGATACACAGCTGATAGTTCTACTGAATAGACTGTTAGACTTTGTATTATGGCAAGAAAAAAGCAGCTAAGTAAAGAAAAACGAGTGGCCAACATTACTTTAAGAAATGAAGGTCAGTCAGTCCGAAAAATTGGGAAAACTTTGAAAGTGTCCCCAAGTGCAGTTGCAAAAACCATCAAGCGCTACAAAAAAACTGGCTCACATGAGGACCGCCCCAGGAAAGGAAGACAAAGAGTCACCTCTGCTTCTGAGGATAAGTTTATCTGAGTCACCAGCCTCAGAAATCGCAGGTTAACAGCAGCTCAGATTAGAGACCTGGTCAATGCCACACAGAGTTCTAGCAGCAGACACATCTCTACAACAACTGTTAAGAGGAGACTTTGTGCAGCAGGACTTCATGGTAAAATAGCTGCTAGGAAACCACTCCTAAGGACAGGCAACAAGCAGAAGAGACTTGTTTGGGCTAAAGAACGCAAGGAATGGACATTAGACCAGTGGAAATCTGTGCTTTGGTCTGATGAGTCCAAATTTGAGATCTTTGGTTCCAACCACCGTGTCTTTGTGCGACGCAGAAAAGGTGAACCGATGGACTCTACATGCCTGGTTCCCACCGTGAAGCTTGGAGGAGGAGGTGTGATGGTGTGGGGGTGCTTTGCTGGTGACACTGTTGGGGATTTATTCAAAATTGAAGACATACTGAACCAGCATGGCTACCACAGCATCTTTCAGCGGCATGCTATTCCATCCAGTTTGCGTTTAGTTGGACCATCATTTATTTTTCAACAGGACAATGACCCCAAACACACCTCCAGGATGTGTAAGGGCTATTTGACCAAGAAGGAGAGTGATGGGTTGCTACGCCAGATGACCTGGCCTCCACAGTCACCAGACCTGAACCCAATCGAAATGGTTTGGGGTGAGCTGGACCGCAGAGTGAAGGCAAAAGGGCCAACAAGTGCTAAGCATCTCTGGGAACTCCTTCAAGATTGTTGGAAGACCGTTTCCGGTGACTACCTCTTGAAGCTCATCAAGAGAATGCCAAGAGTGTGCAAAGCAGTCATCAAAGCAAAAGGTGGCTACTTTGAAGAACCTAGAATATAAGACATATTTTCAGTTGTTTCACACTTTTTTGTTAAGTATATAATTCCACATGTGTTAATTTATAGTTTTGATGCCTTCAGTGTGAATGTACAATTTTCATAGTCATGAAAATACAGAAAAATCTTTAAATGAGAAGCTGTGTATAAACTTTTGATCTGTACTGTGTAAACCCACACATATACTTACACTCATGCATGCACACATCACTATAGACTGAGGTTCTGCAGCAGCCGTGATGTATTATGAGGTTCTGAAGCAGCCGAGGTGCATTATGAGGTTCTGCAGCAACCGAGGTGCATTTATGAGGTTCTGCAGCAGCCAAGGTGTATTATGAGATAATTTTGAGGTATATATGTAGATATACACACACACATATACTTACAGTCATGCACACACATCACTATAGACTGAGGTCTTGCAGCAGCCGAGATGTATTATAAGGTTCTGCAGCAACTGAGGTGTGTAGTATGAGGTTCTGCAGCAGCTGAGGTGTATTATGAGATTATTGTGAGGTATATATGTAGATATACACACACACATATACTTACACTTATGTACACACACATCACTATAGACTGATATTCTGCAGCAGCCAAGATGTATTATGAGGTTCTGCAGAGACTAAGGTGTGTAGTATGAGGTTCTGCAGCAGCTGAGGTTTATTATGAGGATATTATGAGGTATATATGTAGATATACTCACACACATATACTTACACTTATGTACACACACATCACTATAGACTGATATTCTGCAGCAGCCAAGATGTATTATGAGATTCTGCAGCAGCCGAGGTGCATTATGATGTTCCGCAGCAGCTGAAGTGTGTATTATGAGGTTCTGCAGCAGCTGCTGTGCATATTATGAGGTTCTGCAGCAGCTGAAGCTCTATCACCACTGTGAATGTGATGTGAAGAAATGTGACGCTGTCACCACAGTGGATGTAGTGTGGAGTGCAGTGATTGTGCTGCTTTTGCTAGATGAGGACACAGGACACTGCTCTGTTATTTCCAGTTCTGGAATGATGATGCTGGGGCAGATACTGGCAGCCAATGAGTGTGCAGTGGGCAGGCAGAGGGCAGTGCTGGACACTGAGGCCGGGAGGTCCTAGCTCTGGCTGTGAGGTTAGATAATACAGCACAGGGAGCAGTCAAGTTTGGTAGAGCCCCAGCTAAACAAAGTGGGTGCAGGGAATGAAGTGAAATTCAGGAGTAACGAAAGGAAAAAAAAAAAAATTAATAGGGTGTTGTATATTACAAAACAGCACAGATTAGCTAAAAAAAAAAAGCTAATCTGACAACTTGAAAATAGACTGAAACAGGATAATCCAAATGCAAATTTGGTTACATATGATGGCTTTAATTTAAAATGTCAACTGTAAGAATTGAAAAATAACTATGTTTATTTTTTTCAGTGTTGTATATATAGTGGATCTTAAAGGTTTATACATCATGTTACCCTCGTCTAAAAGATGATGGGTTAAAATAAGTTAGTTTTGTCACACTAGTGTCAGAGATATGACGCAACTCTCCCCCAGCTGGACATGTTAATTGAAAAGAAGTTTTTAAGGCAAAGTTCACGGTTGTGCAGATGGTGGGACAATAAGGAATGAGTGAGCTAGGTCAGTGTCAATCTCAAGCCACACTTTAATGGCTCCTATCTTCTATCCTTTCGTAACCTCAGCTGTTCCCTCTGGGCTGTGGATAGGGACAGTTGCCTGCTATGGACTTCTGTCCCTCTATGCCCTTGACTTTTAAGAAGCACAAAGCATGCAAGCAGCAGACAGAAAGCGAAGAAACATATTTTTTTTCTACATTAAATCATAGTCAACAGGCCCTTCTGTTTCCTGTGGTGCTTTCATATTACTGTATGTTTTCTGAATACTTAGCCTTTGAATGAAAACTGCCATTACAAAGGCAAAAATAAAGTTCACAATTCATGGCATAAACTTAAAGACACTATAAAACAAATTACATTAGGAATTTATATAAAATCAATGTGCAAATACACAGCCCTTTATTAACCACATTGTACAATTTCTAATGTATAGACCAAATTATCCATTTTATGTTACAGATAATATACAATAGACATTTTATATTAAAGTAAAGGCTATGTAATCTCATTTTCTTCTGGTTGTAATAGCATGATTCATTATTCAAAAGTAACTGGGAATTTGGGGAACAATCATCTGGGAAGCTCCTGACAGTATTCCTATGTATGGCTGGGATTCTAAAAACAAGCAACTTTGCAATTTACTTCTTATTAAAAATTGTCTCTTTTCTTGAGAATGGAAGGATTTTTAATGTAATTATTTACTGCTTGTTGTCTAGGTTACCGGCCACCACTACGGTCTGACAGTGTGGGGACCAAACATGCGCAGAGTCTTACAATAGAGCTTGTAGGTGTGGCGCCCCTGAGGGTTCGGTCGCCACAAGGGGGGATACTGCAGCCTGTCAGCAGGTGTAGTGTCTCCTCACCCAGGTAAGGAAGGTACACTGGTCAGGACCCTAATCTACATTCAACACTACACACTCCTGACCTATGGGAGGCAAGTATGCACCATAGAGCAGCCTCAGCAGGATCACAAGTGAGGGGAACCAAAAGTTAGGGGAACCATGTAGTGGGTGAAGGGTAGAACACAGTTTTAGTTTACACACATAATTTTATATATAATAGCCAGCCATCTTGAGCACAAGGTTCTTGATTCTTGGTTCCGTTCATGGAGTGTGATCTTCACAGCTGGCAGCGGCCATGTGTTGGAGCCTGCAGTGTGCTGAAGATGCACGGTCCTCGTGCTCTGACCTTGACACGAGGAGCGGGTATGAGTTAACAGTGTCTCTACCTTAAGAAGGTCGGGAGCTATAGTGAAACAGCTCCATAAGCAAAAGGATCCCAGGGAGCACGGGCGGAGCGGTGTACGCCACCTGTACTCTCCATTCTGGCCTAGCCAGAGGGACTCCTGCTGCAAGAGGGGTACCGGCCCCCGATATCTGACTTTGCCACTACATGTCTCTGTCAGAGAAGCCCGGAAGGCTACAGTGGATCCCGTCGGGTGACGGGCGGAACGGAATTGCCGCCTTACCCTATATCTGTGCATAGTCGGGAGGGAGACCCAGCCTTTGCACGTACACGGACAGTAGAGGTCAAAAGGGACAGTTTAGGAACACTCAGAGGGTCCTGATCGAAGTGCCTGAATATCCTGGGTGCGCTGAGCCCTCGTCTCTGGTGGCCGCAGAGCGCCGTGAGGAGCAGGGAGAAGCCTTGCCGCTGCTTACCAAACCGTGAGTAAAGACTTGGAAGAATATTCCTAAGGCCTCCGGACTCTTATTATTACACCGCACAGCACCAGAACTTTCTCACTACTACTACCTCCTCCATCCGCACCTCTGCCCTGAGGCCCAGCTCCGCCTGTGGGGAGTTATACCATCACCTGCTGCCACAACATCCAGCCTCAGAGGACTGCTAGCAGCGCTGGTGGCGCATCACCAGACACCACAGGTGGCGTAGTCGATAATACCACTCAACCCTGATAGCCCATTACTTTTAATGTGAAGGCCCTGGGCACGGAACGGGTCCAGGCCTCGACTGCCTCCTCAACATCTGACCCTGCTCCGAGTACCCCATTTCCCAGGGAGGGCTGTGAGCGTCACATAAGCACTTCACTAAAGTGTCCGGGATCATTGAAGAGCACTGTTAGCTTCCAATCATGACCATCTTCAGTGCCATTCCACTACTCCAATGCTGCCTCATGTACTAGCTTCACAGAGCACATAGTTTGGGCCAATGACACAACAATGCTAGGAGGCTGAGGAGAGTGCCACTGAGAACATATTGCTATCCTTGTTATTAAACTGCAAACTGTGTTAAATATCGACCATATAGAAAGTATGAGCAACATTCATTCTATCACATGCTACTTTGAGCAATCAGTGATAATTCTAGAAACGAGTAGCATCAATGTAATTACAGTTACCTCTCCAGAGGTGCCAGGAGGCTGCAAACAATGCCTAGGTGTGGATGCTGTGGTAAGGGGGGTACTACCTTATACCCATACTGAACACTTAGCCTCAGCAAGAGACCTTGTAATTTTTCAGCAACTGTTTTTACTATTCTGCTTTTATAAAGTAATAGCCCACCAAGACTGAGAAAAACAGTTAAAGGGAACCTGTCATCAGGATTTTATTCGGCAAACTAATAAAATTTGAGTAAAAGTGCTTTAATGCTGATTAAATGCTGACCATTTTTGGAGAAATCTCTTTTGCAGTTTTAGAAAAATCCATAGCTGAAGTTGTATGCTATTGAGTTGCAAGTGCAGTGGGCAGACACTGCACTTACAGCTGTTCTGCCTCTCTCCCTAATCCACTCCCACTGCCTGCCCCCTGTGTTAGACTGACAGGTCAATGAAACATGAATGACCTGTCAGTCTAACACAGAGGGGCAGGCAACAGGTGGAGAATAGGGTGATATGAAGCAGAGTAGAAAATGCAGTGCCCATCTCACTGCACTTGCAACTCATTAGCATACAAATTCAACCATGGATTTCAAGAAAATAGCAAAACAAACTTTCTTCTCTTTAAGTGTTTGGATCTTTGTAAAGATCATTACATTTTATAAGACTTTAAAATTAGAGTAATCACCAAGATTCCCACGTGTCATTGTGAAAAAATATCTACAGTACAGACCAAAAGTTTGGACACACCTTCTTATTTAAAGATTTTTCTGCATTTTCATGACTATGAAAATTGTACATTCACACTGAAGGCATCAAAACTATGAATTAACACATGTGGAATTATATACTTAACAAAAAAAGTATGAAACAAGTGAAAATATGTCTTATATTCTAGGTTCTTCAAAGTAGCCACCTTTTGCTTTGATGACTGCTTTGCACACTCTTAGCATTCTCTTGATGAGCTTCAAGAGGTAGTCACCGGAAATGGTCTTCCAACAATCTTGAAGGAGTTCCCAGAGATGCTTAGCACTTATTGGCCCTTTTGACTTCACTCTGCGGTCCAGCTCACCCCAAACCATCTCGATTGGGTTCAGGTCTGGTGACTGTGGAGGCCAGGTCATCTGGCGTACCACCCCATCACTCTCCCTCTTGGTCAAATAGCCCTTACACAGCCTGGAGGTGTGTTTGGGGTCATTGTCCTGTTGAAAAATAAATGATGGTCCAACTAAACGCACTGACAGGGCACATCACAGGTGTGCCCTGTCAGGTTTAATAAGTGGGATTTCTTGCCTTATAAATGGGGTTGGGACCATCAGTTGTGTTGTGCAGAAGTCTGGTGGATACACAGCTGATAGTCCTACTGAATAGACTGTTAGACTTTGTATTATGGCAAGAAAAAAGCAGCTAAGTAAAGAAAAACGAGTGGCCATCATTACTTTAAGAAATGAAGGTCAGTCAGTCCGAAAAATTGGGAAAACTTTGAAAGTGTCCCCAAGTGCAGTTGCGAAAACGATCAAGCGCTACAAAGAAACTGACTCACATGAGGACCGCCCCAGGAAAGGAAGACCAAGAGTCACCTTTGCTTCTGAGGATAAGTTTATCCGAGTCACCAGCCTCAGAAATCGCAGGTTAACAGCAGCTCAGATTAGAGACCCGGTCAATGCCACACAGAGTTCTAGCAGCAGACACATCTCTTCAACAACTGTTAAGAGGAGACTTTGTGCAGCAGGCCTTCATGGTAAAATAGCTGCTAGGAAACCACTGCTAAGGACAGGCAACAAGCAGAAGAGACTTGTTTGGGCTAAAGAACACAAGGAATGGACATTAGACCAGTGGAAATCTGTGCTTTGGTCTGATGAGTCCAAATTTGAGATCTTTGGTTCCAACCACCGTGTCTTTGTGTGACGCAGAAAAGGTGAACGGATGGACTCTACATGCCTGGTTCCCACCGTGAAGCATGGAGGAGGAGGTGTGATGGTGTGGGGGTGCTTTGCTGGTGACACTGTTGGGGATTTATTCAAAATTGAAGGCATACTGAACCAGCATGGCTACCACAGCATCTTGCACTGGCATGCTTTTATATCCGGTTTGCGTTTAGTTGGACCATCATTTATTTTTCAACAGGACAATGAACCCAAACACACCTCCAGGCTGTGCAAGGGGTATTTGACCAAGAAGGAGAGTGATGGGGTGCTACGCCAGATGACCTGGCCTCCACAGTCACCAGACCTGAACCCAATCTAAATGGTTTGGGGTGAGCTGGACCGCAGAGTGAAGGCAACAGGGCCAATAAGTGCTAAGCATCTCTGGGAACTCCTTCAAGATTGTTGAAAGACCATTTCTGGTGACTACCTCTTGAAGCTCATCAAGAAAATGCCAAGAGTGTGCAAAGCAGTCATCAAAGCAAAAGGTGGTTACTTTGAAGAACCTAGAATATAAGACATATTTTCACTTGTTTCACACTTTTTTGTTAAGTATATAATTCCACATGTGTTAATTCATAGTTTTGATGCCTTCAGTATGAATGTACAATTTTCATAGTCATGAAAGTACAGAAAAATCTTTAAATGAGATGGTGTGTCCAAACTTTTGGTCTGTACTGTATGTCTGGGGCATTCCAGGGGAGGAAGTCAGTAGTGAGAGATTTTGTAATTTGATTAAATAAGTACATTAACACAGTAAAGATTCAGCAAGGGTTTGTTACGCTTGATTTTGAGAAGATGGAAACTTTTCATAGAAATTCCAGTGGATTCATGCCCTGATCTTACTCTCGAAGTAAGTGCAATGTAAAATAAAAATAACAGACATTCACCTTCTGCACCTATGCCATTCCAGTGATGTCCGGACCAGAGCTACCAGGGCTCAGGTGACATTGTTCTGCCACCAGAGCGCTGTGGCCAATTAGTCGCCAATAATGTGCTGCAGTTCTCACACTTTTCTTGAGGTTCATCCAAAGTGTTCATGAAGCCGCCCATCGGCAGTTTTCACATGGCATAACAATGCCTTTTACTCTGAGGAATATAGTTTTAAAGAAGGGGTTGCCTGAGCAGTGGACAACCCTTCAAATTCAAACATACACAAGTGGTCAAAATTGTTGGTAACCCTCGTTTAATGAAACAATTTCTGTCCAGTCCTATTTCATGAGTTTAATTTTTTTTTAAATTCTGTGGAAGCAGGGTTGAAAAGCAATGTTTGACATTCATTTGTTCATTTTCATAGATTTTTAATTTATTATTACTTTTGTCAGATTCATGTTATTTCTGTGACCATTGTGGGTTTTTCTTTCATTAAACAAGGGGTACCAACAATTTTGACCACGTGTGTAAGCATTAGAGTTGAGCAGATCAGGCAAACTTCAAATTCCCTTGTTCAAGCAGATTTTCCTGAGAAATTTAATTTACAGAGAAGTTATTCTCAGCAAATGTAATGTCCTTTTTATGCTTTGGGGTCTTTCCAATTGTAAAAAATATATATATACACTCACGATGTTCCCATCAGATTAACCCTTCATTGGATGGCATTTTCGATACATTCATTGAGGTCCTCAAGTGTTAGAGTTGATCATTTGAAAATCCAGTAAGATTCCCTATTGAAGCGTTTTTGGAATATTTTCTGCTATCTGTTCATTGATAGTGATTTGTAAACCACTTGGTTCTTTTTGATGTTCAACTAAGGAATGTCTTGACAAACTATGATTGGTTATGTTACGTATATATATACAGTTGTGCTCAAAAATTTACATACCCCCACAGAATTTTTGCTTTCTTGGCCTTGTTTCAGATAATATGAATGATAACAAAAAATCTTTTTTTCCACTCATGGTTATTGGTTGGGTGAAGCCATTTATTGTCAAACTACTGTGTTTTCTCTTTTAAAATCTTAATGACAACCAAAAATATCCAAAGGACCCTGATCAAAAGTTCACATAACCCTGTTCTTAATACCATGTATTGCCCCCTCTAACATCAATGACAGCTTGAAGTCTTTTCTGGTAGTTGTGGATGAGGTTCTTTATTTTCTCAGATGGTAAAGCTGCCCATTCTTTTTGGCATAAAGCCTCCAGTCCCTGTAAATTCCTGGGCTGTCTAACATGAACTGCGCGCTTGAGATCTCCCCAGAGTGGCTCAATGATATTGAGGTCAGGAGACTGAGATGGCCACTCCAGAACCTTCATTTTGTTGTGCTGTAGCCAATGACAGGTCGACTTGGCCTTGTGTTTTAAATCGTTGTCATGTTAGAAGATCCAAGTACGTCCCATGCGCAGCTTCGAGGCTGATGAGTGCAAATTTGCCTCCAGTATTTGCTGATAACGTGCTGAATTCATCTTTCCTTCAACTTTTACCAAGCTTCCTGTGCCTTTGTAGCTCACACATCCCTAAAACATCAGCTATCCACCTTCGGGCTATACAGTATGAATGCTGTTCCTTTCATCATAGGCCTTGTTGACCTCTCTCTAAATGTAAGATTTTTGGTTGTGGCCAAGAAGTTCAATTTTGGTCTCATCACTCCAAATTACCTTGTTCCAGAAGTTTTGAGGTTTGTCTCTGTGCTGTTTGGCGTATTGTAGGCAAGATACTTTGTGGCATTTGGGCAGGAATGGCTTTCTTCTGGCTACTCGACCATGCAACCCATTTTTCTTCAAGTGCCTCCTTATTGTGCATCTTGAAACAGCCACACCCCTAGTTTTCAGAGAGTCCTGAATTTCAGCTGATGTTACTTGTGGGTTTTTCTTTGCATCCCGAACAATTTTCCTGGCAGTTGTGGCCGAAATTTTTGTTGGTCTACCTGACCGTGGTTTGGTTTATGCAGAGCCTCTGATTTTCCATTTGTTAATCACAGTTTGAACACTGCTGACTGGCATTTTCAATTGCTTGGATATCTTTTTGTATCCCTTTCCTGTGTTATACAGTTCAACTACCTTTTCCCGTAGATCCATTTACTATTCTTTTGCTTTCCCCATGACTCACAATCCAGAAACGTCAGTGGCTGGATGAAAGATGCAAGAGTCTGTCTGGATCCCAGAAACTTACTCAGCTTTTATACACACACACTGATTACAGGCAAACAGGTCACAGGTAAGGATGTTACCTTTAGTAGCCATTCAAACCCATTTGTGTCAAATTCTGAGAAAGTTATCAGGCCAAAATCACTAGGGTATGTGAACTTTTGATCAGGGTCATTTGGATGTTTTTGGTTGTCATTAAGATATAAAAACAGAAAACACAGTAGTTTGACAATCAATGGCTTCACCCAACCAATAACCATGAGGGGAGAAAAGTTGTTTTTGTTATCAATCATATTCTCTGAAACAAGGCCAAGAAAGCATAAAATTCTGCCAGGGTATGTAAACTTTTGAGCACAACTGTATATAGTATTTGCACAGAAGAAAAAGCTTCAGTTTAAAACATAGAAAAAATCTTTATTCAATCATTTAAAAATATATATAACATGTTGGTGCATCCAATAAAAATTGGGTTGGACAGGAAGAAAAACCATAGGCAGAGAGTTTAAGAACACATAGTGTTTGAAACGCATTTGGATTTCTCTGCCTATGGTTTTTCCTCCTGTCCAACCCAATTTTTATCAACACATTATATACATTTTTTAAATGATTAAATAAAGATTTTTTCTATATTTTAAACTGGAGCTGGATCAACTTTTTCTTTTGTGCAAGTTCATTCGACGTTTGGCAGGAACGGGATTCCGCGCTTCAATACTGGACTACAGTCTTTCAAAGGTGTGAGCTGAACAAAAAACACTTTTTGTCTTCTATATATATAGTATACACAGTCTTGGCTGAAAGTGTTGGCACCCTTGAAATTGTTCCAGAAAATGAGCTTGTTTGCTGAGTCGGTCAACTACCATCCAAATAGCAGTTTTCCCACCAGAAAAAGGCAAATCCATGATGAAATCCATGGACAGATGAGTCCACGGTTTTTCTGGAATTGGCAATGGAGTCAATTCCCTGGCCGGCCAGTTATGACTGATTTTAGTGTGTGCGCAGACTTCAGAAGTGAATACAAAATCCTTTGGAAGTGCACTGAGCTGTAGGTTGGGTTGCTGCTAAAGGGGAAAAAAAAAAACCTCTTTAAATCTTCTTTCTTAGCGAGTGTGACCGAAGCATGACCGGAGCATAAGTGCAAACGGAAGTAAGTGTGTGACTTGTTTTTCAGTGACTTTGGATTCAGGGAGTTGGGAAGGGAGGAATTTGGACTGAATTGCTGTCTGTATTTTATTAATTCTTTACATTTCTTTTTACTTAACATTTCTGTCTAGTGCAATCCCCATTAGGAAATGAGCTCCATTATTGACAAAGCTATCCACTGTACATCTTGCCACATGTATGCAATCCTTGAACAGCCAGTCGTGGGTGCATACTGCTGTGAGAGATGTGTGCACGTTGTGCTTTTGGAAGCTCAGGTACTGGATCTAAATGAGCAGCTGGCAGCACTGAGATCCATTGACAATATGGAAAGGAGTCTGCTGCTCACTGAGCAGCTTCTCACTGGGGTAGATGTAGGGGAGGGTGGTAGTAGGGAGTAGTGTTGAGCCAGCCCCGTACTGTTCGAGTTCGGTTTGGTTCGTCGAACACCCGTGTGTTCGCCGAACTGTTCATCGAACACCTTCGAACACCGTTAAAACCAATGGCAGGCAAACAAAAACACATAGAAACACATAGAAAACACCTTCAAAGGTGTCCAAAAGCTGACAAACTGCTCAGAAGACACAACTAACACATGGAAAAGTGACAAGTACATATAGTCATGCGAAAAGAAAAGAGGTGGAGGAGTTAAAGGAGGGGGAGACACAGATATAGGCATGTCATGCCCTTCTAAAATCCAAAAAGTGAGAAGCCGACATGTTCAGTCTGCTCCTGCCCGTGCCACCTCCGCGTCGCCGGGTTTGTGCCAGAGCCGCGGTGAACCCTGACGGCCAGCCCCCCTCTCCCAATACTGGTGCCTGTCCGCTGGTGGGTCGAGCGAGCCCCCCTGTGGTGGAGGCAGCTCTAAGCTTTTTAATTTAAATTGTCTCTCTAATTTGAATGAATACACTTTAAATCCATTTACAAGGATCTATTGGAGGGCAAGTCTCATGCCAGCAGCCGCGTAATTCCAGCTCCAGTAGCGTCCACTAAAGCTGCTGCAGTTAAAAAGCTTTTATAAGGATCGAGCTCGGCTGTCCACCGCAAGGCATCCTACTGCCAGTCCCAGCCCCTATGCCTTGGGGTGTCTCCTGATGCTCTTCACTGAGTATCCCGTGGTCCCGAAGCATTTCCTTTGAAAAAATTAAGTGTCCAAACTACAGGTGGTGTAGCTTGCTTAACAGCCGGGATAATCCGCTGACTAGCAGACACTGCTACTAGGCACAAAGTATTTCCTGGGCTAGATGCAGTTAAAAATTTGTAATTAGATACTCTCGTTGGATGCTGAAAAAGCATTCCATAGAGTCTCCTGGCACGCCATATATGATTCTCTTAAAAAGCTTGGGGTAGGGGTCTAGGGGACCCTTTTATAGCCAAAATCACGGCCCTGTATCGCAATACATCACCTAGGCTGAAGATAAATGGAACTGTAGCACCCTGAGGGTTCGGTTGCTACAGAGGTATTGCACCTCACCCAGAGGTGTGATATCTCACTCTCAGGTAAGGATGTAGTGTGGATCAGGACCTGACACCTGCATGCATTACACCACATTGCCATGGGGCAGGGCGACCAATATGCCCCTGAGATGGGCACGACAGTCCCTGTCCCTGGCTGGAGTGGGGGGAGGGAACACTGAGGAAGGGGAGCCCTGTAGTGCAGGAGCAGGGAGGAAGCAGTTCCTGGGTGCATTGAGAAGGGAGTATAAAAGGTGGGCACCATCTTAGTTCAGTGCAGAGAAGTCTGAGCAGAAGTGGCAGGGAGCAGGGGCTCTGCATGAGCTCTGCTCCAGAGGCGGGCCTAGTAACAGAGGCCCAGGCCTGGAAGAGGGAGAAGGAAGGAAGAGGAGCAGAGAAGGCTCTAGGAACGAGGAACGAAGGGATCCCAGGGGTGCGGACGGGCGAGTCGCCACCGCACGCCCGAATCCACCTGCGTGGAGGGGTCAGGCCAAAGGGGGAGACCGGTCCCCGAAACTAGTGGAGGCAGGAAACGACCCTCAGCTAGAAACAGGAGGCTGTGACATTTTATGTGGCGCAGCCCCTCGCTACACCCGCTAGGAAGGCACCACATAGGGTCAGGGAAACTGGCGCCAAGTTTACCAAGAGGAGGCCCGAGGCAGCCGGACAGAAGGGTTGGTAAGAAAGGCCAGACAAAGGACAAACAAAGGGGGTCCTGTGAAGCGCTCCAAAGTTATCTGGGAGTTGTCTGAGCCCCTCACCTGGTGAGCACAGTACGACGTGGGCAGCCGTTACCTGCAGACGTGGTCTGGATAATAAGAACTGTGAGTAAAGGCCCTGAACTGCATCACTGACTCCGTGTCGTTACTGCTGCTGCCCTGCACCATCACCCCCATCCTCCGCATACACTGCCCTGAGGCTATACTCCTCCCGTGGGGAGTTATGCTACGCTCTGCTGCACCCACAACACCAGCCTCAGCGGTCTGCCCTGGAGCGGCGGTTCACTCTGACCGCAATCCACGGGTGGCGTAGTCGGACATTTAAACATCAAAACCACTTAAATAGTTCCGCCACTGGTTTGACCGCCCTGAGCCACGGAACCGGGTCGCCGCCACGGAGACTACAACCACCAGCATCCACCAAAAAGGGTCCGGCTCCGGGTGTCCCAAGGCCCAGGGGGCGCGTCAGAACATTTTCATCACCTTTCACAATCACCAATGGGACAAGGCAGGGATGTTCTCTGTCCCCTCTCTTATACATCCTAGTGACGGAGCACCTGCTCTCATCAATTCGCCATAACCCCAATATTAGGTGGATTGAGGTGGGAGGCACCGAGTACAAGTGCTCTCTATTTGCTGATGATGTCCTAGTATATATCACTCAATCACATATATCCATCCATGCTGTTATGGATGAAATAGATCACTTTGTTACATGGTCAAATTTTAAAATCAATGCAGCGAAGTCTGAGGCCCTCGATGTCTCCCTCCCAAAATCCATATAGGATTCCATCCAGTCCAACTTTCCCTTTGCCTGGCCCTCACAGGGTATCAAATACTTAGGAATTCCTATTCATAGAGACCTCTCCCATCTATGTTATCTTAATTTTGGGCCCTTTATTGAACAACTCCATACAGACCACGGTTGGCAAGTTAGAACTGTAAGATTCACTACGTGAACCACTGGTGTTTTGTGGAAAAGCACATGTACACTGTGTTCCAAATTATTATGCAAAAAGTGTTTAGGAGTGATAAGGGAAGAATTTGTTTGTTTGTCAGTTAAACTCATTGATGGTGATGTGTGTCAGGGCTCTTTATATCACTGTAAGCAATTGCAGACACCTGTGCTAATTAGTTTGGCAGGTGTGTCCAATGAAAGGCAAGACTACTTAAGAAGGCTGTCTCATATTATTAAGCAGCCTACATTTTCTGCCAAAATGGGAAAGAAAAAGGATGTGTCGGCTGCTGAGATGCAACAAATTGTGGAGTGTTTAGGTCAAGGCATGACTACAATCAACATTGTGCGATGATCAGGATGAAGTGTCTTGGCAATCAAGAAGTATGTAGCTGATTCACAGTACACACGTGTGCGTGCTGATAAGGGCAAATTGAGGACTCTTTCCTACAGGCAATTACGTCAGGTTGAAAGAGCAGCGGCAAAAAAGTCTTGTCATAGCAGCAGACAAGTTTTTGAAGCTGCTTGTGCCTCCAACGTCCCCCGAACAACAAGATGCAGGGTCCTTCAGAGGTTTGCAGCTGTGCATATGCCATCCTGTCGACCTCCTCTATCCACTTCACACAAGCAGAAACGGCTCCAGTGGGCCAAACATTACATGAAGATTGATTTCAAAACTGTTTTGTTCACGGATGAGTGCCGTGCAGCGCTCAATGGTCCAGATGGATGGAGTGGAGGATGGCTGGTTGATGGACACCCCACGCAAACACGGCTACAGCGCCAACAAGGAGGAGGTGGAGTAATGTTTTGGGCTGGAATCATGGGGAGAGAGATTGTCGGCCCCTTTAGGATCCCTGAAGGCGCTAAAGATGAACTCCATAATGTATGTGGATTTTCTCAAACAGCACTTCCTGCCATGGTTCAAGAAGAAGAACCGTGTATTTCACAGCAAGATCATTTTTTTGCATGATAATGCACCATCTCATGCTGCACATAAAACATCTGCATCTCTGGCTGATATGGGAATAAAAGGGGACAAACTTATGGTGTGACCCCCATGCTCCCCTGACCTCTACCCCATTCAGAACCTTTGGAGCATCATTAAAAGGAGTGTCTATGATGGCGGGAGGCAGTTCACATCTAAGCAACAGCTCTGGGAGGGTATTCTGTCCTCATGCAAAACAATTGAAGCAGAAACCATCCAAAACCTGACAAATTCAATGGAAGAGAGAGGTCAGAAGCTCCTTTCGAACAAGGGGTCCTATGTGAAAATGTAACATCACCTAGAATAAAGTTTTGAGTTGAAAACTGTTTGATTTCAGTTTCTAACAACCTGCTAATGCTTATAATTTCAAAAATGACCATTTTTTTTGTCTTTATTAAAATGAAAAGGTTGATCGAAAAGTTTGGGGGATCTAAGAGTGTGGCAACCCAGTAGTCATGATTACTTTGAATTCTGACAATATGAGGGTCATGCTGCAGGTAGTGCAGCAAGAAGGCACTTATGTGTCTTGCGCATCTCGGAGCCCCAAAATTATTTTCCGGGCTAGATGCAGCTAAAAATTATTATTAATTTTAAATCTGGTGAAGCTTTAGTATAGATGGCCTAATAGGATCAGTGCTGCACACTGCTACAAAGCCCAAATTATTTTCCAGTCAAGATAAAGATAAACATGATTAGTAATTTTAAATCTGGTGGAGCTTATTATAGATGGCCTAATAGAATCAGTGCTGCACATTGCTACAAAGCCCAAATTATTTTCCAGCCAAGATACAGATAAACATGATTAGTAATTTGAAAGCTTAAAACGGTTGGTAGGGTGATTTTAACCAATCATCAAGCTTTTACTCTCCCCAGGATGACACAGGGGTAGAAAAGTCATTTCGGATCCATGATTTGTTCATCTTTATGAACGTGAGTCTGTCTACATTATCAGTGGAGAGCCGCGTGCGCTTATCTGTCAGCACACCACCAGCAGCGCTGAACACACGTTCAGACAGAACGCTGGCTGCGGGGCATGACAAGATCTCCAAGGAGTAAGTGGCTAGCTCCGGCCATTTATCCAGATTGGAAGCCCAAAAAGAGCAAGGGTCCAGTGACACAGTCATGGCTTCAGTGTTTACTTGGAGATACTCCTGTACCATCGTCTCTAGGAGTTGACTATGTGTCAGACTTCTTGTCTCCTGTGGCCTTGCAAAGGATGGGCTAAAAAAGTGGTGAAATGATTCCGCAAAATTGATGTTACCAGCAGATACTGTGGCTCTGTTACGGTTTGAGTGCTGAACACTCGATGGTCCCACGGTTGGCAAGTTGGAACTGTGAGATTCAGTACGTGCACCACTGGTGTTTTGTGGAAAAGTACATGTAAGATTCTGCAACAGTCTCTGCTGATACTCCTGCATGCGTGCATCCCTTTCTATGGCAGGAATAATTTCTGCAAATTTACTTTTGTACCGGGGATCTAACAGTGTGGCAACCCAGTAGTCAGGATTATTTCTAATTCTCACAATTCGAGAGTCATGTTGCAGGTAGTGCAGCAAGAAGGCACTCATGTGTGTTGCGCATCCAGGAGCACCAAGTCCCTGTTGTGTTGGTGGCGAGGTAACAATCATGCTTCCTTCCTCTGTCCTCTCCCCCCAACCTCGCACAACAGAAATGTGATCAAGGTCTCCCTCATCTGATGAGTCTTCCATCAGTTCGTCCTCCACTTCTTCCTGGGCTCCTGCACCTTCCTCACTAGTTTGGCTGCTACCATGCGCCCTGGTAAAACCATCTCCCCCACCCTCACATGCCTGCCGCCTTGGTGCTGCTGACCGTCTGGACCTTGCAGATGTTAGCCCTTCCGCATACAACTCCTCCTCCTCTACTTCCTCCACCTCCTCTTGTGCCACCACCTGACTCCGAATTCTGTTTAACATGTGCTCCAGCATGTAAATCACCGGAATAGTCATGCTGATAATGGCATCGTCAGCACTAAACATCTTTGTCGCCATTTCAAAACTGTGCAGAAGGGTGCATAGGTCCCTGATCTGAGACCACTCCTCCAGCGTGATTTGCCCCACGTCTGGATCTCGTTGGCCCAGGCTATACGTCAGAACGTATTGCACCAGAGCTTGTCGGTGCTGCCACAGTCGCTGCAACATGTGCAGAGTTGAATTCCACCGGGTAGGCACATCGCATTTTAGCCGGTGAAGTGGCAGGCCCAACGACTTCTGTAGAGATGTAAGTCGCTGAGCTGCGGGATGCGAACGGCGGAAGTGAGCACACAGCGACCATGCCCTCTGCAAAAGGCCATCTAGTCTGGGATAGTGGGCTAAAAATTGCTGGACAACCAGGTTCAACACGTGAGCCATACAAGGCACGTGTGTGACATTGCCCCGGCGAAGGGCCGCACCCAGGTTTGCAGCATTGTCGCACACGGCCTTCCCTGGTTTCAGGTCCAGTGGAGACAACCATTCATGAAATTGGTTCTCCAGAGCTGACCACAACTCCTCAGCTGTGTGACTCACATTTCCCAGACATTTCAATGTAAAAACCGCCTGATGACGTTGAGCCCTACTGCCAGCATAGTAAGGAGGTGTGCAGGATCCCTTCTGCGCAGTTAGAAAGCTTGTGGCATGACCAGACAGGCTTTGGGTGCAGGTCGAAGACCGAGAGGAGGTTGAGGAGGCAGAAGCAGTGGAGGAACTTTGACATAAAGAGGATTGACGCACAACTCGTGGGGACGGCAAGACTTGGACAGCAGCCCCTTGTCCTGCTGTCACCATAGTTACCCAGTGCCCAGTCAGCGACATGTAACGCCCCTGTCCATGCCTACTCGTCCAAGTGTCTGTGGTGAAATGCACCCTGTCACACACAGAGTTTCTCAAAGAAGCGGTGATGTTGTGTGCGACATGCTGGTGGAGCGCAGGCACACCTTTCTTTGAGAAGTAGTGCCGACTGGGCATCTGGTACTGGGGCACTGCGACGGACATAAGGTCTTGAAAATCCTCTGTGTCCACCACGCGGAAAGGCAGCATTTCTGTAGCCAAGAGCTTGGAGATGGTGAAATTCAACCTCTTAGCTTTCTCATGGCTAGGAGGAAATGGTCTTTTACTTGTCCACATCTGAGGGACCGAGGGCTGGCTATTGTGCTTAGACGGGGTTGATAAGGGTGTCCCCGGCAAACTGCCAGTCTGTGAGGAAGATGCAGGCGGACATGTTAGGTTGCCTTGATCCAAAGGTGGTGCTATCGATGTCGGACAGCGCTCAACACCAGCTGGTGTTACCACCTCCAAAGAAAATGATGACCTGCCAATCACGCTGGCTGTTGCGGGTAAAGAGGTGGCAGGTCTGCGCCCCAAAACAGGTGTGACTGCTGTCCCCCCAGTCACAGAGGATGAAGAGGCCGCGGATGCACAAGATATGGCAGACGGTGGTTGGCCCGGCCGGCTAGGCCGCATTGTAGCACACTGAGCTTCCCACTGCAACTTATGCTTCATGTCCATGTGCCGGTTCATGCATGAAGTACTCAAACTATGTATTTTTGGCCTCTACTTAGCTTTTGCTGACAAATGTTACAGATAACACGAGTTGGGTCATCTTTATCGATCTGAAAAAATGCCCAGGCTATGCAAGGCTTAGCACCCATGCGACCTGAAGAGCCACCACGACTTGTGGTGAGAGGCAGAGTTGTGTTTGAGGATGCAGTTGTTGACGTGCTTCCAGTACTACGTCTCTGTCCAGGAAGGCGCAACCTGACCTCGTCGACACTAGCATCTTCCTCCACCTCCTCTGCTGACCTCATCTCTTGGCTGACTGTGGGTTGACAGTAAGTGGGATCTCCGACCTCATCATCATCACCCTGTGCGTTATCACACCCGTCGCCCTCAGAGCCAACCTGTTCCTGCCCTGACAAAAAACTAAAGTTGTCGCTCCAATCAGGTATTTGAGTCTTATCATCGTCTTCCTCATTGTCTCCACCAACAGGAGTTACAGTTTGGGAATGAGGGTCTACATTATGGTCAGAACCTTCTGCGTCTGGTCCTGGATCCGACTCATAAAGATTCTGGGCATCAGTGCAGATCATTTCCTCGTCTATATTCACAGAAGCGCTGGAGTCGACCTCTGATTCCCTGGCTATAGTATGAGTAAACAGCTCTGCAGACTCAACCATCTGTTCTACCTCATACTCAGACGGGCAGCTGGAGATTTGGGAGCTGTGAGGAAGCAAGTGCGGTTGGGGTGACACCTTTGAGGACTGGAGTATTTGTGATGTTGAAGTTGATGTGGAGGAGAGCCCACTTAAAGGAGCACTTGATATCCGTTGAAGCACCTGCTGTTTTTGTGCCTCATCTGGAATTTGTAGCGATTGGCGTGACCGTAAGAAAGGGATCTTATCACATTGTCCGCTAAAAGAAGTAGACATTTTAGTTTGGCTGGAAGATGGTCTTTCTTCTGCAGATGTTACTGTTGCTTTAACACCTACCCCACGGACACAACCTTTTATCCCCTTCCCAACACACCTATTCCCCTTTCCACCAGCAGCAGGCCTTTTTCCACTCATTTTGGTGGTTAACTAATTCACAACTCTGGAGTTGTTTGCACAAAAAAACAATGGATGGGAACCGAGCAGAGCTGAGTGGCCAAACTGTGGTATTAGGCCAAAACTATTGGCTGGGTTAGATGCAGAAAAAAATTATATTCAATTTGCAACCTGATGGAGGTCAGTATAGATGGACTAATAGAACAAGTCCCACACACAGCTAGAAGCCCAAATATTTTTTCAGAGGTAGATGCAGAAAAATTTTTTATTCAGTTTGCAACCTGATGGAGGTCTGTATAGATGGATTAATAGAACAAGTCCCACACACAGCTACAAGCCCAATATTTTTTCAGAGGTAGATGCAGAAAAAAAATATATTCAGTTTGCAACCTGATGGAGGTCAGTATAGAGGGACTAATAGAGAAAGTCCCACACACTGCTAGAAGGCCAAATTTTTTTTCAGAGCTTGATGCAGACAAAAATTATTTTGAATTTGCAACCTGATGGAGGTCAGTATAGGTGGACTAATAGAACAAGTCCCACACACTGCTAGAAGGCCAAATATTTTTTCAGAGCTAGATGCAGATAAAAATTATATTCAATTTGCAACCTGATGGAGGTCAGTATAGATGGACTAATAGAATAAGTCCCACACACAGCTAGAAGCCCAAATTTTTTTTCAGAGGTACTGTAGATGTAGATAAAAATTATTTTTAATTTGCAACCTGATGGAGGTCAGTATAGATGGACTAATAGAGAAAGTCCCACACACTGCTAGAAGGCCAAATATTTTTTCAGAGCTAGATGCAGATAAAAATTATTTTTAATTTGCAACCTGATGGAGGACAGTATAGATGAACTAATAGAGAAAGTCCCACACACTGCTAGAAGGCCAAATATTTTTTCAGAGCTAGATGCAGATAAAAATTATATTCAATTTGCAACCTGATGGAGGTCAGTATAGATGGACTAATAGAACAAGTCCCACACACAGCTAGAAGCCCAAATATTTTTTCAGAGGTACTGTAGATGCAGATAAAAATTATTTTTAATTTGCAACCTGATGGAGATCAGTATAGATGGACTAATACAACAAGTCCCACACACAGCTAGAAGCCCAATATTTTTTCAGAGGTAGATGCAGAAAAAAATATATTCAGTTTGCAACCTGATGGAGGTCAGTATAGATGGAGTAATAGAACAAGTCCCACACACAGCTAGAAGCCCAAATATTTTTTCAGAGGTAGATGCAGATAAAAATTATTTTTAATTTGCAACCTGATAGAGGTCAGTATAGATGGACTAATAGAGAAAGTCCCACACACTGCTAGAAGGCCAAATATTTTTTCAGAGCTGGATGCAGATAAAAATTATATTCAATTTGCAACCTGATGGAGGTCAGTATAGATGGACTAATAGAGAAAGACCCACACACTGCTAGAAGGCCAAATATTTTTTCAGAGCTAGATGCAGATAAAAATTATATTCAATTTGCAACCTGATGGAGGTCAGTATAGATGGACTAATAGAACAAGTCCCACACACAGCTAGAAGCCCAAATATTTTTTCAGAGGTACTGTAGATGCAGATAAAAATTATTTTTAATTTGCAACCTGATGGAGGTCAGTATAGATGGACTAATAGAGAAAGCCCCACACACTGCTAGAAGGCCAAATATTTTTTCAGAGCTAGATGCAGATAAAAATTATATTGAATTTGCAACCTGATGGAGGTCAGTATAGATGGACTAATAGAGAAAGTCCCACACACTGCTAGAAGGCCAAATATTTTTTCAGAGCTTGATGCAGATAAAAATTATATTCAATTTGCAACCTGATGGAGGTCAGTATAGATGGACTAATAGAACCAGTCCCACACACAGCTAGAAGCCCAAATATTTTTTCAGAGGTACTGTAGATGCAGATAAAAATTATTTTTAATTTGCAACCTGATGGAGGTCAGTATAGATGGACTAATAGAGAAAGTCCCACACACTGCTAGAAGGCCAAATATTTTTTCAGAGCTAGATGCAGAAAAAAATTATATTCAGTTTGCAACCTGATGGAGGTCAGTATAGATGGACTAATAGAGAAAGTCCCACATACTGCTAGAAGGCCACATATTTTTTCAGAGGTAGATGCAGAAAAAAATATATTCAGTTTGCAACCTGATGGAGGTCAGTATAGATGGACTAATACAACAAGTCCCACACACAGCTAGAAGCCCAATATTTTTTCAGAGGTAGATGCAGAAAAAAATATATTCAGTTTGCAACCTGATGGAGGTCTGTATAGATGGATTAATAGAACAAGTCCCACACACAGCTAGAAGCCCAATATTTTTTCAGAGGTAGATGCAGAAAAAAATATATTCAGTTTGCAACCTGATGGAGGTCAGTATAGATGGACTAGTACAACAAGTCCCACACACAGCTAGAAGCCCAATATTTTTTCAGAGGTAGATGCAGAAAAAAATATATTCAGTTTGCAACCTGATGGAGGTCTGTATAGATGGATTAATAGAACAAGTCCCACACACAGCTAGAAGCCCAATATTTTTTCAGAGGTAGATGCAGAAAAAAATATATTCAGTTTGCAACCTGATGGAGGTCTGTATAGATGGATTAATAGAACAAGTCCCACACACAGCTAGAAGCCCAATATTTTTTCAGAGGTAGATGCAGAAAAAAATATATTCAGTTTGCAACCTGATGGAGGTCAGTATAGATGGACTAATACAACAAGTCCCACACACAGCTAGAAGCCCAATATTTTTTCAGAGGTAGATGCAGAAAAAAATATATTCAGTTTGCAACCTGATGGAGGTCTGTATAGATGGATTAATAGAACAAGTCCCACACACAGCTAGAAGCCCAATATTTTTTCAGAGGTAGATGCAGAAAAAAATATATTCAGTTTGCAACCTGATGGAGGTCAGTATAGATGAACTAATACAACAAGTCCCACACACAGCTAGAAGCCCAATATTTTTTCAGAGCTAGATGCAGAAAAAAATTATATTCAATTTGCAACCTGATGGAGGTCAGTATAGATGGACTAATAGAATGATGCTATGCCCAAAAGATTTTACTTCACTAGGTGCAGTAAAAAAATTGGTATTCTATACACAGGTGGTATATCTTGCAACACAGATAGGCTACTCCACTGACTAACACACTCTGCAATAGGCCAAAAAGGATTAGCTTTGCTAGATTCAGCCAAATGCTGTGAAAAAAACTTGCACAGCACTGGCACAGACCTGCCTGGCAAAAACTGATAGGAACTGATGTAACCTAGTCCTGAAAAGGACTCCAATTACAATTAGTCTTTACTCCCACAATCTATCTATTTAAGAGCACAGACCTGCCTGATAAAAGTCGTAGGAAATGCTGTAACCTAGTCCTTAAAAGGACTGCAATCACAACTATTCCCTACTCCCAAGCTATCTGTAGATTTGTGCGAAAATTGGCTTGAAATTAACAAGGTATAGCGCACACAGCAACAGCGGTGCCGTCTAACACGCAGCTGCAGCAGTGAGAAAATGGTGGCGACGGGGAAAATGGCTTGGTCTTATAGGGCAAGGACATGTGACATACACTGCCAATGACACATGCCCTTGCTTGTGTGAAAAAAAGCACTTCGCTCCGTGTGTGCGCTGCTGATAGGCTGACAGATTGCACCTCCCCACTGTAAATGCGGGAAAGAGAAAAAAAAATGGAGATCTTCATTGTTCCTGCAGAGATCCATCCCCTGCCCCTCCCCCCACCCCGCTGTACACTCAAACTGCGTATTAACATTAATTTTCATCATTACTGAGAAAAAATCCAGTTATGATTTTGGTGCATGAACAGTTATCGAACATAACCTCGAACAGCCGAATTTTTCTCAAATTGTTCGTGTTCGCCGAACGGCTCGAACACCGCCCAAAACAGCTCGAATTTGAGATTGGCGAACAGTTCGAGTAGAACAACGCTCATCTCTAGTAGGGAGTTGCAGGACAGTGAGGCAGCTAGCTGGGTGACAGTTAGAAGGAGGGGTAGAGGGAAGAGTGCCAGGGAGGCTAGTCCTGATCTGGCACACCCCAATAAGTTTGCAAAGTTGCAGACGAGGGGGGTGTCGGTACAGGGGTAGCACTGCTGCAGCAAGGCATGTCCTCTGAAAGCTGGAGGAGTGTCAGCTTCAGAAAGGGGGGAAATAGGAGAGCAGGGCAGGCCAGGCAGGTGCTGGTAGTGGAGGACTCAATTATTAAGGGAACAGATAGGACAATCTGTCACAAAAACACGGATCGTCGAACAGTGTGCTGCCTACCTGGAGCTCGAGTCCGGCACATGGCTGATCGGGTTGACAGATTACTGGGAGGGGCTGGTGAGGACCCAGCGGTCATGGTGCACATTGGCACAAATGACAAAGTTAGAGGTAGGTGGAAGGTCCTTAAAGATGATTTCAGGGAATACTCCCTGTACCACTTGTCACGCCAGAGAGGCAACGGGAGATTAGGGAGATAAATAAGTGGCTCAAGAATTGGTGTAGGAAGGAGGGGTTTTGGTTCCTGTAGAACTGGTCAAACTTCTCAGTTAGCTACAGGTTCTATGCTAGGGACGGGCTGCACCTCAATGGGGAGGGTGCAGCTGTGCTGGGGGAAAAAATGGCTAGAAGGTTGGAAGAGTGTTTAAACTAGGGATTGGGGGGGAGGTTATTCATTTTATATGTGGGGAAGATAGTGCAGATAGTGACCTGGGCACAAATAAAGAAATTGGAGATGGAGTTAGAACAGTCAATATAGTAAGAAGGAATAGAGGTACAGAGAGATACATAAAATGCATGTATACTAATGCCAGAAGCCTCACCAACAAAATGGAGGAATTAATTTTGTTGGAAAATAATTATGACATGGTGGGGATATCTGAGACATGGCTGGACGAGAGCCATGACTGGGCAGTTAATTTACAGGGCTATAGTCTATTCAGAAATGACCGTACAAACAATCGAGGGGGGGGTGTGTTTATATGTAAAATCATCCTTAAAACCCATCTTGTGTGAGAATATATGTGAAACTAATCAAAATGTAGAGTCCCTGTGGGTGGAGATAAGGGGAGGGGGGAAAAATAATAAATTAGTGATAATGGTTTGTTATAAGTCTCCAAAAATAATGGAAGCAGCAGAGAATATCCTCATAAAGCAAATAGATGAAGCAGCGACTCAAGGAGAAGTCATTATTATGGGGGACTTTAACTACCCTGAAATACATTGGGGAACAGAAACCTGTAGTTCAAGCAAAGGTAATAGGTTTTTGACAATTATGAGAGACAACTACCTTTCACAACTGGTTCAGAACTAGTGTTGAGCCACCCCCGTAGTGTTCGAGTTCGGTTCGGTTCGTCGAACACCCGTGTGTTCGCCGAACTGTTCGTCGAACTGTTCGTCGAACACCTTCGAACACCATTAAAACCAACGGCAGGCAAACAAAAACACATAGAAACACATAGAAAACACCTTCAAAGGTGTCCAAAAGCTGACAAACTGCTCAGAAGACACAACTAACACATGGAAAAGTGACAAGTACATATAGTCATGCGAAAAGAAAAGAGGTGGAGGAGTAAAAGGAGGGGGAGACACAGATATAGGCATGTCATGCCTTTCTAAAATCCAAAAAGTGAGAAGCCGACACGGCCAGTCCGCTCCTGCCCGTGCCACCTCCGTGTCGCCGGGTTTGTGCCAAAGCCGCGGTGAACCCTGACTGCCAGCCCCCCTCTCCCAATACTGGTGCCTGTCCGCTGGTGGGTCAAGCGAGCCCCCCTGTGGTGGAGGCAGCTCTAAGCTTTTTAATTTAAATTGTCTCTCTAATTTGAATGAATACACTTTAAATCCATTTACAAGGATCTATTGGAGGGCAAGTCTCATGCCAGCAGCCGCGTAATTCCAGCTCCAGTAGCGTCCACTAAAGCTGCTGCAGTTAAAAAGCTTTTATAAGGATCGAGCTCGGCTGTCCACCGCAAGGCATCCTACTGCCAGTCCCAGCCCCTATGCCTTGGGGTGCCTCCTGATGCTCTTCACTGAGTATCCCGTGGTCCCGAAGCATTTCCTTTGAAAAAATTAAGTGTCCAAACTACAGGTGGTGTAGCTTGCTTAACAGCCGGGATAATCCGCTGACTAGCAGACACTGCTACTAGGCACAAAGTATTTCCTGGGCTAGATGCAGTTAAAAATTTGTAATTAGATACTCTCGTTGGATGCTGAGAAAGCAGTCCATAGAGTCTCCTGGCACACCATATATGATTCTCTTAAAAAGCTTGGGGTAGGGGTCTAGGGGACCCTTTTATAGCCAAAATCACGGCCCTGTATCGCAATACGTCACCTAGGCTGAAGATAAATGGAACTTTAGCACCCTGAGGGCTCGGTTGCTACAGAGGTATTGCACCTCACCCAGAGGTGTGATATCTCACTCTCAGGTAAGGATGGAGTGTGGATCAGGACCCGACACCTGCATGCATTACACCACATTGCCGTGGGCCAGGGCGACCAATATGCCCCTGAGATGGGCACGACAGTCCCTGTCCCTGGCTGGAGTGGGGGGAGGGAACACTGAGGAAGGGGAACCCTGTAGTGCAGGAGCAGGGAGGAAGCAGTTCCTGGGTGCATTGAGAAGGGAGTATAAAAGGTGGGCACCATCTTAGTTCAGTGCAGAGAAGTCTGAGCAGAAGTGACAGGGAGCAGGGGCTCTGCATGAGCTCTGCTCCGGAGGCGGGCCTAGTAACTGAGGCCCAGGCCTGGAAGAGGGAGAAGGAAGGAAGAGGAGCGGAGAAGGCTTCAGGAACGAGGAACGAAGGGATCCCAGGGGTGCGGACGGGTGAGTCGCCACCGCACGCCCGAATCCACCTGCGTGGAGGGGTCAGGCCAAAGGGTGAGACCGGTCCCCGAAATTAGTGGAGGCAGGAAACGACCCTCAGCTAGAAACCGGAGGCTGTGACATTTTATGTGGCGCAGCCCCTCGCTACACCCGCTAGGAAGGTACCACATAGGGTCAGGGAAACTGGCGCCAAGTTTACCAAGAGGAGGCCCGAGGCAGCCGGACAGAAGGGTTGGTAAGAAAGGCCAGACAAAGGACACACAAAGGGGGTCCTGTGAAGCGCTCCAAAGTTATCTGGGAGTTGTCTGAGCCCCTCACCTGGTGAGCACAGTATGACGTGGGCAGCCGTTACCTGCAGACGTGGTCTGGATAATAAGAACTGTGAGTAAAGGCCCTGGACTGCATCACTGACTCCATGTCGTTACTGCTGCTGCCCTGCACCATCACCCCCATCCTCCGCATACACTGCCCTGAGGCTATACTCCTTCCCGTGGGGAGTTATGCTACGCTCTGCTGCACCCACAACACCAACCTCAGCGGTCTGCCCTGCAGCGGCGGTTCACTCTGACTGCAATCCACGGTTGGCGAAGTCGGACATTTAAATATCAAAACCACATAAATAGTTCCGCCACTGGTTTGACCGCCCTGAGCCACGGAACCGGGTCGCCGCCATGGAGACTACAACCACCAGCATCCACCAAAAAGGGTCCGGCTCCGGGTGTCTCAAGGCCCAGGGGGTGCATCAGAACATTTTCATCACCTTTCACAATCACCAATGGGACAAGGAAGGGATGTCCTCTGTCCCCTCTCTTATACATCCTAGTGACGGAGCACCTGCTCTCATCAATTCGCCATAACCCCACTATTAGGTGGATTGAGGTGAGAGGCACCGAGTACAAGTGCTCTCTATTTGCTGATGATGTCCTAGTATATATCACTCAATCACATATATCCATCCATGCTGTTATGGTTGAAATAGATCACTTTGTTACATGGTCAAATTTTAAAATCAATGCAGCGAAGTCTGAGGCCCTCGATGTCTCCCTCTCCAAATCCATACAGGATTCCATCCAGTCCAACTTTCCCTTTACCTGGCCCTCACAGGGTATCAAAAAACTTAGGAATTCCTATTCATAGAGACCTCTCCCATCTATGTTATCTTAATTTTGGGCCCTTTATTGAACAACTCCATACAGACCACGGTTGGCACTTTAGAACTGTAAGATTCACTACGTGAACCACTGGTGTTTTGTGGAAAAGCACATGTACACTGTGTTCCAAATTATTATGCAAAAAGTGTTTAGGAGTGATAAGGGAAGAATTTGTTTGTTTGTCAGTTAAACTCATTGATGGTGATGTGTGTCAGGGCTCTTTATATCACTTAAGCAATTGCAGACACCTGTGCTAATTAGTTTGGCAGGTGTGTCCAATGAAAGGCAAGACTACTTAAGAAGGCTGTCCCACATTATTAAGCAGCCTACATTTTCTGCCAAAATGGGAAAGAAAAAGGATGTGTCGGCTGCTGAGAAGCAACAAATTGTGAAGTGTTTAGGTCAAGGCATGACTGCAATCAACATTGTGCGATGATCAGGATGAAGTGTCTTGGCAATCAAGAAGTATGTAGCTGATTCACAGTACACACGTGTGCGTGCTGATGAGGGCAAATTGAGGACTCTTTCCTACAGGCAATTACGTCAGGTTAAAAGAGCAGCGGCAAAAAAGCCTTGTCATAGCAGCAGACAAGTTTTTGAAGCTGCTGGTGCCTCCAACGTCCCCCGAACAACAAGATGCAGGGTCCTTCAGAGGTTTGCAGCTGTGCATACGCCATCCTGTCGACCTCCTCTATCCACTTCACACAAGCAGAAACGGCTCCAGTGGGCCAAACATTACATGAAGACTGATTTCAAAACTGTTTTGTTCACGGATGAGTGCCGTGCAACGCTCGATGGTCCAGATGGATGGAGTGGAGGATGGCTGGTTGATGGACACCCCACGCAAACACAGCTACAGCGCCAACAAGGAGGAGGTGGAGTAATGTTTTGGGCTGGAATCATGGGGAGAGAGATTGTCGGCCCCTTTAGGATCCCTGAAGGGGTAAAGATGAACTCCATAATGTATGTGGAGTTTCTCAAACAGCACTTCCTGCCATGGTTCAAGAGGAAGAACCGTGTATTCCACAGCAAGATCATTTTTATGCATGATAATGGACCATCTCATGCTGCACATAAAACATCTGCATCTCTGGCTGATATGGGCATAAAAGGGGACAAACTTATGGTGTGACCCCCATGCTCCCCTGACCTCTACCCCATTCAGAACCTCTGGAGCATCATCAAAAGGAGTGTCTATGATGGCGGGAGGCAGTTCACATCTAAGCAACAGCTCTGGGAGGGTATTCTGTCCTCATGCAAAACAATTGAAGCAGAAACCATCCAAAACCTGACAAATTCAATGGACGAGAGAGTTCAGAAGCTCCTTTCGAACAAGGGGTCCTATGTGAAAATGTAACATCACCTAGAATAAAGTTTTGAGTTGAAAACTGTTTGATTTCAGTTTCTAATAACCTGCTAATGCTTATAATTTCAAAAATGGCCATTTTTTTGGTCTTTATTAAAATGAAAAGGTTGATCGAAAAGTTTGGGGGATCTAAGAGTGTGGCAACCCAGTAGTCAGGATTACTTCGAATTCTAACAATATGAGGGTCATGTTGCAGGTAGTGCAGCAAGAAGGCACTTATGTGTCTTGCGCATCTCGGAGCCTCAAAATTATTTTCCGGGCTAGATGCAGCTAAAAATTATTATTCATTTTAAATCTGGTGGAGCTTATTATAGATGGCCTAATAGAATCAGTGCTGCACACTGCTACAAAGCCCAAATTGTTTTCCAGCCAAGGTACAGATAAACATGATTAGTAATTTTAAATCTGGTGGAGCTTAGTATAGATGGCCTAATAGAATCAGTACTGCACACTGCTACAAAGCCCAAATTATTTTCCAGCCAAGATACAGATAAACATGATTAGTAATTTGAAAGCTTAAAACGGTTGGTGAGGTGATTTTAACCAATCATCAAGCTTTTACTCTCCCCAGGATGACACAGGGGTAGAAAAGTCATTTCGGATCCATGATTTGTTCATCTTTATGAACGTGAGTCTGTCTACATTATCAGTGGAGAGCCGCGTGCGCTTATCTGTCAGCACACCACCAGCAGCGCTGAACACACGTTCAGACAGAACGCTGGCTGCGGGGCATGACAAGATCTCCAAGGAGTAAGTGGCTAGCTCCGGCCATTTATCCAGATTGGAAGCCCAAAAAGAGCAAGGGTCCAGTGACACAGTCATGGCTTCAGTGTTTACTTGGAGATACTCCTGTACCATCGTCTCTAGGAGTTGACTATGTGTCAGACTTCTTGTCTCCTGTGGCCTTGCAAAGGATGGGCTAAAAAAGTGGTGAAATGATTCCGCAAAATTGATGTTACCAGCAGATACTGTGGCTCTGTTACGGTTTGAGTGCTGAACACTCGATGGTCCCACGGTTGGCAAGTTGGAACTGTGAGATTCAGTACGTGCACCACTGGTGTTTTGTGGAAAAGTACATGTAAGATTCTGCAACAGTCTCTGCTGATACTCCTGCATGCGTGCATCCCTTTCTATGGCAGGAATAAGTTCTGCAAATTTACTTTTGTACCGGGGATCTAACAGTGTGGCAACCCAGTAGTCAGGATTATTTCTAATTCTCACAATTCGAGAGTCATGTTGCAGGTAGTGCAGCAAGAAGGCACTCATGTGTGTTGCGCATCCAGGAGCACCAAGTCCCTGTTGTGTTGGTGGCGAGGTAACAATCATGCTTCCTTCCTCTGTCCTCTCCCCCCAACCTCGCACAACAGAAATGTGATCAAGGTCTCCCTCATCTGATGAGTCTTCCATCAGTTCGTCCTCCACTTCTTCCTGGGCTCCTGCACCTTCCTCACTAGTTTGGCTGCTACCATGCGCCCTGGTAAAACCATCTCCCCCACCCTCACATGCCTGCCGCCTTGGTGCTGCTGACCGTCTGGACCTTGCAGATGTTAGCCCTTCCGCATACAACTCCTCCTCCTCTACTTCCTCCACCTCCTCTTGTGCCACCACCTGACTCCGAATTCTGTTTAACATGTGCTCCAGCATGTAAATCACCGGAATAGTCATGCTGATAATGGCATCGTCAGCACTAAACATCTTCGTCGCCATTTCAAAACTGTGCAGAAGGGTGCATAGGTCCCTGATCTGAGACCACTCCTCCAGCGTGATTTGCCCCACCTCTGGATCTCGTTGGCCCAGGCTATACGTCAGAACGTATTGCACAAGGGCTTGTCGGTGCTGCCACAATCGCTGCAACATGTGCAGAGTTGAATTCCACCGGGTAGGCACATCGCATTTTAGCCAGTGAAGTGGCAGGCCCAGCGACTTCTGTAGAGATGTAAGTCGCTGAGCTGCGGGATGCGAACGGCGGAAGTGAGCACACAGCGACCGTGCCCTCTGCAGAAGGCCATCTAGTCCGGGAAAGTGGGCTAAAAATTGCTGGACAACCAGGTTCAACACGTGAGCCATGCAAGGCACGTGTGTGACATTGCCCCGGCGAAGGGCCGCACCCAGGTTTGCAGCATTGTCGCACACGGCCTTCCCTGGTTTCAGGTCCAGTGGAGACAACCATTCATGAAATTGGTTCTCCAGAGCTGACCACAACTCCTCAGCTGTGTGACTCACATTTCCCAGACATTTCAAAGTAAAAACCGCCTGATGACGTTGAGCCCTACTGCCAGCATAGTAAGTAGGTGTGCAGGATCCCTTCTGTGCAGTTAGAAAGCTTGTGGCATGACCAGACAGGCTTTGGGTGCAGGTGGAGGACCGAGAGGAGGTTGCGGAGGCAGAAGCAGTGGAGAAACTTTGAGATAAAGAGGATTGACGCACAACTCGTGGGGACGGCAAGACTTGGACAGCAGCCCCTTGTCCTGCTGTCACCATAGTTACCCAGTGCCCAGTCAGTGACATGTAACGCCCCTGTCCATGCCTACTCGTCCAAGTGTCTGTGGTGAAATGCACCCTGTCACACACAGAGTTTCTCAAAGAAGCGGTGATGTTATGTGCGACATGCTGGTGGAGCGCAGGCACACCTTTCTTTGAGAAGTTGTGCCGACTGGGCATCTGGTACTGGGGCACTGCGACGGACATAAGGTCTCGAAAATCCTCTGTGTCCACCAGGCGGAAAGGCAGCATTTCTGTAGCCAAGAGCTTGCAGATGGTGAAATTCAACCTCTTAGCTTTCTCATGGCTAGGAGGAAATGGTCTTTTACTTGTCCACATCTGAGGGACCAAGGGCTGGCTATTGTGCTTAGACGGGGTTGATAAGGGTGTCCCCGGCAAACTGCCAGTCTGTGAGGAAGATGCAGGCGGACATGATAGGTTGCCTTGAACCAAAGGTGGTGCTATCGATGTCGGACAGCGCTCAACACCAGCTGGTGTTACCACCTCCAAAGAAAATGATGACCTGCCAATCACGCTGGCTGTTGCGGGTAAAGAGGTGGCAGGTCTGCACCCCAAAACAGGTGTGACTGCTGTCCCCCCAGTCACAGAGGATGAAGAGGCCGCGGATGCAAAAGATATGGCAGACGGTGGTTGGCCCGGCAGGCTACGCCGCATTGTAGCACAGTGAGCTTCCCACTGCAACTTATGCTTCATGTCCATGTGCCGGTTCATGCATGAAGTACTCAAACTATGTATTTTTTGGCCTCTACTTAGCTTTTGCTGACAAATGTTACAGATAACACGAGTTGGGTCATCTTTATCGATCTGAAAAAATGCCCAGGCTATGCAAGGCTTAGCACCCATGTGACCTGAAGAGCCACCACGACTTGTGGTGAGAGGCAGAGTTGTGTTTGAGGATGCAGTTGTTGACGTGCTTCCAGTACTACGTCTCTGTCCAGGAAGGCGCAACCTGACCTCGTCGTCACTAGCATCCTCCTCCACCTCCTCTGCTGACCTCATCTCTTGGCTGACTGTGGGTTGACAGTAAGTGGGATCTCCCACCTCATCATCATCACCCTGTGCGTTATCACACCCGTCGTCCTCAGAGCCAACCTGTTCCTGCCCTGACAAAAAACTAAAATTGTCGCTCCAATCAGGTATTTGAGTCTCATCATCGTCTTCCTCATTGTCTCCACCAACAGGAGTTACAGTTTGGGAATGAGGGTCTACATTATGGTCAGAACCTTCTGCGTCTGGTCCTGGATCCGACTCATAAAGATTCTGGGCATCAGTGCAGATCATTTCCTCGTCTGGATTCACAGAAGCGCTGGAGTCGACCTCTAATTCCCAGGCTATAGTATGAGCAAACAGCTCTGCAGACTCAACCATCTGTTCTACCTCATACTCAGATGGGCAGCTGGAGATTTGGGAGCTGTGAGGAAGCAAGTGCGATTGGGGTGACACATTTGAGGACTGGAGTATTTGTGATGTTGAAGTTGATGTGGAGGAGAGCCCACTTAAAGGAACACTTGATATCAGTTGAAGCACCTGCTGTTTTTGTGCCTCATCTGGAATTTGTAGCGATTGGCGTGGCCGTAAGAAAGGGATCTTATCACATTGTCAGCTAAAAGAAGTAGACATTTTAGTTTGGCTGGAAGATGGTCTTTCTTCTGCAGATGTTACTGTTGCTTTAACACCTACCCCACGGACACAACCTTTTTTCCCCTTCCCAACATGCCTATTCCCCTTTCCACCAGCAGCAGGCCTTTTTCCACTCATTTTGGTGGTTAACTAATTCACAACTCTGGAGTTGTTTGCACAAAAAAACAATGGATGGGAACCGAGCAGAGCTGAGTGGCCAAACTGTGGTATTAGGCCAAAACTATTGGCTGGGTTAGATGCAGAAAAAAATTATATTCAATTTGCAACCTGATGGAGGTCAGCATAGATGGACTAATAGAACAAGTCCCACACACAGCTAGAAGCCCAAATATTTTTTCAGAGGTAGATGCAGAAAAAAAATATATTCAGTTTGCAACCTGATGGAGGTCAGTATAGATGGACTAATAGAGAAAGTCCCACACACTGCTAGAAGGCCAAATATTTTTTCAGAGCTAGATGCAGACAAAAAATTATTTTTAATTTTCAACCTGATGGAGGTCAGTTTAGATGGACTAATAGAGAAAGTCCCACACACTGCTAGAAGGCCAAATATTTTTTCAGAGCTAGATGCAGATAAAAATTATTTTTAATTTGCAACCTGATGGAGGTCAGTATAGATGGACTAATAGAGAAAGTCCCACACACTGCTAGAAGGCCAAATATTTTTTCAGAGCTAGATGCAGATAAAAATTATTTTTAATTTGCAACCTGATGGAGGTCAGTATAGATGGACTAATAGAGAAAGTCCCACACACTGCTAGAAGGCCAAATATTTTTTCAGAGCAAGATGCAGAAAAAAATTACATTCAATTTGCAACCTGATGGAGGTCAGTATAGATGGACTAATAGAACAAGTCCCACACACAGCTAGAAGCCCAAATATTATTTCAGAGGTAGATGCAGATAAAAATTATTTTTAATTTGCAACCTGATGGAGGTCAGTATAGATGGACTAATAGAGAAAGTCCCACACACAGCTAGAAGCCCAAATATTTTTTCAGAGGTAGATGCAGAAAAAAATTATATTCAGTTTGCAACCTGATGGAGGTCAGTATAGATGGACTAATAGAACAAGTCCCACACACAGCTAGAAGCCCAAATATTTTTTCAGAGGTAGATGCAGAAAAAAAATATATTCAGTTTGCAACCTGATGGAGGTCAGTATAGATGGACTAATAGAGAAAGTCCCACACACTGCTTGAAGGCCAAATATTTTTTCAGAGCTAGATGCAGACAAAAAATTATTTTTAATTTGCAACCTGATGGAGGTCAGTATAGATGGACGAATAGAGAAAGTCCCACACACTGCTAGAAGGCCAAATATTTTTTCAGAGCTAGATGCAGATAAAAATTATTTTTAATTTGCAACCTGATGGAGGTCAGTATAGATGGATTAATAGAGAAAGTCCCACACACTGCTAGAAGGCCAAATATTTTTTCAGAGCTAGATGCAGATAAAAATTATTTTTAATTTGCAACCTGATGGAGGTCAGTATAGATGGACTAATAGAGAAAGTCCCACACACTGCTAGAAGGCCAAATATTTTTTCAGAGCAAGATGCAGAAAAATATTACATTCAATTTGCAACCTGATGGAGGTCAGTATAGATGGACTTATAGAACAAGTCCCAAACACAGCTGGAAGCCCAAATATTTTTTCAGAGGTTGATGCAGAAAAAAAATATATCCAGTTTGCAACCTGATGGAGGTCAGTATTGATGGACTAATAGAGAAAGTCCCACACACTGCTAGAAGGCCAAATATTTTTTCAGAGCTAGATGCAGACAAAAAATTATTTTTAATTTGCAACCTGATGGAGGTCAGTATAGATGGACTAATAGAGAAAGTCCCACACACTGCTAGAAGGCCAAATATTTTTTCAGAGCTAGATGCAGACAAAAAATTATTTTGAATTTGCAACATGATGGAGGTCAGTATAGATGGACTAATAGAACAAGTCCCACACACTGCTAGAAGGCCAAATATTTTTTCAGAGCTAGATGCAGAAAAAAATTATATTCTATTTGCAACCTGATGGAGGTCAGTATAGATGGACTAATAGAATGATGCTATGCCCAAAAGATTTTACTTCACTATGTGCAGTAAAAAAATTGGTATTCTATACACAGGTGGTATATCTTGCAACACAGATAGGCTACTCCACTGACTAACACACTCTGCAATAGGCCAAAAAGAATTAGCTTTGCTAGATTCAGCCAAATGCTGTGAAAAAAGCTTGCACAGCACTGGCACAGACCTGCCTGGCAAAAACTGGTAGGAACTGATGTAACCTAGTCCTGAAAAGGACTGCAATTACAATTAGTCTTTACTCCCACAACCTATCTATTTAAGAGCACAGACCTGCCTGATAAAAGTCGTAGGAAATGCTGTAACCTAGTCCTTAAAAGGACTGCAATCACAACTATTCCCTACTCCCAAGCTATCTGTAGATTTGTGCGAAAATTGGCTTGAAATTAACAAGGTATAGCGCACACAGCAACAGCGGTGCCGTCTAACACGCAGCTGCAGCAGTGAGAAAATGGTGGCGACGGAGAAAATGGCTTGGTCTTATAGGGCAAGGACATGTGACATACACTGCCAATGACACATGCCCTTGCTTGTGTGAAAAAAAGCAGTTCGCTCCGTGTGTGCGCTGCTGATAGGCTGACAGATTGCACCTCCCCACTGTAAATGCGGGAAAGAGAAAAAAAAATGGAGATCTTCATTATTCCTCCAGAGATCCATCCCCTGCCCCTCCCCCCGCCCCGCTGTACACTCAAACTGCGTATTAACATTAACTTTCATCATTACTGAGAAAAAATCCAGCTATGATTTTGGTGCACGAACAGTTATCGAACATAACCTCGAACAGCCGAATTTTTCTCAAATCGTTCGTGTTCGCAGAACGGCTCGAACACCGCCCAAAACAGCTCGAATTTGAGATTGGCGAACAGTTCGAGTCGAACAACGCTCATCTCTATTCAGGACCGAACAATAAGGGGGACACTGCTAGACCTAATATTAACCAACAGGCCAGACCGCATATCATATATACGAGTTGGGGGTCACTTGGGTAATAGTGATCACAAAATAATAAGTTTTCATGTATCCTTTAACAAGATGTGTAATAGAGGGGTTACAAGGACACTAAATTTCAGGAAAGCAAATTTCCAACCGTTGAGAGATGATCTTAGTGCAACAAACTGGGACGATATCCTGAGACATAAAACTACACAAAGCAAATGGGAGACATTTATTAGCATCCTGAATAGGACCTGTGCACAATATATACCCTATGGGAATAAACATGCTAGAAATAAGAGGAAACCACTATGGCTAAAAAGAGCTGTAAGGGGCGCAATAAGTGACAAAAAGAAAACATTTAGAGAACTGAAGCAAGTAGGTAGTGATGAGGCATTAAATAAATACAGAACATTAAATAAATTCTGTAAAAAACAAATCAAGGCAGCAAAGATTGAGACAGAGAGACTCATTGCCAGAGAAAGTAAAAATAATTCCAAAATATTCCTTAACTACATAAATAGTAAAAAACTAAAAAATTATAGTGTTCATCCCCTTAAAAATAGTCTGGGTGAAATGGTGGATGAGGATGAGGAAAAAGCCAATATGCTAAAGGATTTTTTCAACAGTATTTACACAAGAAAATCGCATGACAGAAAACATGATCAGTGATGACAAAAATCCATTAAATGTCACTTGCTTAACCCAGCAGGAAGTACGACGGCGTCTAAAAATCACTGAAGTTGACAAAATCCGCGGGCCCAGATGGGATACCCCAGTGAGTACTGCAGGAATTAAGTAACGTCATAGATAGACCATTATTTTTAATCTTTAAAAATTCCATAATAACAGGGTCTGTACCACACGACTGGTGTATAGCAAACGTGGTGCCAATATTCAAAAAGGGGACAAAAACTGAACTTGGAAATTATAGGCCAGTAAGGTTAACCTCTACTGTGGGTAAAATCCTGGAGGGTTTCCTAATAGATGCTATACTAGAGTATCTGAAGAAGAATAACCTCATGACCCAATATCAACATGGGTTTACGAGGGACCGTTCCTGTCAGACTAATCTGATCAGCTTTTATGAAGAGGTAAGTTCCGGACTGGACCAAGGAAAAGCAGTGGATGTTGTGTATATGGACTTTTCAAAAGCTTTTGATATGGTTCCACACAAAAGGTTGATACATAAAATGAGAACAATGGGGATAGGGAAAATATATCTAAGTGGGTTAAGAACTGGCTCAGTGATAGGAAACAAAGGGTGGTTATTAATGGAACACACTCAGACTGGGTCTCAGTTAACAGTGGGGTACCACTGGGGTCAGTATTGGGCCCGCTTCTTTTTAACATATTTATTAATGACCTTGTAGGGGGCATGCCAAGTAGTATTTCAATATTTGCAGAACTCTGCAGGGTAATCAATACTGAGGAGGGCAATTTTATATTATTGTAAACTAGAAGCTTGGGCTGATAAATGGCAAATGAGCTTTAATGGGGATAAATGTAAGGTAATGCACTTGGGCAGAGGAAATAAAATGTATAATTATATGCTTAATTGTAAATCACTGGGCAAAACTGTAACTGAAAAAGACCTGGGTGTATTGGTGAACGACAAGGTCACGTTTGGTGGCCAGTGTCAGGCAGCTGCTGCAAAAGCAAATAAAATAATGGGATGCATTAAAAGAGGCATAGATGCTCATGAGGAGAACATAATTTTACCTCTATACAAGTCACTAGTGCGACCACACTTAGAATACTGTGTACAGTTCTGGTCTCTCCGGTGTATAAGAAAGACATAGCTGAACTAGAGCGGGTGCAGAGAAGAGCGACCAAAGGTTATTAGAGGACTGGGGGGTCTGCAATACCAAGACAGGTTATTACACTTGGGGTTATTTAGTTTGGAAAAACGAAGGCTTAGGGGTGATCTTATTACTATGTACAAGTATATAAGGGGACATTACAAAGACCTTTCTACTGATCTTTTTACTCTTTAGTTTGGAAAAACGAAGGCTTAGGGGTGATCTTATTACTATGTACAAGTATATAAGGGGACATTACAAAGACCTTTCTACTGATCTTTTTACTCTGAGGCCTGAGACGGGGACAAGGGGGCATCTTCTACGTCTGGAGGAATGAAGGTTTAATCATAATCACAGACGCGGATTCTTTACTGTAAGAGCATGATGTTGTAATGAGTGATTCACTACTAAAATTTAAGAAGGGCATGGATGCCTTTCTTGAAAAGTATAATATTACAGGTTATATATACTAGATTACTTGATAGGGCATTGATCCAGGGAACTAGTCTGATTGTCGCATGGAGTCAAAGTGGAGCTTAGTGTTTGCCACATGGGTTTTTTTTGCCTTCCTCTGGATCAACATGTTAGGCTATGGGTTGAACTAGATGGACTTAGTCTTCCTTCAATCTTAAAAACTATGTTACTATGTTACTATGTTTAATATCATTATGTATGGACGGCCACAAAAAAAATCTAGCAATGGCTTTCCATGTAGCAGTAACCCCAGAATGACCACTCAAGACAGAATCATGAAACTTCTGTAAGAGACACAATCTTAGGTATACAGGCACAAATAATTTAGACCCTGGAGTAGCGGAAGGAGCCAACGCCTGGACTTTACGGATCTCCTCTTCCAACTCTGAGATTCCCATAGAAATCACAATATCTTTAGGAAGAATGGAGGACGGAGGTTCTGGAGGAGAAACTGAATCGAGACTGTGAGATAATGCGTCAGCTTTCACATTCTTGAACCCCGGCCTGAATGTGATAGAGAAATTAAACATAAAGAAAAACATGTGCCATCTGGACTGTCTGAGAGTAAATAATTTAGCTGATTCAATGTAAGCTAGATTCTTGTGATCAGAGACCACAGTAACTTGATGAACCACCCTCTCCAAAAAATGCCTCCATTCCTCAAAGTTTAATTTAACAGCAAGTAACTCACAATTCCCAACATCATAAAGCACATGGGCGCAGGTTAGTCAGAGTTTTGGGCCCCTGCGATAAAACAGCCCCTACCCTGACCTCTGAAGCATTCACCTCCACAATGAATGGGTTCTTGGAGATCGGGTTGGATTAAAACAGGAGCAGACATGAAATACTCATTTAATTTTTCAAAAGCCCTGGTAGCACTCAGCGACCAAACCTTCATATTGCTTTAGTAATTTGAGAAAAACCCTTGATGAATTTTCTATAATAGTTGGCGAATCCAAGGAAAAGTAAAGCTTTAAGGTCACAAGGCTGAACCCAATCTTTTATGGCCTGCAGCTTCCCAGGGTCTATCTTAAACTCTTCTGCTGTCAAGATAAATCTCAAAAACAAAATTTCCTGAACAGAAAAAAAAACATTTCTCTAATTTCGCAAGCAAAAAGTTCGCCCTCAACCTGTGAAATACTACATGGACACGTTCTTGGTGGAAGTCCAAATAAGGTGAGAAAATTAGAATATCATCCAGGTAAATCACAACAAATCTTCTAATGCAATCAGAAAAAATATCATTCAAAAAATTTGAAAAACATCAGGTGCATTGGATAACCCAGATGGCATGACAAGATTTTGAAATAGACAATTTGACGTTAAGAACTCCGTTTTCCACCCATCACCCTTTCAGATGCATATTAAACTGTAAGTCCCTCTAAGATCAAGTTTAGAAAACCACTTAGCCCCCAGATGCTGATTATGTATTCCTGAAGCTGTGGGCCTCAGGGAAATGGCTGCTGAGATTCCAGCCTGCCATTTCCCTGTAGATCACGGCATAAGTAAGATGGCCTCGGCAGCTGCAAAAGGAATGCACTCCGCTCTGCCTGACTGCTGACACCAGCCCTGCAGCATCTTAATGCTTCTGCCGCCGCTGGGTTCCTGAGGGAGGGACCCTGCTTCCTGAGATCCTGATCCACCAGCAGCGCAACTCCCAGGTAAGCTAGTGACATTCAGACCATAAGATGCACCCCCCATTTTCTTCCCAATTCTTGGGGGAAAAAGTGCATCTTATTGTCTGAAAAATACGGTAACTGCTTCTATTTCAACTCATTACCTGTATAAAATACACCTGTCCACATACTCAATCAATCACACTCCAACCTTTTCACCATGGCCAAGACCAAATAGCTGTCTAAGGAAATCAGGGACAAAATTATAGACCTGTACAAGGCTGGGATGGGCTACAGGACAATAGGCAATCAGCTTGGTGAAAATGCAACATCTGTTGGGACAATTGTTAGAAAATAGAAGAAACACAAGTTGTCTGTCAATCTTCCTTCGTCTGAGGCTCCATGCAAGATCTCGCCTCGTGGGATAAGGATGATTCTGATAAAGGTCAGTAATCAGCCCAGAACTACATGGGAGGCTTGGCCAATGACCTGAAGAGAGCTGGAACCACAGTCTCAAACATAACCCTTAGCAAGGTCCTCCTGCTCACACCAGCACATGTCCAAGCCCATTTGAAGTTTACCAATGACCATCTGGATGATCCAGAGAAGGCATGGGAGAAGGTCATGTGGTCAGATGAGACCAAAATGGAACACCATCCCAACTGTGAAGCATGGTGGGGGAAACATCATACTTTAGGGGTGATTTTCTATAAAGGGGACAGAACGACTGCACCGTATTGAAGGGAGGATGGATGGGGACATGTATCATGAGATTTTAGCCAATAACCTCCTTCCCTCAGTAAAATCATTGAAGATGGGTCATGGCTGGGTCTTCCAGCATGACAATGACCTAGAACACATAGCTAGGGCAACTAAGGAGTGGTTCCATAAGAAGCATTTCAAGGTCCTGGAGTGGCCCTGGCCTAGCCAGCCTCTAGACCTGAACCCAATAGAAAATCTTTGGAGGGAGTTGAAGCTCAATGCTGCCCAGGGACAGCCCCAAAACCTGAAAGAACTGGAGTAGATCTGTATGTAGGAGTGGGTCAAAATCCCTGCTGCAGTGTGCAAACTTGGTCAAGAATTACAGGAAACATCTGACCTGTGTAATTGCAAACAAAGGTTTCTGTACCAAATATTAAGTTCTGTTTTTCTATTGTGTCAAATATTTCATGCAATAAGATGCAAATTAATTATGTAAAAATCAAACAATGGGATTTTCTATTATTTTTTAAGATTCTGTCTCTCACAGTTGAAATGTACCTACGATAAAAATTACAGACCTCTCCATTCTTTGTAGGTGGGAAAACTTGCAAAATCGGTAGTGTATCAAATACTTATTTTCCCCACTGTAGCTGAGCAATCAAGGGAACAGGGAGCATTTGGTGAGAGCTCCTCCCAGACTCAGATTGGATAGCTGAGCTGTCAATCACTGCTTCCTAAGACACACCAAGGGATGAAATTATTACATTAAAATTGCTGTTGGGAAAAGGCACCCTTCAAATATGAAAGACCTGGAGCAGTTTGCAAAAGAAGAGGGGTCCAATATTACAGTTGAGACGTGTAAAAAACTTGTTGATGATTATAGGAAGAGATTGATTGCTTTATTTATTTATTCCAAAGGGTGTGCAATCAAATATTAAGCTGAGGGTATTAACAATTTTGTAAATAAATATGTGTATAACAAAATATGTGTAATTGCAATAATTCTCTTGGAGAAATACTTCCTTTTCTGGAACAATTTCAAGGGTTCCAACACTTTCGGCCATAACTGTATATCGTATGTTTCTACATAAGGCAGAGAAAAGAGAAACATTATTTGTGTAGAAGGGCAAAATAAGCAATTGTAAGCACGCAGCGCTATATAATATGATGATTGCAATATATTAAGAGGATAAAAACTTTGATGGGAGTTCTTTTTTCAGGAAACAACCGCCAATTTCCTAAAGCATCTTCTGCTTGAAAAACTCAGCAGATAGGCCTTTGTTTAAAACCACAGGTCAAAAAACTCAAGGAATAAAAACATACCATATGAATAACATTTTAGAAATCTCTTTTCACTTTCCCGTTACTGTAACAAAAAAGAAAACAAGAAAAAAATGCAATGTTTGTACAACTCCAAAGTTTGGGAGGCTGGGAACTCATCAATCCAAGTCCCAAAATTGAGAAAATACTTCTCTTTATGCACTTCTAACTACTTGGTGTTATTTTCCTGTGGCCTGTTAACCCCTTCTCCACCTTACATCTAAATGTCATCATTAACCTTAGTCCTATCTACATGCATTAAACTATCCCCCCCACCCTTCCTCTTAGTCAAGGCACACTCCATTATGGCTTTTTCTTAAGTGGCTGTTTTACTTTTTTGCTATTTATGCCACTTATAGTATGCTGTTATTTATTTTTTCTAGTTTTACCAGCGTATGAATATATTTTTAGAATTAGACTAGGCAATTACAGACAATACTCAGACGCGTAGTCTAATAAGATAATTTTCATCATTTCTTGCATGATCACTGAAAGAGCTGAAATGTTAGTTGGCTTTATTAAAAGGCCCTTTTTGATTTGCGTTTCACAGAACTAAAACTATTTAACCCCTTTCTTCTAGGCCAGACAGGCCCCCATCACTATTCAACAACACAGTCAACTCTTTTCCGCATAGCAGGAGTTAAATATCTCTAATTAAAATGCAAAGTTTGCCTTCTTAGATGATTCTAGATGAAAAGCCCTTTTTAATGAAAGAGCAACTGTAAACTCCAAATTTCTCCCTGATGAAGATAAGTTATAGAAATTCTGCTAACCTTTTTTCCTGAATATTATCTCTCATTGAAAAAACAATGCTTTCTTTCTAAATCTGAATTTGCATATGAAAAAAGGCTCATTTTATTGATGCTTTTGACGGATTGTATTCTCTGCTTGCTGGAATACTGCTTTTTTTTAACATAACAGCTTAATTTTTTTATCATAAAGTGCAGGAAATCTCATTCTAGAGGCTTTCTCTCTGTTGAGCCCGCTGAAGAAAATTATCTGTTCCGATTTTCACATGAGCGTTTGCCGGTGTAGACGGTTTCTTCTAGTAAAATGAGCTCAACACAATCAGTCAAAGCAGAAAGGCAGCAACAAAAAAAGCATACGGTACGCTGTACTTCCAATGGCATTCATACAAGAATAGTGTTAAATGTTGCTCTGACCTTGAAGGGCAAAAGAAAAATTTTAATTTTGTCATGTTTTTATGTAAATATATCTTGAGAGTTAGGCTTTATTCGCCCAGGGCAAAAGCTCAGTTTGCCACCCTAATCCTATATAACCTAAGACTAAGTCATGGTTAAATGTGAGTTTGTAAAATTATCTTTTTTTGATCCAGAAAAAAACTATTATCTGTATGGTGTCCTGTATGTCCATTTTTCAGATCCGCGTTGCATCCGTATGTCCATTGTTTTACATTAGTGTGCCATTCATATGTCTATTTTTGACATTTTAAAGTTAAATAATCCTACATCAACCCTAAGGCTATGTTCACACTATGAGTATTTAGTGAGTTTTTGCTGTGGCAGATTTTATGCAGCCTTGCAGCATTTCTTCATCTATTAGGTAAATTAGGGTACTAGCTTTTTTTTCACTGCATTTTTTAGCACTTTTTACATGCATTTTTATAGCCTTTTTGACTCTGTTTTTTTTATCTCTTTTTGGTATATCATGTTTTAAATAAAGCTGCTTTGTTTTTTTATTCTTCCTGGTATTTGGATTTGATTAAAGTTTGTTGATATAAAAACGTGTGGCTTACATGCGCTTTTAGTGCATTTCCACATTTCAAGCCCCTCTGCCATTGGATCGGCGCCCCTGCGATGTCATTGATGGGCACGACCATTGCCATGGTGACCCAATGCCGACAAATACATTCTTCATTCGCTAAAATTTTTTTAGCTCTAGCAAAATGGCCGTGGCGCGTGCGATAGCTGCTACTGCCCAAAAAAAAAGCACGCCCCCACTCAGGTCCGTCATCTGTCAATGGAAACATAGGGATCTTCCACATTACTGTTAGCACAAAGGCTCTTGAAAAGCGAAATGGCTCCTTGTCCCCCAAAACAAATTCAGCAAATTCTGCGCACCCAAATCCAAATGCCCCCTCTCTTCTGATCCCAAGTGTGCCGAAACCGCAATTAGCGTCCATATGTTTGCCATCCCTGTAGCGATGAGAGCCCATTTTATTTATGGGTCCATGTCTCCAGATGTATCCGAGCTGCGCACAATGTACTGGGCAATGCAATATACTGTTCAATACAACGTACTAGTCACTACAACAGCAGTTTGCAATTTTCACTCAGCAACATCCTCTGCTGCTTGTTTCTGGAACAGACCCATGGAGTCAAAATCGTCACTACACCTGTAGATAAATTCCCAAAGGGGTATAATTTCCAAAATGGGGTCACTTGAGGGGGAATTCTGCTATTCTAGCACTTAGGGGCTCTGTATATGGAGTGCACATACTATTCTAGGAAAATCTTCGCTCCAGGATGCAAATAGCAGTCCATCCCTCCCGAGTCCCGCTGTTTGGCTAAGCAGTACTGTACAGCCACACATGGTGTATTTCTACATTCAGCAAAAATTGTGGGACTACTTATGGTGCCATTTTAACCAATTTCCCAGTAAGAAAATATAAAATCTGGAGCTAAAACGAAATTTTGGTGGTCAAAATGTAATTATTTTTTTCTTCACTGCCCAATGATATAAATTTCTGTGACCCACTTGTGTCAATATGATTACTGCACCCTCAGATGAATTCATTGAGAGGTGTAGTTTGTAAAATGGGGTCTCTTATGGGAGGTTCTACTATTCTGGTACCTCAGGGTTTCTGCCAATGTGACATGGCACCTTCAAACTAGTCCAGCAGAATCTGAATTCAAATATGGTGCTTCTTCCCTTCTGAGCTTTATACTGTGCTTCAAAAGTAGTTTTCGACCACACATGGGGTATCGGCATACACAGGAGAAATTACACAACACATTTTAGGGTCCATTTTCTCCTTGGGGCCAAAACCCCCACCACATTTTTGTGGCAAACATGCTTTTTTCATTTTTACAGATCCACATTGTAAACTTCTGTGAAGCACCTGTGCATTCAAGGGACTCACCACACATCTAAATAAATTCCTTGAGGGGTCAAGTTTCAAAAATGGGATCATTTTCCACTGTTTAGGCACATCACGAGCTCTCCAAATGCAACATGACACCCGCAGATCATTCGATCAAAGTCTGTGTTCCAAATGTCACTCCTTCCTTTCTGAGCCTGCCATGCACCCAAACAATAATTTTCCCCCACATATGGTGTATCTAGTGCCCAGGAGAAATTGCACAACAAAATTTTGGGTCTATTGTTCCTGTCACCCTTATGAAAATAAAAGATTGGGGACTAAAAGAACATTTTTGTGGGAAAAATGTGTTTTTTTTATTTTTACTGCTCTACGCTGTAAACTTCTGTGAAGCACTTGGGGGTTCAAGGTGCTCACTACACATCTAGATAAGTTCCTTGAGTGGTCTAGTTTCGAAAATAGTGTCACTTGCGGGGGGTTTCCACTGTTTAGGCATATATGCCATCCGCTAATTATTCCAGCAAATTTTGCACTAAAAAAATCAAATGGCGCTCCTTCCCTTCCAAGCCCTGCTGTGCGTCCAAACAGTAGTTTTCCATCACATATTGGGTATCAGCCTACTTAGGAGAAATCCAACAACAAATTTTATGGTGCAATTTCTCCTGTTACCTTTGTAAAAATGCAAAATTTGTGGTTAAATAACATTTTTGTGGGAAAATTATTTTTTTCTATTTTCATGGCTCAACACTATAAACTTCTGTGAAGCACCTGGGGGTTCAAGATGCTCACTACACATATAGATAGGTTCCTTGAGGGGTCTAGTTTACAAAATGGTGTCACTTGTGGGGGATTTCCACTGTTTAGGCACATCAGTGGCTCTCCAAATGCGACATGGCATCCGCTAATTATTCCAGCAAATTTTGCATTTAAAAAGTCTAACCCTTATAGTTTCCTAAAAAAAAAATATGTTTCAAAAATCTAGTAATACTGTACTACTGCTGCTGTTGAGGCTGCCATTGCTGACCCTAAAATACCTGCCTCATCCTAATTATCTATCGGGCAGCATCTGCCACAGACACTGCGCAGCCATATCAGCCACACATCTCCTGGCTGCACAATGTATTTTATAGTGATATACTATACTGCTGATGGATTTTGAGACTAGAAAATCTGTTACAGATCTCAAAAAGGGATACGTTTTTCACTACTTGTTGAGAAATCACTATTTCACTTTCAAAAGTGTATCTGAGCAGACCTGTTTTTGGCTTTTGATAAAAAGGGATAATTTTGGGCGCCCTGTGAAAAAGCATTCACTTCTTCATTTAGCAAAGAAAAAGGCTCTTGAAACTCCTCAAACAAGAATAATTTTTGCACCAGCCCATAAAAAAAAGCCATGGCTTCTTCCATTTGCACCGCCCGTATATAAATACTAGCAAGGCAGATATCTGTCCCCTTTCATTTAGGAGTTAATCTTTTTACCCCAAAATTGGATACTATGATGTCTTGTTAAATAGGATGTTTGATACAAATGGTCACTATTGATTTTTCTCTGTCTAAATAGTTTGAGGGGACTTGGATGATAATAGAGCCATGTTAAAGGGTTCAAAATCAAAGTGACCTCCAACCTCTGAGTTGTATGTACATTTTTTCAGTGTAACTAGAGACTTTGCAGTATTGTGATTCACAGCAAATTTATTCATTGTGAATCAAATATTTTGGAAAATTCGACAAACTTGCTAATTTAGTTTCAAATGGTTGAATTATCTTTACATACACATCATATCAGGGGCGGACCTACCGCCCGTGCAGCCGGTTCATTTAACGGGGGCCCCGGAGGGAGAGGGGGCCCCTCCAGCCTCCAGCAGGGCTGCCATCAGGGCATGACTGCCCTGACTCCAGCATGGGGCCCGGCCGGCAGGGGCCCCCTCGGAGCCCCGTTGGGGCCCCCCTCTTGTGCGTCTACTCATGGGGCCCCCCTCGCAGGACCCCCCGCCGTCACATGACCGGAGATATCACTCCGCTCAGCATGGGCCCCCGGCCCCATGCTGAGCGCAGGGACATCTCCGGTCATGTGACGGCACCGGCACAATACTTACCCCTCCCCGTGCCTCCGCAGCGTCTTCCGCGTACTCTGACGTCTCAGGTCAGAGGGCGCGGTGATATGTTTACACTGCGTGCGATCTCTCCTGAGCTGTCACAGCGGGAAGACGCGGGCGACACTGTGGAGTCCGGATCAGCATCAGGTGAGAAGCGAGGTGAGTATTTGATTTTTTTTTTTTTATGTATGGGGGCATGGGGCATTATATGGTGGGGAGAAAGTGGGTGTGACATCCTGCATGGGGCATCATATGGTGGGGGGAAAGTGGGTGTGACATCCTGCATGGGGCATTATATGGTGGGGGGAAAGTGGGTGTGACATCCTGCATGGGGCATTATATGGTGGGGGGAAAGTGGGTGTTACATCCTGCATGGGGCATTATATGGTGGGGGGAAAGTGGGTGTGACATCCTGCATGGGGCATTATATGGTGGGGGGAAAGTGGGTGTGACATCCTGCATGGGGCATTATATGGTGGGGGGAAAGTGGGTGTGACATCCTGCATGGGACATTATATGGTGGGGGGAAAGTGGGTGTGACATCCTGCATGGGGCATTATATGGGGAGGGGGGCGGTGTGACATCCTGCATGGGACATTATATGGTGGGGGGAAAGTGGGTGTGACATCCTGCATTTGGCATTATATGGTGGGGGGAAAGTGGGTGTGACATCCTGCATGGGGCATTATATTGTGGGGGGAAAGTGGGTGTTACATCCTGCATGGGGCATTATATGGTGGGGGGAAAGTGGGTGTGACATCCTGCATGGGGCATTATATGGTGGGGGGAAAGTGGGTGTGACATCCTGCATGGGGCATTATATGGTGGGGGGAAAGTGGGTGTGACATCCTGCATGGGGCATTATATGGTGGGGGAAAGTGGGTGTGACATCCTGCATGGTGCATTATATGGTGGGGGGAAAGTGGGTGTGACATTCTGCATGGGGCATTATATGGGGAGGGGGGTGGTGTGACATCCTGCATGGGGCATTATATGGGGGGGTGACATCCTGCATGGGGCATTATATGGTGGGGGGAAAGTGGGTGTGACATCCTGCATGGGGCATTATATGGGGAGGGGGGTGGTGTGACATCCTGCATGGGGCATTATATGGGGGGGTGACATCCTGCATGGGGCATTATATGGTGGGGGGAAAGTGGGTGTGACATCCTGCATGGGGCATTATATGGGGAGGGGGGTGGTGTGACATCCTGCATGGGGTATTATATGGCGGGGGGAGAGTAGGTGTGACATTCTGCATGGGGAATTATATGGGGGGGTGACATCCTGCATGGGGCATTATACGGGGGGAGAGGTGACATTCTGCATGGGACATTATAAGGGAGGGGGGTGTGACATCCTACATGGGGCATTATATGGGGGGGTGACATACTGCATGGGGCATTATAAGGGAGGGGGGGTGACATGCTGCATGGGGCATTATAAGAGGGGGAGGGGTGAATTGACATCCTGCTTGGGGTATTATATGGGGGAGGGGGAGGGGGGAATTGACATCCTGCATGGGGGCATTATATGGGGGTTGGGGGGGGTGACATCCCGCATGGGGCATTATAAGAGGGGAAGGGGTGAATTGACATCCTGCATGGGGGCATTATATGGGGGTTGGGGGGGTGACATCCCGCATGGGGCATTATAAGAGGGGAAGGGGTGAAGTGACATCCTGCATGGGGCATTATAAGAGGGGAAGGGGGAAGTGACATCCTGCATGGGGCATTATAAGGGAGGGGGGTGACATCCTGCATGGGGCATTATAAGAGGGGGAGGGGGGAATTGACATCCTGCATGGGGCATTATATGGGGGTGGGGGGGAGTGTGACATCCAGCATGGGGCATTATAAGAGGGCAAGGGGGAAGTGACATCCTGCATGGGGCATTATAAGAGGGGAAGGGGGGAGTGTGAGATCCTGCATGGGGCATTATAAGAGGGGAAGGGGGGAGTGTGACATCCTGCATGGGGCAATATAAGAGGGGAAGGGGGGAAGTGACATCCTGCATGGGGCATTATAAGAGGGGAAGGGGGGAAGTGACATCCTGCATGGGGCATTATAAGGGAGGGGGGGCGTGACATCCTGCATGGGGCATTAGAAGGGGGAAGCAGCCTGCATGGAGCGTTACATGGCAATATTCTGTATGGAGTGTTATATGGGGGTCAGTATTCTGTATGGAGCGTTATATGGGGGACAGTATCCTGTATGGAGCATTATATGGGGACCAGTATCCTGTATGGAGCATTATATGGGGACCAGTATCCTGTATGGAGCATTATAAGGGGGTCAGTATCCTGTATGGAGCATTATATGTTGCCCATAATACTGTATGGAGGACTATACTGTCTGGTCTGCACTGTGCGCTATGAGGATTCGCCGGTTTCTGAGCTATTGTAAAATTTACAATAGATATCGCTCGTGTAATGTAGTAAGTGAAATACTTGGCCTTGTACTATATATATATTTCTCTGTGGTATCTGTGCATCCTGAATCGTGGTATGTGTTAAAGGGGCCCACTGAAACTCTGTCGCCCAGGGCCCACAAAAACCTGGAGCCGGCCCTGGGGGTAAGTACAGTATAACAAGTTTTATTTTTTTTAAATACAATTAATTAACTAGGAGTGGGGGGAATCAGAGATGCACGGGGGGATGAGAGATGCACTGGGGGTGGGCCCTTCATGCCCCCTATGAAGGGCAGGGGGGGCCCCCAAAAAATTCTTGCACAGGGGCCCACTACAGTCTGTGTGCGCCCCTGCATCATATACTAAGTAACTGCTGATCAGTAATTACTCTAATGATGTTTCTGATTGGTCACTGCTGAGTATATGTTGCAGCAATATTGGTTTAGTTCAAAGAGTGAGATCTCAAATTAACATGCTCCTACAGTGAAGAGGGCCATGGATGGTTGGAAGATTCCACTGTTCCTGCACGGATCCCAAAATACAAAGGTTCTTTTAGCCTGGCATTAGAGACAGTTAGGGAAATGTTTGTTTGTAAGTAGTGTTGAGCGATACCTTCCGATATCGGGAAATATCGGATCGGATTGGATCGGACCGATACCGAAAAAGTATCGGATATCGCCGATTCCGATACCGGAAACCAATGCAAGTCAATGGGACATAAATATCGGAATTAAAATAAACCCTTTCTTTCCTTGTAGGTTATTTCTACATGAAGGAAAACAACTAAGAATAATGTAGAATGTATTGGGGGAGGTGGGGGAGACAATAAAGGCATAGAGGTTTAGCCCAGTCAAATGGAATAGCAGGAATTAATATTTTTTTATTATGTTCTGAGTTACGGAAATATTAACTATGTTAAGTATTTTTATATTTTGTCAGATATTTATGTTTCACTACTTCCATGCTCTTCACCTTCTTTTTTACTTCTCCCACACTTTCTCCTTCATCATCCTCAGCATCTTTTTCATCCACTTCTTCTTCACCTTCTTCTTCTTCACCTTCTTCGTATTATTCTTTTTTTTACATTCTTCATATTCTACTTCTTCATCTTCTTCATATTCTTCTTCTTCATCATATTCTTATTTGTGACAGGCATTCCTGTAGTTGTTATCTATAAAAGGTTGGACATTACACCTTTCGTTCTGCCCGTCACAAAAGATTTACAACAGGATTTGTCCGCGTTCAGTTTGGCCTGCAGCAGCAGGTCTTTTCCAGGGGCACCACGAGGAGGAACGGACTCACCCCCATACACTGCTTAGTCATCTTCTGCTTATAATTTAGATATTATCTTTTGCTCTGATTTTTAGTCTTATGCTTAATGTTCTTCCGCTTTTTGTTCTGCAGCTTCTTGTATTTCTGCTTCTTGGTTTTCTGTCTCTTGTTTTTCTGTATCTTGGTGCTTGTCTTCTCTTCTTTGTCTTCTTGGTCAACTTCTTCAGGGTCATCTTCTTGGTCTTCTTCGGGGTGGTCTTCAGGGTCGTCGTCTTCGGGGGTCCTCGTCTTCGGGGTCCTCGTCTTCTTCGGGTTGGTCTTCTGGGTCCTCGTCTTCGGGGTCCTCGTCTTCTTCGGGGTGGTCTTCAGGGTCCTCGTCTTCTTCGGGGTGGTCTTCAGGGTCCTCGTCTTCTTCGGGGTGGTCTTCAGGGTCCTCGTCTTCAGGGTCATTGTCTTCGGGGTCCTCGTCTTCTTAGGGTTGGTCTTCAGGGTCCTCGTCTTCAGGGTCCTCGTCAGGGAGATCCAGAGTGATTAGCAAGAACCATTTCAAAAAGCTTGAACTTGGAAATGTAGCAGAAGGTACAAGAAAGCTGAGGAACTACCGAGGACCAGCTGACGGTACTGGAACCCGGATGGATAGCAGAAGGTACAAGAGCCAATGGAACTACCGAGGACCAGCTGATGTTACTGGAACTCGGTTACTAAGCAGGAGGTACCTGTGCCAGAAAGCACTACCAAGGACCAGCAGACGTTGGTGGAACTTGGATACCGAGAAGGAGGCACCTAATCCAAAGGCACTGCCGAGAACCAGCTGACGGTACTGGAACCCGGATGGGTAGCAGAAGGTACAAGAGCCAATGGAACTACCGAGGACCAGCTGATGTTACTGGAACCCGGATGGGTAGCAGAAGGTACAAGAGCCAATGGAACTACCGAGGACCAGCTGATGTTACTGGAACTCGGTTACTAAGCAGGAGGTACCTGTGCCAGAAAGCACTACCAAGGACCAGCAGACGTTGGTGGAACTTGGATACCGAGAAGGAGGCACCTAATCCAAAGGCACTGCCGAGAACCAGCTGACGGTACTGGAACCCGGATGGGTAGCAGAAGGTACAAGAGCCAATGGAACTACCGAGGACCAGCTGATGTTACTGGAACCCGGATGGGTAGCAGAAGGTACAAGAGCCAATGGAACTACCGAGGACCAGCTGATGTTACTGGAACTCGGTTACTAAGCAGGAGGTACCTGTGCCAGAAAGCACTACCAAGGACCAGCAGACGTTGGTGGAACTTGGATACCGAGAAGGAGGCACATAATCCAAAGGCACTGCCGAGAACCAGCTGACGGTACTGGAACCCGGATGGGTAGCAGAAGGTACCCATGTAAAAAAAAAGTTCAAGGCCGCGAGCCGGCCGCAGTTACCAAAACCCACAGTCCTACAGAGGGTGCTTGTCCTATTGGCACTATGGAACCAGCCTTCATTGCCAGATCCCGCAGCCCACATAGGAGTCACCTAAACTGCAGGCACCATAGAGTCGGCTAACCCGACCGCAACACGACAGGACAACGCATTGGAGGCAAAGTGACGTTGACACTACCCGGAAACAGCTGGCGTGCTGGAACCAGGCTGGGCAGGAGGGAGTACCCGTGCCAAAGACACTGCCGAGAACCAGCTGACGGTACTGGAACCCGGATGGGTAGCAGAAGATACAAGAGCAAATGGAACTACCGAGGACCAGCTGACGGTACTGGAACCCGGATGGGTAGCAGAAGGTACAAGAGCCAATGGAACTACCGAGGACCAGCTGATGTTACTGGAACTCGGTTACTAAGCAGGAGGTACCTGTGCCAGAAAGCACTACCAAGGACCAGCAGACGTTGGTGGAACTTGGATACCGAGAAGGAGGCACCTAATCCAAAGGCACTGCCGAGAACCAGCTGACGGTACTGGAACCCGGATGGGTAGCAGAAGGTACCTATGTAAAAAAAAAGTTCAAGGCCGCGAGCCGGCCGCAGTTACCAAAACCCACAGTCCTACAGAGGGTGCTTGTCCTATTGGCACTATGGAACCAGCCTTCATTGCCAGATCCCGCAGCCCACATAGGAGTCACCTAAACTGCAGGCACCATAGAGTCGGCTAACCCGACCGCAACACGACAGGACAACGCATTGGAGGCAAAGTGACGTTGACACTACCCGGAAACAGCTGGCGTGCTGGAACCAGGCTGGGCAGGAGGGAGTACCCGTGCCAAAGACACTGCCGAGAACCAGCTGACGGTACTGGAACCCGGATGGGTAGCAGAAGATACAAGAGCAAATGGAACTACCGAGGACCAGCTGACGGTACTGGAACCCGGATGGGTAGCAGAAGGTACAAGAGCCAATGGAACTACCGAGGACCAGCTGATGTTACTGGAACTCGGTTACTAAGCAGGAGGTACCTGTGCCAGAAAGCACTACCAAGGACCAGCAGACGTTGGTGGAACTTGGATACCGAGAAGGAGGCACCTAATCCAAAGGCACTGCCGAGAACCAGCTGACGGTACTGGAACCCGGATGGGTAGCAGAAGGTACCCATGTAAAAAAAAAGTTCAAGGCCGCGAGCCGGCCGCAGTTACCAAAACCCACAGTCCTACAGAGGGTGCTTGTCCTATTATCACTATGGAACCAGCATTCATTGCCAGATCCCGCAGCCCACATAGGAGTCACCTAAACTGCAGGCACCATAGAGTCGGCTAACCCGACCGCAACACGACAGGACAACGCATTGGAGGCAAAGTGACGTTGACACTACCCGGAAACAGCTGGCGTGCTGGAACCAGGCTGGGCAGGAGGGAGTACCCGTGCCAAAGACACTGCCGAGAACCAGCTGACGGTACTGGAACCCGGATGGGTAGCAGAAGATACAAGAGCAAATGGAACTACCGAGGACCAGCTGACGGTACTGGAACCCGGATGGGTAGCAGAAGGTACAAGAGCCAATGGAACTACCGAGGACCAGCTGATGTTACTGGAACTCGGTTACTAAGCAGGAGGTACCTGTGCCAGAAAGCACTACCAAGGACCAGCAGACGTTGGTGGAACTTGGATACCGAGAAGGAGGCACCTAATCCAAAGGCACTGCCGAGAACCAGCTGACGGTACTGGAACCCGGATGGGTAGCAGAAGATACAAGAGCAAATGGAACTACCGAGGACCAGCTGACGGTACTGGAACCCGGATGGGTAGCAGAAGGTACAAGAGCCAATGGAACTACCGAGGACCAGCTGATGTTACTGGAACTCGGTTACTAAGCAGGAGGTACCTGTGCCAGAAAGCACTACCAAGGACCAGCAGACGTTGGTGGAACTTGGATACCGAGAAGGAGGCACCTAATCCAAAGGCACTGCCGAGAACCAGCTGACGGTACTGGAACCCGGATGGGTAGCAGAAGGTACCCATGTAAAAAAAAAGTTCAAGGCCGCGAGCCGGCCGCAGTTACCAAAACCCACAGTCCTACAGAGGGTGCTTGTCCTATTGGCACTATGGAACCAGCCTTCATTGCCAGATCCCGCAGCCCACATAGGAGTCACCTAAACTGCAGGCACCATAGAGTCGGCTAACCCGACCGCAACACGACAGGACAACGCATTGGAGGCAAAGTGACGTTGACACTACCCGGAAACAGCTGGCGTGCTGGAACCAGGCTGGGCAGGAGGGAGTACCCGTGCCAAAGACACTGCCGAGAACCAGCTGACGGTACTGGAACCCGGATGGGTAGCAGAAGATACAAGAGCAAATGGAACTACCGAGGACCAGCTGACGGTACTGGAACCCGGATGGGTAGCAGAAGGTACAAGAGCCAATGGAACTACCGAGGACCAGCTGATGTTACTGGAACTCGGTTACTAAGCAGGAGGTACCTGTGCCAGAAAGCACTACCAAGGACCAGCAGACGTTGGTGGAACTTGGATACCGAGAAGGAGGCACCTAATCCAAAGGCACTGCCGAGAACCAGCTGACGGTACTGGAACCCGGATGGGTAGCAGAAGATACAAGAGCAAATGGAACTACCGAGGACCAGCTGACGGTACTGGAACCCGGATGGGTAGCAGAAGGTACAAGAGCCAATGGAACTACCGAGGACCAGCTGATGTTACTGGAACTCGGTTACTAAGCAGGAGGTACCTGTGCCAGAAAGCACTACCAAGGACCAGCAGACGTTGGTGGAACTTGGATACCGAGAAGGAGGCACCTAATCCAAAGGCACTGCCGAGAACCAGCTGACGGTACTGGAACCCGGATGGGTAGCAGAAGATACAAGAGCAAATGGAACTACCGAGGACCAGCTGACGGTACTGGAACCCGGATGGGTAGCAGAAGATACAAGAGCAAATGGAACTACCGAGGACCAGCTGATGGTACTGGAACCCGGATGGGTAGCAGAAGGTACAAGAGCCAATGGAACTACCGAGGACCAGCTGATGTTACTGGAACTCGGTTACTAAGCAGGAGGTACCTGTGCCAGAAAGCACTACCAAGGACCAGCAGACGTTGGTGGAACTTGGATACCGAGAAGGAGGCACCTAATCCAAAGGCACTGCCGAGAACCAGCTGACGGTACTGGAACCCGGATGGGTAGCAGAAGGTACCCATGTAAAAAAAAAGTTCAAGGCCGCGAGCCGGCCGCAGTTACCAAAACCCACAGTCCTACAGAGGGTGCTTGTCCTATTGGCACTATGGAACCAGCCTTCATTGCCAGATCCCGCAGCCCACATAGGAGTCACCTAAACTGCAGGCACCATAGAGTCGGCTAACCCGACCGCAACACGACAGGACAACGCATTGGAGGCAAAGTGACGTTGACACTACCCGGAAACAGCTGGCGTGCTGGAACCAGGCTGGGCAGGAGGGAGTACCCGTGCCAAAGACACTGCCGAGAACCAGCTGACGGTACTGGAACCCGGATGGGTAGCAGAAGATACAAGAGCAAATGGAACTACCGAGGACCAGCTGACGGTACTGGAACCCGGATGGGTAGCAGAAGGTACAAGAGCCAATGGAACTACCGAGGACCAGCTGATGTTACTGGAACTCGGTTACTAAGCAGGAGGTACCTGTGCCAGAAAGCACTACCAAGGACCAGCAGACGTTGGTGGAACTTGGATACCGAGAAGGAGGCACCTAATCCAAAGGCACTGCCGAGAACCAGCTGACGGTACTGGAACCCGGATGGGTAGCAGAAGATACAAGAGCAAATGGAACTACCGAGGACCAGCTGACGGTACTGGAACCCGGATGGGTAGCAGAAGGTACAAGAGCCAATGGAACTACCGAGGACCAGCTGATGTTACTGGAACTCGGTTACTAAGCAGGAGGTACCTGTGCCAGAAAGCACTACCAAGGACCAGCAGACGTTGGTGGAACTTGGATACCGAGAAGGAGGCACCTAATCCAAAGGCACTGCCGAGAACCAGCTGACGGTACTGGAACCCGGATGGGTAGCAGAAGGTACCCATGTAAAAAAAAAGTTCAAGGCCGCGAGCCGGCCGCAGTTACCAAAACCCACAGTCCTACAGAGGGTGCTTGTCCTATTGGCACTATGGAACCAGCCTTCATTGCCAGATCCCGCAGCCCACATAGGAGTCACCTAAACTGCAGGCACCATAGAGTCGGCTAACCCGACCGCAACACGACAGGACAACGCATTGGAGGCAAAGTGACGTTGACACTACCCGGAAACAGCTGGCGTGCTGGAACCAGGCTGGGCAGGAGGGAGTACCCGTGCCAAAGACACTGCCGAGAACCAGCTGACGGTACTGGAACCCGGATGGGTAGCAGAAGGTACAAGAGCCAATGGAACTGCCGAGAACCAGCTGGCGGTGCTGGAGCCCAGGGTAAATACTAAAAACAGAAGAGCCAGAGGTGTATTTGGAGGAGGTTTTAAATCCGTACTACAGTGGATGTGGACAAAGCAGGAGAATTTGCCGGACACACAGCTGGGGATCAGTTGACGTTACTGAATCCCAATAACACTGGAGCAAGCGTTGACTGTGCAGACGGCACTTCTGAGCAGCAACTAGCGGTATTGGAGCCCAGGGTAAATACTAAAAACGGAGGAGCCAGAGGTGTAATTGGAGCAAGTTTTAAATAAGTAGCACAGTGAATATGGACAGAGCAGGAGAAATTGCCGTGAACACAGCAGGGGAACAGCTGACGTTACCGAACCCCAATAACACCGCAGCAAGTGTTGACTGTGCAGACGGCACTTCCGAGCGCCAACTGGCGGTGCTGGAGCCCAGGGATAAGAATGAAAACAGAGGAGCCAGAGGTGTAATTGGAGCAACTTTAAAATCTGTAGTAGTGAGAATGTGGACAGAGCAGGAGAAATTGCCGTCCGCACAGCAGGGGAACAGCTGACGTTACTGAACCCCAATAACATGGTAGCAAGTGTTGACTGTGCAGACAGCACTTCCGAGCGCCAACTGGCGGTGCTGGAGCCCAGGGATAAGAATGAAAACAGAGGAGCCAGAGGTGTAATTCGAGCAACTTTAAAATCTGTAGTAGTGAGAATGTGGACAGAGCAGGAGAAATTGCCGTCCGCACAGCAGGGGAACAGCTGACGTTACTGAACCCCAATAACATGGTAGCAAGTGTTGACTGTGCAGACGGCACTTCCGAGCGCCAACTGGCGGTGCTGGAGCCCAGGGATAAGAATGAAAACAGAGGAGCCAGAGGTGTAATTCGAGCAACTTTAAAATGTGTAGTACAGTGGATGTGGACAAAGCAGGAGAAATTGCCGTCCGCACAGCAGGAGAACAGCTGACGTTACTGAACCCCAATAACACGGCAGCAAGTGTTGACTGTGCAGACGGCACTTCCGAGCGCCAACTGGCGGTGCTGGAGCCCAGGGATAAGAATGAAAACAGAGGAGCCAGAGGTGTAATTCGAGCAACTTTAAAATGTGTAGTACAGTGGATTTGGACAAAGCAGGAGAAATTGCCGTCCGCACAGCAGGAGAACAGCTGACGTTACTGAACCCCAATAACACGGCAGCAAGTGTTGACTGTGCAGACGGCACTTCCGTGCGCCAACTGGCGGTGTTGGAGCTCAGGGATAATACTGAAAACAGAGGAGCCAGAGGTGTAATTGGAGCAACTTTAAAATCTGTAGTAGTGAGAATGTGGACAGAGCAGGAGAAATTGCCGTCCGCACAGCAGGGGAACAGCTGACGTTACTGAACCCCAATAACATGGTAGCAAGTGTTGACTGTGCAGACAGCACTTCCGAGCGCCAACTGGCGGTGCTGGAGCCCAGGGATAAGAATGAAAACAGAGGAGCCAGAGGTGTAATTGGAGCAACTTTAAAATCTGTAGTAGTGAGAATGTGGACAGAGCAGGAGAAATTGCCGTCCGCACAGCAGGGGAACAGCTGACGTTACTGAACCCCAATAACATGGTAGCAAGTGTTGACTGTGCAGACAGCACTTCCGAGCGCCAACTGGCGGTGCTGGAGCCCAGGGATAAGAATGAAAACAGAGGAGCCAGAGGTGTAATTCGAGCAACTTTAAAATCTGTAGTAGTGAGAATGTGGACAGAGCAGGAGAAATTGCCGTCCGCACAGCAGGGGAACAGCTGACGTTACTGAACCCCAATAACACGGCAGCAAGTGTTGACTGTGCAGACAGCACTTCCGAGCGCCAACTGGCGGTGTTGGAGCCCAGGGTAAATACTAAAAACGGAGGAGCCAGAGGTGTAATTGGAGCAAGTTTTAAATAAGTAGCACAGTGAATATGGACAGAGCAGGAGAAATTGCCGTGAACACAGCAGGGGAACAGCTGACGTTACTGAACCCCAATAACATGGTAGCAAGTGTTGACTGTGCAGACAGCACTTCCGTGCACCAACTGGCGGTGTTGGAGCTCAGGGATAATACTGAAAACAGAGGAGCCAGAGGTGTAATTGGAGCAACTTTAAAATCTGTAGTAGTGAGAATGTGGACAGAGCAGGAGAAATTGCCGTCCGCACAGCAGGGGAACAGCTGACGTTACTGAACCCCAATAACATGGTAGCAAGTGTTGACTGTGCAGACAGCACTTCCGAGCGCCAACTGGCGGTGCTGGAGCCCAGGGATAAGAATGAAAACAGAGGAGCCAGAGGTGTAATTGGAGCAACTTTAAAATCTGTAGTAGTGAGAATGTGGACAGAGCAGGAGAAATTGCCGTCCGCACAGCAGGGGAACAGCTGACGTTACTGAACCCCAATAACATGGTAGCAAGTGTTGACTGTGCAGACAGCACTTCCGAGCGCCAACTGGCGGTGCTGGAGCCCAGGGATAAGAATGAAAACAGAGGAGCCAGAGGTGTAATTCGAGCAACTTTAAAATCTGTAGTAGTGAGAATGTGGACAGAGCAGGAGAAATTGCCGTCCGCACAGCAGGGGAACAGCTGACGTTACTGAACCCCAATAACACGGCAGCAAGTGTTGACTGTGCAGACAGCACTTCCGAGCGCCAACTGGCGGTGTTGGAGCCCAGGGTAAATACTAAAAACGGAGGAGCCAGAGGTGTAATTGGAGCAAGTTTTAAATAAGTAGCACAGTGAATATGGACAGAGCAGGAGAAATTGCCGTGAACACAGCAGGGGAACAGCTGACGTTACTGAACCCCAATAACATGGTAGCAAGTGTTGACTGTGCAGACAGCACTTCCGTGCGCCAACTGGCGGTGTTGGAGCTCAGGGATAATACTGAAAACAGAGGAGCCAGAGGTGTAATTGGAGCAACTTTAAAATCTGTAGTAGTGAGAATGTGGACAGAGCAGGAGAAATTGCCGTCCGCACAGCAGGGGAACAGCTGACGTTACTGAACCCCAATAACATGGTAGCAAGTGTTGACTGTGCAGACAGCACTTCCGAGCGCCAACTGGCGGTGCTGGAGCCCAGGGATAAGAATGAAAACAGAGGAGCTAGAGGTGTAATTGGAGCAACTTTAAAATCTGTAGTAGTGAGAATGTGGACAGAGCAGGAGAAATTGCCGTCCGCACAGCAGGGGAACAGCTGACGTTACTGAACCCCAATAACATGGTAGCAAGTGTTGACTGTGCAGACAGCACTTCCGAGCGCCAACTGGCGGTGCTGGAGCCCAGGGATAAGAATGAAAACAGAGGAGCCAGAGGTGTAATTCGAGCAACTTTAAAATCTGTAGTTGTGAGAATGTGGACAGAGCAGGAGAAATTGCCGTCCGCACAGCAGGGGAACAGCTGACGTTACTGAACCCCAATAACACGGCAGCAAGTGTTGACTGTGCAGACAGCACTTCCGAGCGCCAACTGGCGGTGTTGGAGCCCAGGGTAAATACTAAAAACGGAGGAGCCAGAGGTGTAATTGGAGCAAGTTTTAAATAAGTAGCACAGTGAATATGGACAGAGCAGGAGAAATTGCCGTGAACACAGCAGGGGAACAGCTGACGTTACTGAACCCCAATAACATGGTAGCAAGTGTTGACTGTGCAGACGGCACTTCCGAGCGCCAACTGGCGGTGCTGGAGCCCAGGGATAAGAATGAAAACAGAGGAGCCAGAGGTGTAATTCGAGCAACTTTAAAATGTGTAGTACAGTGGATTTGGACAAAGCAGGAGAAATTGCCGTCCGCACAGCAGGAGAACAGCTGACGTTACTGAACCCCAATAACACGGCAGCAAGTGTTGACTGTGCAGACGGCACTTCCGTGCGCCAACTGGCGGTGTTGGAGCTCAGGGATAATACTGAAAACAGAGGAGCCAGAGGTGTAATTGGAGCAACTTTAAAATCTGTAGTAGTGAGAATGTGGACAGAGCAGGAGAAATTGCCGTCCGCACAGCAGGGGAACAGCTGACGTTACTGAACCCCAATAACACGGCAGCAAGTGTTGACTGTGCAGACGGCACTTCCGAGCGCCAACTGGCGGTGTTGGAGCTCAGGGATTACAGTTCAGGTGGTAGAAACATGAACAGAACAGGAGACCTGGATACTGTTGCCAACCAATTATTTATTCTGGAAGAGGACTGGCAAATTCATGAGAGATCCAGGCCTTGTTCATTTTGAGAAAAGTAAGCCGGTCAACGTTATCGGAGGATAGTCGCATGCGACGGTCTGTTAGTACACCACCTGCGGCACTAAAGACGCGTTCCGATAATACACTAGCAGCAGGGCAAGCTAGCACCTCCAGTGCATACTGACTAAGCTCTGGCCATGTATCCAGCTTACAGACCCAAAACTTGAAGGGAGAAGAGCCGTCTGGGAGTACACTAAGAGGGCAAGACATGTAGTCTGTCACCATCTGACGGAAACGTTGCCTCCTGCTGACTGGAGCTGTCTGTGATGGTGTAGACATTTGTGGCGGCGGGGACACAAAACTTTGCCACATTTCGGCCATACTGGTCTTGCCTTGTGCTGAGGCGCTGCTTCTGCTCCCTCTTTGTGCAGAGCTTCCTCCACTGCCTCGACGCACTGAGCTGCTTTGTAAAGCACTAGCAGCACTGCTCTCGGTTGGAATGGAGAACATGATGGAATGCACCAGTGCGTCTTGGTACTCCCGCATTTTACGCTCCCGGTTCAATGGTGTTATGAGGCTTTGTAAGTTGTCCCGGTAGCGAGGATCTAGGAGGGTGGACACCCAATAATCAGCCGTGTTGAGAATGTGGGCGATGCGGCGGTCGTTTCTGAAGCACTGCAGCATGAAATCAACCATGTGCTGCAGACTGCCAACTGGCCAAGAAACGCTGTCCCCTGCTTGAGGCGTGATCTCTGCCTGCTCTGCATCACCCCACCCTCGCTCTAGATACTGACTACTAGAGCATTGTGTACCTCCCTCCTCTGGACAGATGTCTTCCTCATCCATTGACTCCTCCTCATCCTCCTCACAAAGTGTCCCCTGCCTAGGCCTTTGTGAGGAACCACGTTGCGCAGACTGTAGAGAAGCAGATGGCATTTGTGACTCCTCATCCTCCACCTCTTCCAAAACCTCGTCCCTTAGTGCTTGCAGTGTTTTTTCAAGCAGGCAGATAAGGGGGATAGTCATGCTGACTAGTGCATCATCTGCACTCGCCATCCGCGTGGAATAATCGAAGGCACGCAAAACGTGGCAAATGTCCTTCATAGAGGCCCACTCAGTGGTGGTGAAGTGTGAACGGCGCGCACTGCGACTTCTTTGCGCCTGCTGCAGCTGGTACTCCATTACTGCTGCCTGCTGCTCACACAACCTCTCCAACATATGTAACGTTGAATTCCACCTGGTGGGTAGGTCACATATGATGCGATGTTCCGGAAGACATAATCGGCGCTGCAGAGCTGCAATGCGTGATCTTGCATTGCTGGAACGCCGCAAGTGAGCGCACTCTATGCGGACCTTGTGAAGCAGTGCATCAAGATCCGGATAGTCCCTCAAAAAACTCTGCACGACCAAGTTGAGCACATGTGCCAGACATGGGATGTGAGTGAGGTTGCCTAGGCCCAGAGCTGCCACCAGATTTCGGCCATTGTCACACACTACCATGCCTGGCTGGAGATTCGCTGGCACAAACCACACGTCACTCTGCTGCTTGATGGCATTCCAGAGCTCCTGCGCTGTGTGGCTTCGATTCCCCAAAGAAATTAATTTTAATACGGCCTGTTGACGTTTGGCCACGGCTGTGCTCATATCGGTCATCATAACAGGTAACCGTTCACGGGTCGATGTGGAGGTAGACCGTGACGGCTCCTGCAGCGCTGATTCAGAGGAACTGGAGTATGAGGAGGAGTCAATGTGTACAGACTGGATTCCTGCAATCCTTGGAGTTGGCAGAACACGTACAGCGCCACTCTCAAGATCTGTACCCGGCTCCACAACATTTACCCAATGGGCAGTGAGGGAAAGGTATCGTCCCTGTCCATGCTTACTGGTCCACGCATCAGTGGTCAGGTGGACCTTGCTACTGACGGCGTTTTGTAGCGCATGTTTAATTTTTCCCTCCACATGATGTTGCAGGGCAGGGACGGCTTGCCTGCTGAAATAAAAGCGGCTGGGCACGTTGTATTGTGGGACTGCCAATGCCATAAAGTTACGGAATGTGTCAGTCTCCACCAGCCTGAATGATAGCATTTCAAGGGCCAGTAGTTTAGCAATGCCAGCATTCAGAGCCTGTGCTCGGGGGTGGTTTGCCGAGTATGGGCGCCTTTTCTCCCATGCCTGTGCTAACGATGGCTGTAGACTGGCCTGGGAGTGTGAGGATGACTGGGAAAGTGGTGCTGTGGGTGGAATTACACTGTGTCTCTGTACAACAGTGCCAGAGATTCTTCCATGGCGATCCTGTGAGGAAGCCGAACCAGCTGTGTGTGAGCTGGAGGAAGAGGCTACAACACGAGCTGAAGAGGTGGTAGGTGGCGCTGTAGGTTGGCCTAGGTCTTCAGTGTGTTTGTGTAACTCCACCACGTGCTTGGTCCGCACATGTTTCCACATATTTGTGGTATTGAGGTTGCTGACACTTTTCCCTCTTTTCACCTTCTGATTACACAGCTTGCATTTGACAAAGCAAATGTCATCTGCAACTGTGTCAAAAAAGGACCAGGCACTGCAAGTCTTGGGAGCGCCCGCTTTGGATTTTGGAAGAGCCATGCTCCTAATGGGTGCCGAAGTGGAGGCTACAGGCAACCAAGTCTGCCCCCTCCCTCTCCCTCCTTTTTGGGCCGTTCGGGGAATCTCTTCCTCAGAGCTGCTCCCACCACCTTCCTGTCCCTCACGCCATGATGGGTCAAGGACCTCATCATCTACACCACCCTCTTCAAACAACTGCTTCTCCTGGGTAGTCTCGACAGCACAGTACGCACCAGAAAGTGGCACCTGAGTCTCATCATCAGATGCGTACTGAGGTGTGCTGCTGACCATAGGCACTGGCCCACCCGCCTCTTCAGATTCAGAGAGACAAAACGGTTGCGCATCACTGCATACTACCTCTTCTTCAAATTCTCGAATTCTGCTTGGCTGGCCCCCTCTTTCCAAGCCAAGAGATTCAGAGAACAGAAGTAGAGATGGCTCATGTCCAGGGCTCTCTGACTGCCTGGGCAATTTGGCAGGTGGTGAAGAGACAGATGGGTGCTCTTCAGTGCTCAGGACCTGAGAGGATCTGGAACTAATTGAAGTCGATGCGTTAGCTGCCATCCATCCGACAACGGCTTCAATTTGGTCCTCGCGCAGCAGTGGGGTACGGCTAGCTCCTACAAAGCTGCGCATAAAGGACTGTTCCCTGGTAAAACTGGGGGATGCTGAGTCACTGGTGCCCGCAGCAGGCACAGAATCCCCACGTCCTCTCCCTGCAGGCACAGAATCCTCACGTCCTCTCCCTGCAGAAACTCCACGCCCACGCCCACGACCACGACCACATGCCTTACTCCCTGCCTTCTTCATCTTGGTAGACTGATAAAGATAGGCAGAAAAGTACTAAGGGCTTAGTGTGCTTATTCCTGAACAGCTGCTAACAGGTATAAGAAACACTAATTTTATAAAGTGTGGACTAGACTTTAATATGAGCTAATGTGGCCTACACAACTGTAAAGTGGAGTGTTTGGTGAACTTTATTTAGGTTTTCTTTGTCACAAAAAGACACTGGATGTGCCTAAAGATGTAATAACGATAGTATCACAAACTTTTTGTAGCTATTACAATGTAGGAAGGTAACCTACAATGCAATAGATGAGGCTGCAAAAAATAGGCTAATACTAATCTGGCTGGGGCTGCAGGGCCCAATGCTGCAGAAAGGCTCCTCTATCTACTCCTATATAGTGTGTTTGGAATCAATTTAGCTGAATATGGATGGAACCACCACACTAATAGGAGATATCAGGAAAAATTATGAATTGGCAATAAAGGACAATGTATGAGGCAGTGACACACACTGAGTGCACTACAACCAGACGGGGTTGAAGCACACACTACAGGGTGAGCTGCACTCACACACCAGACCTTGCAGACAGCGGTGAACAGTACAGATGCAGAGCACTGTGCACTAGTGCTGCAAGACGGAAAAAAAATTCTCTATCTACTCCTATATAGTGTGTTTGGAACCAATTTAGCTGAATACAGATGGAACCACCACACTAATAGGAGATATCAGGAAAAATTATGAATTGGCAATAAAGGACAATGTATGAGGCAGTGACACACACTGAGTGCACTACAACCAGACGGGGTTGAAGCACACACTACAGGGTGAGCTGCACTCACACACCAGACCTTGCAGACAGCGGTGAACAGTACAGATGCAGAGCACTGTGCACTAGTGCTGCAAGACGGAAAAAAATTTCTCTATCTACTCCTATATAGTGTGTTTGGAACCAATTTAGCTGAATACAGATGGAACCACCACACTAATAGGAGATATCAGGAAAAATTATGAATTGGCAATAAAGGACAATGTATGAGGCAGTGACACACACTGAGTGCACTACAACCAGACGGGGTTGAAGCACACACTACAGGGTGAGCTGCACTCACACACCAGACCTTGCAGACAGCGGTGAACAGTACAGATGCAGAGCACTGTGCACTAGTGCTGCAAGACGGAAAAAAATTTCTCTATCTACTCCTATATAGTGTGTTTGGAACCAATTTAGCTGAATACAGATGGAACCACCACACTAATAGGAGATATCAGGAAAAATTATGAATTGGCAAAAAAGGACAATGTATGAGGCAGTGACACACACTGAGTGCACTACAACCAGACGGGGTTGAAGCACACACTACAGGGTGAGCTGCACTCACACACCAGACCTTGCAGACAGCGGTGAACAGTACAGATGCAGAGCACTGTGCACTAGTGCTGCAAGACGGAAAAAAAATTCTCTATCTACTCCTATATAGTGTGTTTGGAACCAATTTAGCTGAATACAGATGGAACCACCACACTAATAGGAGATATCAGGAAAAATTATGAATTGGCAATAAAGGACAATGTATGAGGCAGTGACACACACTGAGTGCACTACAACCAGACGGGGTTGAAGCACACACTACAGGGTGAGCTGCACTCACACACCAGACCTTGCAGACAGCGGTGAACAGTACAGATGCAGAGCACTGTGCACTAGTGCTGCAAGACGGAAAAAAATTTCTCTATCTACTCCTATATAGTGTGTTTGGAACCAATTTAGCTGAATACAGATGGAACCACCACACTAATAGGAGATATCAGGAAAAATTATGAATTGGCAATAAAGGACAATGTATGAGGCAGTGACACACACTGAGTGCACTACAACCAGACGGGGTTGAAGCACACACTACAGGGTGAGCTGCACTCACACACCAGACCTTGCAGACAGCGGTGAACAGTACAGATGCAGAGCACTGTGCACTAGTGCTGCAAGACGGAAAAAAATTTCTCTATCTACTCCTATATAGTGTGTTTGGAACCAATTTAGCTGAATACAGATGGAACCACCACACTAATAGGAGATATCAGGAAAAATTATGAATTGGCAAAAAAGGACAATGTATGAGGCAGTGACACACACTGAGTGCACTACAACCAGACTTGGCTGAAGCACACACTACAGGGTGAGCTGCACTCACACACACAGACCTTGCAGATAGCGGTGAACAGCACAGGGAACTGTGCACTAGCACTGCAAGGCACAGTGATTTAGAAAGTAGCTTGGGTAAAGCAGTATAGAGCAAATAGGTAGCTAAAACTGTCCCTCAGAACAACAGCGTCCTATCCCTAACTGAATTCACAGCAGAGTGAGCTCAAAATGGCGGCGGTGGCTTTTATAGTGCATCATGACATCATTTCAGCAGCCAATCACAGCCATGCCATTAGTTAAGATGCCTACATGCCTAACAGGATGTGCCCACACTTCTTAGGATCCTCATTGGCTGAATAAAATGAAAATGTCTCATTGCATTATGGGAACTTCCGATTCCGGTATACGATATTGCAATAGTATCGGAATTAAGTATCGGAATTCCGATACCGCGAATATCGGCCGATACCCGATATTTCAGTATCGGAATGCTCAACACTATTTGTAAGTTAAATTTAGTAAAATCATCATTCTATAGCTGACCACTGTTTTTTTTATAGAAAATGGCAGCCCCAATTTAGTAATAGGTATTCTTACTCCTTTCATGGCAGTGAATTTTGCATTGTATGCATATGCAGATAAAACACTTAAAGTAAAGAAAACATGGTGGGAAAGGGGCAAAGGACCAATAGAAGAGTGCTTATATTTTTTTAAAAAAGTTTTAAGGATCAATGGCACGGCACAAAACTACTTAAAATTGGTCCTTCATGCCTTCCAATGTCAAATGTACCTGTTTTTGTAAAAATCAGGTAACTGAGCCGTACTAATGACAAGGAATTAATAGAGATATCCTCATTATACCAGGAGTGTCAAATACATATAAGTAAATCTTATATGACTCATGAGCACTTCCAGTGAACCGGTGTCTTTATAATGGCATTCCACTCATTTACAACAACCTTTTCAAAATTGAAAGCTGAGCTGATAAATGCTAATGTAACCCTGGTTTGGAGTACTTCTAGCCTGCCAGCAAATCAAAGATAACTTAATTTAGCATTAATTAGAGATGGTGATCACTCATATCTAAATATGAATATATAAGTTCTACCATTTCTATTTTTTTCAACAAAACAATTTTATAATTTAGGACAAAGTAGCAAATAAATAATATATATGAATATATGATTTATTGGTAACCCTTTCTCCAAACCCCTGGAGAAAAGTGTAAGGTTATGGCTGCAAATATTTAGAATATAAGGGATGATGCACAGACCCAAATGGTGGTGTGTGGACTGTAATATGGATCTTAAATACAGACCTGTGCACAATTATTAGACCATTTGTATTTTTGATAAGGAATTTTGCAACTAGCTAAAAAACATATATTTTTTAATTTCTTATTTTTTAATCTTTCTAATAATCTATAATGTTTATTTTCATCTGTCACAGTGAGAATAATAAACTCACAAAAGTTAGTAATCAGTTCACGGATTCAAAAGACCAGTCTAAAATATAATAAAAAACTTAATTTATAGTAGTAAATGAATGGATATGCATTCAAAAAACTAGAAAAACTGAAAAAGTATATCCTGTATATATATTCATAAAATATTCATATGTGGAGATGAGAAGAGGATACAGAGGTAAGGGGATGTCTACTAAGGCATCCCTTTAGAGCCCTCGATATCTGCCTTACCTGGCCATGGAGGTTGGCACCTTAAAAAAAATGTGCCCCCACTCCTCGTTGACTAACCCTATTATCCTCTGTTAATCCTTATAGATCATCTCTCAAACATGTGTACTACATCACACAATAACACAAGACACACAAAACAAAAAACAATAATACAATGTATACAATATGCCACCATAGTCCCTTTTACGATCATGGGTAAATATAAACACCAATGCAATGATATCACAGAGAATGTACATGACTCGCCCCCTGGGCCGTGGGGCACTCGGAACCGGGCTTCAGGGCAATGCTGGGAGTAGTGGTGGAGACCCGGTTCCGTAGCTCAGGGTAGTCAGACCAGTGGTAGTCTACGATGTGCTGTAGGTAATGTCCGACTGCGCCACCCGTGGATTGCGGTCAGGGCTAACCGCCGCTGCAGTGCAGACCGCTGGGGCTGATAAAAATGTGCAGCACTGAATAGTTCAACTCCCCACGGGAGGAGTATGGCCCCAGGGCAGTATATATAATGGATGATGGAGGGGATGATTCCGACCGCGATAGCCAGTATACGGAGGCCTCTTAAACAGTTCAGGGTCTTTATTAGAACAGGTAAAATGACCCAGAAACAGGCCCGGCTAGGAGGGGGCCTGGATGTTTGAGAACAAGTGGGAAGCTGACCCTGGTCAGGGTGAGGGTGTAGGCCTACCGTGCTCCCTGTGCTCCTTCTGGCTATTTCCCTCCTTGTAGTGTAACAGCCCATGTTCCCTAGCTCACCGTGTCCTCTCGCCCGTATGGCTTGCAACTTGGGTCCCTTTCTACTCCCAGCCTGGTACGGCTTTGCTGGTCCCTTCTGCTGTGACGGAGCCTCCGGGCTTCTTAGGCCAAGGAACATACAGTCCCCTGCGGACTGGTTACCTACTGTAGGACGTGGAATCCTCACAGCCTCAGACACCAAAGTCTGGTAGATTAGTTTCTTTATCTGCCAGGACAGGCTCGCTTCGCCTCTTGTCCCTGGCTCGTGGTTCTCCTACTGCCACACGTCCTCTTAGGCTGCAACACAACTGTCTGTCCCTGCTCTGGGATACCTCTCAATCCAGAGACAGGTTGTCCAGTTCTCCCTAACCCTGCCCCCAGCTCCAGCTTTTATAGGGGCAGCCTGCTCCCCCTACTGGTCTGGGACAGGAGGTGCTGCTTGCTAATGGTCCTTGACTAGAGGACCTCCCCCTTGCTCTCAGACACAGCTTTATTATATTTGTGGCATCCAGGCCAGGGTGACACATACATATAGCAAAATATACATCCCCCAAAAAAATATATATCGTGTATGTCCTAATGAATCGAGGAGCAGAAGAAAGGCCCATATGTCACATGCAGAGGAGCGACAATAACATAGGTATACAAAATTTGGGTTTATGGAAAAAATGTTCAAATCCAATGACTTCTTCTTATTCATTAATTTATTTATTTTTACCCACTTATATAGCGCCATTAATTCCACAGCACTTTAAAGACATCATCATCACTGTCTCCACTGGGGCTCACAATCTAGATTCCCTATTATTATGTCTTTGGAGTGTGGGAGGAAACCAGAGAACCCAGAGGAAACCACGCAAACACGGCGAGAACATTCTTATGCTTTCTTATACCCTGATTTAAAAACAAAACTTCTATTTTTAACCATCACATATGGATTTTGCACAAAACGCGCGTGAAATTATGTACAAGCGAGATGAACAAGAACAATCTTTATTGTAGCCAAAAATGTACACAATATTATATATAAAAATGTATTGAACATTCATTCTGCAACTTTATTGGAAATTAATGTTTGTGCCTTTTTCTTTTCTCTTCAAATATTCTCTTGAAATCTTTTCTCTTATAAGAGGCCTGTGGATCTTCTCTGTGAAGCGTCCAGCAGTAGTCCCCCATCATGCTTACGTTCCATCTACCTTGGTATCGTCATGCCTTCTCATTGATATCCTGATGAAATCTTTCTCCTTGCTCTTCACTAACAGCAGCAACTTTGATGCGGCACATGAGTGTTGATATCTGCGCCATAGATTTGTTGACTCTCTTGAACTAAAAAAAAAATAGAGTCGGCTGTGCGTATGCACCTTGAGTCTGTATGCTTGTGCTCTACCTCGGGTTACAATGCGATGCACGCACTGATATGTCACAGGACGTGAACCCTCTGACCTGCACACGTCATCGGATGGGCCGGACGCATCACGGTAATGGTAAGATAACAACACGCATGCGCCGCATCAAACACCTTTAAAGTAACTTTACAGAGCTGTTTTGTGTGTATAGATGATCAATCATACAATTTTTGCACATTATATAACTTGTATTCTGCATTTTCACCAATTTCTCCTCTGCAGCCTTTTTCTCTTAATTTACATTTAACTTTGAGCTGGTGGGAGGAGATTCTCTAATATGATTATTCCCATTCACAGCACAATAAGAAAAGAGATGGATTTCTGTTCTTCATGTTTTAGTTAGCTCAGAAAAAAAAAACGAAGCATGGAGAAAATTAATTAGCAGTATTGAGCAGTGTAGATGTAAAAATAACTCTAAAGTGAGGTAAGAGACTTGTTAGAAAGCCATAAACAATATGCCTGTGTCTCCCTCTGCCTGTTTTCTCTCTCTGCTGCTCATTCTTGATCCCACCTCCCTTGTCCATCTATATATATAATCGTCTTATCCCATCTGTCTGTCTGTCTGTCTGTCTGTCTGTCCAGGAAATCCCGCATCGCTCATTGGTTCGGCAGCGGCCAATCAGCGCCGGGGGATTTCTAAAAAAAAATGGCGGCCGTTAGCGGCTCATCTGCGGGAAGGAGCTGAGCGGCGATGCAGCCGAGAGATGAGCGCCGCGAGGCGCTCATCTCCCGGCCGGTAACAGCAGAAGGAACCCGACCGCCGGACCCATCTGCGGGACGGAGATGCAGCCGAGAGATGAGCGGCGCGAGGCGCTAATCTCCCGGACGGTATCAGCGGAAGGACCGCCGGCGCCACTGACCTCCATGCGGAAGGGAGGACCGGGGAGCGGCGCTGCGGGTCGGGATACTTCTGCTGCGAGCGCTCGCGATGTCCCGGGTTCTCGCAGCGTAAGTAGCCGCACAGGCAGCGCCGCTCCCCGGTCCTCACCAAGACGATTCGATGATTGCTCGCGGTCTTCATACCCGACCAATCACTGATCTTAGCGCAAAACTTAAACACCGCTGTGCTGATTGGTCGCCGACACTGCCCGCGACCAATCACCGATTTAGGCGCCAAATTTAAATATCGGCCGCGACCAATCACCACAGCGGTGTTTAAATGTGGAGCCAAGATCGGTGATTGGTCGCGGCCGATATTTAAATTTGGCGCCCAAATCGGTGATTGGTCGCGGTCAGCGTCCGCGACCAATCAGCACAATAGTGTTTAACTTTGGCGCCAAGATCAGTCATTGGTCGCGGGCCAAGACAGCGACCAATCACCGATTTGTGCAGCAATTTTAAATAGCGTCCGCGACCAATTGGATGTCAGCACCGCTGCCTGTGCGGATACTTCCGCTGCAAGAACCCGGGACATGAGCGGGCGCTCGCAGCAGAAGTATCCGGACTCGCAGCGCCGCTCCCCGGTCCTCCCTTCACACCCTAGCCGCTGATGTCCCCACAGTATCCGCATGGTGTTACAAAGGTCCGGAAATTTGTGTTAAAAATCGCTGATTGGTCGCTGGCGCTGCCCGCGACCAATCACCTATTTGGGCGCCAAATTTAAATATCGGCCGCGACCAATCAGCACAGCGGTGTTTAAATGTGGAGCCAAGATCGGTGATTGGTCGCGGCCGATATTTAAATTTGGCGCCCAAATCGGTGATTGGTCGCGGGCAGCGCCAGCGACCAATCAGCGATTTTTAACACAAATGTCCGGACCTTTGTAACACCATGCGGATACTGTGGGGACATCAGCGGCTAGGGTGTGAAGGGAGGACCGGGGAGCGGTGCTGCGGGTCGGGATACTTCTGTTGCGAGCGCCCGTTGATGTCCCGGGTTCTCACAGCGGAAGTATCCGCACAGGCAGCGCCGCTGACATCCATGCTGTTAGAACCTTGCTGTTAGGTTTTTTTTCCTTTGCTGGTCACATGACCTTGTTGGCCTATTTAATCCTGCTCCGCCCTTCTGGCTTTGCTGGACTTCATTGTATATCTACTTTCTAGCTAGCCTGTGCTCTGTATCTAACTCTGTTAGTTTGCTTGGTCTACGGACCTCTATGTTCTATCTATTTTGTTTGTTCGTCTGTCTGCTACTATTTCTGTTAGGAGGTGTCCCATATTCCTCCCAGTCCTTAGTACTTGTAGGGATTCCCTCCCCACATCTATAGGTCTCCGTACAGACTAGATTAGGACTTTAGCAGGTCTGATCGCAGGATCAGGTTCCCTGTTACATCGTAGGGATTCAGCTGAGTCCTATAGTAGGGACAGATCTCTTCTCTTTCCTTAGCTTTGGTAGCAGAACATAACACATGCGGCTAGGGTGTGAAGAGAGGACGGGGGAGCGGCGCTGACATCCAATTGGTCGCGGCCGCTATTTAAATCTGCCGCACAAATCGGTGATTGGTCGCGGTCTTGGCCCACAACCAATCACGGATCTTGCCGCAAAAGTTAAACAGTACGGTGTTGATTGGTCGCAGACGCTGCCCGCGACCAATCACCGATTTGGGTGCCACATTCAAATATCGGCCGCGACCAATCACCGATCTTGGCTCCACATTTAAACACCGCTGTACTGATTGGTCGCGGATGCTATTTAAATGTGCCGCCAAAATCGGTGATTGGTCGCGCACAGCGTCGGCGACCAATCAGCACAGCGGTGTTTAAATGTGGAGCCAAGATCGGTGATTGGTCGCAGCCGCTATTTAAATGTGCCGCACAAATCGGTGATTGGTCGCCGACTTGGCCCGCGACCAATCATTGATCTTGCGGCCAAAGTTAAACAGTACTGTGCTGATTGGTCGCGGACGCTGCCCGCGACCAATCACCGATTTGGGCGCCAAATTTAAATATCGGCCGCGACCAATCACCGATCTTGGCTCCACATTTAAACACCGCTGTGCTGATTGGTCGCCGACACTGGGCGCGACCAATCACCGATTTTGGCGTCACATTTAAATAGCGTCCGCGACCAATTTGCACAGCGGTGTTTAAATGGGGAGCCAAGATCGGTGATTGGTCGCGGCTGATATTTGAATGTGGCGCCCAAATCGGTGATTGGTCGCGGGCAGCGTCGGCGACCAATCAGCACAGCGGTGTTTAAATGTGGAGCCAAGATCGGTGATTGGTCGCGGCCGATATTTAAATTTGGCGCCCAAATCGGTGATTGGTCGCGGACAGCGCCAGCGACCAATCAGCGATTTTTAACACAAATGTCCGGATCTTTGTAACACCATGCGGATACTGTGGGGACATCAGCGGCTAGGGTGTGAAGGGAGGACCGGGGAGCGGTGCTGCGGGTCGGGACACTTCTGCTGCGAGCGCCCGCTCATGTCCCGGGTTCTTGCAGCGGAACTATCCGCACAGACAACGGTGCTGACATCCATGCGGCTAGGGCGTGAAGGGAGGACTGGGGAGCGGCGCTGCGGGTCCAATTGGTCGCGGCCGCTATTTAAATTTAAATGTGGCGCCAAATCGGTGATTGGTCGCGCCCAGCGTCGGCGACCAATCAGCACAGCGGTGTTTAAATGTGGAGCCAAGATCGGTGATTGGTCGCGGCCGATATTTAAATTTGGCGCCCAAATCAGTGATTGGTCGCGAGCAGCAGCAGCGACCAATCAGCGATTTTTAACACAAATGTCCGGACCTTTGCAACACCATGCGGATACTGTGGGGACATCAGTGGCTAGGGTGTGAAGGGAGGACCGGGGAGCGGCGCTGCGGGTCGGGATACTTCTGCTCCGAGCGCCCGCTCATGTCCCGGGTTCTCGCAGCGGAAGTAGCAGCACAGGCAGCGGCGCTCCCCGGTCCTCACTAATACGATTCCGCTCCCCGCTCCTCACCAATACGATTCGCTGATTGGTCGCGCTCTCCACACCCGACCAATCAGTGATCTTGGCGCTAAAGTTAAACACCGCTCTGCTGATTGGTCGTGGCCGCTGCCCGCAACCAATCACCGATTTGGGCGCCACATTTAAATAGCGGCCGCGACCAATCACCGATCTTGCTGCCACATTTAAACACTGCTGTGCTGATTGGACGCGGAAGCAGGACGGGTCCAATCAACGAGATTGGCGCCAAATTTAAACAACACTCTGCTGATTAGTTGCGGACTCCAGCCGCGACCAATCAACGAGATTGGCGCCAAATTTAAGCAAGGCTCTGCTGATTGATCGCGGTCGCTGGCCGAGATCAATCAGCAGTATTGGTGCAAAATTTAAACACCGCTCTGCAGATTGGTCGCGGTTGTCGGCCGTGACCAGTCAGCAGTATTGGTGCCAAATTTAAACCTCACTCTGCTGATTGGTCGCAACCACCGGCCGCGACCAATCTGCGTTCTGTGCCAAAATTAAACAACGCTCTGCTGATTGGTCACGGTCGCCGGCCGCGACCAATCAGCAGCATTGGGGCCAAATGTAAACCCCGCTCTGCTGATTGGTCGCGGTCGCCGGCCGCGACCCATCAGCATTACTGGTGCCAAATTTAAACCCTGCTCTGCTGATTGGTCGCGGCCGCCAGCCGTGAACAATCAGCGAGATTGGCGCCAAATTTAAACACCTCTCTGCTGATTGGTCGCGGTTGTCGGCCGTGACCAATCAGCAGTATTGGCGCCAAATGTAAACCTCACTCTGCTGATTGGTCGCAACCACCGGCCGCGACCAATCTGCGCTTTTTGTGCCAAATTTAAACACCGCTCTGCTGATTGGTCGCGACTAATCAGCGATTTTGGTGCCAAATTTAAACACGCTCTCCAGTCATCACTAACACGGTTCGCTGATTGGTCGTGGCCGCCGCCCGCGACCAATCATCGATATTGCCGCCAAATTTAAACACCGCTTTGCTGATTGGTCGCGGTTGCCGAACACGACCAATCAGCGATTTTGGCCCCAAATTTAAACACAGCTCTGCTGATTGCGCCCGGTCGGCCGCATACCTATTCTAGAATACCCGATGCATTAGAATCGGGCCACCATCTAGTAGAGTATAATAGGAGTTGACACCTCATTGTGATTGCAGTCCATCTTGACTTAAATGGAAGGTGACTTCAGAAGGCTGGTGAGAGGGGGAGAAGCTTCTCTAAGTGAGAAAGAAGCAAACTTCTCTGATAAGATATATTACAAGGCTTTTTATTAACAAAAGCAATTTTAATTTATTTGAAATTGCAAGTTGACCGTCACTCCCCTTCCTAATTTTCCTATTGGTTTAAGTGTTCCTGTCCTGTGGGCATTCCCTATGTAACTGGCATCAATTCTGGGCCTTTAAAAACCCATCCATTCTCATGCTGTACACATTTGGTTTTTTACTTGAAAAAGACACCGGTACGGCGTTGAAAAGCGTTGTTAATAAAAAGCCTTTTCATCATCATCATTTCTGAAGAATTGATTTACTTCAGCAGCGCAGCCCACCTACGTGTTTATCCAACTGGATCCAATATCTCCTCGAGGATTTATCTTCCAGCCACGGGGCAGCAGCAGCTGTTTTTTTTTTTGCCTTCATAGGAGTTGTGCCTGTCACAACTCCATCAGGTGAGTGTAACCAGCACTCTCTTAATCTCCCTCTATAGGTTATCACTAGTGTTGAGCGAGCACTAAAATGCTCGGGTGCTCGAAGCTCGGGCCGAGCTCGCCGCGATACTCGGGTGCTTGACCCGAGCAACGAGCCCAATGTTAGTCTATGGGAGACTCGAGCATTTTTGCGGTGGCACCACCGGCAGTCTTTTAAAAGCCTAACAAGTTCCCAAAACGATAGTGACAGTGCTCAAATGACATGGGGACAGCATGGGGATCGCCCCAGGAAGCATTTCTGACACTCAGGTCACTGCTGTCAACAACGTGGTCAGAGGTATTAAGCCACTTTTACAGGCTCACAATAAAACGAAAGTGAAACTTTTTTCCTGTGAAATATGTTAAGGAACATCCTTTCCAGGGAAAAGACTTGTGTATAAGTTAAAATAAATGACCAAAAACAAAAATACTCCTCCACACCTTCGGCTATGTTCACAAGTAGCATTTTTTATGCGTTTTTGCACTTTTGTATTGCTTTCAACTATGACAAATGCATTCACCGGGAAATGTCATTTTAACATTTTACAACCTTATCTGGCCATGTGCTGTGTGACACATGCATAAAGTGCTGAAAAGACATGGGAACAGCATGGGGAAGACCCCTGGAAGCATCTCTGACTCCCAGGTCACTGTCTAAAAGTGTGCCCATCATAAGTGATCCTTGCCGCATCAGAAGATGCAGACTTGCAACTATCCCCATGCAAGTTCTAGTCCCAGGGCAGTGTTCAATTGTACCTCCCCCATTCCTTGAAATACAAGCGCAAGTATGCAGCCTGCCACCCACCCACCCCCAGGCTGCAATACCATACTGCTTGCTTGAACTTGAAATTGGGCCTTTTAGGCATGTGGAGGCGGAATCTGGCCACCACGTCATGGCTGTGTTGGCGGCCTGGAATCCATACTCAGTCCCCAGCCGCCCGGCGGCCGGGTGTCCATACTCAGTCCCCAGCCGCCCCGCGGCCGAGTGTCCACACGGTCCCCAGCCGCCTGGGGGCAGTCGGGTGTCCATAAACGGTCCCCAGCCGCCCCCATTTCTCCTTGGAACATCCCCCCACACACTTTTCTTAGCCCGGCCTGCTTTAGACAGCATTGGACGAGCCCACCAGAGAACCAGACTCCTCCGGTGGGCCCTGACTTCTCCATCGGTGGAGTTGAGATTGCAAAGGTGAGGAGCATGATGATGATGATAGAAGTTAGCATCTGCTATGTTTTCTTTTAATGCAAGTGTAAGTGTGCAGCCTGCCACCCACCCACCCCCAGACTGCAATTCATACTGCTAGCTTGCACTTGAAATGGGGCCTTTTAGTTTAGAGGAGGCCGAAGCTGGCCACTACCTCATGGCTGCTTCGGCAGCGAGGTATCCATACTCAGTCCCCAGCCGCCCCTATTTGTCCTGGTGTGCCTTATACATAAGATTAAGCGCATGTACCAAAACATTACCTGTGCCCTCCCCAGTGCATTTAGTGGGAAGGAGAGCCTATTCCGCTGTAGTGTGTGCATGCCAAACCCCTGTTCATGGTACATGCGAAGATGCCTCCCACCTTGCACCTGACATTGCAGACTTGCAACTATCCCCATTCAAGTCCTTGTCCCAGGGCAGTGTTCAATTGTACCTCTCCCATTCCTTGCAATGCAAGCGCAAGTATGCAGCCTGCCACCCACCCACCCCCAGGCTGCAATACCATACTGCTTGCTTGCTTGCACTTTAAATTGGGCCTTTTAGGCATGTGGAGGTGGAATCTGGCCACCATGCCATGGCTGTGTCGGCGGCCTGGTATCCATACTCAGTCCCCAGCCGCCTGGTGGCCGGGTGTCCCCGCTTGCTCCCCAGCCTCCAGAGGGTGGCCAGGTATCCATACTCGGTCCCCAGACACCCCTATTTGTACCGGTAACCTTTCCCACACTTTTCTTAGCCTGGCCTGCTTTAGGGCAGCATTGGCCGAGCCCACCGGACTATCAGACTCCTCCGGTGGGCCTTGGCTTCTCCATCAGGGGAGTTGAGAGTGCCAAGGTGAGGAGCATGATGAGGATGATAGAAGTTAGCATCTGCTTTGTTTTGTTGTAATGCAAGCGCATGTATATAGTAGCGGCTAGGCTTGAGGAGGTCAGCATTTTGGTGCATATCCTACCTCCTCCGAGGATTGCTGGATGTTTTCCTGCTACTATCCAAGTTCTATGACTCCCGTTAAAACAAAGCTTCAGGTGATAAATGATGGATGAGGTAGTGGCAAAGGAGAAAGAGCAGGAGGAACAGGGACCATTCACATCAATATCAGGCCAGTCAACCAGATATGTCTTGTAGGATATGTTTCTGTAACAAAGGGAGCGGTTCGGCTACACAGTTATAGGGCATACAGTGAGTGCAATGCCTACCAAAAATTTCGAGGCACTCCAATGCCCCTTGGAAATGATATGGAGGTCAGAGGGCGTTAACTAAACCTTTTTTTCCATTTATAGCAACTGGGTCTCCTGTGCACTGTTGGCCTAAGCAGTGAATGGAATGCTTTCCAAAAATTATGAGGTACTGCAATGCCCCTTACAAGAGCCATATGTGGCACCCCAGGGGTCAGGTCACCACAGTAATAGAGATTACGTCGGAGAGCAAGTGGGAGGTTTGCTGGTCAGGATCCCTTAAACATGCAACATCCTCCTGCCCCAGTCTTGGGAGGGGAGAATTCTGCCCTTATAAACTGGATCTGGGGTGGGGTTGAGTGAGTCAGAGAACAGTCAGAGTCAGAGTGAGAGCAAGGGAAAGTAACAGCAAGGAGCTCTGTAGGAGCTAGGAGCTAAAGACGAGGGGCTGGAAGCTGAGCAGAGCTCGCCCTGGCAGAAGACAATAGGAACCGGACACAGGAGTCCGAAGCTGTGAGGACTTATATATCCAGCAGCAGAAACCAGCCGACAGGGGATTTCAGGTCCTCTGGCCATAGAAGCCCGGAGGCTCAGTCACAAGCAAGGGACCAGCACCGCCGTCGTGGAGCGGAGGCTAACAGAAGGCCCCAAGTCACCAGCCATACGGGTGAGCACTACACGGTACACTCAGGGACGTGGGCTACTTCTACCCGCTTACAGCAAGGTAGCCAGGAAGAGTGCAGACAGACGGGGAGGCCTACAACTCCACCTGGCCAGGGGAACTCCTGCTTGCTCACAGACTGACCAGGCCTCTTATGCTAGCCAGTACTCCGGGGAGGGTCTACCTTATAATCATCAGTAAAGACCCTGAACTGCACTGCAAAGACTCTGAGTCATTCCTGCTGCGCTCGTGCACCATCACCCCCATCATCCACACTCACTGCCCTGAGGCTATACTCCTCCCGAGGGGAGTTATCCCATTTTATGCTGCGCATACAACACCAGCCTCAGCGGTCTGCCTCGCAGCGGTGGTACTCCCTGACCGCAATCCACGGGTGGCTCAGTCGGACAATTAACCTCAAAACCTAAGAAAGATTGCCACGGGTTTGACCAGCCTGAGCCACGGGACCGGGTCACCGCCACGGAGACTACAGACCCCAGAGACCCGGCACCGGGTATCCCACACACGTGTACACACGGCCCAGGGGGCGCGTCACATGCAGTACAGCATATTACAAACATAAGTCCCATTATTGGGGAGTGGGTGTCCCATAGTATTTGCTTATGCCTTGCAAGCAAAAGCTGCCAAAAATTAGGACGGAGCAACTTGCAATGCCCCTTACAAGAGCCATGCAGTACAGCATATTACAAACATAAGTCCCATTATTGGGGAGTGGGTCTCCCATAGTACTTGCTTATGCTTTCCCAGCAAAAGCTGCCAAAAACTAGGACGGAGCAACTTGCAATGCCCCTTACAAGAGCCATGTAGTACAGCATATTACAAACATAAGTCCCACTATTGGGGAGTGGGTCTCCCATAGTATTTGCTTATGCTTTCCCAGCAAAAGCTGCCAAAAATTAGGACGGAGCAACTTGCAATGCTCCTTACAAGAGCCATGCAGTACAGCATATTACAAACATAAGTCCCATTATTGGGGAGTGGGTGTCCCATGGTATTTGCTTATGCTTTCCCAGCAAAAGCTGCCAAAAATTAGGACTGAGGAACTTGCAATGCTGGCACCCTGGTGGTATAGTGGTGGTGGAGGCTGAGGATAAGGAGAAGAAGATTAAACAGCCGAAACGAGGAAGCGTATACCCATGTGTGGGTTTGAAGCGGTGCATGTGAATACACCTCCCGAAATAACACAGTGGATTTGACTTTATGTTACTCTTCTGTCATTTGGTGGTGATGAGAAGTCTTGCCCAATCCAGCCCTTGTTCATTTTGATAAGGGTCAGCTTGCCAGCATTGTCAGTTGACAGGCGAGTGCGCTTATCAGTTATAATTCCCCCAGCGGCACTAAAAACACGCTCCGATAACACGCTAGCGGCAGGGCAGGCCAGGACCTCCAAGGCGTACAGAGCGAGTTCATTCCAAGTGTCCAGCTTGGATACCCAATAATTAAAAGGCACAGAGGAATCACGGAGGACGCTGGTACGATCGGCAAGGTACTCCCTCACCATCTTTTGAAACTTTCCACTCCTTGTGAGAGTACCCCGCGCCTCAGGGCCTGTAAGCTGGGCGGGTGTCAGAAAACTGTCCCAGAACGTTGACAGTGTTCCCCTGCCTCTGCTGGATTGGAGTTGCATCTCTCTCGCCTGTACGCCTTGGTTGGGCAACGAACTGTGACCTCTGCCGCTAGCGTGTTCAGATGGGAATTTTTTTAAGAGTTCTGCAGCAAGGGCCTTCTGGTATTGCCCCATTTTTGTAGACCTCTCCACCTCAGGAATAAGAGAGTGAAAGTTCTCCTTGTAGCGGAGGTCTACAAGTGTCACCAACCAGTAATGACTGTCACCCAACATTTTGACAACGCGAGGGTCACGGTTAAGGCAGCGTAACATAAAGTCAGCCATGCGTGCCAGACTGGTAACGGGCAAGATTTCCGTGTCCTCACCAAGATGACGACTGACCATGCTCTCCTCCTCCTCTTCCTCCTCCCCCCTGTCCTCAGGCCACCCACGCTGAAACGACGGTATGACACTTGTACAGGTACTACCGTCTACAACGCATGATAGCAGCTCCTGTTCTTCCTCCTCCTCCTCCTCCTCCTCTCCCTCATTGTCCCCCAATGCACATTGGGATGAGATGAGGCTGGGCTGTGTGTAATCGCCCGCTACGGCTTCTTGATCCATCTCATGATACTCTGGCTGCAATACCTCCTCCTTAATTCTCTGCAGAGAGCGTTGCAAAAGACAGACAAGTGGGATGCTGACACTAATGATGGCGTCATCGCCACTCACCATCTTGGTGGCCTCCTCAAAGTTTGTCAGGATGGTACATATGTCAGACATTCAGGTCCACTCCTGAGGTCTTATGTGTGGAGTCTGACCTGAATATCGACGGCCTTGTTGCAGCTGGTACTCCACAACTGCTCTCTTCTGCTCACAAGTCCTTTGCAACATGTGGAGGGTAGAGTTCCAACGTGTGGGGACATCACACACCAGTCGGTGTGCCGGAAGCTGCAAACGCTGCTGCAACACAGCAAGGGCGGCGGAAGCTGTAGCCGACTTGTGAAAATGAGCTGACAGGCGGCGTACTTTCACAAGCAGATCAGGCAACTCGGGGTACGATTTAAGAAACCGCTGAACCACGAGGTTAAGCACATGAGCCAGGCATGGTACGTGTGTGATCTCACCTCATCTCAGAGCCGCCACCAGGTTACGGCCATTGTCACACACGACCATGCCGGGATGTAGGTTCAGCGGTCTCAGCCACAGATCTGCCTGCTCTTTCACAGCTGTCCACAACTCACAAGCAGTGTGAGGTTTATCACCTAAGCTCATGAGTTTCAGCACAGCCTGTTGCCGCTTGGCGGAGGCAGTACTGCAATGCTTCCAGCTTGTAACTGATGTGGTGATATCTGAGATGGAGGCTGAACATGAGGAGGAGGAGGAGGAGGAGGATGCGCAGGAGCTGTACACTGTGGGGGCAACTCTGACTGACATAGGGCCCGCAATCCTCGGTGTGGGGAGGATGTGTTCCGTCCCAAGGTCCAACTGGGTCCCGGCTTCCACTATGTTTACCCAGTGTGCCGTCGGAGAGATGTACCGTCCCTGGCCACAAGCACTTGTCCACGTGTCCGTTGTCAGGTGGACTCTCCCAGTAACTGCGTTGTTGAGGGCATGGCAGATGCTTTGGGACACGTGCTTGTGTAGTGCGGGGATGGCACACCGGGCAAAATAGTGTCGGCTGGGGACCGAGTATCGAGGGACGGCCACCGCCATAAGATTGTGGAAGGATTCCGTCTCCACCAGCCTAAAAGGCAGCAGTCTTGAAATGTGCGAATTTAGGACTGTGGCCTGTGGGGCGTTAGCTGCGAATTTCCGCTTTCGTTCAAAGGTCTGGGATATGGACAATTGAACACTGCGGTGGGACGTGGACGTGGACGTTGATGCTGTTTCTTGAGAAACTGCCATAACAAGTGAAGACTGAGAGGTGGGGGCATCTTTACATGCAGTATGGACAGGGGATTGCCTTGCACACACAACAGGGGGTTTTATTGCACGCACAACAGTGGAAGAAGCAGTGGTGACACCCGCTGACGCTGGTCGTGGACCCTGGGTTTCGCCCCACAAAGTCGGGTACTTTGCTGCCATGTGCCTGATCATGCTGGTGGTGGTCAGGCTGGTAGTTTTGTCACCCCTGCTCATGCTGGCATGGCAGGTGGAACATATGGCCTTTTTGGGGTTATCAGCAGAGTCTTTAAAAAAATTCCAGACTCTGGAAGACCTACCGCTTGTACTGGCAACGTCCCTCGTGTTGGTGTTACGGGGAACGGTTGCCAGCCTTCTGTCTGCGGCCACCACACTGCTTCTTCCTGCCTGTTGGGGTACTCTGCCTCCCTCCCCCTGTGTGCTGCTGGCCTCACTCTGCATGTCCTCCTTCCACGTTGGGTCAGTTACTAGATCATCCACCACCTCCTCCTATTCCACTTGCGCACCACGATCCTCCTCCTCACTTCCAGGCAATTGTGTCTCGTCATCGTCCACCTCTTGTGACAGATTGCCAACGTCGACTTCCTGTGGCCGTGGCTGTTCAAATATTTGGGCATCGCAACATGAGATCTCCTCTTCCACCACTTCAAGCGTATCAGGCGAGGGGCCCAAATATGGAAATGGACCAGTGAACAGCTCTTCAGAGTGTCCAAGTGTGGGATCACTTGCTGTCTGACAACACTCGGCATGGTGGGAGGAAGGAGCATCAGGGTGAGGAGGAGTATGCGGTCGAGACTCACGGCTACTAAGAGTTGACCGTGTGGAAGACTGACCGGAGGTGGTGGTGCCCAGGTAACTGGAAGTATTGTCTGCTATCCAATTAATAACCTGTTCACACTGATCAGATCTCAATACTGGTGTTGTTCTGTGCTTCCCTAGTAATTCGGTCAAGAAGTGGGAGCGAGAAGATGTGGCTGTTGGTTGTGGCACATTTTCACCTTGGCCACGGCCCCGTCCTCTGCACGAACCATCACCAGAACGTCCACTTCCACGTCCCTTGCCACGCGCCTTGCCCATTGTAAATGAAGTAAAATAGCTTACACTTGCACTATCAATGGAAAAAGGGTAATAAAGAGTAGATTAGAACCGTGGAAGAGGAAAACCACAGTTATTGTTTATTGGGGTATACCACACTTTTTTAAATAGAGATATTTGCGGCTGAACAGTGAGCGACACACTCAAACTTCTTTTTTTTTAGATACCAAAGGCCCAAAACTGGATAGTACAGCGATTTGACCCGTGGAACTGCGAAACCACACTGGGATGTTGGGCCTACCCAAGACTATTTTCAACAGATATATTTTTGTGTCACAACAGACAGGAGACACTACTGTTTTTCTTTACGGAAAAAACAACCAAAACCTGAATAATAGAGATTTTTTACCGTGGAACAGAAAAACCACAGTTATAATTTACTGGTGTATACCAGGCTTTTTAAAATATATATATATTTGCGGCTGAACAGTGAGCGACACACTCAAACTGTTTTTTTTAGATACAAATGGCCCAAAAGTGGATAATACAGAGGTTTGTACCGTGGAACTGCAAAACCACACTTGTATTTCTCGGGCTTACACCAGACTATTTTCAACAGATATATTTGTGTCTGAAAAATCAGGGAGACACTATTTTTTTTTTTTTACAGCAAAAAATGCAAAAAGCAGGATAATAGAGATTTTTTACCGTGGAACAGCAAAAGCACACTTCTGTGTCTCTGGTCTACACCAGACTATTTTCAACAGATATATTTGTGTCTGAAAAATCAGGGAGACACTATTATTATTTTTATACAGCAAAAAATGCCAAAAACAGGATAATAGAGATGTTTTACCGTGGAACATCAAAATCACAGTAATAATTTACTGGTGTATACCAGGCTTTTTAAAAAATATATATATATTTGCGGCTGAACAGTGAGCGACACACTCAAGCTGTTTTCTTTAGATACAAATGGCCCAAAAGTGGATAATACAGAGGTTTGTACCGTGGAACTGCAAAACTACACTTGTATTTCTCGGGCCTACACCAGACTATTTTCAACAGATATATTTGTGTCTGACAAATCAGGGAGACACTATTTTTTTTTTTTTACAGCAAAAAATGCAAAAAGCAGGATAATAGAGATTTTTTTCCGTGGAACAGCAAAAGCACACTTCGGTCTCTCTGGCCTACACCAGACTATTTTCAACAGATATATTTGTGTCTGAAAAATCAGGGAGACACTATTATTATTTTTATACAGGAAAAAATGCCAAAAACAGGATAATAGAGATGTTTTACCGTGGAACATCAAAACCACAGTAATAAGTTATTGGTGTATACCAGGCTTTTTAAAATATATATATTTGCGGCTGAACAGTGAGCGACACACTCAAACTGTTTTTTTTAGATACAAATGGCCCAAAAGTGGATAATACAGAGGTTTGTACCGTGGAACTGCAAAACCACACTTGTATTTCTCGGGCCTACACCAGACTATTTTCAACAGATATATTTGTGTCTGAAAAATCAGGGAGACACTATTTATTTTTTTTTTACAGCAAAAAATGCAAAAAGCAGTATAATAGAGATTTTTTACCGTGGAACAGCAAAAGCACACTTCTGTCTCTCTGGCCTACACCAGACTATTTTCAACAGATATATTTGTGTCTGAAAAATCAGGGAGACACTTATTATTTTTATACAGCAAAAAATGCCAAAAACAGGATAATAGAGATGTTTTACCGTGGAACATCAAAACCACAGTAATAATTTACTGGTGTATACCAGGCTTTTTAAAAAATATATATATATTTGCGGCTGAACAGTGAGCGACACACTCAAACTGTTTTTTTTAGATACAAATGGCCCAAAAGTGGATAATACAGAGGTTTGTACCGTGGAACTGCAAAACCACACTTGTAATTCTCGGGCCTACACCAGACTATTTTCAACAGATATATTTGTGTCTGAAAAATCAGGGAGACACTATTATTATTTTTATACAGCAAAAAATGCCAAAAACAGGATAATAGAGATGTTTTACCGTGGAACATCAAAACCACAGTAATAATTTATTGGTGTATACCAGGCTTTTTAAAATATATATATATTTGCGGCTGAACAGTGAGCGATACACTCAAACAGTTTTTTTTAGATACAAATGGCCCAAAAGTGGATAATACAGAGGTTTGTACCGTGGAACTGCAAAACCACACTTGTATTTCTCGGGCCTACACCAGACTATTTTCAACAGATATATTTGTGTCTGAAAAATCAGGGAGACACTATTTATTTTTTTTTTACAGCAAAAAATGCAAAAAGCAGTATAATAGAGATTTTTTACCGTGGAACAGCAAAAGCACACTTCTGTCTCTATGGCCTACACCAGACTATTTTCAACAGATATATTTGTGTCTGAAAAATCAGGGAGACACTATTATTATTTTTATACAGCAAAAAATGCCAAAAACAGGATAATAGAGATGTTTTACCGTGGAACATCAAAACCACAGTAATAATTTATTGGTGTATACCAGGCTTTTTAAAATATATATATATTTGCGGCTGAACAGTGAGCGACACACTCAAACTGTTTTTTTTAGATACAAATGGCCCAAAAGTGGATAATACAGAGGTTTGTACCGTGGAACTGCAAAACCACACTTGTATTTCTCGGGCCTACACCAGACTATTTTCAACAGATATATTTGTGTCTGAAAAATCAGGGAGACAATATTTTTTTTCTTTACAGCAAAAAATGCAAAAAGCAGGATAAATAGAGATTTTTTACCGTGGAACAGCAAAAGCACACTTCTGTCTCTCTGGCCTACACCAGACTATTTTCAACAGATATATTTGTGTCTGAAAAATCAGGGAGACACTATTATTATTTTTATACAGCAAAAAATGCCAAAAACAGGATAATAGAGATGTTTTACCGTGGAACATCAAAACCACAGTAATAAGTTATTGGTGTATACCAGGCTTTTTAAAATATATATATTTGCGGCTGAACAGTGAGCGACACACTCAAAATGTTTTTTTTAGATACAAATGGCCCAAAAGTGGATAATACAGAGGTTTGCACCGTGGAACTGCAAAACCACACTTGTATTTCTCGGGCCTACACCAGACTATTTTCAACAGATATATTTGTGTCTGAAAAATCAGGGAGACACTATTTATTTTTTTTTACAGCAAAAAATGCAAAAAGCAGTATAATAGAGATTTTTTACCGTGGAACAGCAAAAGCACACTTCTGTCTCTCTGGCCTACACCAGACTATTTTCAACAGATATATTTGTGTCTGAAAAATCAGGGAGACACTTATTATTTTTATACAGCAAAAAATGCCAAAAACAGGATAATAGAGATGTTTTACCGTGGAACATCAAAACCACAGTAATAATTTACTGGTGTATACCAGGCTTTTTAAAAAATATATATATATTTGCGGCTGAACAGTGAGCGACACACTCAAGCTGTTTTCTTTAGATACAAATGGCCCAAAAGTGGATAATACAGAGGTTTGTACCGTGGAACTGCAAAACTACACTTGTATTTCTCGAGCCTACACCAGACTATTTTCAACAGATATATTTGTGTCTGACAAATCAGGGAGACACTATTTTTTTTTTTTTACAGCAAAAAATGCAAAAAGCAGGATAATAGAGATTTTTTTCCGTGGAACAGCAAAAGCACACTTCGGTCTCTCTGGCCTACACCAGACTATTTTCAACAGATATATTTGTGTCTGAAAAATCAGGGAGACACTATTATTATTTTTATACAGGAAAAAATGCCAAAAACAGGATAATAGAGATGTTTTACCGTGGAACATCAAAACCACAGTAATAAGTTATTGGTGTATACCAGGCTTTTTAAAATATATATATTTGCGGCTGAACAGTGAGCGACACACTCAAACTGTTTTTTTTAGATACAAATGGCCCAAAAGTGGATAATACAGAGGTTTGTACCGTGGAACTGCAAAACCACACTTGTATTTCTCGGGCCTACACCAGACTATTTTCAACAGATATATTTGTGTCTGAAAAATCAGGGAGACACTATTTATTTTTTTTTTACAGCAAAAAATGCAAAAAGCAGTATAATAGAGATTTTTTACCGTGGAACAGCAAAAGCACACTTCTGTCTCTCTGGCCTACACCAGACTATTTTCAACAGATATATTTGTGTCTGAAAAATCAGGGAGACACTTATTATTTTTATACAGCAAAAAATGCCAAAAACAGGATAATAGAGATGTTTTACCGTGGAACATCAAAACCACAGTAATAATTTACTGGTGTATACCAGGCTTTTTAAAAAATATATATATATTTGCGGCTGAACAGTGAGCGACACACTCAAACTGTTTTTTTTAGATACAAATGGCCCAAAAGTGGATAATACAGAGGTTTGTACCGTGGAACTGCAAAACCACACTTGTAATTCTCGGGCCTACACCAGACTATTTTCAACAGATATATTTGTGTCTGAAAAATCAGGGAGACACTATTATTATTTTTATACAGCAAAAAATGCCAAAAACAGGATAATAGAGATGTTTTACCGTGGAACATCAAAACCACAGTAATAAGTTATTGGTGTATACCAGGCTTTTTAAAATATATATATTTGCGGCTGAACAGTGAGCGACACACTCAAAATGTTTTTTTTAGATACAAATGGCCCAAAAGTGGATAATACAGAGGTTTGTACCGTGGAACTGCAAAACCACACTTGTATTTCTTGGGCCTACACCAGACTATTTTCAACAGATATATTTGTGTCTGAAAAACCAGGGAGACACTATTTATTTTTTTTTACAGCAAAAAATGCAAAAAGCAGTATAATAGAGATTTTTTACCGTGGAACAGCAAAAGCACACTTCTGTCTCTCTGGCCTACACCAGACTATTTTCAACAGATATATTTGTGTCTGAAAAATCAGGGAGACACTTATTATTTTTATACAGCAAAAAATGCCAAAAACAGGATAATAGAGATGTTTTACCGTGGAACATCAAAACCACAGTAATAATTTACTGGTGTATACCAGGCTTTTTAAAAAATATATATATATATTTGCGGCTGAACAGTGAGCGACACACTCAAGCTGTTTTCTTTAGATACAAATGGCCCAAAAGTGGATAATACAGAGGTTTGTACCGTGGAACTGCAAAACTACACTTGTATTTCTCGGGCCTACACCAGACTATTTTCAACAGATATATTTGTGTCTGACAAATCAGGGAGACACTATTTTTTTTTTTTTACAGCAAAAAATGCAAAAAGCAGGATAATAGAGATTTTTTTCCGTGGAACAGCAAAAGCACACTTCGGTCTCTCTGGCCTACACCAGACTATTTTCAACAGATATATTTGTGTCTGAAAAATCAGGGAGACACTATTATTATTTTTATACAGGAAAAAATGCCAAAAACAGGATAATAGAGATGTTTTACCGTGGAACATCAAAACCACAGTAATAAGTTATTGGTGTATACCAGGCTTTTTAAAATATATATATTTGCGGCTGAACAGTGAGCGACACACTCAAACTGTTTTTTTTAGATACAAATGGCCCAAAAGTGGATAATACAGAGGTTTGTACCGTGGAACTGCAAAACCACACTTGTATTTCTCGGGCCTACACCAGACTATTTTCAACAGATATATTTGTGTCTGAAAAATCAGGGAGACACTATTTATTTTTTTTTTACAGCAAAAAATGCAAAAAGCAGTATAATAGAGATTTTTTACCGTGGAACAGCAAAAGCACACTTCTGTCTCTCTGGCCTACACCAGACTATTTTCAACAGATATATTTGTGTCTGAAAAATCAGGGAGACACTTATTATTTTTATACAGCAAAAAATGCCAAAAACAGGATAATAGAGATGTTTTACCGTGGAACATCAAAACCACAGTAATAATTTACTGGTGTATACCAGGCTTTTTAAAAAATATATATATATTTGCGGCTGAACAGTGAGCGACACACTCAAACTGTTTTTTTTAGATACAAATGGCCCAAAAGTGGATAATACAGAGGTTTGTACCGTGGAACTGCAAAACCACACTTGTAATTCTCGGGCCTACACCAGACTATTTTCAACAGATATATTTGTGTCTGAAAAATCAGGGAGACACTATTATTATTTTTATACAGCAAAAAATGCCAAAAACAGGATAATAGAGATGTTTTACCGTGGAACATCAAAACCACAGTAATAATCTATTGGTGTATACCAGGATTTTTAAAATATATATATATTTGCGGCTGAACAGTGAGCGATACACTCAAACAGTTTTTTTTAGATACAAATGGCCCAAAAGTGGATAATACAGAGGTTTGTACCGTGGAACTGCAAAACCACACTTGTATTTCTCGGGCCTACACCAGACTATTTTCAACAGATATATTTGTGTCTGAAAAATCAGGGAGACACTATTTATTTTTTTTTTACAGCAAAAAATGCAAAAAGCAGTATAATAGAGATTTTTTACCGTGGAACAGCAAAAGCACACTTCTGTCTCTCTGGCCTACACCAGACTATTTTCAACAGATATATTTGTGTCTGAAAAATCAGGGAGACACTTATTATTTTTATACAGCAAAAAATGCCAAAAACAGGATAATAGAGATGTTTTACCGTGGAATATCAAAACCACAGTAATAATTTACTGGTGTATACCAGGCTTTTTAAAAAATATATATATATTTGCGGCTGAACAGTGAGCGACACACTCAAACTGTTTTTTTTAGATACAAATGGCCCAAAAGTGGATAATACAGAGGTTTGTACCGTGGAACTGCAAAACCACACTTGTATTTCTCGGGCCTACACCAGACTGTTTTCAACAGATATATTTGTGTCTGAAAAATCAGGGAGACACTATTTATTTTTTTTTTACAGCAAAAAATGCAAAAAGCAGGAAAAATAGAGATTTTTTTACCGTGGAACAGCAAAAGCACACTTCTGTCTCTCTGGCCTACACCAGACTATTTTCAACAGATATATTTGTGTCTGAAAAATCAGGGAGACACTATTATTATTTTTATACAGCAAAAAATGCCAAAAACAGGATAATAGAGATGTTTTACCGTGGAACATCAAAACCACAGTAATAATCTATTGGTGTATACCAGGCTTTTAAAAATATATATATATTTGCGGCTGAACAGTGAGCGATACACTCAAACAGTTTTTTTTAGATACAAATGGCCCAAAAGTGGATAATACAGAGGTTTGTACCGTGGAACTGCAAAACCACACTTGTATTTCTCGGGCCTACACCAGACTATTTTCAACAGATATATTTGTGTCTGAAAAATCAGGGAGACACTATTTATTTTTTTTTTACAGCAAAAAATGCAAAAAGCAGTATAATAGAGATTTTTTACCGTGGAACAGCAAAAGCACACTTCTGTCTCTCTGGCCTACACCAGACTATTTTCAACAGATATATTTGTGTCTGAAAAATCAGGGAGACACTTATTATTTTTATACAGCAAAAAATGCCAAAAACAGGATAATAGAGATGTTTTACCGTGGAATATCAAAACCACAGTAATAATTTACTGGTGTATACCAGGCTTTTTAAAAAATATATATATATTTGCGGCTGAACAGTGAGCGACACACTCAAACTGTTTTTTTTAGATACAAATGGCCCAAAAGTGGATAATACAGAGGTTTGTACCGTGGAACTGCAAAACCACACTTGTATTTCTCGGGCCTACACCAGACTGTTTTCAACAGATATATTTGTGTCTGAAAAATCAGGGAGACACTATTTTTTTTTTTTTACATCAAAAAATGCAAAAAGCAGGAAAAATAGAGATTTTTTTACCGTGGAACAGCAAAAGCACACTTCTGTCTCTCTGGCCTACACCAGACTATTTTCAACAGATATATTTGTGTCTGAAAAATCAGGGAGACACTATTATTATTTTTATACAGCAAAAAATGCCAAAAACAGGATAATAGAGATGTTTTACCGTGGAACATCAAAACCACAGTAATAATTTATTGGTGTATACCAGGCTTTTTAAAATATATATATATTTGCGGCTGAACAGTGAGCGACACACTCAAACTGTTTTTTTTAGATACAAATGGCCCAAAAGTGGATAATACAGAGGTTTGTACCGTGGAACTGCAAAACCACACTTGTATTTCTCGGGCCTACACCAGACTATTTTCAACAGATATATTTGTGTCTGAAAAATCAGGGAGACAATATTTTTTTTCTTTACAGCAAAAAATGCAAAAAGCAGGATAAATAGAGATTTTTTACCGTGGAACAGCAAAAGCACACTTCTGTCTCTCTGGCCTACACCAGACTATTTTCAACAGATATATTTGTGTCTGAAAAATCAGGGAGACACTATTATTATTTTTATACAGCAAAAAATGCCAAAAACAGGATAATAGAGATGTTTTACCGTGGAACATCAAAACCACAGTAATAAGTTATTGGTGTATACCAGGCTTTTTAAAATATATATATTTGCGGCTGAACAGTGAGCGACACACTCAAAATGTTTTTTTTAGATACAAATGGCCCAAAAGTGGATAATACAGAGGTTTGTACCGTGGAACTGCAAAACCACACTTGTATTTCTCGGGCCTACACCAGACTATTTTCAACAGATATATTTGTGTCTGAAAAATCAGGGAGACACTATTTATTTTTTTTTACAGCAAAAAATGCAAAAAGCAGTATAATAGAGATTTTTTACCGTGGAACAGCAAAAGCACACTTCTGTCTCTCTGGCCTACACCAGACTATTTTCAACAGATATATTTGTGTCTGAAAAATCAGGGAGACACTTATTATTTTTATACAGCAAAAAATGCCAAAAACAGGATAATAGAGATGTTTTACCGTGGAACATCAAAACCACAGTAATAATTTACTGGTGTATACCAGGCTTTTTAAAAAATATATATATATTTGCGGCTGAACAGTGAGCGACACACTCAAACTGTTTTTTTTAGATACAAATGGCCCAAAAGTGGATAATACAGAGGTTTGTACCGTGGAACTGCAAAACCACACTTGTAATTCTCGGGCCTACACCAGACTATTTTCAACAGATATATTTGTGTCTGAAAAATCAGGGAGACACTATTATTATTTTTATACAGCAAAAAATGACAAAAACAGGAAAATAGAGATGTTTTACCGTGGAACATCAAAACCACAGTAATAATTTATTGGTGTATACCAGGCTTTTTAAAATATATATATATTTGCGGCTGAACAGTGAGCGATACACTCAAACTGTTTTTTTTAGATACAAATGGCCCAAAAGTGGATAATACAGAGGTTTGTACCGTGGAACTGAAAAACCACACTTGTATTTCTCGGGCCTACACCAGACTATTTTCAACAGATATATTTGTGTCTGAAAAATCAGGGAGACACTATTTATTTTTTTTTTACAGCAAAAAATGCAAAAAGCAGTATAATAGAGATTTTTTACCGTGGAACAGCAAAAGCACACTTCTGTCTCTATGGCCTACACCAGACTATTTTCAACAGATATATTTGTGTCTGAAAAATCAGGGAGACACTTATTATTTTTATACAGCAAAAAATGCCAAAAACAGGATAATAGAGATGTTTTACCGTGGAACATCAAAACCACAGTAATAATTTACTGGTGTATACCAGGCTTTTTAAAAAATATATATATATTTGCGGCTGAACAGTGAGCGACACACTCAAACTGTTTTTTTTAGATACAAATGGCCCAAAATTGGATAATACAGAGGTTTGTACCGTGGAACTGCAAAACCACACTTGTAATTCTCGGGCCTACACCAGGCTGTTTTCAACAGATATATTTGTGTCTGAAAAATCAGGGAGACACTATTTTTTTTTTTTTACATCAAAAAATGCAAAAAGCAGGATAAATAGAGATTTTTTTACCGTGGAACAGCAAAAGCACACTTCTGTCTCTCTGGCCTACACCAGACTATTTTCAACAGATATATTTGTGTCTGAAAAATCAGGGAGACACTATTATTATTTTTATACAGCAAAAAATGCCAAAAACAGGATAATAGAGATGTTTTACCGTGGAACATCAAAACCACAGTAATAATTTATTGGTGTATACCAGGCTTTTTAAAATATATATATATTTGCGGCTGAACAGTGAGCGACACACTCAAACTGTTTTTTTTAGATACAAATGGCCCAAAAGTGGATAATACAGAGGTTTGTACCGTGGAACTGCAAAACCACACTTGTATTTCTCGGGCCTACACCAGACTATTTTCAACAGATATATTTGTGTCTGAAAAATCAGGGAGACAATATTTTTTTTCTTTACAGCAAAAAATGCAAAAAGCAGGATAAATAGAGATTTTTTACCATGGAACAGCAAAAGCACACTTCTGTCTCTCTGGCCTACACCAGACTATTTTCAACAGATATATTTGTGTCTGAAAAATCAGGGAGACACTTATTATTTTTATACAGCAAAAAATGCCAAAAACAGGATAATAGAGATGTTTTACCGTGGAACATCAAAACCACAGTAATAATTTACTGGTGTATACCAGGCTTTTTAAAAAATATATATATATTTGCGGCTGAACAGTGAGCGACACACTCAAACTGTTTTTTTTAGATACAAATGGCCCAAAAGTGGATAATACAGAGGTTTGTACCGTGGAACTGCAAAACCACACTTGTAATTCTCGGGCCTACACCAGACTATTTTCAACAGATATATTTGTGTCTGAAAAATCAGGGAGACACTATTATTATTTTTATACAGCAAAAAATGCCAAAAACAGGATAATAGAGATGTTTTACCGTGGAACATCAAAACCACAGTAATAATTTATTGGTGTATACCAGGCTTTTTAAAATATATATATATTTGCGGCTGAACAGTGAGCGATACACTCAAACTGTTTTTTTTAGATACAAATGGCCCAAAAGTGGATAATACAGAGGTTTGTACCGTGGAACTGCAAAACCACACTTGTATTTCTCGGGCCTACACCAGACTATTTTCAACAGATATATTTGTGTCTGAAAAATCAGGGAGACACTATTTATTTTTTTTTTACAGCAAAAAATGCAAAAAGCAGTATAATAGAGATTTTTTACCGTGGAACAGCAAAAGCACACTTCTGTCTCTATGGCCTACACCAGACTATTTTCAACAGATATATTTGTGTCTGAAAAATCAGGGAGACACTTATTATTTTTATACAGCAAAAAATGCCAAAAACAGGATAATAGAGATGTTTTACCGTGGAACATCAAAACCACAGTAATAATTTACTGGTGTATACCAGGCTTTTTAAAAAATATATATATATTTGCGGCTGAACAGTGAGCGACACACTCAAACTGTTTTTTTTAGATACAAATGGCCCAAAAGTGGATAATACAGAGGTTTGTACCGTGGAACTGCAAAACCACACTTGTATTTCTCGGGCCTACACCAGACTATTTTCAACAGATATATTTGTGTCTGAAAAATCAGGGAGACACTACTTATTTTTTTTTTACAGCAAAAAATGCAAAAAGCAGTATGATAGAGATTTTTTACCGTGGAACAGCAAAAGCACACTTCTGTCTCTCTGGCCTACACCAGACTATTTTCAACAGATATATTTGTGTCTGAAAAATTAGGGAGACTCTTATTATTTTTATACAGCAAAAAATGCCAAAAACAGGATAATAGAGATGTTTTACCGTGGAATATCAAAACCACAGTAATAATTTACTGGTGTATACCAGGCTTTTTAAAAAATATATATATATTTGCGGCTGAACAGTGAGCGACACACTCAAACTGTTTTTGTTAGATACAAATGGCCCAAAAGTGGATAATACAGAGGTTTGTACCGTGGAACTGCAAAACCACACTTGTATTTCTCGGGCCTACACCAGACTATTTTCAACAGATATATTTGAGTCTGAAAAATCAGGGAGACACTATTTTTTTTTTTTTACATCAAAAAATGCAAAAAGCAGGATAAATAGAGATTTTTTACCGTGAAACAGCAAAAGCACACTTCTGTCTCTCTGGCCTACACCAGACTATTTTCAACAGATATATTTGTGTCTGAAAAATCAGGGAGACACTATTATTATTTTTATACAGCAAAAAATGCCAAAAACAGGATAATAGAGATGTTTTACCGTGGAACATCAAAACCACAGTAATAATTTATTGGTGTATACCAGGCTTTTTAAAATATATATATATTTGCGGCTGAACAGTGAGCGACACACTCAAACTGTTTTTTTTAGATACAAATGGCCCAAAAGTGGATAATACAGAGGTTTGTACCGTGGAACTGCAAAACCACACTTGTATTTCTCGGGCCTACACCAGACTATTTTCAACAGATATATTTGTGTCTGAAAAATCAGGGAGACAATATTTTTTTTCTTTACAGCAAAAAATGCAAAAAGCAGGATAAATAGAGATTTTTTACCGTGGAACAGCAAAAGCACACTTCTGTCTCTCTGGCCTACACCAGACTATTTTCAACAGATATATTTGTGTCTGAAAAATCAGGGAGACACTATTATTATTTTTATACAGCAAAAAATGCCAAAAACAGGATAATAGAGATGTTTTACCGTGGAACATCAAAACCACAGTAATAATTTACTGGTGTATACCAGGCTTTTTAAAAAATATATATATATTTGCGGCTGAACAGTGAGCGACACACTCAAACTGTTTTTTTTAGATACAAATGGCCCAAAAGTGGATAATACAGAGGTTTGTACCGTGGAACTGCAAAACCACACTTGTAATTCTCGGGCCTACACCAGACTATTTTCAACAGATATATTTGTGTCTGAAAAATCAGGGAGACACTATTATTATTTTTATACAGCAAAAAATGACAAAAACAGGAAAATAGAGATGTTTTACCGTGGAACATCAAAACCACAGTAATAATTTATTGGTGTATACCAGGCTTTTTAAAATATATATATATTTGCGGCTGAACAGTGAGCGATACACTCAAACTGTTTTTTTTAGATACAAATGGCCCAAAAGTGGATAATACAGAGGTTTGTACCGTGGAACTGAAAAACCACACTTGTATTTCTCGGGCCTACACCAGACTATTTTCAACAGATATATTTGTGTCTGAAAAATCAGGGAGACACTATTTATTTTTTTTTTACAGCAAAAAATGCAAAAAGCAGTATAATAGAGATTTTTTACCGTGGAACAGCAAAAGCACACTTCTGTCTCTATGGCCTACACCAGACTATTTTCAACAGATATATTTGTGTCTGAAAAATCAGGGAGACACTTATTATTTTTATACAGCAAAAAATGCCAAAAACAGGATAATAGAGATGTTTTACCGTGGAACATCAAAACCACAGTAATAATTTACTGGTGTATACCAGGCTTTTTAAAAAATATATATATATTTGCGGCTGAACAGTGAGCGACACACTCAAACTGTTTTTTTTAGATACAAATGGCCCAAAAGTGGATAATACAGAGGTTTGTACCGTGGAACTGCAAAACCACACTTGTAATTCTCGGGCCTACACCAGGCTGTTTTCAACAGATATATTTGTGTCTGAAAAATCAGGGAGACACTATTTTTTTTTTTTTACATCAAAAAATGCAAAAAGCAGGATAAATAGAGATTTTTTTACCGTGGAACAGCAAAAGCACACTTCTGTCTCTCTGGCCTACACCAGACTATTTTCAACAGATATATTTGTGTCTGAAAAATCAGGGAGACACTATTATTATTTTTATACAGCAAAAAATGCCAAAAACAGGATAATAGAGATGTTTTACCGTGGAACATCAAAACCACAGTAATAATTTATTGGTGTATACCAGGCTTTTTAAAATATATATATATTTGCGGCTGAACAGTGAGCGACACACTCAAACTGTTTTTTTTAGATACAAATGGCCCAAAAGTGGATAATACAGAGGTTTGTACCGTGGAACTGCAAAACCACACTTGTATTTCTCGGGCCTACACCAGACTATTTTCAACAGATATATTTGTGTCTGAAAAATCAGGGAGACAATATTTTTTTTCTTTACAGCAAAAAATGCAAAAAGCAGGATAAATAGAGATTTTTTACCATGGAACAGCAAAAGCACACTTCTGTCTCTCTGGCCTACACCAGACTATTTTCAACAGATATATTTGTGTCTGAAAAATCAGGGAGACACTTATTATTTTTATACAGCAAAAAATGCCAAAAACAGGATAATAGAGATGTTTTACCGTGGAACATCAAAACCACAGTAATAATTTACTGGTGTATACCAGGCTTTTTAAAAAATATATATATATTTGCGGCTGAACAGTGAGCGACACACTCAAACTGTTTTTTTTAGATACAAATGGCCCAAAAGTGGATAATACAGAGGTTTGTACCGTGGAACTGCAAAACCACACTTGTAATTCTCGGGCCTACACCAGACTATTTTCAACAGATATATTTGTGTCTGAAAAATCAGGGAGACACTATTATTATTTTTATACAGCAAAAAATGCCAAAAACAGGATAATAGAGATGTTTTACCGTGGAACATCAAAACCACAGTAATAATTTATTGGTGTATACCAGGCTTTTTAAAATATATATATATTTGCGGCTGAACAGTGAGCGATACACTCAAACTGTTTTTTTTAGATACAAATGGCCCAAAAGTGGATAATACAGAGGTTTGTACCGTGGAACTGCAAAACCACACTTGTATTTCTCGGGCCTACACCAGACTATTTTCAACAGATATATTTGTGTCTGAAAAATCAGGGAGACACTATTTATTTTTTTTTTACAGCAAAAAATGCAAAAAGCAGTATAATAGAGATTTTTTACCGTGGAACAGCAAAAGCACACTTCTGTCTCTATGGCCTACACCAGACTATTTTCAACAGATATATTTGTGTCTGAAAAATCAGGGAGACACTTATTATTTTTATACAGCAAAAAATGCCAAAAACAGGATAATAGAGATGTTTTACCGTGGAACATCAAAACCACAGTAATAATTTACTGGTGTATACCAGGCTTTTTAAAAAATATATATATATTTGCGGCTGAACAGTGAGCGACACACTCAAACTGTTTTTTTTAGATACAAATGGCCCAAAAGTGGATAATACAGAGGTTTGTACCGTGGAACTGCAAAACCACAATTGTATTTCTCGGGCCTACACCAGACTATTTTCAACAGATATATTTGTGTCTGAAAAATCAGGGAGACACTACTTATTTTTTTTTTACAGCAAAAAATGCAAAAAGCAGTATGATAGAGATTTTTTACCGTGGAACAGCAAAAGCACACTTCTGTCTCTCTGGCCTACACCAGACTATTTTCAACAGATATATTTGTGTCTGAAAAATTAGGGAGACTCTTATTATTTTTATACAGCAAAAAATGCCAAAAACAGGATAATAGAGATGTTTTACCGTGGAATATCAAAACCACAGTAATAATTTACTGGTGTATACCAGGCTTTTTAAAAAATATATATATATTTGCGGCTGAACAGTGAGCGACACACTCAAACTGTTTTTTTTAGATACAAATGGCCCAAAAGTGGATAATACAGAGGTTTGTACCGTGGAACTGCAAAACCACACTTGTATTTCTCGGGCCTACACCAGACTATTTTCAACAGATATATTTGAGTCTGAAAAATCAGGGAGACACTATTTTTTTTTTTTTACATCAAAAAATGCAAAAAGCAGGATAAATAGAGATTTTTTACCGTGAAACAGCAAAAGCACACTTCTGTCTCTCTGGCCTACACCAGACTATTTTCAACAGATATATTTGTGTCTGAAAAATCAGGGAGACACTATTATTATTTTTATACAGCAAAAAATGCCAAAAACAGGATAATAGAGATGTTTTACCGTGGAACATCAAAACCACAGTAATAATTTATTGGTGTATACCAGGCTTTTTAAAATATATATATATTTGCGGCTGAACAGTGAGCGACACACTCAAACTGTTTTTTTTAGATACAAATGGCCCAAAAGTGGATAATACAGAGGTTTGTACCGTGGAACTGCAAAACCACACTTGTATTTCTCGGGCCTACACCAGACTATTTTCAACAGATATATTTGTGTCTGAAAAATCAGGGAGACAATATTTTTTTTCTTTACAGCAAAAAATGCAAAAAGCAGGATAAATAGAGATTTTTTACCGTGGAACAGCAAAAGCACACTTCTGTCTCTCTGGCCTACACCAGACTATTTTCAACAGATATATTTGTGTCTGAAAAATCAGGGAGACACTATTATTATTTTTATACAGCAAAAAATGCCAAAAACAGGATAATAGAGATGTTTTACCGTGGAACATCAAAACCACAGTAATAAGTTATTGGTGTATACCAGGCTTTTTAAAATATATATATTTGCGGCTGAACAGTGAGCGACACACTCAAACTGTTTTTTTTAGATACAAATGGCCCAAAAGTGGATAATACAGAGGTTTGCACCGTGGAACTGCAAAACCACACTTGTATTTCTCGGGCCTACACCAGACTATTTTCAACAGATATATTTGTGTCTGAAAAATCAGGAAGACACTATTTATTTTTTTTTTACAGCAAAAAATGCAAAAAGCAGTATAATAGAGATTTTTTACCGTGGAACAGCAAAAGCACACTTCTGTCTCTCTGGCCTACACCAGACTATTTTCAACAGATATATTTGTGTCTGAAAAATCAGGGAGACACTTATTATTTTTATACAGCAAAAAATGCCAAAAACAGGATAATAGAGATGTTTTACCGTGGAACATCAAAACCACAGTAATAATTTACTGGTGTATACCAGGCTTTTTAAAAAATATATATATATTTGCGGCTGAACAGTGAGCGACACACTCAAACTGTTTTTTTTAGATACAAATGGCCCAAAAGTGGATAATACAGAGGTTTGTACCGTGGAACTGCAAAACCACACTTGTATTTCTCGGGCCTACACCAGACTATTTTCAACAGATATATTTGTGTCTGAAAAATCAGGGAGACACTATTTTTTTTTTTTTACATCAAAAAATGCAAAAAGCAGGATAAATAGAGATTTTTTTACCGTGGAACAGCAAAAGCACACTTCTGTCTCTCTGGCCTACACCAGACTATTTTCAACAGATATATTTGTGTCTGAAAAATCAGGGAGACACTATTATTATTTTTATACAGCAAAAAATGCCAAAAACAGGATAATAGAGATGTTTCACCGTGGAACATCAAAACCACAGTAATAATTTACTGGTGTATACCAGGCTTTTTAAAAAATATATATATATTTGCGGCTGAACAGTGAGCGACACACTCAAACTGTTTTTTTTAGATACAAATGGCCCAAAAGTGGATAATACAGAGGTTTGTACCGTGGAACTGCAAAACCACACTTGTAATTCTCGGGCCTACACCAGACTGTTTTCAACAGATATATTTGTGTCTGAAAAATCAGGGAGACACTATTTTTTTTTTTTTACATCAAAAAATGCAAAAAGCAGGATAAATAGAGATTTTTTTACCGTGGAACAGCAAAAGCACACTTCTGTCTCTCTGGCCTACACCAGACTATTTTCAACAGATATATTTGTGTCTGAAAAATCAGGGAGACACTATTATTATTTTTATACAGCAAAAAATGCCAAAAACAGGATAATAGAGATGTTTTACCGTGGAACATCAAAACCACAGTAATAATTTATTGGTGTATACCAGGCTTTTTAAAATATATATATATTTGCGGCTGAACAGTGAGCGATACACTCAAACTGTTTTTTTTAGATACAAATGGCCCAAAAGTGGATAATACAGAGGTTTGTACCGTGGAACTGCAAAACCACACTTGTATTTCTCGGGCCTACACCAGACTATTTTCAACAGATATATTTGTGTCTGAAAAATCAGGGAGACACTATTTATTTTTTTTTTACATCAAAAAATGCAAAAAGCAGTATAATAGAGATTTTTTACCGTGGAACAGCAAAAGCACACTTCTGTCTCTATGGCCTACACCAGACTATTTTCAACAGATATATTTGTGTCTGAAAAATCAGGGAGACACTTATTATTTTTATACAGCAAAAAATGCCAAAAACAGGATAATAGAGATGTTTTACCGTGGAACATCAAAACCACAGTAATAATTTACTGGTGTATACCAGGCTTTTTAAAAAATATATATATATTTGCGGCTGAACAGTGAGCGACACACTCAAACTGTTTTTTTTAGATACAAATGGCCCAAAAGTGGATAATACAGAGGTTTGTACCGTGGAACTGCAAAACCACACTTGTAATTCTCGGGCCTACACCAGACTGTTTTCAACAGATATATTTGTGTCTGAAAAATCAGGGAGACAATATTTTTTTTCTTTACAGCAAAAAATGCAAAAAGCAGGATAAATAGAGATTTTTTACCGTGGAACAGCAAAAGCACACTTCTGTCTCTCTGGCCTACACCAGACTATTTTCAACAGATATATTTGTGTCTGAAAAATCAGGGAGACACTTATTATTTTTATACAGCAAAAAATGCCAAAAACAGGATAATAGAGATGTTTTACCGTGGAATATCAAAACCACAGTAATAATTTACTGGTGTATACCAGGCTTTTTAAAAAATATATATATATTTGCGGCTGAACAGTGAGCGACACACTCAAACTGTTTTTTTTAGATACAAATGGCCCAAAAGTGGATAATACAGAGGTTTGTACCGTGGAACTGCAAAACCACACTTGTATTTCTCGGGCCTACACCAGACTATTTTCAACAGATATATTTGTGTCTGAAAAATCAGGGAGACACTATTTTTTTTTTTTTACATCAAAAAATGCAAAAAGCAGGATAAATAGAGATTTTTTTACCGTGGAACAGGAAAAGCACACTTCTGTCTCTCTGGCCTACACCAGACTATTTTCAACAGATATATTTGTGTCTGAAAAATCAGGGAGACACTATTATTATTTTTATACAGCAAAAAATGCCAAAAACAGGATAATAGAGATGTTTTACCGTGGAACATCAAAACCACAGTAATAATTTATTGGTGTATACCAGGCTTTTTAAAATATATATATATTTGCGGCTGAACAGTGAGCGACACACTCAAACTGTTTTTTTTAGATACAAATGGCCCAAAAGTGGATAATACAGAGGTTTGTACCGTGGAACTGCAAAACCACACTTGTATTTCTCGGGCCTACACCAGACTATTTTCAACAGATATATTTGTGTCTGAAAAATCAGGGAGACAATATTTTTTTTCTTTACAGCAAAAAATGCAAAAAGCAGGATAAATAGAGATTTTTTACCGTGGAACAGCAAAAGCACACTTCTGTCTCTCTGGCCTACACCAGACTATTTTCAACAGATATATTTGTGTCTGAAAAATCAGGGAGACACTATTATTATTTTTATACAGCAAAAAATGCCAAAAACAGGATAATAGAGATGTTTTACCGTGGAACATCAAAACCACAGTAATAAGTTATTGGTGTATACCAGGCTTTTTAAAATATATATATTTGCGGCTGAACAGTGAGCGACACACTCAAAATGTTTTTTTTAGATACAAATGGCCCAAAAGTGGATAATACAGAGGTTTGTACCGTGGAACTGCAAAACCACACTTGTATTTCTCGGGCCTACACCAGACTATTTTCAACAGATATATTTGTGTCTGAAAAATCAGGGAGACACTATTTATTTTTTTTTACAGCAAAAAATGCAAAAAGCAGTATAATAGAGATTTTTTACCGTGGAACAGCAAAAGCACACTTCTGTCTCTCTGGCCTACACCAGACTATTTTCAACAGATATATTTGTGTCTGAAAAATCAGGGAGACACTTATTATTTTTATACAGCAAAAAATGCCAAAAACAGGATAATAGAGATGTTTTACCGTGGAACATCAAAACCACAGTAATAATTTACTGGTGTATACCAGGCTTTTTAAAAAATATATATATATTTGCGGCTGAACAGTGAGCGACACACTCAAACTGTTTTTTTTAGATACAAATGGCCCAAAAGTGGATAATACAGAGGTTTGTACCGTGGAACTGCAAAACCACACTTGTAATTCTCGGGCCTACACCAGACTATTTTCAACAGATATATTTGTGTCTGAAAAATCAGGGAGACACTATTATTATTTTTATACAGCAAAAAATGCCAAAAACAGGATAATAGAGATGTTTTACCGTGGAACATCAAAACCACAGTAATAATTTATTGGTGTATACCAGGCTTTTTAAAATATATATATATTTGCGGCTGAACAGTGAGCGATACACTCAAACTGTTTTTTTTAGATACAAATGGCCCAAAAGTGGATAATACAGAGGTTTGTACCGTGGAACTGCAAAACCACACTTGTATTTCTCGGGCCTACACCAGACTATTTTCAACAGATATATTTGTGTCTGAAAAATCAGGGAGACACTATTTATTTTTTTTTTACAGCAAAAAATGCAAAAAGCAGTATAATAGAGATTTTTTACCGTGGAACAGCAAAAGCACACTTCTGTCTCTATGGCCTACACCAGACTATTTTCAACAGATATATTTGTGTCTGAAAAATCAGGGAGACACTTATTATTTTTATACAGCAAAAAATGCCAAAAACAGGATAATAGAGATGTTTTACCGTGGAACATCAAAACCACAGTAATAATTTACTGGTGTATACCAGGCTTTTTAAAAAATATATATATATTTGCGGCTGAACAGTGAGCGACACACTCAAACTGTTTTTTTTAGATACAAATGGCCCAAAAGTGGATAATACAGAGGTTTGTACCGTGGAACTGCAAAACCACACTTGTATTTCTCGGGCCTACACCAGACTATTTTCAACAGATATATTTGTGTCTGAAAAATCAGGGAGACACTACTTATTTTTTTTTTACAGCAAAAAATGCAAAAAGCAGTATGATAGAGATTTTTTACCGTGGAACAGCAAAAGCACACTTCTGTCTCTCTGGCCTACACCAGACTATTTTCAACAGATATATTTGTGTCTGAAAAATTAGGGAGACTCTTATTATTTTTATACAGCAAAAAATGCCAAAAACAAGATAATAGAGATGTTTTACCGTGGAATATCAAAACCACAGTAATAATTTACTGGTGTATACCAGGCTTTTTAAAAAATATATATATATTTGCGGCTGAACAGTGAGCGACACACTCAAACTGTTTTTTTTAGATACAAATGGCCCAAAAGTGGATAATACAGAGGTTTGTACCGTGGAACTGCAAAACCACACTTGTATTTCTCGGGCCTACACCAGACTATTTTCAACAGATATATTTGAGTCTGAAAAATCAGGGAGACACTATTTTTTTTTTTTTACATCAAAAAATGCAAAAAGCAGGATAAATAGAGATTTTTTACCGTGGAACAGCAAAAGCACACTTCTGTCTCTCTGGCCTACACCAGACTATTTTCAACAGATATATTTGTGTCTGAAAAATCAGGGAGACACTATTATTATTTTTATACAGCAAAAAATGCCAAAAACAGGATAATAGAGATGTTTTACCGTGGAACATCAAAACCACAGTAATAATTTATTGGTGTATACCAGGCTTTTTAAAATATATATATATTTGCGGCTGAACAGTGAGCGACACACTCAAACTGTTTTTTTTAGATACAAATGGCCCAAAAGTGGATAATACAGAGGTTTGTACCGTGGAACTGCAAAACCACACTTGTATTTCTCGGGCCTACACCAGACTATTTTCAACAGATATATTTGTGTCTGAAAAATCAGGGAGACAATATTTTTTTTCTTTACAGCAAAAAATGCAAAAAGCAGGATAAATAGAGATTTTTTACCGTGGAACAGCAAAAGCACACTTCTGTCTCTCTGGCCTACACCAGACTATTTTCAACAGATATATTTGTGTCTGAAAAATCAGGGAGACACTTATTATTTTTATACAGCAAAAAATGCCAAAAACAGGATAATAGAGATGTTTTACCGTGGAACATCAAAACCACAGTAATAATTTACTGGTGTATACCAGGCTTTTTAAAAAATATATATATATTTGCGGCTGAACAGTGAGCGACACACTCAAACTGTTTTTTTTAGATACAAATGGCCCAAAAGTGGATAATACAGAGGTTTGTACCGTGGAACTGCAAAACCACACTTGTAATTCTCGGGCCTACACCAGACTATTTTCAACAGATATATTTGTGTCTGAAAAATCAGGGAGACACTATTATTATTTTTATACAGCAAAAAATGCCAAAAACAGGATAATAGAGATGTTTTACCGTGGAACATCAAAACCACAGTAATAATTTATTGGTGTATACCAGGCTTTTTAAAATATATATATATTTGCGGCTGAACAGTGAGCGATACACTCAAACTGTTTTTTTTAGATACAAATGGCCCAAAAGTGGATAATACAGAGGTTTGTACCGTGGAACTGCAAAACCACACTTGTATTTCTCGGGCCTACACCAGACTATTTTCAACAGATATATTTGTGTCTGAAAAATCAGGGAGACACTATTTATTTTTTTTTTACAGCAAAAAATGCAAAAAGCAGTATAATAGAGATTTTTTACCGTGGAACAGCAAAAGCACACTTCTGTCTCTATGGCCTACACCAGACTATTTTCAACAGATATATTTGTGTCTGAAAAATCAGGGAGACACTTATTATTTTTATACAGCAAAAAATGCCAAAAACAGGATAATAGAGATGTTTTACCGTGGAACATCAAAACCACAGTAATAATTTACTGGTGTATACCAGGCTTTTTAAAAAATATATATATATTTGCGGCTGAACAGTGAGCGACACACTCAAACTGTTTTTTTTAGATACAAATGGCCCAAAAGTGGATAATACAGAGGTTTGTACCGTGGAACTGCAAAACCACACTTGTATTTCTCGGGCCTACACCAGACTATTTTCAACAGATATATTTGTGTCTGAAAAATCAGGGAGACACTACTTATTTTTTTTTTACAGCAAAAAATGCAAAAAGCAGTATGATAGAGATTTTTTACCGTGGAACAGCAAAAGCACACTTCTGTCTCTCTGGCCTACACCAGACTATTTTCAACAGATATATTTGTGTCTGAAAAATTAGGGAGACTCTTATTATTTTTATACAGCAAAAAATGCCAAAAACAAGATAATAGAGATGTTTTACCGTGGAATATCAAAACCACAGTAATAATTTACTGGTGTATACCAGGCTTTTTAAAAAATATATATATATTTGCGGCTGAACAGTGAGCGACACACTCAAACTGTTTTTTTTAGATACAAATGGCCCAAAAGTGGATAATACAGAGGTTTGTACCGTGGAACTGCAAAACCACACTTGTATTTCTCGGGCCTACACCAGACTATTTTCAACAGATATATTTGAGTCTGAAAAATCAGGGAGACACTATTTTTTTTTTTTTACATCAAAAAATGCAAAAAGCAGGATAAATAGAGATTTTTTACCGTGGAACAGCAAAAGCACACTTCTGTCTCTCTGGCCTACACCAGACTATTTTCAACAGATATATTTGTGTCTGAAAAATCAGGGAGACACTATTATTATTTTTATACAGCAAAAAATGCCAAAAACAGGATAATAGAGATGTTTTACCGTGGAACATCAAAACCACAGTAATAATTTATTGGTGTATACCAGGCTTTTTAAAATATATATATATTTGCGGCTGAACAGTGAGCGACACACTCAAACTGTTTTTTTTAGATACAAATGGCCCAAAAGTGGATAATACAGAGGTTTGTACCGTGGAACTGCAAAACCACACTTGTATTTCTCGGGCCTACACCAGACTATTTTCAACAGATATATTTGTGTCTGAAAAATCAGGGAGACAATATTTTTTTTCTTTACAGCAAAAAATGCAAAAAGCAGGATAAATAGAGATTTTTTACCGTGGAACAGCAAAAGCACACTTCTGTCTCTCTGGCCTACACCAGACTATTTTCAACAGATATATTTGTGTCTGAAAAATCAGGGAGACACTATTATTATTTTTATACAGCAAAAAATGCCAAAAACAGGATAATAGAGATGTTTTACCGTGGAACATCAAAACCACAGTAATAAGTTATTGGTGTATACCAGGCTTTTTAAAATATATATATTTGCGGCTGAACAGTGAGCGACACACTCAAACTGTTTTTTTTAGATACAAATGGCCCAAAAGTGGATAATACAGAGGTTTGTACCGTGGAACTGCAAAACCACACTTGTATTTCTCGGGCCTACACCAGACTATTTTCAACAGATATATTTGTGTCTGAAAAATCAGGAAGACACTATTTATTTTTTTTTTACAGCAAAAAATGCAAAAAGCAGTATAATAGAGATTTTTTACCGTGGAACAGCAAAAGCACACTTCTGTCTCTCTGGCCTACACCAGACTATTTTCAACAGATATATTTGTGTCTGAAAAATCAGGGAGACACTATTATTATTTTTATACAGCAAAAAATGCCAAAAACAGGATAATAGAGATGTTTTACAGTGGAACATCAAAACCACAGTAATAATTTACTGGTGTATACCAGGCTTTTTAAAAAATATATATATATTTGCGGCTGAACAGTGAGCGACACACTCAAACTGTTTTTTTTAGATACAAATGGCCCAAAAGTGGATAATACAGAGGTTTGTACCGTGGAACTGCAAAACCACACTTGTAATTCTGGGGCCTACACCAGACTGTTTTCAACAGATATATTTGTGTCTGAAAAATCAGGGAGACACTATTTTTTTTTTTTACATCAAAAAATGCAAAAAGCAGGATAAATAGAGATTTTTTTACCGTGGAACAGCAAAAGCACACTTCTGTCTCTCTGGCCTACACCAGACTATTTTCAACAGATATATTTGTGTCTGAAAAATCAGGGAGACACTATTATTATTTTTATACAGCAAAAAATGCCAAAAACAGGATAATAGAGATGTTTTACCGTGGAACATCAAAACCACAGTAATAATTTATTGGTGTATACCAGGCTTTTTAAAATATATATATATTTGCGGCTGAACAGTGAGCGACACACTCAAACTGATTTTTTTAGATACAAATGGCCCAAAAGTGGATAATACAGAGGTTTGTACCGTGGAACTGCAAAACCACACTTGTATTTCTCGGGCCTACACCAGACTATTTTCAACAGATATATTTGTGTCTGAAAAATCAGGGAGACAATATTTTTTTTCTTTACAGCAAAAAATGCAAAAAGCAGGATAAATAGAGATTTTTTACCGTGGAACAGCAAAAGCACACTTCTGTCTCTCTGGCCTACACCAGACTATTTTCAACAGATATATTTGTGTCTGAAAAATCAGGGAGACACTATTATTATTTTTATACAGCAAAAAATGCCAAAAACAGGATAATAGAGATGTTTTACCGTGGAACATCAAAACCACAGTAATAAGTTATTGGTGTATACCAGGCTTTTTAAAATATATATATTTGCGGCTGAACAGTGAGCGACACACTCAAACTGTTTTTTTTAGATACAAATGGCCCAAAAGTGGATAATACAGAGGTTTGTACCGTGGAACTGCAAAACCACACTTGTATTTCTCGGGCCTACACCAGACTATTTTCAACAGATATATTTGTGTCTGAAAAATCAGGGAGACACTATTTATTTTTTTTTTACAGCAAAAAATGCAAAAAGCAGTATAATAGAGATTTTTTACCGTGGAACAGCAAAAGCACACTTCTGTCTCTCTGGCCTACACCAGACTATTTTCAACAGATATATTTGTGTCTGAAAAATCAGGGAGACACTTATTATTTTTATACAGCAAAAAATGCCAAAAACAGGATAATAGAGATGTTTTACCGTGGAACATCAAAACCACAGTAATAATTTACTGGTGTATACCAGGCTTTTTAAAAAATATATATATATTTGCGGCTGAACAGTGAGCGACACACTCAAACTGTTTTTTTTAGATACAAATGGCCCAAAAGTGGATAATACAGAGGTTTGTACCGTGGAACTGCAAAACCACACTTGTAATTCTCGGGCCTACACCAGACTATTTTCAACAGATATATTTGTGTCTGAAAAATCAGGGAGACACTATTATTATTTTTATACAGCAAAAAATGCCAAAAACAGGATAATAGAGATGTTTTACCGTGGAACATCAAAACCACAGTAATAATTTATTGGTGTATACCAGGCTTTTTAAAATATATATATATTTGCGGCTGAACAGTGAGCGATACACTCAAACTGTTTTTTTTAGATACAAATGGCCCAAAAGTGGATAATACAGAGGTTTGTACCGTGGAACTGCAAAACCACACTTGTATTTCTCGGGCCTACACCAGACTATTTTCAACAGATATATTTGTGTCTGAAAAATCAGGGAGACACTATTTATTTTTTTTTTACAGCAAAAAATGCAAAAAGCAGTATAATAGAGATTTTTTACTGTGGAACAGCAAAAGCACACTTCTGTCTCTATGGCCTACACCAGACTATTTTCAACAGATATATTTGTGTCTGAAAAATCAGGGAGACACTTATTATTTTTATACAGCAAAAAATGCCAAAAACAGGATAATAGAGATGTTTTACCGTGGAACATCAAAACCACAGTAATAATTTACTGGTGTATACCAGGCTTTTTAAAAAATATATATATATTTGCGGCTGAACAGTGAGCGACACACTCAAACTATTTTTTTTAGATACAAATGGCCCAAAAGTGGATAATACAGAGGTTTGTACCGTGGAACTGCAAAACCACACTTGTATTTCTCGGGCCTACACCAGACTATTTTCAACAGATATATTTGTGTCTGAAAAATCAGGGAGACACTACTTATTTTTTTTTTACAGCAAAAAATGCAAAAAGCAGTATGATAGAGATTTTTTACCGTGGAACAGCAAAAGCACACTTCTGTCTCTCTGGCCTACACCAGACTATTTTCAACAGATATATTTGTGTCTGAAAAATTAGGGAGACACTTATTATTTTTATACAGCAAAAAATGCCAAAAACAGGATAATAGAGATGTTTTACCGTGGAATATCAAAACCACAGTAATAATTTACTGGTGTATACCAGGCTTTTTAAAAAATATATATATATTTGCGGCTGAACAGTGAGCGACACACTCAAACTGTTTTTTTTAGATACAAATGGCCAAAAGTGGATAATACAGAGGTTTGTACCGTGGAACTGCAAAACCACACTTGTATTTCTCGGGCCTACACCAGACTATTTTCAACAGATATATTTGAGTCTGAAAAATCAGGGAGACACTATTTTTTTTTTTTTACATCAAAAAATGCAAAAAGCAGGATAAATAGAGATTTTTTACCGTGGAACAGCAAAAGCACACTTCTGTCTCTCTGGCCTACACCAGACTATTTTCAACAGATATATTTGTGTCTGAAAAATCAGGGAGACACTATTATTATTTTTATACAGCAAAAAATGCCAAAAACAGGATAATAGAGATGTTTTACCGTGGAACATCAAAACCACAGTAATAATTTATTGGTGTATACCAGGCTTTTTAAAATATATATATATTTGCGGCTGAACAGTGAGCGACACACTCAAACTGTTTTTTTTAGATACAAATGGCCCAAAAGTGGATAATACAGAGGTTTGTACCGTGGAACTGCAAAACCACACTTGTATTTCTCGGGCCTACACCAGACTATTTTCAACAGATATATTTGTGTCTGAAAAATCAGGGAGACACTATTTATTTTTTTTTTACAGCAAAAAATGCAAAAAGCAGTATAATAGAGATTTTTTACCGTGGAACAGCAAAAGCACACTTCTGTCTCTCTGGCCTACACCAGACTATTTTCAACAGATATATTTGTGTCTGAAAAATCAGGGAGACACTTATTATTTTTATACAGCAAAAAATGCCAAAAACAGGATAATAGAGATGTTTTACCGTGGAACATCAAAACCACAGTAATAATTTACTGGTGTATACCAGGCTTTTTAAAAAATATATATATATTTGCGGCTGAACAGTGAGCGACACACTCAAACTGTTTTTTTTAGATACAAATGGCCCAAAAGTGGACAATACAGAGGTTTGTACCGTGGAACTGCAAAACCACACTTGTAATTCTCGGGCCTACACCAGACTATTTTCAACAGATATATTTGTGTCTGAAAAATCAGGGAGACACTACTTATTTTTTTTTTACAGCAAAAAATGCAAAAAGCAGTATGATAGAGATTTTTTACCGTGGAACAGCAAAAGCACACTTCTGTCTCTCTGGCCTACACCAGACTATTTTCAACAGATATATTTGTGTCTGAAAAATTAGGGAGACTCTTATTATTTTTATACAGCAAAAAATGCCAAAAACAAGATAATAGAGATGTTTTACCGTGGAATATCAAAACCACAGTAATAATTTACTGGTGTATACCAGGCTTTTTAAAAAATATATATATATTTGCGGCTGAACAGTGAGCGACACACTCAAACTGTTTTTTTTAGATACAAATGGCCCAAAAGTGGATAATACAGAGGTTTGTACCGTGGAACTGCAAAACCACACTTGTATTTCTCGGGCCTACACCAGACTATTTTCAACAGATATATTTGAGTCTGAAAAATCAGGGAGACACTATTTTTTTTTTTTTACATCAAAAAATGCAAAAAGCAGGATAAATAGAGATTTTTTACCGTGGAACAGCAAAAGCACACTTCTGTCTCTCTGGCCTACACCAGACTATTTTCAACAGATATATTTGTGTCTGAAAAATCAGGGAGACACTATTATTATTTTTATACAGCAAAAAATGCCAAAAACAGGATAATAGAGATGTTTTACCGTGGAACATCAAAACCACAGTAATAATTTATTGGTGTATACCAGGCTTTTTAAAATATATATATATTTGCGGCTGAACAGTGAGCGACACACTCAAACTGTTTTTTTTAGATACAAATGGCCCAAAAGTGGATAATACAGAGGTTTGTACCGTGGAACTGCAAAACCACACTTGTATTTCTCGGGCCTACACCAGACTATTTTCAACAGATATATTTGTGTCTGAAAAATCAGGGAGACAATATTTTTTTTCTTTACAGCAAAAAATGCAAAAAGCAGGATAAATAGAGATTTTTTACCGTGGAACAGCAAAAGCACACTTCTGTCTCTCTGGCCTACACCAGACTATTTTCAACAGATATATTTGTGTCTGAAAAATCAGGGAGACACTTATTATTTTTATACAGCAAAAAATGCCAAAAACAGGATAATAGAGATGTTTTACCGTGGAACATCAAAACCACAGTAATAATTTACTGGTGTATACCAGGCTTTTTAAAAAATATATATATATTTGCGGCTGAACAGTGAGCGACACACTCAAACTGTTTTTTTTAGATACAAATGGCCCAAAAGTGGATAATACAGAGGTTTGTACCGTGGAACTGCAAAACCACACTTGTAATTCTCGGGCCTACACCAGACTATTTTCAACAGATATATTTGTGTCTGAAAAATCAGGGAGACACTATTATTATTTTTATACAGCAAAAAATGCCAAAAACAGGATAATAGAGATGTTTTACCGTGGAACATCAAAACCACAGTAATAATTTATTGGTGTATACCAGGCTTTTTAAAATATATATATATTTGCGGCTGAACAGTGAGCGATACACTCAAACTGTTTTTTTTAGATACAAATGGCCCAAAAGTGGATAATACAGAGGTTTGTACCGTGGAACTGCAAAACCACACTTGTATTTCTCGGGCCTACACCAGACTATTTTCAACAGATATATTTGTGTCTGAAAAATCAGGGAGACACTATTTATTTTTTTTTTACAGCAAAAAATGCAAAAAGCAGTATAATAGAGATTTTTTACCGTGGAACAGCAAAAGCACACTTCTGTCTCTATGGCCTACACCAGACTATTTTCAACAGATATATTTGTGTCTGAAAAATCAGGGAGACACTTATTATTTTTATACAGCAAAAAATGCCAAAAACAGGATAATAGAGATGTTTTACCGTGGAACATCAAAACCACAGTAATAATTTACTGGTGTATACCAGGCTTTTTAAAAAATATATATATATTTGCGGCTGAACAGTGAGCGACACACTCAAACTGTTTTTTTTAGATACAAATGGCCCAAAAGTGGATAATACAGAGGTTTGTACCGTGGAACTGCAAAACCACACTTGTATTTCTCGGGCCTACACCAGACTATTTTCAACAGATATATTTGTGTCTGAAAAATCAGGGAGACACTACTTATTTTTTTTTTACAGCAAAAAATGCAAAAAGCAGTATGATAGAGATTTTTTACCGTGGAACAGCAAAAGCACACTTCTGTCTCTCTGGCCTACACCAGACTATTTTCAACAGATATATTTGTGTCTGAAAAATTAGGGAGACTCTTATTATTTTTATACAGCAAAAAATGCCAAAAACAAGATAATAGAGATGTTTTACCGTGGAATATCAAAACCACAGTAATAATTTACTGGTGTATACCAGGCTTTTTAAAAAATATATATATATTTGCGGCTGAACAGTGAGCGACACACTCAAACTGTTTTTTTTAGATACAAATGGCCCAAAAGTGGATAATACAGAGGTTTGTACCGTGGAACTGCAAAACCACACTTGTATTTCTCGGGCCTACACCAGACTATTTTCAACAGATATATTTGAGTCTGAAAAATCAGGGAGAAACTATTTTTTTTTTTTTACATCAAAAAATGCAAAAAGCAGGATAAATAGAGATTTTTTACCGTGGAACAGCAAAAGCACACTTCTGTCTCTCTGGCCTACACCAGACTATTTTCAACAGATATATTTGTGTCTGAAAAATCAGGGAGACACTATTATTATTTTTATACAGCAAAAAATGCCAAAAACAGGATAATAGAGATGTTTTACCGTGGAACATCAAAACCACAGTAATAATTTATTGGTGTATACCAGGCTTTTTAAAATATATATATATTTGCGGCTGAACAGTGAGCGACACACTCAAACTGTTTTTTTTAGATACAAATGGCCCAAAAGTGGATAATACAGAGGTTTGTACCGTGGAACTGCAAAACCACACTTGTATTTCTCGGGCCTACACCAGACTATTTTCAACAGATATATTTGTGTCTGAAAAATCAGGGAGACAATATTTTTTTTCTTTACAGCAAAAAATGCAAAAAGCAGGATAAATAGAGATTTTTTACCGTGGAACAGCAAAAGCACACTTCTGTCTCTCTGGCCTACACCAGACTATTTTCAACAGATATATTTGTGTCTGAAAAATCAGGGAGACACTATTATTATTTTTATACAGCAAAAAATGCCAAAAACAGGATAATAGAGATGTTTTACCGTGGAACATCAAAACCACAGTAATAAGTTATTGGTGTATACCAGGCTTTTTAAAATATATATATTTGCGGCTGAACAGTGAGCGACACACTCAAACTGTTTTTTTTAGATACAAATGGCCCAAAAGTGGATAATACAGAGGTTTGTACCGTGGAACTGCAAAACCACACTTGTATTTCTCGGGCCTACACCAGACTATTTTCAACAGATATATTTGTGTCTGAAAAATCAGGAAGACACTATTTATTTTTTTTTTACAGCAAAAAATGCAAAAAGCAGTATAATAGAGATTTTTTACCGTGGAACAGCAAAAGCACACTTCTGTCTCTCTGGCCTACACCAGACTATTTTCAACAGATATATTTGTGTCTGAAAAATCAGGGAGACACTATTATTATTTTTATACAGCAAAAAATGCCAAAAACAGGATAATAGAGATGTTTTACAGTGGAACATCAAAACCACAGTAATAATTTACTGGTGTATACCAGGCTTTTTAAAAAATATATATATATTTGCGGCTGAACAGTGAGCGACACACTCAAACTGTTTTTTTTAGATACAAATGGCCCAAAAGTGGATAATACAGAGGTTTGTACCGTGGAACTGCAAAACCACACTTGTAATTCTCGGGCCTACACCAGACTATTTTCAACAGATATATTTGTGTCTGAAAAATCAGGGAGACACTATTATTATTTTTATACAGCAAAAAATGCCAAAAACAGGATAATAGAGATGTTTTACCGTGGAACATCAAAACCACAGTAATAATTTATTGGTGTATACCAGGCTTTTTAAAATATATATATATTTGCGGCTGAACAGTGAGCGATACACTCAAACTGTTTTTTTTAGATACAAATGGCCCAAAAGTGGATAATACAGAGGTTTGTACCGTGGAACTGCAAAACCACACTTGTATTTCTCGGGCCTACACCAGACTATTTTCAACAGATATATTTGTGTCTGAAAAATCAGGGAGACACTATTTATTTTTTTTTTACAGCAAAAAATGCAAAAAGCAGTATAATAGAGATTTTTTACTGTGGAACAGCAAAAGCACACTTCTGTCTCTATGGCCTACACCAGACTATTTTCAACAGATATATTTGTGTCTGAAAAATCAGGGAGACACTTATTATTTTTATACAGCAAAAAATGCCAAAAACAGGATAATAGAGATGTTTTACCGTGGAACATCAAAACCACAGTAATAATTTACTGGTGTATACCAGGCTTTTTAAAAAATATATATATATTTGCGGCTGAACAGTGAGCGACACACTCAAACTATTTTTTTTAGATACAAATGGCCCAAAAGTGGATAATACAGAGGTTTGTACCGTGGAACTGCAAAACCACACTTGTATTTCTCGGGCCTACACCAGACTATTTTCAACAGATATATTTGTGTCTGAAAAATCAGGGAGACACTACTTATTTTTTTTTTACAGCAAAAAATGCAAAAAGCAGTATGATAGAGATTTTTTACCGTGGAACAGCAAAAGCACACTTCTGTCTCTCTGGCCTACACCAGACTATTTTCAACAGATATATTTGTGTCTGAAAAATTAGGGAGACACTTATTATTTTTATACAGCAAAAAATGCCAAAAACAGGATAATAGAGATGTTTTACCGTGGAATATCAAAACCACAGTAATAATTTACTGGTGTATACCAGGCTTTTTAAAAAATATATATATATTTGCGGCTGAACAGTGAGCGACACACTCAAACTGTTTTTTTTAGATACAAATGGCCAAAAGTGGATAATACAGAGGTTTGTACCGTGGAACTGCAAAACCACACTTGTATTTCTCGGGCCTACACCAGACTATTTTCAACAGATATATTTGAGTCTGAAAAATCAGGGAGACACTATTTTTTTTTTTTTACATCAAAAAATGCAAAAAGCAGGATAAATAGAGATTTTTTACCGTGGAACAGCAAAAGCACACTTCTGTCTCTCTGGCCTACACCAGACTATTTTCAACAGATATATTTGTGTCTGAAAAATCAGGGAGACACTATTATTATTTTTATACAGCAAAAAATGCCAAAAACAGGATAATAGAGATGTTTTACCGTGGAACATCAAAACCACAGTAATAATTTATTGGTGTATACCAGGCTTTTTAAAATATATATATATTTGCGGCTGAACAGTGAGCGACACACTCAAACTGTTTTTTTTAGATACAAATGGCCCAAAAGTGGATAATACAGAGGTTTGTACCGTGGAACTGCAAAACCACACTTGTATTTCTCGGGCCTACACCAGACTATTTTCAACAGATATATTTGTGTCTGAAAAATCAGGGAGACACTATTTATTTTTTTTTTACAGCAAAAAATGCAAAAAGCAGTATAATAGAGATTTTTTACCGTGGAACAGCAAAAGCACACTTCTGTCTCTCTGGCCTACACCAGACTATTTTCAACAGATATATTTGTGTCTGAAAAATCAGGGAGACACTTATTATTTTTATACAGCAAAAAATGCCAAAAACAGGATAATAGAGATGTTTTACCGTGGAACATCAAAACCACAGTAATAATTTACTGGTGTATACCAGGCTTTTTAAAAAATATATATATATTTGCGGCTGAACAGTGAGCGACACACTCAAACTGTTTTTTTTAGATACAAATGGCCCAAAAGTGGACAATACAGAGGTTTGTACCGTGGAACTGCAAAACCACACTTGTAATTCTCGGGCCTACACCAGACTATTTTCAACAGATATATTTGTGTCTGAAAAATCAGGGAGACACTACTTATTTTTTTTTTACAGCAAAAAATGCAAAAAGCAGTATGATAGAGATTTTTTACCGTGGAACAGCAAAAGCACACTTCTGTCTCTCTGGCCTACACCAGACTATTTTCAACAGATATATTTGTGTCTGAAAAATTAGGGAGACTCTTATTATTTTTATACAGCAAAAAATGCCAAAAACAAGATAATAGAGATGTTTTACCGTGGAATATCAAAACCACAGTAATAATTTACTGGTGTATACCAGGCTTTTTAAAAAATATATATATATTTGCGGCTGAACAGTGAGCGACACACTCAAACTGTTTTTTTTAGATACAAATGGCCCAAAAGTGGATAATACAGAGGTTTGTACCGTGGAACTGCAAAACCACACTTGTATTTCTCGGGCCTACACCAGACTATTTTCAACAGATATATTTGAGTCTGAAAAATCAGGGAGACACTATTTTTTTTTTTTTACATCAAAAAATGCAAAAAGCAGGATAAATAGAGATTTTTTACCGTGGAACAGCAAAAGCACACTTCTGTCTCTCTGGCCTACACCAGACTATTTTCAACAGATATATTTGTGTCTGAAAAATCAGGGAGACACTATTATTATTTTTATACAGCAAAAAATGCCAAAAACAGGATAATAGAGATGTTTTACCGTGGAACATCAAAACCACAGTAATAATTTATTGGTGTATACCAGGCTTTTTAAAATATATATATATTTGCGGCTGAACAGTGAGCGACACACTCAAACTGTTTTTTTTAGATACAAATGGCCCAAAAGTGGATAATACAGAGGTTTGTACCGTGGAACTGCAAAACCACACTTGTATTTCTCGGGCCTACACCAGACTATTTTCAACAGATATATTTGTGTCTGAAAAATCAGGGAGACAATATTTTTTTTCTTTACAGCAAAAAATGCAAAAAGCAGGATAAATAGAGATTTTTTACCGTGGAACAGCAAAAGCACACTTCTGTCTCTCTGGCCTACACCAGACTATTTTCAACAGATATATTTGTGTCTGAAAAATCAGGGAGACACTTATTATTTTTATACAGCAAAAAATGCCAAAAACAGGATAATAGAGATGTTTTACCGTGGAACATCAAAACCACAGTAATAATTTACTGGTGTATACCAGGCTTTTTAAAAAATATATATATATTTGCGGCTGAACAGTGAGCGACACACTCAAACTGTTTTTTTTAGATACAAATGGCCCAAAAGTGGATAATACAGAGGTTTGTACCGTGGAACTGCAAAACCACACTTGTAATTCTCGGGCCTACACCAGACTATTTTCAACAGATATATTTGTGTCTGAAAAATCAGGGAGACACTATTATTATTTTTATACAGCAAAAAATGCCAAAAACAGGATAATAGAGATGTTTTACCGTGGAACATCAAAACCACAGTAATAATTTATTGGTGTATACCAGGCTTTTTAAAATATATATATATTTGCGGCTGAACAGTGAGCGATACACTCAAACTGTTTTTTTTAGATACAAATGGCCCAAAAGTGGATAATACAGAGGTTTGTACCGTGGAACTGCAAAACCACACTTGTATTTCTCGGGCCTACACCAGACTATTTTCAACAGATATATTTGTGTCTGAAAAATCAGGGAGACACTATTTATTTTTTTTTTACAGCAAAAAATGCAAAAAGCAGTATAATAGAGATTTTTTACCGTGGAACAGCAAAAGCACACTTCTGTCTCTATGGCCTACACCAGACTATTTTCAACAGATATATTTGTGTCTGAAAAATCAGGGAGACACTTATTATTTTTATACAGCAAAAAATGCCAAAAACAGGATAATAGAGATGTTTTACCGTGGAACATCAAAACCACAGTAATAATTTACTGGTGTATACCAGGCTTTTTAAAAAATATATATATATTTGCGGCTGAACAGTGAGCGACACACTCAAACTGTTTTTTTTAGATACAAATGGCCCAAAAGTGGATAATACAGAGGTTTGTACCGTGGAACTGCAAAACCACACTTGTATTTCTCGGGCCTACACCAGACTATTTTCAACAGATATATTTGTGTCTGAAAAATCAGGGAGACACTACTTATTTTTTTTTTACAGCAAAAAATGCAAAAAGCAGTATGATAGAGATTTTTTACCGTGGAACAGCAAAAGCACACTTCTGTCTCTCTGGCCTACACCAGACTATTTTCAACAGATATATTTGTGTCTGAAAAATTAGGGAGACTCTTATTATTTTTATACAGCAAAAAATGCCAAAAACAAGATAATAGAGATGTTTTACCGTGGAATATCAAAACCACAGTAATAATTTACTGGTGTATACCAGGCTTTTTAAAAAATATATATATATTTGCGGCTGAACAGTGAGCGACACACTCAAACTGTTTTTTTTAGATACAAATGGCCCAAAAGTGGATAATACAGAGGTTTGTACCGTGGAACTGCAAAACCACACTTGTATTTCTCGGGCCTACACCAGACTATTTTCAACAGATATATTTGAGTCTGAAAAATCAGGGAGAAACTATTTTTTTTTTTTTACATCAAAAAATGCAAAAAGCAGGATAAATAGAGATTTTTTACCGTGGAACAGCAAAAGCACACTTCTGTCTCTCTGGCCTACACCAGACTATTTTCAACAGATATATTTGTGTCTGAAAAATCAGGGAGACACTATTATTATTTTTATACAGCAAAAAATGCCAAAAACAGGATAATAGAGATGTTTTACCGTGGAACATCAAAACCACAGTAATAATTTATTGGTGTATACCAGGCTTTTTAAAATATATATATATTTGCGGCTGAACAGTGAGCGACACACTCAAACTGTTTTTTTTAGATACAAATGGCCCAAAAGTGGATAATACAGAGGTTTGTACCGTGGAACTGCAAAACCACACTTGTATTTCTCGGGCCTACACCAGACTATTTTCAACAGATATATTTGTGTCTGAAAAATCAGGGAGACAATATTTTTTTTCTTTACAGCAAAAAATGCAAAAAGCAGGATAAATAGAGATTTTTTACCGTGGAACAGCAAAAGCACACTTCTGTCTCTCTGGCCTACACCAGACTATTTTCAACAGATATATTTGTGTCTGAAAAATCAGGGAGACACTATTATTATTTTTATACAGCAAAAAATGCCAAAAACAGGATAATAGAGATGTTTTACCGTGGAACATCAAAACCACAGTAATAAGTTATTGGTGTATACCAGGCTTTTTAAAATATATATATTTGCGGCTGAACAGTGAGCGACACACTCAAACTGTTTTTTTTAGATACAAATGGCCCAAAAGTGGATAATACAGAGGTTTGTACCGTGGAACTGCAAAACCACACTTGTATTTCTCGGGCCTACACCAGACTATTTTCAACAGATATATTTGTGTCTGAAAAATCAGGAAGACACTATTTATTTTTTTTTTACAGCAAAAAATGCAAAAAGCAGTATAATAGAGATTTTTTACCGTGGAACAGCAAAAGCACACTTCTGTCTCTCTGGCCTACACCAGACTATTTTCAACAGATATATTTGTGTCTGAAAAATCAGGGAGACACTATTATTATTTTTATACAGCAAAAAATGCCAAAAACAGGATAATAGAGATGTTTTACAGTGGAACATCAAAACCACAGTAATAATTTACTGGTGTATACCAGGCTTTTTAAAAAATATATATATATTTGCGGCTGAACAGTGAGCGACACACTCAAACTGTTTTTTTTAGATACAAATGGCCCAAAAGTGGATAATACAGAGGTTTGTACCGTGGAACTGCAAAACCACACTTGTAATTCTGGGGCCTACACCAGACTGTTTTCAACAGATATATTTGTGTCTGAAAAATCAGGGAGACACTATTTTTTTTTTTTACATCAAAAAATGCAAAAAGCAGGATAAATAGAGATTTTTTTACCGTGGAACAGCAAAAGCACACTTCTGTCTCTCTGGCCTACACCAGACTATTTTCAACAGATATATTTGTGTCTGAAAAATCAGGGAGACACTATTATTATTTTTATACAGCAAAAAATGCCAAAAACAGGATAATAGAGATGTTTTACCGTGGAACATCAAAACCACAGTAATAATTTATTGGTGTATACCAGGCTTTTTAAAATATATATATATTTGCGGCTGAACAGTGAGCGACACACTCAAACTGATTTTTTTAGATACAAATGGCCCAAAAGTGGATAATACAGAGGTTTGTACCGTGGAACTGCAAAACCACACTTGTATTTCTCGGGCCTACACCAGACTATTTTCAACAGATATATTTGTGTCTGAAAAATCAGGGAGACAATATTTTTTTTCTTTACAGCAAAAAATGCAAAAAGCAGGATAAATAGAGATTTTTTACCGTGGAACAGCAAAAGCACACTTCTGTCTCTCTGGCCTACACCAGACTATTTTCAACAGATATATTTGTGTCTGAAAAATCAGGGAGACACTATTATTATTTTTATACAGCAAAAAATGCCAAAAACAGGATAATAGAGATGTTTTACCGTGGAACATCAAAACCACAGTAATAAGTTATTGGTGTATACCAGGCTTTTTAAAATATATATATTTGCGGCTGAACAGTGAGCGACACACTCAAACTGTTTTTTTTAGATACAAATGGCCCAAAAGTGGATAATACAGAGGTTTGTACCGTGGAACTGCAAAACCACACTTGTATTTCTCGGGCCTACACCAGACTATTTTCAACAGATATATTTGTGTCTGAAAAATCAGGGAGACACTATTTATTTTTTTTTTACAGCAAAAAATGCAAAAAGCAGTATAATAGAGATTTTTTACCGTGGAACAGCAAAAGCACACTTCTGTCTCTCTGGCCTACACCAGACTATTTTCAACAGATATATTTGTGTCTGAAAAATCAGGGAGACACTTATTATTTTTATACAGCAAAAAATGCCAAAAACAGGATAATAGAGATGTTTTACCGTGGAACATCAAAACCACAGTAATAATTTACTGGTGTATACCAGGCTTTTTAAAAAATATATATATATTTGCGGCTGAACAGTGAGCGACACACTCAAACTGTTTTTTTTAGATACAAATGGCCCAAAAGTGGATAATACAGAGGTTTGTACCGTGGAACTGCAAAACCACACTTGTAATTCTCGGGCCTACACCAGACTATTTTCAACAGATATATTTGTGTCTGAAAAATCAGGGAGACACTATTATTATTTTTATACAGCAAAAAATGCCAAAAACAGGATAATAGAGATGTTTTACCGTGGAACATCAAAACCACAGTAATAATTTATTGGTGTATACCAGGCTTTTTAAAATATATATATATTTGCGGCTGAACAGTGAGCGATACACTCAAACTGTTTTTTTTAGATACAAATGGCCCAAAAGTGGATAATACAGAGGTTTGTACCGTGGAACTGCAAAACCACACTTGTATTTCTCGGGCCTACACCAGACTATTTTCAACAGATATATTTGTGTCTGAAAAATCAGGGAGACACTATTTATTTTTTTTTTACAGCAAAAAATGCAAAAAGCAGTATAATAGAGATTTTTTACTGTGGAACAGCAAAAGCACACTTCTGTCTCTATGGCCTACACCAGACTATTTTCAACAGATATATTTGTGTCTGAAAAATCAGGGAGACACTTATTATTTTTATACAGCAAAAAATGCCAAAAACAGGATAATAGAGATGTTTTACCGTGGAACATCAAAACCACAGTAATAATTTACTGGTGTATACCAGGCTTTTTAAAAAATATATATATATTTGCGGCTGAACAGTGAGCGACACACTCAAACTGTTTTTTTTAGATACAAATGGCCCAAAAGTGGATAATACAGAGGTTTGTACCGTGGAACTGCAAAACCACACTTGTATTTCTCGGGCCTACACCAGACTATTTTCAACAGATATATTTGTGTCTGAAAAATCAGGGAGACACTACTTATTTTTTTTTTACAGCAAAAAATGCAAAAAGCAGTATGATAGAGATTTTTTACCGTGGAACAGCAAAAGCACACTTCTGTCTCTCTGGCCTACACCAGACTATTTTCAACAGATATATTTGTGTCTGAAAAATTAGGGAGACACTTATTATTTTTATACAGCAAAAAATGCCAAAAACAGGATAATAGAGATGTTTTACCGTGGAATATCAAAACCACAGTAATAATTTACTGGTGTATACCAGGCTTTTTAAAAAATATATATATATTTGCGGCTGAACAGTGAGCGACACACTCAAACTGTTTTTTTTAGATACAAATGGCCAAAAGTGGATAATACAGAGGTTTGTACCGTGGAACTGCAAAACCACACTTGTATTTCTCGGGCCTACACCAGACTATTTTCAACAGATATATTTGAGTCTGAAAAATCAGGGAGACACTATTTTTTTTTTTTTACATCAAAAAATGCAAAAAGCAGGATAAATAGAGATTTTTTACCGTGGAACAGCAAAAGCACACTTCTGTCTCTCTGGCCTACACCAGACTATTTTCAACAGATATATTTGTGTCTGAAAAATCAGGGAGACACTATTATTATTTTTATACAGCAAAAAATGCCAAAAACAGGATAATAGAGATGTTTTACCGTGGAACATCAAAACCACAGTAATAATTTATTGGTGTATACCAGGCTTTTTAAAATATATATATATTTGCGGCTGAACAGTGAGCGACACACTCAAACTGTTTTTTTTAGATACAAATGGCCCAAAAGTGGATAATACAGAGGTTTGTACCGTGGAACTGCAAAACCACACTTGTATTTCTCGGGCCTACACCAGACTATTTTCAACAGATATATTTGTGTCTGAAAAATCAGGGAGACACTATTTATTTTTTTTTTACAGCAAAAAATGCAAAAAGCAGTATAATAGAGATTTTTTACCGTGGAACAGCAAAAGCACACTTCTGTCTCTCTGGCCTACACCAGACTATTTTCAACAGATATATTTGTGTCTGAAAAATCAGGGAGACACTTATTATTTTTATACAGCAAAAAATGCCAAAAACAGGATAATAGAGATGTTTTACCGTGGAACATCAAAACCACAGTAATAATTTACTGGTGTATACCAGGCTTTTTAAAAAATATATATATATTTGCGGCTGAACAGTGAGCGACACACTCAAACTGTTTTTTTTAGATACAAATGGCCCAAAAGTGGACAATACAGAGGTTTGTACCGTGGAACTGCAAAACCACACTTGTAATTCTCGGGCCTACACCAGACTATTTTCAACAGATATATTTGTGTCTGAAAAATCAGGGAGACACTATTATTATTTTTATACAACAAAAAATGCCAAAAACAGGATAATAGAGATGTTTTACCGTGGAACATCAAAACCACAGTAATAATTTATTGGTGTATACCAGGCTTTTTAAAATATATATATATTTGCGGCTGAACAGTGAGCGATACACTCAAACTGTTTTTTTTAGATACAAATGGCCCAAAAGTGGATAATACAGAGGTTTGTACTGTGGAACTGCAAAACCACACTTGTATTTCTCGGGCCTACACCAGACTATTTTCAACAGATATATTTGTGTCTGAAAAATCAGGGAGACACTATTTATTTTTTTCTTACAGCAAAAAATGCAAAAAGCAGTATAATAGAGATTTTTTACCGTGGAACAGCAAAAGCACACTTCTGTCTCTATGGCCTACACCAGACTATTTTCAACAGATATATTTGTGTCTGAAAAATCAGGGAGACACTTATTATTTTTATACAGCAAAAAATGCCAAAAACAGGATAATAGAGATGTTTTACCGTGGAACATCAAAACCACAGTAATAATTTACTGGTGTATACCAGGCTTTTTAAAAAATATATATATATTTGCGGCTGAACAGTGAGCGACACACTCAAACTGTTTTTTTTAGATACAAATGGCCCAAAAGTGGATAATACAGAGGTTTGTACCGTGGAACTGCAAAACCACACTTGTATTTCTCGGGCCTACACCAGACTATTTTCAACAGATATATTTGTGTCTGAAAAATCAGGGAGACACTACTTTTTTTTTTTTTTTTTTACAGCAAAAAATGCAAAAAGCAGTATGATAGAGATTTTTTACCGTGGAACAGCAAAAGCACACTTCTGTCTCTCTGGCCTACACCAGACTATTTTCAACAGATATATTTGTGTCTGAAAAATTAGGGAGACACTTATTATTTTTATACAGCAAAAAATGCCAAAAACAGGATAATAGAGATGTTTTACCGTGGAATATCAAAACCACAGTAATAATTTACTGGTGTATACCAGGCTTTTTAAAAAATATATATATATTTGCGGCTGAACAGTGAGCGACACACTCAAACTGTTTTTTTTAGATACAAATGGCCCAAAAGTGGATAATACAGAGGTTTGTACCGTGGAACTGCAAAACCACACTTTTATTTCTCGGGCCTACACCAGACTATTTTCAACAGATATATTTGAGTCTGAAAAATCAGGGAGACACTATTTTTTTTTTTTTACATCAAAAAATGCAAAAAGCAGGATAAATAGAGATTTTTTACCGTGGAACAGCAAAAGCACACTTCTGTCTCTCTGGCCTACACCAGACTATTTTCAACAGATATATTTGTGTCTGAAAAATCAGGGAGACACTATTATTATTTTTATACAGCAAAAAATGCCAAAAACAGGATAATAGAGATGTTTTACCGTGGAACATCAAAACCACAGTAATAATTTATTGGTGTATACCAGGCTTTTTAAAATATATATATATTTGCGGCTGAACAGTGAGCGACACACTCAAACTGTTTTTTTTAGATACAAATGGCCCAAAAGTGGATAATACAGAGGTTTGTACCGTGGAACTGCAAAACCACACTTGTATTTCTCGGGCCTACACCAGACTATTTTCAACAGATATATTTGTGTCTGAAAAATCAGGGAGACAATATTTTTTTTCTTTACAGCAAAAAATGCAAAAAGCAGGATAAATAGAGATTTTTTACCGTGGAACAGCAAAAGCACACTTCTGTCTCTCTGGCCTACACCAGACTATTTTCAACAGATATATTTGTGTCTGAAAAATCAGGGAGACACTATTATTATTTTTATACAGCAAAAAATGCCAAAAACAGGATAATAGAGATGTTTTACCGTGGAACATCAAAACCACAGTAATAAGTTATTGGTGTATACCAGGCTTTTTAAAATATATATATTTGCGGCTGAACAGTGAGCGACACACTCAAACTGTTTTTTTTAGATACAAATGGCCCAAAAGTGGATAATACAGAGGTTTGTACCGTGGAACTGCAAAACCACACTTGTATTTCTCGGGCCTACACCAGACTATTTTCAACAGATATATTTGTGTCTGAAAAATCAGGGAGACACTATTTATTTTTTTTTTACAGCAAAAAATGCAAAAAGCAGTATAATAGAGATTTTTTACTGTGGAACAGCAAAAGCACACTTCTGTCTCTATGGCCTACACCAGACTATTTTCAACAGATATATTTGTGTCTGAAAAATCAGGGAGACACTTATTATTTTTATACAGCAAAAAATGCCAAAAACAGGATAATAGAGATGTTTTACCGTGGAACATCAAAACCACAGTAATAATTTACTGGTGTATACCAGGCTTTTTAAAAAATATATATATATTTGCGGCTGAACAGTGAGCGACACACTCAAACTGTTTTTTTTAGATACAAATGGCCCAAAAGTGGATAATACAGAGGTTTGTACCGTGGAACTGCAAAACCACACTTGTATTTCTCGGGCCTACACCAGACTATCTTCAACAGATATATTTGTGTCTGAAAAATCAGGGAGACACTACTTATTTTTTTTTTACAGCAAAAAATGCAAAAAGCAGTATGATAGAGATTTTTTACCGTGGAACAGCAAAAGCACACTTCTGTCTCTCTGGCCTACACCAGACTATTTTCAACAGATATATTTGTGTCTGAAAAATTAGGGAGACACTTATTATTTTTATACAGCAAAAAATGCCAAAAACAGGATAATAGAGATGTTTTACCGTGGAATATCAAAACCACAGTAATAATTTACTGGTGTATACCAGGCTTTTTAAAAAATATATATATATTTGCGGCTGAACAGTGAGCGACACACTCAAACTGTTTTTTTTAGATACAAATGGCCCAAAAGTGGATAATACAGAGGTTTGTACCGTGGAACTGCAAAACCACACTTGTATTTCTCGGGCCTACACCAGACTATTTTCAACAGATATATTTGAGTCTGAAAAATCAGGGAGACACTATTTTTTTTTTTTTACATCAAAAAATGCAAAAAGCAGGATAAATAGAGATTTTTTACCGTGGAACAGCAAAAGCACACTTCTGTCTCTCTGGCCTACACCAGACTATTTTCAACAGATATATTTGTGTCTGAAAAATCAGGGAGACACTATTATTATTTTTATACAGCAAAAAATGCCAAAAACAGGATAATAGAGATGTTTTACCGTGGAACATCAAAACCACAGTAATAATTTATTGGTGTATACCAGGCTTTTTAAAATATATATATATTTGCGGCTGAACAGTGAGCGACACACTCAAACTGTTTTTTTTAGATACAAATGGCCCAAAAGTGGATAATACAGAGGTTTGTACCGTGGAACTGCAAAACCACACTTGTATTTCTCGGGCCTACACCAGACTATTTTCAACAGATATATTTGTGTCTGAAAAATCAGGGAGACACTATTTATTTTTTTTTTACAGCAAAAAATGCAAAAAGCAGTATAATAGAGATTTTTTACCGTGGAACAGCAAAAGCACACTTCTGTCTCTCTGGCCTACACCAGACTATTTTCAACAGATATATTTGTGTCTGAAAAATCAGGGAGACACTTATTATTTTTATACAGCAAAAAATGCCAAAAACAGGATAATAGAGATGTTTTACCGTGGAACATCAAAACCACAGTAATAATTTACTGGTGTATACCAGGCTTTTTAAAAAATATATATATATTTGCGGCTGAACAGTGAGCGACACACTCAAACTGTTTTTTTTAGATACAAATGGCCCAAAAGTGGATAATACAGAGGTTTGTACCGTGGAACTGCAAAACCACACTTGTAATTCTCGGGCCTACACCAGACTATTTTCAACAGATATATTTGTGTCTGAAAAATCAGGGAGACACTATTATTATTTTTATACAGCAAAAAATGCCAAAAACAGGATAATAGAGATGTTTTACCGTGGAACATCAAAACCACAGTAATAATTTATTGGTGTATACCAGGCTTTTTAAAATATATATATATTTGCGGCTGAACAGTGAGCGATACACTCAAACTGTTTTTTTTAGATACAAATGGCCCAAAAGTGGATAATACAGAGGTTTGTACTGTGGAACTGCAAAACCACACTTGTATTTCTCGGGCCTACACCAGACTATTTTCAACAGATATATTTGTGTCTGAAAAATCAGGGAGACACTATTTATTTTTTTCTTACAGCAAAAAATGCAAAAAGCAGTATAATAGAGATTTTTTACCGTGGAACAGCAAAAGCACACTTCTGTCTCTATGGCCTACACCAGACTATTTTCAACAGATATATTTGTGTCTGAAAAATCAGGGAGACACTTATTATTTTTATACAGCAAAAAATGCCAAAAACAGGATAATAGAGATGTTTTACCGTGGAACATCAAAACCACAGTAATAATTTACTGGTGTATACCAGGCTTTTTAAAAAATATATATATATTTGCGGCTGAACAGTGAGCGACACACTCAAACTGTTTTTTTTAGATACAAATGGCCCAAAAGTGGATAATACAGAGGTTTGTACCGTGGAACTGCAAAACCACACTTGTATTTCTCGGGCCTACACCAGACTATTTTCAACAGATATATTTGTGTCTGAAAAATCAGGGAGACACTACTTATTTTTTTTTTACAGCAAAAAATGCAAAAAGCAGTATGATAGAGATTTTTTACCGTGGAACAGCAAAAGCACACTTCTGTCTCTCTGGCCTACACCAGACTATTTTCAACAGATATATTTGTGTCTGAAAAATCAGGGAGACACTTATTATTTTTATACAGCAAAAAATGCCAAAAACAGGATAATAGAGATGTTTTACCGTGGAACATCAAAACCACAGTAATAATTTACTGGTGTATACCAGGCTTTTTAAAAAATATATATATATTTGCGGCTGAACAGTGAGCGACACACTCAAACTGTTTTTTTTAGATACAAATGGCCCAAAAGTGGATAATACAGAGGTTTGTACCGTGGAACTGCAAAACCACACTTGTAATTCTCGGGCCTACACCAGACTATTTTCAACAGATATATTTGTGTCTGAAAAATCAGGGAGACACTATTATTATTTTTATACAGCAAAAAATGCCAAAAACAGGATAATAGAGATGTTTTACCGTGGAACATCAAAACCACAGTAATAATTTATTGGTGTATACCAGGCTTTTTAAAATATATATATATTTGCGGCTGAACAGTGAGCGATACACTCAAACTGTTTTTTTTAGATACAAATGGCCCAAAAGTGGATAATACAGAGGTTTGTACTGTGGAACTGCAAAACCACACTTGTATTTCTCGGGCCTACACCAGACTATTTTCAACAGATATATTTGTGTCTGAAAAATCAGGGAGACACTATTTATTTTTTTCTTACAGCAAAAAATGCAAAAAGCAGTATAATAGAGATTTTTTACCGTGGAACAGCAAAAGCACACTTCTGTCTCTATGGCCTACACCAGACTATTTTCAACAGATATATTTGTGTCTGAAAAATCAGGGAGACACTTATTATTTTTATACAGCAAAAAATGCCAAAAACAGGATAATAGAGATGTTTTACCGTGGAACATCAAAACCACAGTAATAATTTACTGGTGTATACCAGGCTTTTTAAAAAATATATATATATTTGCGGCTGAACAGTGAGCGACACACTCAAACTGTTTTTTTTAGATACAAATGGCCCAAAAGTGGATAATACAGAGGTTTGTACCGTGGAACTGCAAAACCACACTTGTATTTCTCGGGCCTACACCAGACTATTTTCAACAGATATATTTGTGTCTGAAAAATCAGGGAGACACTACTTATTTTTTTTTTACAGCAAAAAATGCAAAAAGCAGTATGATAGAGATTTTTTACCGTGGAACAGCAAAAGCACACTTCTGTCTCTCTGGCCTACACCAGACTATTTTCAACAGATATATTTGTGTCTGAAAAATTAGGGAGACACTTATTATTTTTATACAGCAAAAAATGCCAAAAACAGGATAATAGAGATGTTTTACCGTGGAATATCAAAACCACAGTAATAATTTACTGGTGTATACCAGGCTTTTTAAAAAATATATATATATTTGCGGCTGAACAGTGAGCGACACACTCAAACTGTTTTTTTTAGATACAAATGGCCCAAAAGTGGATAATACAGAGGTTTGTACCGTGGAACTGCAAAACCACACTTGTATTTCTCGGGCCTACACCAGACTATTTTCAACAGATATATTTGAGTCTGAAAAATCAGGGAGACACTATTTTTTTTTTTTTACATCAAAAAATGCAAAAAGCAGGATAAATAGAGATTTTTTACCGTGGAACAGCAAAAGCACACTTCTGTCTCTCTGGCCTACACCAGACTATTTTCAACAGATATATTTGTGTCTGAAAAATCAGGGAGACACTATTATTATTTTTATACAGCAAAAAATGCCAAAAACAGGATAATAGAGATGTTTTACCGTGGAACATCAAAACCACAGTAATAATTTATTGGTGTATACCAGGCTTTTTAAAATATATATATATTTGCGGCTGAACAGTGAGCGACACACTCAAACTGTTTTTTTTAGATACAAATGGCCCAAAAGTGGATAATACAGAGGTTTGTACCGTGGAACTGCAAAACCACACTTGTATTTCTCGGGCCTACACCAGACTATTTTCAACAGATATATTTGTGTCTGAAAAATCAGGGAGACACTTATTATTTTTATACAGCAAAAAATGCCAAAAACAGGATAATAGAGATGTTTTACCGTGGAACATCAAAACCACAGTAATAAGTTATTGGTGTATACCAGGCTTTTTAAAATATATATATTTGCGGCTGAACAGTGAGCGACACACTCAAACTGTTTTTTTTAGATACAAATGGCCCAAAAGTGGATAATACAGAGGTTTGTACCGTGGAACTGCAAAACCACACTTGTATTTCTCGGGCCTACACCAGACTATTTTCAACAGATATATTTGTGTCTGAAAAATCAGGGAGACACTATTTATTTTTTTTTTACAGCAAAAAATGCAAAAAGCAGTATAATAGAGATTTTTTACTGTGGAACAGCAAAAGCACACTTCTGTCTCTATGGCCTACACCAGACTATTTTCAACAGATATATTTGTGTCTGAAAAATCAGGGAGACACTTATTATTTTTATACAGCAAAAAATGCCAAAAACAGGATAATAGAGATGTTTTACCGTGGAACATCAAAACCACAGTAATAATTTACTGGTGTATACCAGGCTTTTTAAAAAATATATATATATTTGCGGCTGAACAGTGAGCGACACACTCAAACTGTTTTTTTTAGATACAAATGGCCCAAAAGTGGATAATACAGAGGTTTGTACCGTGGAACTGCAAAACCACACTTGTATTTCTCGGGCCTACACCAGACTATTTTCAACAGATATATTTGTGTCTGAAAAATCAGGGAGACACTACTTATTTTTTTTTTACAGCAAAAAATGCAAAAAGCAGTATGATAGAGATTTTTTACCGTGGAACAGCAAAAGCACACTTCTGTCTCTCTGGCCTACACCAGACTATTTTCAACAGATATATTTGTGTCTGAAAAATTAGGGAGACACTTATTATTTTTATACAGCAAAAAATGCCAAAAACAGGATAATAGAGATGTTTTACCGTGGAATATCAAAACCACAGTAATAATTTACTGGTGTATACCAGGCTTTTTAAAAAATATATATATATTTGCGGCTGAACAGTGAGCGACACACTCAAACTGTTTTTTTTAGATACAAATGGCCCAAAAGTGGATAATACAGAGGTTTGTACCGTGGAACTGCAAAACCACACTTGTATTTCTCGGGCCTACACCAGACTATTTTCAACAGATATATTTGAGTCTGAAAAATCAGGGAGACACTATTTTTTTTTTTTTACATCAAAAAATGCAAAAAGCAGGATAAATAGAGATTTTTTACCGTGGAACAGCAAAAGCACACTTCTGTCTCTCTGGCCTACACCAGACTATTTTCAACAGATATATTTGTGTCTGAAAAATCAGGGAGACACTATTATTATTTTTATACAGCAAAAAATGCCAAAAACAGGATAATAGAGATGTTTTACCGTGGAACATCAAAACCACAGTAATAATTTATTGGTGTATACCAGGCTTTTTAAAATATATATATATTTGCGGCTGAACAGTGAGCGACACACTCAAACTGTTTTTTTTAGATACAAATGGCCCAAAAGTGGATAATACAGAGGTTTGTACCGTGGAACTGCAAAACCACACTTGTATTTCTCGGGCCTACACCAGACTATTTTCAACAGATATATTTGTGTCTGAAAAATCAGGGAGACAATATTTTTTTTCTTTACAGCAAAAAATGCAAAAAGCAGGATAAATAGAGATTTTTTACCGTGGAACAGCAAAAGCACACTTCTGTCTCTCTGGCCTACACCAGACTATTTTCAACAGATATATTTGTGTCTGAAAAATCAGGGAGACACTATTATTATTTTTATACAGCAAAAAATGCCAAAAACAGGATAATAGAGATGTTTTACCGTGGAACATCAAAACCACAGTAATAAGTTATTGGTGTATACCAGGCTTTTTAAAATATATATATTTGCGGCTGAACAGTGAGCGACACACTCAAACTGTTTTTTTTAGATACAAATGGCCCAAAAGTGGATAATACAGAGGTTTGTACCGTGGAACTGCAAAACCACACTTGTATTTCTCGGGCCTACACCAGACTATTTTCAACAGATATATTTGTGTCTGAAAAATCAGGGAGACACTATTTATTTTTTTTTTACAGCAAAAAATGCAAAAAGCAGTATAATAGAGATTTTTTACTGTGGAACAGCAAAAGCACACTTCTGTCTCTATGGCCTACACCAGACTATTTTCAACAGATATATTTGTGTCTGAAAAATCAGGGAGACACTTATTATTTTTATACAGCAAAAAATGCCAAAAACAGGATAATAGAGATGTTTTACCGTGGAATATCAAAACCACAGTAATAATTTACTGGTGTATACCAGGCTTTTTAAAAAATATATATATATTTGCGGCTGAACAGTGAGCGACACACTCAAACTGTTTTTTTTAGATACAAATGGCCCAAAAGTGGATAATACAGAGGTTTGTACCGTGGAACTGCAAAACCACACTTGTATTTCTCGGGCCTACACCAGACTATCTTCAACAGATATATTTGTGTCTGAAAAATCAGGGAGACACTACTTATTTTTTTTTTACAGCAAAAAATGCAAAAAGCAGTATGATAGAGATTTTTTACCGTGGAACAGCAAAAGCACACTTCTGTCTCTCTGGCCTACACCAGACTATTTTCAACAGATATATTTGTGTCTGAAAAATTAGGGAGACACTTATTATTTTTATACAGCAAAAAATGCCAAAAACAGGATAATAGAGATGTTTTACCGTGGAATATCAAAACCACAGTAATAATTTACTGGTGTATACCAGGCTTTTTAAAAAATATATATATATTTGCGGCTGAACAGTGAGCGACACACTCAAACTGTTTTTTTTAGATACAAATGGCCCAAAAGTGGATAATACAGAGGTTTGTACCGTGGAACTGCAAAACCACACTTGTATTTCTCGGGCCTACACCAGACTATTTTCAACAGATATATTTGAGTCTGAAAAATCAGGGAGACACTATTTTTTTTTTTTTACATCAAAAAATGCAAAAAGCAGGATAAATAGAGATTTTTTACCGTGGAACAGCAAAAGCACACTTCTGTCTCTCTGGCCTACACCAGACTATTTTCAACAGATATATTTGTGTCTGAAAAATCAGGGAGACACTATTATTATTTTTATACAGCAAAAAATGCCAAAAACAGGATAATAGAGATGTTTTACCGTGGAACATCAAAACCACAGTAATAATTTATTGGTGTATACCAGGCTTTTTAAAATATATATATATTTGCGGCTGAACAGTGAGCGACACACTCAAACTGTTTTTTTTAGATACAAATGGCCCAAAAGTGGATAATACAGAGGTTTGTACCGTGGAACTGCAAAACCACACTTGTATTTCTCGGCCCTACACCAGACTATTTTCAACAGATATATTTGTGTCTGAAAAATCAGGGAGACACTATTTATTTTTTTTTTACAGCAAAAAATGCAAAAAGCAGTATAATAGAGATTTTTTACCGTGGAACAGCAAAAGCACACTTCTGTCTCTCTGGCCTACACCAGACTATTTTCAACAGATATATTTGTGTCTGAAAAATCAGGGAGACACTTATTATTTTTATACAGCAAAAAATGCCAAAAACAGGATAATAGAGATGTTTTACCGTGGAACATCAAAACCACAGTAATAATTTACTGGTGTATACCAGGCTTTTTAAAAAATATATATATATTTGCGGCTGAACAGTGAGCGACACACTCAAACTGTTTTTTTTAGATACAAATGGCCCAAAAGTGGATAATACAGAGGTTTGTACCGTGGAACTGCAAAACCACACTTGTATTTCTCGGGCCTACACCAGACTATTTTCAACAGATATATTTGTGTCTGAAAAATCAGGGAGACACTACTTATTTTTTTTTTACAGCAAAAAATGCAAAAAGCAGTATGATAGAGATTTTTTTACCGTGGAACAGCAAAAGCACACTTCTGTCTCTCTGGCCTACACCAGACTATTTTCAACAGATATATTTGTGTCTGAAAAATTAGGGAGACACTTATTATTTTTATACAGCAAAAAATGCCAAAAACAGGATAATAGAGATGTTTTACCGTGGAATATCAAAACCACAGTAATAATTTACTGGTGTATACCAGGCTTTTTAAAAAATATATATATATTTGCGGCTGAACAGTGAGCGACACACTCAAACTGTTTTTTTTAGATACAAATGGCCCAAAAGTGGATAATACAGAGGTTTGTACCGTGGAACTGCAAAACCACACTTGTATTTCTCGGGCCTACACCAGACTATTTTCAACAGATATATTTGAGTCTGAAAAATCAGGGAGACACTATTTTTTTTTTTTTACATCAAAAAATGCAAAAAGCAGGATAAATAGAGATTTTTTACCGTGGAACAGCAAAAGCACACTTCTGTCTCTCTGGCCTACACCAGACTATTTTCAACAGATATATTTGTGTCTGAAAAATCAGGGAGACACTATTATTATTTTTATACAGCAAAAAATGAAAAAAACAGGATAATAGAGATGTTTTACCGTGGAACATCAAAACCACAGTAATAATTTATTGGTGTATACCAGGCTTTTTAAAATATATATATATTTGCGGCTGAACAGTGAGCGACACACTCAAACTGTTTTTTTTAGATACAAATGGCCCAAAAGTGGATAATACAGAGGTTTGTACCGTGGAACTGCAAAACCACACTTGTATTTCTCGGCCCTACACCAGACTATTTTCAACAGATATATTTGTGTCTGAAAAATCAGGGAGACACTATTTATTTTTTTTTTACAGCAAAAAATGCAAAAAGCAGTATAATAGAGATTTTTTACCGTGGAACAGCAAAAGCACACTTCTGTCTCTCTGGCCTACACCAGACTATTTTCAACAGATATATTTGTGTCTGAAAAATCAGGGAGACACTTATTATTTTTATACAGCAAAAAATGCCAAAAACAGGATAATAGAGATGTTTTACCGTGGAACATCAAAACCACAGTAATAATTTACTGGTGTATACCAGGCTTTTTAAAAAATATATATATATTTGCGGCTGAACAGTGAGCGACACACTCAAACTGTTTTTTTTAGATACAAATGGCCCAAAAGTGGATAATACAGAGGTTTGTACCGTGGAACTGCAAAACCACACTTGTAATTCTCGGGCCTACACCAGACTATTTTCAACAGATATATTTGTGTCTGAAAAATCAGGGAGACACTATTATTATTTTTATACAGCAAAAAATGCCAAAAACAGGATAATAGAGATGTTTTACCGTGGAACATCAAAACCACAGTAATAATTTATTGGTGTATACCAGGCTTTTTAAAATATATATATATTTGCGGCTGAACAGTGAGCGATACACTCAAACTGTTTTTTTTAGATACAAATGGCCCAAAAGTGGATAATACAGAGGTTTGTACCGTGGAACTGCAAAACCACACTTGTATTTCTCGGGCCTACACCAGACTATTTTCAACAGATATATTTGTGTCTGAAAAATCAGGGAGACACTATTTATTTTTTTTTTACAGCAAAAAATGCAAAAAGCAGTATAATAGAGATTTTTTACCGTGGAACAGCAAAAGCACACTTCTGTCTCTATGGCCTACACCAGACTATTTTCAACAGATATATTTGTGTCTGAAAAATCAGGGAGACACTTATTATTTTTATACAGCAAAAAATGCCAAAAACAGGATAATAGAGATGTTTTACCGTGGAACATCAAAACCACAGTAATAATTTACTGGTGTATACCAGGCTTTTTAAAAAATATATATATATTTGCGGCTGAACAGTGAGCGACACACTCAAACTGTTTTTTTTAGATACAAATGGCCCAAAAGTGGATAATACAGAGGTTTGTACCGTGGAACTGCAAAACCACACTTGTATTTCTCGGGCCTACACCAGACTATTTTCAACAGATATATTTGTGTCTGAAAAATCAGGGAGACACTACTTATTTTTTTTTTACAGCAAAAAATGCAAAAAGCAGTATGATAGAGATTTTTTACCGTGGAACAGCAAAAGCACACTTCTGTCTCTCTGGCCTACACCAGACTATTTTCAACAGATATATTTGTGTCTGAAAAATTAGGGAGACACTTATTATTTTTATACAGCAAAAAATGCCAAAAACAGGATAATAGAGATGTTTTACCGTGGAACATCAAAACCACAGTAATAATTTACTGGTGTATACCAGGCTTTTTAAAAAATATATATATATTTGCGGCTGAACAGTGAGCGACACACTCAAACTGTTTTTTTTAGATACAAATGGCCCAAAAGTGGATAATACAGAGGTTTGTACCGTGGAACTGCAAAACCACACTTGTATTTCTCGGGCCTACACCAGACTATTTTCAACAGATATATTTGAGTCTGAAAAATCAGGGAGACACTATTTTTTTTTTTTTACATCAAAAAATGCAAAAAGCAGGATAAATAGAGATTTTTTACCGTGGAACAGCAAAAGCACACTTCTGTCTCTCTGGCCTACACCAGACTATTTTCAACAGATATATTTGTGTCTGAAAAATCAGGGAGACACTATTATTATTTTTATACAGCAAAAAATGCCAAAAACAGGATAATAGAGATGTTTTACCGTGGAACATCAAAACCACAGTAATAATTTATTGGTGTATACCAGGCTTTTTAAAATATATATATATTTGCGGCTGAACAGTGAGCGACACACTCAAACTGTTTTTTTTAGATACAAATGGCCCAAAAGTGGATAATACAGAGGTTTGTACCGTGGAACTGCAAAACCACACTTGTATTTCTCGGGCCTACACCAGACTATTTTCAACAGATATATTTGTGTCTGAAAAATCAGGGAGACAATATTTTTTTTCTTTACAGCAAAAAATGCAAAAAGCAAGATAAATAGAGATTTTTTACCGTGGAACAGCAAAAGCACACTTCTGTCTCTCTGGCCTACACCAGACTATTTTCAACAGATATATTTGTGTCTGAAAAATCAGGGAGACACTATTATTATTTTTATACAGCAAAAAATGCCAAAAACAGGATAATAGAGATGTTTTACCGTGGAACATCAAAACCACAGTAATAAGTTATTGGTGTATACCAGGCTTTTTAAAATATATATATTTGCGGCTGAACAGTGAGCGACACACTCAAACTGTTTTTTTTAGATACAAATGGCCCAAAAGTGGATAATACAGAGGTTTGTACCGTGGAACTGCAAAACCACACTTGTATTTCTCGGGCCTACACCAGACTATTTTCAACAGATATATTTGTGTCTGAAAAATCAGGAAGACACTATTTATTTTTTTTTTACAGCAAAAAATGCAAAAAGCAGTATAATAGAGATTTTTTACCGTGGAACAGCAAAAGCACACTTCTGTCTCTCTGGCCTACACCAGACTATTTTCAACAGATATATTTGTGTCTGAAAAATCAGGGAGACACTTATTATTTTTATACAGCAAAAAATGCCAAAAACAGGATAATAGAGATGTTTTACCGTGGAACATCAAAACCACAGTAATAATTTACTGGTGTATACCAGGCTTTATAAAAAATATATATATATTTGCGGCTGAACAGTGAGCGACACACTCAAACTGTTTTTTTTAGATACAAATGGCCCAAAAGTGGATAATACAGAGGTTTGTACCGTGGAACTGCAAAACCACACTTGTAATTCTCGGGCCTACACCAGACTATTTTCAACAGATATATTTGTGTCTGAAAAATCAGGGAGACACTATTATTATTTTTATACAGCAAAAAATGCCAAAAACAGGATAATAGAGATGTTTTACCGTGGAACATCAAAACCACAGTAATAATTTATTGGTGTATACCAGGCTTTTTAAAATATATATATATTTGCGGCTGAACAGTGAGCGATACACTCAAACTGTTTTTTTTAGATACAAATGGCCCAAAAGTGGATAATACAGAGGTTTGTACCGTGGAACTGCAAAACCACACTTGTATTTCTCGGGCCTACACCAGACTATTTTCAACAGATATATTTGTGTCTGAAAAATCAGGGAGACGCTACTTATTTTTTTTTTACAGCAAAAAATGCAAAAAGCAGGATAATAGAGATTTTTTACCGTGGAACAGCAAAAGCACACTTCTGTCTCTCTGGCCTACACCAGACTATTTTCAACAGATATATTTGTGTCTGAAAAATCAGGGAGACGCTACTTATTTTTTTTTTACAGCAAAAAATGCAAAAAGCAGGATAATAGAGATTTTTTACCGTGGAACAGCAAAAGCACACTTCTGTCTCTCTGGCCTACACCAGACTATTTTCAACAGATATATTTGTGTCTGAAAAATCAGGGAGACACTTATTATTTTTATACAGCAAAAAATGCCAAAAACAGGATAATAGAGATGTTTTACCGTGGAATATCAAAACCACAGTAATAATTTACTGGTGTATACCAGGCTTTTTAAAAAATATATATATATTTGCGGCTGAACAGTGAGTGACACACTCAAACTGTTTTTTTTAGATACAAATGGCCCAAAAGTGGATAATACAGAGGTTTGTACCGTGGAACTGCAAAACCACACTTGTATTTCTCGGGCCTACACCACACTATTTTCAACAGATATATTTGTGTCTGAAAAATCAGGGAGACACTATTTTTTTTTTTTTACATCAAAAAATGCAAAAAGCAGGATAAATAGAGATTTTTTACTGTGGAACAGCAAAAGCACACTTCTGTCTCTCTGGCCTACACCAGACTATTTTCAACAGATATATTTGTGTCTGAAAAATCAGGGAGACACTTATTATTTTTATACAGCAAAAAATGCCAAAAACAGGATAATAGAGATGTTTTACCGTGGAACATCAAAACCACAGTAATAATTTACTGGTGTATACCAGGCTTTATAAAAAATATATATATATTTGCGGCTGAACAGTGAGCGACACACTCAAACTGTTTTTTTTAGATACAAATGGCCCAAAAGTGGATAATACAGAGGTTTGTACCGTGGAACTGCAAAACCACACTTGTAATTCTCGGGCCTACACCAGACTATTTTCAACAGATATATTTGTGTCTGAAAAATCAGGGAGACACTATTATTATTTTTATACAGCAAAAAATGCCAAAAACAGGATAATAGAGATGTTTTACCGTGGAACATCAAAACCACAGTAATAATTTATTGGTGTATACCAGGCTTTTTAAAATATATATATATTTGCGGCTGAACAGTGAGCGATACACTCAAACTGTTTTTTTTAGATACAAATGGCCCAAAAGTGGATAATACAGAGGTTTGTACCGTGGAACTGCAAAACCACACTTGTATTTCTCGGGCCTACACCAGACTATTTTCAACAGATATATTTGTGTCTGAAAAATCAGGGAGACAATATTTTTTTTCTTTACAGCAAAAAATGCAAAAAGCAGGATAAATAGAGATTTTTTACCGTGGAACAGCAAAAGCACACTTCTGTCTCTCTGGCCTACACCAGACTATTTTCAACAGATATATTTGTGTCTGAAAAATCAGGGAGACACTATTATTATTTTTATACAGCAAAAAATGCCAAAAACAGGATAATAGAGATGTTTTACCGTGGAACATCAAAACCACAGTAATAAGTTATTGGTGTATACCAGGCTTTTTAAAATATATATATTTGCGGCTGAACAGTGAGCGACACACTCAAACTGTTTTTTTTAGATACAAATGGCCCAAAAGTGGATAATACAGAGGTTTGTACCGTGGAACTGCAAAACCACACTTGTATTTCTCGGGCCTACACCAGACTATTTTCAACAGATATATTTGTGTCTGAAAAATCAGGAAGACACTATTTATTTTTTTTTTACAGCAAAAAATGCAAAAAGCAGTATAATAGAGATTTTTTACCGTGGAACAGCAAAAGCACACTTCTGTCTCTCTGGCCTACACCAGACTATTTTCAACAGATATATTTGTGTCTGAAAAATCAGGGAGACACTTATTATTTTTATACAGCAAAAAATGCCAAAAACAGGATAATAGAGATGTTTTACCGTGGAATATCAAAACCACAGTAATAATTTACTGGTGTATACCAGGCTTTTTAAAAAATATATATATATTTGCGGCTGAACAGTGAGTGACACACTCAAACTGGTTTTTTTAGATACAAATGGCCCAAAAGTGGATAATACAGAGGTTTGTACCGTGGAACTGCAAAACCACACTTGTATTTCTCGGGCCTACACCACACTATTTTCAACAGATATATTTGTGTCTGAAAAATCAGGGAGACACTATTTTTTTTTTTTTACATCAAAAAATGCAAAAAGCAGTATAAATAGAGATTTTTTACTGTGGAACAGCAAAAGCACACTTCTGTCTCTCTGGCCTACACCAGACTATTTTCAACAGATATATTTGTGTCTGAAAAATCAGGGAGACACTTATTATTTTTATACAGCAAAAAATGCCAAAAACAGGATAATAGAGATGTTTTACCGTGGAACATCAAAACCACAGTAATAATTTACTGGTGTATACCAGGCTTTATAAAAAATATATATATATTTGCGGCTGAACAGTGAGCGACACACTCAAACTGTTTTTTTTAGATACAAATGGCCCAAAAGTGGATAATACAGAGGTTTGTACCGTGGAACTGCAAAACCACACTTGTAATTCTCGGGCCTACACCAGACTATTTTCAACAGATATATTTGTGTCTGAAAAATCAGGGAGACACTATTATTATTTTTATACAGCAAAAAATGCCAAAAACAGGATAATAGAGATGTTTTACCGTGGACCATCAAAACCACAGTAATAATTTATTGGTGTATACCAGGCTTTTTAAAATATATATATATTTGCGGCTGAACAGTGAGCGACACACTCAAACTGTTTTTTTTAGATACAAATGGCCTAAAAGTGGATAATACAGAGGTTTGTACCGCGGAACTGCAAAACCACACTTGTATTTCTCGGGCCTACACCAGACTATTTTCAACAGATATATTTGTGTCTGACAAATCAGGGAGACACTATTTTATTTTTTTTTACAGCAAAAAATGCAAAAAGCAGGATAATTGAGATTTTTTACCGTGGAACAGCAAAAGCACACTTCTGTCTCTCTGGCCTACACCAGACTATTTTCAACAGATATATTTCTGTCTGAAAAATCAGGGAGACACTATTATTATTTTTATACAGGAAAAAATGCCAAAAACAGGATAATAGAGATGTTTTACCGTGGAACATCAAAACCACAGTAATAATTTACTGGTGTATACCAGGCTTTTTAAAAAATATATATATATTTGCGGCTGAACAGTGAGCGACACACTCAAGCTGTTTTCTTTAGATACAAATGGCCCAAAAGTGGATAATACAGAGGTTTGTACCGTGGAACTGCAAAACTACACTTGTATTTCTCGGGCCTACACCAGACTATTTTCAACAGATATATTTGTGTCTGACAAATCAGGGAGACACTATTTTTTTTTTTTTACAGCAAAAAATGCAAAAAGCAGGATAATAGAGATTTTTTACCGTGGAACAGCAAAAGCACACTTCTGTCTCTCTGGCCTACACCAGACTATTTTCAACAGATATATTTGTGTCTGAAAAATCAGGGAGACACTTATTATTTTTATACAGCAAAAAATGACAAAAACAGGATAATAAAGATGTTTTACCGTGGAACATCAAAACCACAGTAATAATTTACTGGTGTATACCAGGCTTTTTAAAAAATATATATATATTTGCGGCTGAACAGTGAGTGACACACTCAAACTGTTTTTTTTAGATACAAATGGCCCAAAAGTGGATAATACAGAGGTTTGTACCGTGGAACTGCAAAACCACTCTTGTATTTCTTGGGCCTATACCAGACTATTTTCAACAGATATATTTGTGTCTGAAAAATCAGGGAGACAATATTTTTTTTCTTTACAGCAAAAAATGCAAAAAGCAGGATAAATAGAGATTTTTTACCGTGGAACAGCAAAAGCACACTTCTGTCTCTCTGGCCTACACCAGACTATTTTCAACAGATATATTTGTGTCTGAAAAATCAGGGAGACACTATTATTATTTTTATACAGCAAAAAATGCCAAAAACAGGATAATAGAGATGTTTTACCGTGGAACATCAAAACCACAGTAATAAGTTATTGGTGTATACCAGGCTTTTTAAAATATATATATTTGCGGCTGAACAGTGAGCGACATACTCAAACTGTTTTTTTTAGATACAAATGGCCCAAAAGTGGATAATACAGAGGTTTGTACCGCGGAACTGCAAAACCACACTTGTATTTCTCGGGCCTACACCAGACTATTTTCAACAGATATATTTGTGTCTGACAAATCAGGGAGACACTATTTTATTTTTTTTTACAGCAAAAAATGCAAAAAGCAGGATAATTGAGATTTTTTACCGTGGAACAGCAAAAGCACACTTCTGTCTCTCTGGCCTACACCAGACTATTTTCAACAGATATATTTCTGTCTGAAAAATCAGGGAGACACTATTATTATTTTTATACAGGAAAAAATGCCAAAAACAGGATAATAGAGATGTTTTACCGTGGAACATCAAAACCACAGTAATAATTTACTGGTGTATACCAGGCTTTTTAAAAAATATATATATATTTGCGGCTGAACAGTGAGCGACACACTCAAGCTGTTTTCTTTAGATACAAATGGCCCAAAAGTGGATAATACAGAGGTTTGTACCGTGGAACTGCAAAACTACACTTGTATTTCTCGGGCCTACACCAGACTATTTTCAACAGATATATTTGTGTCTGACAAATCAGGGAGACACTATTTTTTTTTTTTTACAGCAAAAAATGCAAAAAGCAGGATAATAGAGATTTTTTACCGTGGAACAGCAAAAGCACACTTCTGTCTCTCTTGCCTACACCAGACTATTTTCAACAGATATATTTGTGTCTGAAAAATCAGGGAGACACTTATTATTTTTATACAGTAAAAAATGACAAAAACAGGATAATAGAGATGTTTTACCGTGGAACATCAAAACCACAGTAATAATTTACTGGTGTATACCAGGCTTTTTAAAAAATATATATATATTTGCGGCTGAACAGTGAGCGACACACTCAAACTGTTTTTTTTAGATACAAATGGCCCAAAAGTGGATAATACAGAGGTTTGTACCGTGGAACTGCAAAACCACTCTTGTATTTCTTGGGCCTATACCAGACTATTTTCAACAGATATATTTGTGTCTGAAAAATCAGGGAGACAATATTTTTTTTCTTTACAGCAAAAAATGCAAAAAGCAGGATAAATAGAGATTTTTTACCGTGGAACAGCAAAAGCACACTTCTGTCTCTCTGGCCTACACCAGACTATTTTCAACAGATATATTTGTGTCTGAAAAATCAGGGAGACACTATTATTATTTTTATACAGCAAAAAATGCCAAAAACAGGATAATAGAGATGTTTTACCGTGGAACATCAAAACCACAGTAATAAGTTATTGGTGTATACCAGGCTTTTTAAAATATATATATTTGCGGCTGAACAGTGAGCGACATACTCAAACTGTTTTTTTTAGATACAAATGGCCCAAAAGTGGATAATACAGAGGTTTGTACCGTGGAACTGCAAAACCACACTTGTATTTCTCGGGCCTACACCAGACTATTTTCAACAGATATATTTGTGTCTGACAAATCAGGGAGACACTATTTTATTTTTTTTTACAGCAAAAAATGCAAAAAGCAGGATAATTGAGATTTTTTACCGTGGAACAGCAAAAGCACACTTCTGTCTCTCTGGCCTACACCAGACTATTTTCAACAGATATATTTCTGTCTGAAAAATCAGGGAGACACTATTATTATTTTTATACAGGAAAAAATGCCAAAAACAGGATAATAGAGATGTTTTACCGTGGAACATCAAAACCACAGTAATAATTTACTGGTGTATACCAGGCTTTTTAAAAAATATATATATATTTGCGGCTGAACAGTGAGCGACACACTCAAGCTGTTTTCTTTAGATACAAATGGCCCAAAAGTGGATAATACAGAGGTTTGTACCGTGGAACTGCAAAACTATACTTGTATTTCTAGGGCCTACACCAGACTATTTTCAACAGATATATTTGTGTCTGAAAAATCAGGGAGACACTATTTTTTTTTTTTTACAGCAAAAAATGCAAAAAGCAGGATAATAGAGATTTTTTACCGTGGAACAGCAAAAGCACACTTCTGTCTCTCTGGCCTACACCAGACTATTTTCAACAGATATATTTGTGTCTGAAAAATCAGGGAGACACTTATTATTTTTATACAGCAAAAAATGACGAAAACAGGATAATAGAGATGTTTTACCGTGGAACATCAAAACCACAGTAATAATTTACTGGTGTATACCAGGCTTTTTAAAAAATATATATATATTTGCGGCTGAACAGTGAGCGACACACTCAAACTGTTTTTTTAGATACAAATGGCCCAAAAGTGGATAATACAGAGGTTTGTACCGTGGAACTGCAAAACCACACTTGTATTTCTCGGGCCTACACCAGACTATTTTCAACAGATATATTTCTGTCTGAAAAATCAGGGAGACGCTACTTATTTTTTTTTTACAGCAAAAAATGCAAAAAGCAGTATAATAGAGATTTTTTACCGTGGAACAGCAAAAGCACACTTCTGTCTCTCTGGCCTACACCAGACTATTTTCAACAGATATATTTGTGTCTGAAAAATCAGGGAGACACTTATTATTTTTATACAGCAAAAAATGCCAAAAACAGGATAATAGAGATGTTTTACCGTGGAATATCAAAACCACAGTAATAATTTACTGGTGTATACCAGGCTTTTTAAAAAATATATATATATTTGCGGCTGAACAGTGAGTGACACACTCAAACTGGTTTTTTTAGATACAAATGGCCCAAAAGTGGATAATACAGAGGTTTGTACCGTGGAACTGCAAAACCACACTTGTATTTCTCGGGCCTACACCACACTATTTTCAACAGATATATTTGTGTCTGAAAAATCAGGGAGACACTATTTTTTTTTTTTTACATCAAAAAATGCAAAAAGCAGGATAAATAGAGATTTTTTACCGTGGAACAGCAAAAGCACACTTCTGTCTCTCTGGCCTACACCAGACTATTTTCAACAGATATATTTGTGTCTGAAAAATCAGGGAGACACTATTATTATTTTTATACAGCAAAAAATGCCAAAAACAGGATAATAGAGATGTTTTACCGTGGAACATCAAAACCACAGTAATAATTTATTGGTGTATACCAGGCTTTTTAAAATATATATATATTTGCGGCTGAACAGTGAGCGACACACTCAAACTGTTTTTTTTAGATACAAATGGCCCAAAAGTGGATAATACAGAGGTTTGTACCGCGGAACTGCAAAACCACACTTGTATTTCTCGGGCCTACACAAGACTATTTTCAACAGATATATTTGTGTCTGACAAATCAGGGAGACACTATTTTATTTTTTTTTACAGCAAAAAATGCAAAAAGCAGGATAATTGAGATTTTTTACCGTGGAACAGCAAAAGCACACTTCTGTCTCTCTGGCCTACACCAGACTATTTTCAACAGATATATTTCTGTCTGAAAAATCAGGGAGACACTATTATTATTTTTATACAGGAAAAAATGCCAAAAACAGGATAATAGAGATGTTTTACCGTGGAACATCAAAACCACAGTAATAATTTACTGGTGTATACCAGGCTTTTTAAAAAATATATATATATTTGCGGCTGAACAGTGAGCGACACACTCAAGCTGTTTTCTTTAGATACAAATGGCCCAAAAGTGGATAATACAGAGGTTTGTACCGTGGAACTGCAAAACTACACTTGTATTTCTCGGGCCTACACCAGACTATTTTCAACAGATATATTTGTGTCTGACAAATCAGGGAGACACTATTTTTTTTTTTTTACAGCAAAAAATGCAAAAAGCAGGATAATAGAGATTTTTTACCGTGGAACAGCAAAAGCACACTTCTGTCTCTCTGGCCTACACCAGACTATTTTCAACAGATATATTTGTGTCTGAAAAATCAGGGAGACACTTATTATTTTTATACAGCAAAAAATGACAAAAACAGGATAATAGAGATGTTTTACCTTGGAACATCAAAACCACAGTAATAATTTACTGGTGTATACCAGGCTTTTTAAAAAATATATATATATTTGCGGCTGAACAGTGAGCGACACACTCAAACTGTTTTTTTTAGATACAAATGGCCCAAAAGTGGATAATACAGAGGTTTGTACCGTGGAACTGCAAAACCACTCTTGTATTTCTTGGGCCTATACCAGACTATTTTCAACAGATATATTTGTGTCTGAAAAATCAGGGAGACAATATTTTTTTTCTTTACAGCAAAAAATGCAAAAAGCAGGATAAATAGAGATTTTTTACCGTGGAACAGCAAAAGCACACTTCTGTCTCTCTGGCCTACACCAGACTATTTTCAACAGATATATTTGTGTCTGAAAAATCAGGGAGACACTATTATTATTTTTATACAGCAAAAAATGCCAAAAACAGGATAATAGAGATGTTTTACCGTGGAACATCAAAACCACAGTAATAAGTTATTGGTGTATACCAGGCTTTTTAAAATATATATATTTGCGGCTGAACAGTGAGCGACATACTCAAACTGTTTTTTTTAGATATAAATGGCCCAAAAGTGGATAATACAGAGGTTTTTACCGTGGAACTGCAAAACCACACTTGTAATTCTCGGGCCTACACCAGACTATTTTCAACAGATATATTTGTGTCTGAAAAATCAGGGAGACACTGTTTTTTTTTTTTTACATCAAAAAATGCAAAAAGCAGGATAAATAGAGATTTTTTACCGTGAAACAGCAAAAGCACACTTCTGTCTCTCTGGCCTACACCAGACTATTTTCAACAGATATATTTGTGTCTGAAAAATCAGGGAGACACTATTATTATTTTTATACAGCAAAAAATGCCAAAAACAGGATAATAGAGATGTTTTACCGTGGAACATCAAAACCACAGTAATAATTTACTGGTGTATACCAGGCTTTTTATAATATATATATATTTGCGGCTGAACAGTGAGCGACACAATCAAGCTGTTTTTTTTAGATACAAATGGCCCAAAAGTGGATAATACAGAGGTTTATACCGTGGAACTGCAAAACCACACTTGTATTTCTCGGGCCTACACCAGACTATTTTCAACAGATATATTTGTGTCTGAAAAATCAGGGAGACACTATTATTATTTTTATACAGCAAAAAATGCCAAAAACAGGATAATAGAGATGTTTTACCGTGGAACATCAAAACCACAGTAATAATTTACTGGTGTATACCAGGCTTTTTAAAAAATATATATATATTTGCGGCTGAACAGTGAGCGACACACTCAAACTGTTTTTTTTAGATACAAATGGCCCAAAAGTGGATAATACAGAGGTTTGTACCGTGGAACTGCAAAACCACACTTGTAATTCTCGGGCCTACACCAGACTATTTTCAACAGATATATTTGTGTCTGAAAAATCAGGGAGACACTATTATTATTTTTATACAGCAAAAAATGCCAAAAACAGGATAATAGAGATGTTTTACCGTGGAACATCAAAACCACAGTAATAAGTTTTTGGTGTATACCAGGCTTTTTAAAATATATATATTTGCGGCTGAACAGTGAGCGACACACTCAAACTGTTTTTTTTAGATACAAATGGCCCAAAAGTGGATAATACAGAGGTTTGTACCGTGGAACTGCAAAACCACACTTGTATTTCTCGGGCCTACACCAGACTATTTTCAACAGATATATTTGTGTCTGAAAAATCAGGGAGACACTATTTATTTTTTTTTTACAGCAAAAAATGCAAAAAGCAGTATAATAGAGATTTTTTACCGTGGAACAGCAAAAGCACACTTCTGTCTCTCTGGCCTACACCAGACTATTTTCAACAGATATATTTGTGTCTGAAAAATCAGGGAGACACTTATTATTTTTATACAGCAAAAAATGCCAAAAACAGGATAATAGAGATGTTTTACCGTGGAACATCAAAACCACAGTAATAATTTACTGGTGTATACCAGGCTTTTTAAAAAATATATATATATTTGCGGCTGAACAGTGAGCGACACACTCAAACTGTTTTTTTTACATACAAATGGCCCAAAAGTGGATAATACAGAGGTTTGTACCGTGGAACTGCAAAACCACACTTGTAATTCTCGGGCCTACACCAGACTATTTTCAACAGATATATTTGTGTCTGAAAAATCAGGGAGACACTATTTTTTTTTTTTACATCAAAAAATGCAAAAAGCAGGATAAATAGAGATTTTTTACCGTGGAACAGCAAAAGCACACTTCTGTCTCTCTGGCCTACACCAGACTATTTTCAACAGATATATTTGTGTCTGAAAAATCAGGGAGACACTATTATTATTTTTATACAGCAAAAAATGCCAAAAACAGGATAATAGAGATGTTTTACCGTGGAACATCAAAACCACAGTAATAATTTATTGGTGTATACCAGGCTTTTTAAAATATATATATATTTGCGGCTGAACAGTGAGCAACACACTCAAACTGTTTTTTTTAAATACAAATGGCCCAAAAGTGGATAATACAGAGGTTTGTACCGTGGAACTGCAAAACCACACTTGTATTTCTCGGGCCTACACCAGACTATTTTCAACAGATATATTTGTGTCTGAAAAATCAGGGAGACACTACTTATTTTTTTTTTACAGCAAAAAATGCAAAAAGCAGGATAATACAGATTTTTTACCGTGGAACAGCAAAAGCACACTTCTGTCTCTCTGGTCTACACCAGACTATTTTCAACAGATATATTTGTGTCTGAAAAATCAGGGAGACACTTATTATTTTTATACAGCAAAAAATGCCAAAAACAGGATAATAGAGATGTTTTACCGTGGAACATCAAAACCACAGTAATAATTTACTGGTGTATACCAGGCTTTTTAAAAAATATATATATATTTGCGGCTGAACAGTGAGCGACACACTCAAACTGTTTTTTTTAGATACAAATGGCCCAAAAGTGGATAATACAGAGGTTTGTACCGTGGAACTGCAAAACCACACTTGTATTTCTCGGGCCTACACCAGACTATTTTCAACAGATATATTTGTGTCTGAAAAATCAGGGAGACACTATTTTTTTTTTTTTACATCAAAAAATGCAAAAAGCAGGATAAATAGAGATTTTTTACCGTGGAACAGCAAAAGCACACTTCTGTCTCTCTGGCCTACACAAGACTATTTTCAACAGATATATTTGTGTCTGAAAAATCAGGGAGACACTATTATTATTTTTATACAGCAAAAAATGCCAAAAACAGGATAATAGAGATGTTTTACCGTGGAACATCAAAACCACAGTAATAATTTATTGGTGTATACCAGGCTTTTTAAAATATATGTATATTTGCGGCTGAACAGTGAGCGACACACTCAAACTGTTTTTTTTAGATACAAATGGCCCAAAAGTGGATAATACAGAGGTTTGTACCGTGGAACTGCAAAACCACACTTGTATTTCTCGGGCCTACACCAGACTATTTTCAACAGATATATTTGTGTCTGAAAAATCAGGGAGACACTATTTTTTTTTTTTTACAGCAAAAAATGCAAAAAGCAGAATAATAGAGATTTTTTACCGTGGAACAGCAAAAGCACACTTCTGTCTCTCTTGCCTACACCAGACTATTTTCAACAGATATATTTGTGTCTGAAAAATCAGGGAGACACTATTATTATTTTTATACAGCAAAAAATGCCAAAAACAGGATAATAGAGATGTTTTACCGTGGAACATCAAAACCACAGTAATAATTTACTGGTGTATACCAGGCTTTTTAAAATATATATATATTTGCGGCTGAACAGTGAGCGACACACTCAAGCTGGTTTTTTTAGATACAAATGGCCCAAAAGTGGATAATACAGAGGTTTATACCGTGGAACTGCAAAACCACACTTGTATTTCTCGGGCCTACACCAGACTATTTTCAACAGTTATATTTGTGTCTGAAAAATCAGGAAGACACTATTTTTTTTTTTTTTACAGCAAAAAATGCAAAAAGCAGTATAATAGAGATTTTTTACCGTGGAACAGCAAAAGCACACTTCTGTCTCTATGGCCTACACCAGACTATTTTCAACAGATATATTTGTGTCTGAAAAATCAGGGAGACACTTATTATTTTTATACAGCAAAAAATGCCAAAAACAGGATAATAGAGATGTTTTACCGTGGAACATCAAAACCACAGTAATAATTTACTGGTGTATACCAGCCTTTTTAAAAAATATATATATATTTGCGGCTGAACAGTGAGCGACACACTCAAACTGTTTTTTTTAGATACAAATGGCCCAAAAGTGGATAATACAGAGGTTTGTACCGTGGAACTGCAAAACCACACTTGTAATTCTCGGGCCTACACCAGACTGTTTTCAACAGATATATTTGTGTCTGAAAAATCAGGGAGACACTATTTTTTTTCTTTACAGCAAAAAATGCAAAAAGCAGGATAAATAGAGATTTTTTACCGTGGAACAGCAAAAGCACACTTCTGTCTCTCAGGCCTACACCAGACTATTTTCAACAGATATATTTGTGTCTGAAAAATCAGGGAGACACTATTATTATTTTTATACAGCAAAAAATGCCAAAAACAGGATAATAGAGATGTTTTACCGTGGAACATCAAAACCACAGTAATAACTTATTGGTGTATGCCAGGCTTTTTAAAATATATATATATTTGCGGCTGAACAGTGAGCGATACACTCAAACTGTTTTTTTTAGATACAAATGGCCCAAAAGTGGATAATACAGAGGTTTGTACCGTGGAACTGCAAAACCACACTTGTATTTCTCGGGCCTACACCAGACTATTTTCAACAGATATATTTGTGTCTGAAAAATCAGGGAGACGCTACTTATTTTTTTTTTACAGCAAAAAATGCAAAAAGCAGGATAATAGAGATTTTTTACCGTGGAACAGCAAAAGCACACTTCTGTCTCTCTGGCCTACACCAGACTATTTTCAACAGATATATTTGTGTCTGAAAAATCAGGGAGACACTTATTATTTTTATACAGCAAAAAATGCCAAAAACAGGATAATAGAGATGTTTTACCGTGGAATATCAAAACCACAGTAATAATTTACTGGTGTATACCAGGCTTTTTAAAAAATATATATATATTTGCGGCTGAACAGTGAGTGACACACTCAAACTGGTTTTTTTAGATACAAATGGCCCAAAAGTGGATAATACAGAGGTTTGTACCTTGGAACTGCAAAACCACACTTGTATTTCTCGGGCCTACACCACACTATTTTCAACAGATATATTTGTGTCTGAAAAATCAGGGAGACACTATTTTTTTTTTTTTTACATCAAAAAATGCAAAAAGCAGGATAAATAGAGATTTTTTACCGTGGAACAGCAAAAGCACACTTCTGTCTCTCTGGCCTACACCAGACTATTTTCAACAGATATATTTGTGTCTGAAAAATCAGGGAGACACTATTATTATTTTTATACAGCAAAAAATGCCAAAAACAGGATAATAGAGATGTTTTACCGTGGAACATCAAAACCACAGTAATAATTTATTGGTGTATACCAGGCTTTTTAAAATATATATATATTTGCGGCTGAACAGTGAGCGACACACTCAAACTGTTTTTTTTAGATACAAATGGCCCAAAAGTGGATAATACAGAGGTTTGTACCGCGGAACTGCAAAACCACACTTGTATTTCTCGGGCCTACACCAGACTATTTTCAACAGATATATTTGTGTCTGACAAATCAGGGAGACACTATTTTATTTTTTTTTACAGCAAAAAATGCAAAAAGCAGGATAATTGAGATTTTTTACCGTGGAACAGCAAAAGCACACTTCTGTCTCTCTGGCCTACACCAGACTATTTTCAACAGATATATTTCTGTCTGAAAAATCAGGGAGACACTATTATTATTTTTATACAGGAAAAAATGCCAAAAACAGGATAATAGAGATGTTTTACCGTGGAACATCAAAACCACAGTAATAATTTACTGGTGTATACCAGGCTTTTTAAAAAATATATATATATTTGCGGCTGAACAGTGAGCGACACACTCAAGCTGTTTTCTTTAGATACAAATGGCCCAAAAGTGGATAATACAGAGGTTTGTACCGTGGAACTGCAAAACTACACTTGTATTTCTTGGGCCTATACCAGACTATTTTCAACAGATATATTTGTGTCTGAAAAATCAGGGAGACAATATTTTTTTTCTTTACAGCAAAAAATGCAAAAAGCAGGATAAATAGAGATTTTTTACCGTGGAACAGCAAAAGCACACTTCTGTCTCTCTGGCCTACACCAGACTATTTTCAACAGATATATTTGTGTCTGAAAAATCAGGGAGACACTATTATTATTTTTATACAGCAAAAAATGCCAAAAACAGGATAATAGAGATGTTTTACCGTGGAACATCAAAACCACAGTAATAATTTACTGGAGTATATCAGGATTTTTAAAAAATATATATATATTTGCGGCTGAACAGTGAGCGACACACTCAAACTGTTTTTTTTAGATACAAATGGCCCAAAAGTGGATAATACAGAGGTTTGTACCGTGGAACTGCAAAACCACACTTGTAATTCTCGGGCCTACACCAGACTATTTTCAACAGATATATTTGTGTCTGAAAAATCAGGGAGACACTATTATTATTTTTATACAGCAAAAAATGCCAAAAACAGGATAATAGAGATGTTTTACCGTGGAACATCAAAACCACAGTAATAATTTATTGGTGTATACCAGGCTTTTTAAAATATATATATATTTGCGGCTGAACAGTGAGCGATACACTCAAACTGTTTTTTTTAGATACAAATGGCCCAAAAGTGGATAATACAGAGGTTTGTACCGTGGAACTGCAAAACCACACTTGTATTTCTCGTGCCTACACCAGACTATTTTCAACAGATATATTTGTGTCTGAAAAATCAGGGAGACACTATTTATTTTTTTTTTACAGCAAAAAATGCAAAAAGCAGTATAATAGAGATTTTTTACCGTGGAACAGCAAAAGCACACTTCTGTCTCTATGGCCTACACCAGACTATTTTCAACAGATATATTTGTGTCTGAAAAATCAGGGAGACACTTATTATTTTTATACAGCAAAAAATGCCAAAAACAGGATAATAGAGATGTTTTACCGTGGAACATCAAAACCACAGTAATAATTTACTGGTGTATACCAGCCTTTTTAAAAAATATATATATATTTGCGGCTGAACAGTGAGCGACACACTCAAACTGTTTTTTTTAGATACAAATGGCCCAAAAGTGGATAATACAGAGGTTTGTACCGTGGAACTGCAAAACCACACTTGTAATTCTCGGGCCTACACCAGACTGTTTTCAACAGATATATTTGTGTCTGAAAAATCAGGGAGACACTATTTTTTTTCTTTACAGCAAAAAATGCAAAAAGCAGGATAAATAGAGATTTTTTACCGTGGAACAGCAAAAGCACACTTCTGTCTCTCTGGCCTACAACAGACTATTTTCAACAGATATATTTGTGTCTGAAAAATCAGGGAGACACTATTATTATTTTTATACAGCAAAAAATGCCAAAAACAGGATAATAGAGATGTTTTACCGTGGAACATCAAAACCACAGTAATAACTTATTGGTGTATGCCAGGCTTTTTAAAATATATATATATTTGCGGCTGAACAGTGAGCGATACACTCAAACTGTTTTTTTTAGATACAAATGGCCCAAAAGTGGATAATACAGAGGTTTGTACCGTGGAACTGCAAAACCACACTTGTATTTCTCGGGCCTACACCAGACTATTTTCAACAGATATATTTGTGTCTGAAAAATCAGGGAGACGCTACTTATTTTTTTTTTACAGCAAAAAATGCAAAAAGCAGGATAATAGAGATTTTTTACCGTGGAACAGCAAAAGCACACTTCTGTCTCTCTGGCCTACACCAGACTATTTTCAACAGATATATTTGTGTCTGAAAAATCAGGGAGACACTTATTATTTTTATACAGCAAAAAATGCCAAAAACAGGATAATAGAGATGTTTTACCGTGGAATATCAAAACCACAGTAATAATTTACTGGTGTATACCAGGCTTTTTAAAAAATATATATATATTTGCGGCTGAACAGTGAGTGACACACTCAAACTGGTTTTTTTAGATACAAATGGCCCAAAAGTGGATAATACAGAGGTTTGTACCGTGGAACTGCAAAACCACACTTGTATTTCTCGGGCCTACACCACACTATTTTCAACAGATATATTTGTGTCTGAAAAATCAGGGAGACACTATTTTTTTTTTTTTTACATCAAAAAATGCAAAAAGCAGGATAAATAGAGATTTTTTACCGTGGAACAGCAAAAGCACACTTCTGTCTCTCTGGCCTACACCAGACTATTTTCAACAGATATATTTGTGTCTGAAAAATCAGGGAGACACTATTATTATTTTTATACAGCAAAAAATGCCAAAAACAGGATAATAGAGATGTTTTACCGTGGAACATCAAAACCACAGTAATAATTTATTGGTGTATACCAGGCTTTTTAAAATATATATATATTTGCGGCTGAACAGTGAGCGACACACTCAAACTGTTTTTTTTAGATACAAATGGCCCAAAAGTGGATAATACAGAGGTTTGTACCGCGGAACTGCAAAACCACACTTGTATTTCTCGGGCCTACACCAGACCATTTTCAACAGATATATTTGTGTCTGACAAATCAGGGAGACACTATTTTATTTTTTTTTACAGCAAAAAATGCAAAAAGCAGGATAATTGAGATTTTTTACCGTGGAACAGCAAAAGCACACTTCTGTCTCTCTGGCCTACACCAGACTATTTTCAACAGATATATTTCTGTCTGAAAAATCAGGGAGACACTTATTATTTTTATACAGCAAAAAATGACAAAAACAGGATAATAGAGATGTTTTACCGTGGAACATCAAAACCACAGTAATAATTTACTGGTGTATACCAGGCTTTTTAAAAAATGTATATATATTTGCAGCTGAACAGTGAGCGACACACTCAAACTGTTTTTTTTAGATACAAATGGCCCAAAAGTGGATAATACAGAGGTTTGTACCGTGGAACTGCAAAACCACTCTTGTATTTCTTGGGCCTATACCAGACTATTTTCAACAGATATATTTGTGTCTGAAAAATCAGGGAGACAATATTTTTTTTCTTTACAGCAAAAAATGCAAAAAGCAGGATAAATAGAGATTTTTTACCGTGGAACAGCAAAAGCACACTTCTGTCTCTCTGGCCTACACCAGACTATTTTCAACAGATATATTTGTGTCTGAAAAATCAGGGAGACACTATTATTATTTTTATACAGCAAAAAATGCCAAAAACAGGATAATAGAGATGTTTTACCGTGGAACATCAAAACCACAGTAATAATTTACTGGAGTATATCAGGATTTTTAAAAAATATATATATATTTGCGGCTGAACAGTGAGCGACACACTCAAACTGTTTTTTTTAGATACAAATGGCCCAAAAGTGGATAATACAGAGGTTTGTACCGTGGAACTGCAAAACCACACTTGTAATTCTCGGGCCTACACCAGACTATTTTCAACAGATATATTTGTGTCTGAAAAATCAGGGAGACACTATTATTATTTTTATACAGCAAAAAATGCCAAAAACAGGATAATAGAGATGTTTTACCGTGGAACATCAAAACCACAGTAATAATTTATTGGTGTATACCAGGCTTTTTAAAATATATATATATTTGCGGCTGAACAGTGAGCGATACACTCAAACTGTTTTTTTTAGATACAAATGGCCCAAAAGTGGATAATACAGAGGTTTGTACCGTGGAACTGCAAAACCACACTTGTATTTCTCGGGCCTACACCAGACTATTTTCAACAGATATATTTGTGTCTGAAAAATCAGGGAGACACTATTTATTTTTTTTTTACAGCAAAAAATGCAAAAAGCAGTATAATAGAGATTTTTTACCGTGGAACAGCAAAAGCACACTTCTGTCTCTATGGCCTACACCAGACTATTTTCAACAGATATATTTGTGTCTGAAAAATCAGGGAGACACTTATTATTTTTATACAGCAAAAAATGCCAAAAACAGGATAATAGAGATGTTTTACCGTGGAACATCAAAACCACAGTAATAATTTACTGGTGTATACCAGCCTTTTTAAAAAATATATATATATTTGCGGCTGAACAGTGAGCGACACACTCAAACTGTTTTTTTTAGATACAAATGGCCCAAAAGTGGATAATACAGAGGTTTGTACCGTGGAACTGCAAAACCACACTTGTAATTCTCGGGCCTACACCAGACTGTTTTCAACAGATATATTTGTGTCTGAAAAATCAGGGAGACACTATTTTTTTTCTTTACAGCAAAAAATGCAAAAAGCAGGATAAATAGAGATTTTTTACCGTGGAACAGCAAAAGCACACTTCTGTCTCTCTGGCCTACAACAGACTATTTTCAACAGATATATTTGTGTCTGAAAAATCAGGGAGACACTATTATTATTTTTATACAGCAAAAAATGCCAAAAACAGGATAATAGAGATGTTTTACCGTGGAACATCAAAACCACAGTAATAACTTATTGGTGTATGCCAGGCTTTTTAAAATATATATATATTTGCGGCTGAACAGTGAGCGATACACTCAAACTGTTTTTTTTAGATACAAATGGCCCAAAAGTGGATAATACAGAGGTTTGTACCGTGGAACTGCAAAACCACACTTGTATTTCTCGGGCCTACACCAGACTATTTTCAACAGATATATTTGTGTCTGAAAAATCAGGGAGACGCTACTTATTTTTTTTTTACAGCAAAAAATGCAAAAAGCAGGATAATAGAGATTTTTTACCGTGGAACAGCAAAAGCACACTTCTGTCTCTCTGGCCTACACCAGACTATTTTCAACAGATATATTTGTGTCTGAAAAATCAGGGAGACACTTATTATTTTTATACAGCAAAAAATGCCAAAAACAGGATAATAGAGATGTTTTACCGTGGAATATCAAAACCACAGTAATAATTTACTGGTGTATACCAGGCTTTTTAAAAAATATATATATATTTGCGGCTGAACAGTGAGTGACACACTCAAACTGGTTTTTTTAGATACAAATGGCCCAAAAGTGGATAATACAGAGGTTTGTACCGTGGAACTGCAAAACCACACTTGTATTTCTCGGGCCTACACCACACTATTTTCAACAGATATATTTGTGTCTGAAAAATCAGGGAGACACTATTTTTTTTTTTTTTACATCAAAAAATGCAAAAAGCAGGATAAATAGAGATTTTTTACCGTGGAACAGCAAAAGCACACTTCTGTCTCTCTGGCCTACACCAGACTATTTTCAACAGATATATTTGTGTCTGAAAAATCAGGGAGACACTATTATTATTTTTATACAGCAAAAAATGCCAAAAACAGGATAATAGAGATGTTTTACCGTGGAACATCAAAACCACAGTAATAATTTATTGGTGTATACCAGGCTTTTTAAAATATATATATATTTGCGGCTGAACAGTGAGCGACACACTCAAACTGTTTTTTTTAGATACAAATGGCCCAAAAGTGGATAATACAGAGGTTTGTACCGTGGAACTGCAAAACTACACTTGTATTTCTCGGGCCTACACCAGACTATTTTCAACAGATATATTTGTGTCTGAAAAATCAGGGAGACAATATTTTTTTTCTTTACAGCAAAAAATGCAAAAAGCAGGATAAATAGAGATTTTTTACCGTGGAACAGCAAAAGCACACTTCTGTCTCTCTGGCCTACACCAGACTATTTTCAACAGATATATTTGTGTCTGAAAAATCAGGGAGACACTATTATTATTTTTATACAGCAAAAAATGCCAAAAACAGGATAATAGAGATGTTTTACCGTGGAACATCAAAACCACAGTAATAAGTTATTGGTGTATACCAGGCTTTTTAAAATATATATATTTGCGGCTGAACAGTGAGCGACATACTCAAACTGTTTTTTTTAGATACAAATGGCCCAAAAGTGGATAATACAGAGGTTTGTACCGTGGAACTGCAAAACCACACTTGTAATTCTCGGGCCTACACCAGACTGTTTTCAACAGATATATTTGTGTCTGAAAAATCAGGGAGACACTATTTTTTTTCTTTACAGCAAAAAATGCAAAAAGCAGGATAAATAGAGATTTTTTACCGTGGAACAGCAAAAGCACACTTCTGTCTCTCTGGCCTACAACAGACTATTTTCAACAGATATATTTGTGTCTGAAAAATCAGGGAGACACTATTATTATTTTTATACAGCAAAAAATGCCAAAAACAGGATAATAGAGATGTTTTACCGTGGAACATCAAAACCACAGTAATAATTTATTGGTGTATACCAGGCTTTTTAAAATATATATATATTTGCGGCTGAACAGTGAGCGACACACTCAAACTGTTTTTTTTAGATACAAATGGCCCAAAAGTGGATAATACAGAGGTTTGTACCGCGGAACTGCAAAACCACACTTGTATTTCTCGGGCCTACACCAGACTATTTTCAACAGATATATTTGTGTCTGACAAATAAGGGAGACACTATTTTATTTTTTTTTACAGCAAAAAATGCAAAAAGCAGGATAATTGAGATTTTTTACCGTGGAACAGCAAAAGCACACTTCTGTCTCTCTGGCCTACACCAGACTATTTTCAACAGATATATTTCTGTCTGAAAAATCAGGGAGACACTATTATTATTTTTATACAGGAAAAAATGCCAAAAACAGGATAATAGAGATGTTTTACCGTGGAACATCAAAACCACAGTAATAATTTACTGGTGTATACCAGGCTTTTTAAAAAATATATATATATTTGCGGCTGAACAGTGAGCGACACACTCAAGCTGTTTTCTTTAGATACAAATGGCCCAAAAGTGGATAATACAGAGGTTTGTACCGTGGAACTGCAAAACTACACTTGTATTTCTCGGGCCTACACCAGACTATTTTCAACAGATATATTTGTGTCTGAAAAATCAGGGAGACAATATTTTTTTTCTTTACAGCAAAAAATGCAAAAAGCAGGATAAATAGAGATTTTTTACCGTGGAACAGCAAAAGCACACTTCTGTCTCTCTGGCCTACACCAGACTATTTTCAACAGATATATTTGTGTCTGAAAAATCAGGGAGACACTATTGTTATTTTTATACAGCAAAAAATGCCAAAAACAGGATAATAGAGATGTTTTACCGTGGAACATCAAAACCACAGTAATAATTTACTGGTGTATACCAGGCTTTTTAAAATATATATATATTTGCGGCTGAACAGTGAGCGACACAATCAAGCTGTTTTTTTTAGATACAAATGGCCCAAAAGTGGATAATACAGAGGTTTATACCGTGGAACTGCAAAACCACACTTGTATTTCTCGGGCCTACACCAGACTATTTTCAACAGATATATTTCTGTCTGAAAAATCAGGGAGACACTATTATTATTTTTATACAGGAAAAAATGCCAAAAACAGGATAATAGAGATGTTTTACCGTGGAACATCAAAACCACAGTAATAATTTACTGGTGTATACCAGGCTTTTTAAAAAATATATATATATTTGCGGCTGAACAGTGAGCGACACACTCAAGCTGTTTTCTTTAGATACAAATGGCCCAAAAGTGGATAATACAGAGGTTTGTACCGTGGAACTGCAAAACTACACTTGTATTTCTCGGGCCTACACCAGACTATTTTCAACAGATATATTTGTGTCTGAAAAATCAGGGAGACAATATTTTTTTTCTTTACAGCAAAAAATGCAAAAAGCAGGATAAATAGAGATTTTTTACCGTGGAACAGCAAAAGCACACTTCTGTCTCTCTGGCCTACACCAGACTATTTTCAACAGATATATTTGTGTCTGAAAAATCAGGGAGACACTATTATTATTTTTATACAGCAAAAAATGCCAAAAACAGGATAATAGAGATGTTTTACCGTGGAACATCAAAACCACAGTAATAAGTTATTGGTGTATACCAGGCTTTTTAAAATATATATATTTGCGGCTGAACAGTGAGCGACATACTCAAACTGTTTTTTTTAGATACAAATGGCCCAAAAGTGGATAATACAGAGGTTTGTACCGTGGAACTGCAAAACCACACTTGTATTTCTCGGGCCTACACCAGACTATTTTCAACAGATATATTTGTGTCTGAAAAATCAGGGAGACACTATTATTATTTTTATACAGCAAAAAATGCCAAAAACAGGATAATAGAGATGTTTTACCGTGGAACATCAAAACCACAGTAATAATTTACTGGTGTATACCAGGCTTTTTAAAATATATATATATTTGCGGCTGAACAGTGAGCGACACAATCAAGCTGTTTTTTTTAGATACAAATGGCCCAAAAGTGGATAATACAGAGGTTTATACCGTGGAACTGCAAAACCACACTTGTATTTCTCGGGCCTACACCAGACTATTTTCAACAGATATATTTGTGTCTGAAAAATCAGGGAGACACTATTATTATTTTTATACAGCAAAAAATGCCAAAAACAGGATAATAGAGATGTTTTACCGTGGAACATCAAAACCACAGTAATAATTTACTGGTGTATATCAGGCTTTTTAAAAAATATATATATATTTGCGGCTGAACAGTGAGCGACACACTCAAACTGTTTTTTTTAGATACAAATGGCCCAAAAGTGGATAATACAGAGGTTTGTACCGTGGAACTGCAAAACCACACTTGTAATTCTCGGGCCTACACCAGACTATTTTCAACAGATATATTTGTGTCTGAAAAATCAGGGAGACACTATTATTATTTTTATACAGCAAAAAATGCCAAAAACAGGATAATAGAGATGTTTTACCGTGGAACATCAAAACCACAGTAATAATTTATTGGTGTATACCAGGCTTTTTAAAATATATATATATTTGCGGCTGAACAGTGAGCGATACACTCAAACTGTTTTTTTTAGATACAAATGGCCCAAAAGTGGATAATACAGAGGTTTGTACCGTGGAACTGCAAAACCACACTTGTATTTCTCGGGCCTACACCAGACTATTTTCAACAGATATATTTGTGTCTGAAAAATCAGGGAGACACTATTTATTTTTTTTTTACAGCAAAAAATGCAAAAAGCAGTATAATAGAGATTTTTTACCGTGGAACAGCAAAAGCACACTTCTGTCTCTATGGCCTACACCAGACTATTTTCAACAGATATATTTGTGTCTGAAAAATCAGGGAGACACTTATTATTTTTATACAGCAAAAAATGCCAAAAACAGGATAATAGAGATGTTTTACCGTGGAACATCAAAACCACAGTAATAATTTACTGGTGTATACCAGCCTTTTTAAAAAATATATATATATTTGCGGCTGAACAGTGAGCGACACACTCAAACTGTTTTTTTTAGATACAAATGGCCCAAAAGTGGATAATACAGAGGTTTGTACCGTGGAACTGCAAAACCACACTTGTAATTCTCGGGCCTACACCAGACTGTTTTCAACAGATATATTTGTGTCTGAAAAATCAGGGAGACACTATTTTTTTTCTTTACAGCAAAAAATGCAAAAAGCAGGATAAATAGAGATTTTTTACCGTGGAACAGCAAAAGCACACTTCTGTCTCTCTGGCCTACAACAGACTATTTTCAACAGATATATTTGTGTCTGAAAAATCAGGGAGACACTATTATTATTTTTATACAGCAAAAAATGCCAAAAACAGGATAATAGAGATGTTTTACCGTGGAACATCAAAACCACAGTAATAACTTATTGGTGTATGCCAGGCTTTTTAAAATATATATATATTTGCGGCTGAACAGTGAGCGATACACTCAAACTGTTTTTTTTAGATACAAATGGCCCAAAAGTGGATAATACAGAGGTTTGTACCGTGGAACTGCAAAACCACACTTGTATTTCTCGGGCCTACACCAGACTATTTTCAACAGATATATTTGTGTCTGAAAAATCAGGGAGACGCTACTTATTTTTTTTTTACAGCAAAAAATGCAAAAAGCAGGATAATAGAGATTTTTTACCGTGGAACAGCAAAAGCACACTTCTGTCTCTCTGGCCTACACCAGACTATTTTCAACAGATATATTTGTGTCTGAAAAATCAGGGAGACACTTATTATTTTTATACAGCAAAAAATGCCAAAAACAGGATAATAGAGATGTTTTACCGTGGAACATCAAAACCACAGTAATAATTTACTGGTGTATACCAGGCTTTTTAAAAAATATATATATATTTGCGGCTGAACAGTGAGTGACACACTCAAACTGGTTTTTTTAGATACAAATGGCCCAAAAGTGGATAATACAGAGGTTTGTACCGTGGAACTGCAAAACCACACTTGTATTTCTCGGGCCTACACCACACTATTTTCAACAGATATATTTGTGTCTGAAAAATCAGGGAGACACTATTTTTTTTTTTTTTACATCAAAAAATGCAAAAAGCAGGATAAATAGAGATTTTTTACCGTGGAACAGCAAAAGCACACTTCTGTCTCTCTGGCCTACACCAGACTATTTTCAACAGATATATTTCTGTCTGAAAAATCAGGGAGACACTATTATTATTTTTATACAGGAAAAAATGCCAAAAACAGGATAATAGAGATGTTTTACCGTGGAACATCAAAACCACAGTAATAATTTACTGGTGTATACGAGGCTTTTTAAAAAATATATATATATTTGCGGCTGAACAGTGAGCGACACACTCAAGCTGTTTTCTTTAGATACAAATGGCCCAAAAGTGGATAATACAGAGGCTTGTACCGTGGAACTGCAAAACTACACTTGTATTTCTCGGGCCTACACCAGACTATTTTCAACAGATATATTTGTGTCTGACAAATCAGGGAGACACTATTTTTTTTTTTTTACAGCAAAAAATGCAAAAAGCAGGATAATAGAGATTTTTTACCGTGGAACAGCAAAAGCACACTTCTGTCTCTCTGGCCTACACCAGACTATTTTCAACAGATATATTTGTGTCTGAAAAATCAGGGAGACACTTATTATTTTTATACAGCAAAAAATGACAAAAACAGGATAATAGAGATGTTTTACCGTGGAACATCAAAACCACAGTAATAATTTACTGGTGTATACCAGGCTTTTTAAAAAATATATATATATTTGCGGCTGAACAGTGAGCGACACACTCAAACTGTTTTTTTTAGATACAAATGGCCCAAAAGTGGATAATACAGAGGTTTGTACCGTGGAACTGCAAAACCACTCTTGTATTTCTTGGGCCTATACCAGACTATTTTCAACAGATATATTTGTGTCTGAAAAATCAGGGAGACAATATTTTTTTTCTTTACAGCAAAAAATGCAAAAAGCAGGATAAATAGAGATTTTTTACCGTGGAACAGCAAAAGCACACTTCTGTCTCTCTGGCCTACACCAGACTATTTTCAACAGATATATTTGTGTCTGAAAAATCAGGGAGACACTATTATTATTTTTATACAGCAAAAAATGCCAAAAACAGGATAATAGAGATGTTTTACCGTGGAACATCAAAACCACAGTAATAAGTTATTGGTGTATACCAGGCTTTTTAAAATATATATATTTGCGGCTGAACAGTGAGCGACATACTCAAACTGTTTTTTTTAGATACAAATGGCCCAAAAGTGGATAATACAGAGGTTTGTACCGTGGAACTGCAAAACCACACTTGTATTTCTCGGGCCTACACCAGACTATTTTCAACAGATATATTTGTGTCTGAAAAATCAGGGAGACACTACTTATTTTTTTTTTACAGCAAAAAAGGCAAAAAGCAGTATAATAGAGATTTTTTACCGTGGAACAGTAAAAGCACACTTCTGTCTCTCTGGCCTACACCAGACTATTTTCAACAGATATATTTGTGTCTGAAAAATCAGGGAGACACTTATTATTTTTATACAGCAAAAAATGCCAAAAACAGGATAATAGAGATGTTTTACCGTGGAACATCAAAACCACAGTAATAATTTACTGGTGTATACCAGGCTTTTTAAAAAATATATATATATTTGCGGCTGAACAGTGAGCGACACACTCAAACTGTTTTTTTTAGATACAAATGGCCCAAAAGTGGATAATACAGAGGTTTGTACCGTGGAACTGCAAAACCACACTTGTAATTCTCGGGCCTACACCAGACTATTTTCAACAGATATATTTGTGTCTGAAAAATCAGGGAGACACTATTTTTTTTTTTTTACATCAAAAAATGCAAAAAGCAGGATAAATAGAGATTTTTTACCGTGGAACAGCAAAAGCACACTTCTGTCTCTCTGGCCTACACCAGACTATTTTCAACAGATATATTTGTGTCTGAAAAATCAGGGAGACACTATTATTATTTTTATACAGCAAAAAATGCCAAAAACAGGATAATAGAGATGTTTTACCGTGGAACATCAAAACCACAGTAATAATTTACTGGTGTATACCAGGCTTTTTAAAATATATATATATTTGCGGCTGAACAGTGAGCGACACAATCAAGCTGTTTTTTTTAGATACAAATGGCCCAAAAGTGGATAATACAGAGGTTTATACCGTGGAACTGCAAAACTACACTTGTATTTCTCGGGCCTACACCAGACTATTTTCAACAGATATATTTGTGTCTGAAAAATCAGGGAGACACTATTATTATTTTTATACAGCAAAAAATGCCAAAAACAGGATAATAGAGATGTTTTACCGTGGAACATCAAAACCACAGTAATAATTTACTGGTGTATACCAGGCTTTTTAAAAAATATATATATATTTGCGGCTGAACAGTGAGCGACACACTCAAACTGTTTTTTTTAGATACAAATGGCCCAAAAGTGGATAATACAGAGGTTTGTACCGTGGAACTGCAAAACCACACTTGTAATTCTCGGGCCTACACCAGACTATTTTCAACAGATATATTTGTGTCTGAAATATCAGGGAGACACTATTATTATTTTTATACAGCAAAAAATGCCAAAAACAGGATAATAGAGATGTTTTACCGTGGAACATCAAAACCACAGTAATAACTTATTGGTGTATGCCAGGCTTTTTAAAATATATATATATTTGCGGCTGAACAGTGAGCGATACACTCAAACTGTTTTTTTAGATACAAATGGCCCAAAAGTGGATAATACAGAGGTTTGTACCGTGGAACTGCAAAACCACACTTGTATTTCTCGGGCCTACACCAGACTATTTTCAACAGATATATTTGTGTCTGAAAAATCAGGGAGACGCTGCTTATTTTTTTTTTACAGCAAAAAATGCAAAAAGCAGGATAATAGAGATTTTTTACCGTGGAACAGCAAAAGCACACTTCTGTCTCTCTGGCCTACACCAGACTATTTTCAACAGATATATTTGTGTCTGAAAAATCAGGGAGACACTTATTATTTTTATACAGCAAAAAATGCCAAAAACAGGATAATAGAGATGTTTTACCGTGGAATATCAAAACCACAGTAATAATTTACTGGTGTATACCAGGCTTTTTAAAAAATATATATATATTTGCGGCTGAACAGTGAGTGACACACTCAAACTGGTTTTTTTAGATACAAATGGCCCAAAAGTGGATAATACAGAGGTTTGTACCGTGGAACTGCAAAACCACACTTGTATTTCTCGGGCCTACACCACACTATTTTCAACAGATATATTTGTGTCTGAAAAATCAGGGAGACGCTACTTATTTTTTTTTTACAGCAAAAAATGCAAAAAGCAGGATAAATAGAGATTTTTTACCGTGGAACAGCAAAAGCACACTTCTGTCTCTCTGGCCTACACCAGACTATTTTCAACAGATATATTTGTGTCTGAAAAATCAGGGAGACACTATTATTATTTTTATACAGCAAAAAATGCCAAAAACAGGATAATAGAGATGTTTTACCGTGGAACATCAAAACCACAGTAATAATTTATTGGTGTATACCAGGCTTTTTAAAATATATATATATTTGCGGCTGAACAGTGAGCGACACACTCAAACTGTTTTTTTTAGATACAAATGGCCCAAAAGTGGATAATACAGAGGTTTGTACCGCGGAACTGCAAAACCACACTTGTATTTCTCGGGCCTACACCAGACTATTTTCAACAGATATATTTGTGTCTGACAAATCAGGGAGACACTATTTTTTTTTTTTTACAGCAAAAAATGCAAAAAGCAGGATAATTGAGATTTTTTACCGTGGAACAGCAAAAGCACACTTCTGTCTCTCTGGCCTACACCAGACAATTTTCAACAGATATATTTCTGTCTGAAAAATCAGGGAGACACTATTATTATTTTTATACAGGAAAAAATGCCAAAAACAGGATAATAGAGATGTTTTACCGTGGAACATCAAAACCACAGTAATAATTTACTGGTGTATACCAGGCTTTTTAAAAAATATATATATATTTGCGGCTGAACAGTGAGCGACACACTCAAGCTGTTTTCTTTAGATACAAATGGCCCAAAAGTGGATAATACAGAGGTTTGTACCGTGGAACTGCAAAACTACACTTGTATTTCTCGGGCCTACACCAGACTATTTTCAACAGATATATTTGTGTCTGACAAATCAGGGAGACACTATTTTTTTTTTTTTACAGCAAAAAATGCAAAAAGCAGGATAATAGAGATTTTTTACCGTGGAACAGCAAAAGCACACTTCTGTCTCTCTGGCCTACACCAGACTATTTTCAACAGATATATTTGTGTCTGAAAAATCAGGGAGACACTTATTATTTTTATACAGCAAAAAATGACAAAAACAGGATAATAGAGATGTTTTACCGTGGAACATCAAAACCACAGTAATAATTTACTGGTGTATACCAGGCTTTTTAAAAAATATATATATATTTGCGGCTGAACAGTGAGCGACACACTCAAACTGTTTTTTTTAGATACAAATGGCCCAAAAGTGGATAATACAGAGGTTTGTACCGTGGAACTGCAAAACCACTCTTGTATTTCTTGAGCCTATACCAGACTATTTTCAACAGATATATTTGTGTCTGAAAAATCAGGGAGACAATATTTTTTTTCTTTACAGCAAAAAATGCAAAAAGCAGGATAAATAGAGATTTTTTACCGTGGAACAGCAAAAGCACACTTCTGTCTCTCTGTCCTACACCAGACTATTTTCAACAGATATATTTGTGTCTGAAAAATCAGGGAGACACTATTATTATTTTTATACAGCAAAAAATGCCAAAAACAGGATAATAGAGATGTTTTACCGTGGAACATCAAAACCACAGTAATAAGTAATTGGTGTATACCAGGCTTTTTAAAATAGATATATTTGCGGCTGAACAGTGAGCGACATACTCAAACTGTTTTTTTTAGATACAAATGGCCCAAAAGTGGATAATACAGAGGTTTGTACCGTGGAACTGCAAAACCACACTTGTATTTCTCGGGCCTACACCAGACTATTTTCAACAGATATATTTGTGTCTGAAAAATCAGGGAGACACTATTTATTTTTTTTTTACAGCAAAAAATGCAAAAAGCAGTATAATAGAGATTTTTTACCGTGGAACAGTAAAAGCACACTTCTGTCTCTCTGGCCTACACCAGACTATTTTCAACAGATATATTTGTGTCTGAAAAATCAGGGAGACACTTATTATTTTTATACAGCAAAAAATGCCAAAAACAGGATAATAGAGATGTTTTACCGTGGAACATCAAAACCACAGTAATAATTTACTGGTGTATACCAGGCTTTTTAAAAAATATATATATATTTGCGGCTGAACAGTGAGCGACACACGCAAACTGTTTTTTTTAGATACAAATGGCCCAAAAGTGGATAATACAGAGGTTTGTACCGTGGAACTGCAAAACCACACTTGTAATTCTCGGGCCTACACCAGACTATTTTCAACAGATATATTTGTGTCTGAAAAATCAGGGAGACACTATTTTTTTTTTTTTACATCAAAAAATGCAAAAAGCAGGATAAATAGAGATTTTTTACCGTGGAACAGCAAAAGCACACTTCTGTCTCTCTGGCCTACACCAGACTATTTTCAACAGATATATTTGTGTCTGAAAAATCAGGGAGACACTATTATTATTTTTATACAGCAAAAAATGCCAAAAACAGGATAATAGAGATGTTTTACCGTGGAACATCAAAACCACAGTAATAATTTACTGGTGTATACCAGGCTTTTTAAAATATATATATATTTGCGGCTGAACAGTGAGCGACACAATCAAGCTGTTTTTTTTAGATACAAATGGCCCAAAAGTGGATAATACAGAGGTTTATACCGTGGAACTGCAAAACCACACTTGTATTTCTCGGGCCTACACCAGACTATTTTCAACAGATATATTTGTGTCTGAAAAATCAGGGAGACACTATTATTATTTTTATACAGCAAAAAATGCCAAAAACAGGATAATAGAGATGTTTTACCGTGGAACATCAAAACCACAGTAATAATTTACTGGTGTATACCAGGCTTTTTAAAAAATATATATATATTTGCGGCTGAACAGTGAGCGACACACTCAAACTGTTTTTTTTAGATACAAATGGCCCAAAAGTGGATAATACAGAGGTTTGTACCGTGGAACTGCAAAACCACACTTGTAATTCTCGGGCCTACACCAGACTATTTTCAACAGATATATTTGTGTCTGAAAAATCAGGGAGACACTATTATTATTTTTATACAGCAAAAAATGCCAAAAACAGGATAATAGAGATGTTTTACCGTGGAACATCAAAACCACAGTAATAAGTTATTGGTGTATACCAGGCTTTTTAAAATATATATATTTGCGGCTGAACAGTGAGCGACACACTCAAACTGTTTTTTTTAGATACAAATGGCCCAAAAGTGGATAATACAGAGGTTTGTACCGTGGAACTGCAAAACCACACTTGTATTTCTCGGGCCTACACCAGACTATTTTCAACAGATATATTTGTGTCTGAAAAATCAGGGAGACACTATTTATTTTTTTTTTACAGCAAAAAATGCAAAAAGCAGTATAATAGAGATTTTTTACCGTGGAACAGCAAAAGCACACTTCTGTCTCTCTGGCCTACACCAGACTATTTTCAACAGATATATTTGTGTCTGAAAAATCAGGGAGACACTTATTATTTTTATACAGCAAAAAATGCCAAAAACAGGATAATAGAGATGTTTTACCGTGGAACATCAAAACCACAGTAATAATTTACTGGTGTATACCAGGCTTTTTAAAAAATATATATATATTTGCGGCTGAACAGTGAGCGACACACTCAAACTGTTTTTTTTAGATACAAATGGCCCAAAAGTGGATAATACAGAGGTTTGTACCGTGGAACTGCAAAACCACACTTGTAATTCTTGGGCCTACACCAGACTATTTTCAACAGATATATTTGTGTCTAAAAAATCAGGGAGACACTATTTTTTTTTTTTTACATCAAAAAATGCAAAAAGCAGGATAAATAGAGATTTTTTACCGTGGAACAGCAAAAGCACACTTCTGTCTCTCTGGCCTACACCAGACTATTTTCAACAAATATATTTGTGTCTGAAAAATCAGGGAGACACTATTATTATTTTTATACAGCAAAAAATGCCAAAAACAGGATAATAGAGATGTTTTACCGTGGAACATCAAAACCACAGTAATAATTTATTGGTGTATACCAGGCTTTTTAAAATATATATATATTTGCGGCTGAACAGTGAGCGACACACTCAAACTGTTTTTTTTAGATACAAATGGCCCAAAAGTGGATAATACAGAGGTTTGTACCGCGGAACTGCAAAACCACACTTGTATTTCTTGGGCCTACACCAGACTATTTTCAACAGATATATTTGTGTCTGAAAAATCAGGGAGACACTATTTTTTTTTTTTACAGCAAAAAATGCAAAAAACAGGATAATAGAGATTTTTTACCGTGGAACAGCAAAAGCACACTTCTGTCTCTCTGGCCTACACCAGACTATTTTCAACAGATATATTTGTGTCTGAAAAATCAGGGAGACACTTATTATTTTTATACAGCAAAAAATGCCAAAAACAGGATAATAGAGATGTTTTACCGTGGAACATCAAAACCACAGTAATAATTTACTGGTGTATACAAGGCTTTTTAAAAAATATATATATATTTGCGGCTGAACAGTGAGCGACACACTCAAACTGTTTTTTTTAGATACAAATGGCCCAAAAGTGGATAATACAGAGGTTTGTACTGTGGAACTGCAAAACCACACTTGTATTTCTCGGGCCTACACCAGACTATTTTCAACAGATATATTTGTGTCTGAAAAATCAGGGAGACAATATTTTTTTTCTTTACAGCAAAAAATGCAAAAAGCAGGATAAATAGAGATTTTTTACCGTGGAACAGCAAAAGCACACTTCTGTCTCTCTGGCCTACACCAGACTATTTTCAACAGATATATTTGTGTCTGAAAAATCAGGGAGACACTATTATTATTTTTATACAGCAAAAAATGCCAAAAACAGGATAATAGAGATGTTTTACCGTGGAACATCAAAACCACAGTAATAATTTACTGGTGTATACCAGGCTTTTTAAAAAATATATATATATTTGCGGCTGAACAGTGAGCGACACACTCAAACTGTTTTTTTTAGATACAAATGGCCCAAAAGTGGATAATACAGAGGTTTGTACCGTGGAACTGCAAAACCACACTTGTATTTCTCGGGCCTACACCAGACTATTTTCAACAGATATATTTGTGTCTGAAAAATCAGGGAGACACTATTTTTTTTTTTACATCAAAAAATGCAAAAAGCAGGATAAATAGAGATTTTTTACCGTGGAACAGCAAAAGCACACTTCTGTCTCTCTGGCCTACACCAGACTATTTTCAACAGATATATTTGTGTCTGAAAAATCAGGGAGACACTATTATTATTTTTATACAGCAAAAAATGCCAAAAACAGGATAATAGAGATGTTTTACCGTGGAACATCAAAACCACAGTAATAATTTATTGGTGTATACCAGGCTTTTTAAAATATATGTATATTTGCGGCTGAACAGTGAGCGACACACTCAAACTGTTTTTTTTAGATACAAATGGCCCAAAAGTGGATAATACAGAGGTTTGTACCGTGGAACTGCAAAACCACACTTGTATTTCTCGGGCCTACACCAGACTATTTTCAACAGATATATTTGTGTCTGAAAAATCAGGGAGACACTATTTTTTTTTTTTTACAGCAAAAAATGCAAAAAGCAGGATAATAGAGATTTTTTACCGTGGAACAGCAAAAGCACACTTCTGTCTCTCTTGCCTACACCAGACTATTTTCAACAGATATATTTGTGTCTGAAAAATCAGGGAGACACTATTATTATTTTTATACAGCAAAAAATGCCAAAAACAGGATAATAGAGATGTTTTACCGTGGAACATCAAAACCACAGTAATAATTTACTGGTGTATACCAGGCTTTTTAAAATATATATATATTTGCGGCTGAACAGTGAGCGACACACTCAAGCTGTTTTTTTTAGATACAAATGGCCCAAAAGTGGATAATACAGAGGTTTATACCGTGGAACTGCAAAACCACACTTGTATTTCTCGGGCCTACACCAGACTATTTTCAACAGATATATTTGCGTCTGAAAAATCAGGGAGACACTATTTTTTTTTTTTTACAGCAAAAAATGCAAAAAGCAGGATAATAGAGATTTTTTACCGTAGAACAGCAAAAGCACACTTCTGTCTCTCTGGCCTACACCAGACTATTTTCAACAGATATATTTGTGTCTGAAAAATCAGGGAGACACTATTACTATTTTTGTACAGCAAAAAATGCCAAAAACAGGATAATAGAGATGTTTTACCGTGGAACATCAAAACCACAGTAATAATTTACTGGTGTATACCAGGCTTTTTAAAATATATATATATTTGCGGCTGAACAGTGAGTGACACACTCAAACTGTTTTTTTTAGATACAAATGTCCCAAAAGTGGATAATACAGAGGTTTGTACCGTGGAACTGCAAAACCACACTTGTATTTATCGGGCCTACACCAGACTATTTTCAACAGATATACTTGTGTCTGAAAAATCAGGGAGACAATATTTTTTTTCTTTACAGCAAAAAATGCAAAAAGCAGGATAAATAGAGATTTTTTACCGTGGAACAGCAAAAGCACACTTCTGTCTCTCTGGCCTACACCAGACTATTTTCAACAGATATATTTGTGTCTGAAAAATCAGGGAGACACTATTATTATTTTTATACAGCAAAAAATGCCAAAAACAGGATAATAGAGATGTTTTACCGTGGAACATCAAAACCACAGTAATAATTTGTTGGTGTATACCAGGCTTTTTAAAATATATATATATTTGCGGCTGAACAGTGAGCGATACACTCAAACTGTTTTTTTTAAATACAAATGGCCCAAAAGTGGATAATACAGAGGTTTGTACCGTGGAACTGCAAAACCACACTTGTATTTCTCGGGCCTACACCAGACTATTTTCAACAGATATATTTGTGTCTGAAAAATCAGGGAGACACTACTTTTTTTTTTTTACAGCAAAAAATGCAAAAAGCAGGATAATAGAGATTTTTTACCGTGGAACAGCAAAAGCACACTTCTGTCTCTCTGGCCTACACCAGACTATTTTCAACAGATATATTTGTGTCTGAAAAATCAGGGAGACACTTATTATTTTTATACAGCAAAAAATGCCAAAAACAGGATAATAGAGATGTTTTACCGTGGAACATCAAAACCACAGTAATAATTTACTGGTGTATACCAGGCTTTTTAAAATATATATATATTTGCGGCTGAACAGTGAGCGACACACTCAAACTGTTTTTTTTAGATACAAATGGCCCAAAAGTGGATAATACAGAGGTTTGTACCGTGGAACTGCAAAACCAGACTTGTATTTATCGGGCCTACACCAGACTATTTTCAACAGATATATTTGTGTCTGAAAAATCAGGGAGACACTATTTATTTTTTTTTTACAGCAAAAAATGCAAAAAGCAGTATAATAAAGATTTTTTCCCGTGAAACAGCAAAAGCACACTTCTGACTCTCTGGCCTACACCAGACTATTTTCAACAGATATATTTGTGTCTGAAAAATCAGGGAGACACTTATTATTTTTATACAGCAAAAATGCCAAAAACAAGATAATAGAGATGTTTTACCGTGGAACATCAAAACCACAGTAATAATTTACTGGTGTATACCAGGCTTTTTAAAAAAAATATATATATTTGCGGCTGAACAGTGAGCGACACACTCAAACTGTTTTTTTTAGATACAAATGGCCCAAAAGTGGATAATACAGAGGTTTGTACCGTGGAACTGCAAAACCACACTTGTAATTCTCGGGCCTACACCAGACTATTTTCAACAGATATATTTGTGTCTGAAAAATCAGGGAGACACTACTTATTTTTTTTTTACAGCAAAAAATGCAAAAAGCAGGATAATAGAGATTTTTTACCGTGGAACAGCAAAAGCACACTTCTGTCTCTCTGGCCTACACCAGACTATTTTCAACAGATATATTTGTGTCTGAAAAATCAGGGAGACACTTATTATTTTTATACAGCAAAAAATGCCAAAAACAGGATAATAGAGATGTTTTACCGTGGAACATCAAAACCACAGTAATAATTTACTGGTGTATACCAGGCTTTTTAAAAAATATATATATATTTGCGGCTGAACAGTGAGCGACACACTCAAACTGTTTTTTTTAGATACAAATGGCCCAAAAGTGGATAATACAGAGGTTTGTACCGTGGAACTGCAAAACCACACTTGTATTTCTCGGGCCTACACCAGACTATTTTCAACAGATATATTTGTGTCTGAAAAATCAGGGAGACACTATTTTTTTTTTTTACAGCAAAAAATGCAAAAAGCAGGATAATAGAGATTTTTTACCGTGGAACAGCAAAAGCACACTTCTGTCTCTATGGCCTACACCAGACTATTTTCAACAGATATATTTGTGTCTGAAAAATCAGGGAGACACTATTATTATTTTTATACAGCAAAAAATGCCAAAAACAGGATAATAGAGATGTTTTACCGTGGAACATCAAAACCACAGTAATAATTTACTGGTGTATACCAGGCTTTTTAAAATATATATATATTTGCGGCTGAACAGTGAGCGACACACTCAAGCTGTTTTTTTTAGATACAAATGGCCCAAAAGTGGATAATACAGAGGTTTATACCGTGGAACTGCAAAACCACACTTGTATTTCTCGGGCCTACACCAGACTATTTTCAACAGATATATTTGCGTCTGAAAAATCAGGGAGACACTATTTTTTTTTTTTTACAGCATAAAATGCAAAAAGCAGGATAATAGAGATTTTTTACCGTAGAACAGCAAAAGCACACTTCTGTCTCTCTGGCCTACACCCGACTATTTTCAACAGATATATTTGTGTCTGAAAAATCAGGGAGACACTATTACTATTTTTGTACAGCAAAAAATGCCAAAAACAGGATAATAGAGATGTTTTACCGTGGAACATCAAAACCACAGTAATAATTTACTGGTGTATACCAGGCTTTTTAAAATATATATATATTTGCGGCTGAACAGTGAGCGACACACTCAAACTGTTTTTTTAGATACAAATGGCCCAAAAGTGGATAATGCAGAGGTTTGTACCGTGGAACTGCAAAACCACACTTGTATTTCTCGGGCCTACACCAGACTATTTTCAACAGATATATTTGTGTCTGAAAAATCAGGGAGACACTATTTATTTATTTTTTACAGCAAAAAATGCAAAAAGCAGGATAATAGAGATTTTTTACCGTGGAACAGCAAAAGCACACTTCTGTCTCTCTTGCCTACACCAGACTATTCTCAACAGATATATTTGTGTCTGAAAAATCAGGGAGACACTTATTATTTTTATACAGCAAAAAATGCCAAAAACAGGATAATAGAGATGTTTTACCGTGGAACATTAAAACCACAGTAATAATTTACTGGTGTATACCAGGCTTTTTAAAATATATACATATTTGCGGCTGAACAGTGAGCGACACACTCAAACTGTTTTTTTTTAGATAGAAATGGCCCATAGAACTGCAAAACCACACTTCTATTTCTCTGGCCTGCACCAGACTATTTTCAACAGATATATTTGTGTCTGAAAAATCAGAGGCACACTTTTTTTTTGGGGGGGGGGCACCAAAAGGTTAATAAGATGGGTATTTGTACATTGTGAAGGAAAAAAAAAAGAGGATTTAGATAAAAAAAAAGGATTTTTCCTGGCCCCCGGGACCTGGAGCTAAGTCCAGCAATTTCAGCAACAGGAGCAGCACACAGGACTGTAATGCAGCGTTTGCTGGTATAACCACTGCGTCTCCTATACAGCCTGACTGCCTGCCTGCCTGATATACCTGGGATGGATATTAGTCCTGAGAAGGACTGTTTGTTTGATCTGGCAGCCTTTACAGACCCTACACTAACTATTTTGCAGGATATATCTCTCCCTAAATCAGCAGCGCTGTCCCTACACTGTCTGATCCGGAGCGACTGTGTCCAAGATGGCGGCGCCCGGTATTAAATACTCAAGGTGACGCTGTGCGGCCAGCCAATCACTGTAATGCCCACAAACAAAATGGCTGCGGCATTACAGTGACTGGCTGGCAATCCCTGCATGTTCATTGGCTCTGTAAAGAGCGCCAAACATGCAGTGCGGAGACCCGAGCTCCCGCCCGAGTAACCCGGAAATGCTCGATGCTCGCCGAACATCCCGAGTAGCGTGATGCTCGGGCGAGTACCGAGCAGTGTCGAGCATGTTCGCTTAACACTAGTTATCACCCTATTGTGCGCTATGTTCCCCACATTTAGATCTACATAAGATATATTACAAAGCTTCATATATTCCCACAATACACTACATTTTGCACTAGAAATCAAACAGGGTTTATGAACGGAGAATTTAGCTTGAATGGAGAATAGAGCAATTTATAATTAAAAGTCTAGGCAAGATAAGAAAAGCAAAGCATTTACATATTCAACAATTTATATTGATTTTAATTAGAAATTATTGTAAGATTGTATAGCTAAGAAAAAAGTTGTACTTTAAATTATTGGTAACTCTACATAACTCAATAATAACACATTAAGGCTGCATGCACACGATGCGTTTTTCATGCGTTTCCGCTGCGGAATATCCGCAGCGGAAACGCTTCAAAAACGCTTGGTAATCCGCACCCCATGGTCCCCAATGGCATTCCGCAATGTCATTGCACATGCTGCGGATTTTTCCGCAGCGTTTCTGCAGCGCTCATAAATCCGCAGCATGTTCATTAATTTTGCGGAAGCGCCGCCATTGACTTGCATTGAGACGCATAATATCCGCGTCTGAACATTTGTACAAGCGGATAACATGCGTCTCAATGTGCGGATGGTATCCAAGTCTGGAGGAGAGGAGACTCTCATCCAGACCTGGGTACCATTGTACCTGTAAAAAAAAGAATAAAATAAAAAATAAAGTTTATATTCACCTGTCCGGCGGCTTCTCTCTGCTTGCCGGCAGCGCATCTCCTTCCAGGACCTGAGATGACGTCGCGGTCATGTGACCGCAGGCTGTCTCGCGATGCGGAAGAAGCCAGGACGAGCGCTGCAGCACACGCTGGGGCAACGGGGGTGAGTATAGCTTTATTTTTTTTATTTTTACGATCACACTGTATAAATCCATGCCGTTTACATGGATTCATACAGTGTGACCTAGTTGTCAAGCACTTTCAAAGTGATGCTATCGCCTGGAAAGTGCTTGTCAGTGCGCATGCGGAAACACATGCGTTAACGCATGTGGATACGCATGTGAATCCGCATGTATTACGCATGTATTCTGCAGGAAAAACGCATGCACAATCTGCATGCGTTTTTTCTGCCAGGGAGATGCAGAAATGCTGCAGAAATTTTCTGCTTCATTTCTACATCGTGGGCACATAGCCTAATGCACTCTATGGAGTATTAATTACTAAGCTATGAAGCTGAGATGTAAGGAGCTGTTTAAGGGGTACCGCATAACTACAGCTGCTTTTGCTGTTACTAAGACATGGTCATGACATGAAGTTAATACTGTTATCATTACTAGGGGATTTCTTTTCCTGGTATTTTGTAGAACTGTAGATAGACTCTCCTTCACCTATGCAATGATTTTGTTTGGTGGTCTAACTCTAGAAAAACTATGATGGCTTTTTGGCACCCTCTTTGCTCCAAACACCCAATAAACATGCCCTGTTGGTCTCCCTCTAGCTGTGCTCCTGTTCTTAGACTCACATGTTTATCCAGCAAATCTGCTATTTTGTTATGGAAAGAATTAACAAAAATTCTGAGTTGACTGTATGTCCCTAGTAGACAAAAATGACCAATTGGTTCAGTTGTGAAACCTATTCATAAGTCTGCATAGTCTGTCATGGGTGTGCATAGTGTGTCATGGGTGTGCATAATGTGACATGGGTGTACAAAGTGTGTCATGGGTGTGCATAATGTGACATGGGGGGTGCATAGTCTGTCATGGGTGTGCATAGTGTGTCATGGGTGTGCATAATGTAACATGGGTTTCCAAAGTGTATCATGGGTGTGCATAATGTGACATGTGGGGTGCATAGTGTGACATGGTTGTGCATGGTGTGTTATGAAGGGTGCATTGTGTGTTATGTGGGGTGCATAGTGTGTCATGTCATGGGGGTGCATAGTGTGACATGCGTGTGCATAGTGTGACATGCATGTGCATAGTGTGACATTGGTGAGCATAGTGTGACATGGGTGTGCATAGTGTGACATGAGTGTGCATAGTGTACCATGGATGTGCATAGTGTGACATGGATGTGCAAAGTGTGACATGGGTATACATAGTGTGACATTGGGGTGCACAGTGTATTAAGTGTATTATGAAAGTACATAGTGTGTCATGGGTGGGCATAGTGTGACATGGGTGTGTGTGGCGCCCCTGCAAGTTCAGTCACCACAGAGGTACTGCATCTCACCCAGAGATGTGGTATCTCACTCTTAGGTAAGGAAGGAGTACTGCCAAGGACCCTAACACCTGCATCCAACACTACACTACTCCATACCAGCAGGAGGGGCAAGATGCGTTGCTTCCCAGCTGAGCCCTGTCCCTGGCTGGAGTGGGGGGGAACCAAAGTAGGGGGAACCATGTAGTGGGTGTGGGTGGAGGAAGAAGATCAGGGGAGCACTTGTTAGGAATAGTATAAAGAGAGAAGCAATCTTAAAAGGACAGATCAGTCAGAGGAGGATAGTGAGAGGAGCAGGAGCTCTGTAGGAGCTCTGCTCAGGAGGAGGGCCTAGCCAGAGAGGCCCAAGACTGAAGACAGAGAGAGAGGAGCAGGAGGAAGGCTCCAGGAACGAAGAAGGTATCCTAGAGGTACGGGCAGTGCTGAAGCCCACCCGTACGCCCGAATCTGCCAGGCAGTGGAGGGATTAAGCTGCAGAGGGGACCGGCCCCTAACTAGTGAGAATTACAAAGTTCAACTGGAACCGGAGGCTTCTGTACTTTCAGGGTGCAGTTGTCACATCCGCACTCAAGTCGCCAAAAAGGTAACCACATAGGATTCAAGGAACTCCAGGTTACCCAGAAAGATCCGAGGATACCGGCTTGTGACATTGTTTGGAGAGCCGCAGGGCAATAAGGGTGAGGGCCAGCGCAGGAAGATGGCTGAGAAGGGCATATAGAACGGGGTCCTGTCTGGCACTCTTGAAACACCAGGGAGTTTGCTGAACCCCTGCCTGGTGAACGCAGCACGACGTGGGAGGTCGTAATCCAGAAAGTGCAACCTGAGGAACTTAACAACTGTAAGTAAACTCTGAAGACTGCACTCCACTGTCTCTGTCAATTATTACTGCTGCGCCATCACCCCCTGCACTACACAGCAACATCTTTAACATTTACACTGCCCTGGAGCTAAGCTCTACCTGTGGAGAGCTAAACCAACTCTGCTGCATTTACACCTGCTCCACAGGACCTGCTCCGCAGCGGCGGCTCTATATAGCCGCATACAACAGGTGGCGTCACGAGCTGTAAATAAGAACTATAAATCCCCTGTAAATATTCTGCTTTTGATTGACCGCCCTGGGTCACGGACCGGGTCATCGCCACTGTGACATCTCCCCTAGCAACGACTGGCCCGGCACCGAGTACCCCACGGCCCAGGGGGAGCGTCATGTGCATAGTGTGATATGGGTGTGCACAGTCTCACATGGGGGTGCACAGTGTATTATGAAAGTACATAATGTGTCATGGGTGTCCATAATGTGTTATGGGTGTGCATAGTGTGATATGGGTGTGAATAGTGTGATATGGGTGTGCATAGTATGCTATGAGGGGTGCATAGTGTGTCATGAAGGGTGCATAATGTGGCATGTCATGGAGGGTGCATTGTATGAAATGAGTTGCTATGAGTTTGCATAGTGTGCTATGAGTGTGCATAGTGTGATATGGGTGTGCATAGTGTGTCATGGGGGTGCATCATGTCACATGGGCGTGCCTAGCGTGACATGGGGTGCATAGTGTGATATAGGGGTGCATAGTGTGAAATAGAGGTGCATACCTCTCAACATCTGAATCTTAAATCATAGCAAATTCATTAAGTGCTGTCTCATTTCACCTGGGCTTCAAAACACTTATCATTTTAGAAATCTTGCTCCACCAGTTAGACTACTGTCCTCTATGCAGGAATGGTCTTTTGTAATAGATACTATACTTGTGGTCAAGAGGGCAAAGTATGTCATGGCATTAGAAACAGCTGCAAGGCATCAGCATTACTTAACGAAAACCTAATTTACTGGAAAGTAGGGTCACATTAGAGCAAACTCTTGGGACTAAAGATGTATCTGTGGTGTTGAATAACTTGAACCAGTAACCTATGTAGCTTTACACCTAACACAGTGAACACAACTTAAATTAATTTGTAACATATGCCTGAGAAAAGGCTGGAAAATTCACATATAAATAATTAAACCCTTTGAATTCTCAATGAAGAAACAATAGTACTGGGATGCTTTACCTTGTTTTCCCTGCTAATGGCTGAGATACATCAGGATGTTCATTCTGTAGAAGACAAGGTTTTGAATGTCTTTTACTACAATGAACAACGCGCACTTAACACTTCCACCGACTGCAGGTGCCTTAATATGCACAGAAAATAAGAAAAAGGCACAACGTTATATGAAAATGAGGGTAGCATTAAGGAATAATGTGATATAGATATAAAAAGTCTACACACCACTGTTAAAATGGCAGATTTTTGACATGTGAAAAATTCATACTAAAAAAGGTCTTTTCAGAACTTTTTCCTTTTCTTAACTTTCTTTAATGTCACTCATAATCTATACAAATCCATTGAGAAACAAATTGAAATAATTTTGAGGTGGAAAATAGTGTGGTTGCATAAATGTGAACACCTCTTATAATTGGAGATGTGGTTGTATTTAGAATTAACCAATCAGTAATGAGTAGACAGCTCCCATCATTTAACCACTTCGCACCAGAGCCTGTTTTTGCCTTCGTGACAGGGCCAATTTTTTCAATTCTGACCACTGTCACTTTATGAGGTAATTACTCAGGAACGCTTCAACGGATTCACCTGATTCTGAGAATGTTTTTTCGTGACATATTGTACTTCATGATAGTGGTAAAATTTCTTCGATATCACTTGTGTTTATTTGTGAAAAAGTTGGAAATTTGGCAAAAATTTAGAAAATTTAGCAATTTTCAAATTTGAATTTTCATGCCCTTAAATCAGAGCGATATATCACACAAAATAGCTAATAAATAACATTTCCCATATGTCTACTTCACATCAGCACAATTTTTGAACCAAAATTTTTTTTTGTTAGGGAGCTATAAGGGTTAAAAGTTGACCAGCGATTTCTCATTTTTACAACAAAATTTACAAAAACATTTTTTTAGGGACCACATCTTATTTGAAGTGACTTTGAGGGGCCTTTATGACAGAAAATACCCAAGAGTGATACCATTCTAAAAACTGCACCCCTCAAGGTGCTCAAACCCACATTCAAGTAGTTTATTAACCCTTCAGGTGCTTCACAGGAATTTTTGGAGTGTGGAAGAAAACAATGAACATTTAACATTTTTTCACAAAACTGCTACTTTAACCTCAAATTTTTAATTTTCACAAGGGCAGCCAGAAAAAAATGGACCCCAAAATGTGTTGTGCAATTTCTCCTGAGCACGCTGATACCCCATATGTGGTGCAAAGCCACTGTTTGGGCGCACGGCAGGGCTCGGAAGGTAAGGAGCGCCATTTGACTTTTGGAATGGAAATTTCACTGGAATCGATAGCGGACGCCATGTTGCATTTGGAGAGCCCCTAAGGTGCCTAAACAGAGGAAACCCCCAACAAGTGACCCCATTTTGGAAACTAGACCCCTCAAGGAACTTATCTAGTTGTGTGGTGAGCACATTGAGCCCCCAGGGGCTTCACAGAATTTAATAATGTTGAAGTGTGAAAATAAAAAAACACATTTTTAACACAAAACTGCTAATTTAGCCTCAAATTTTTAATTTTCACAAGGGCAGCCAGAAAAAATGGACCCCAAAATGTGTTGTGCAATTTCTCCTGAGCACGCTGATACCCCATATGTGGTGCAAAGCCACTGTTTGGGCGCACGGCATGGCTCGGAAGGTAAGGAGCGCCATTTGACTTTTGGAATGGAAATTTCACTGGAATCGATAGCGGACGCCATGTTGCATTTGGAGAGCCCGTGAGTTGCCTAAACAGAGGAAACCCCCAACAAGTGACCCCATTTTGGAAACTAGACCCCTCAAGGAACTTATCTAGATGTGTGGTGAGCACATTGAACCCCCAGGGGCTTCACAGAATTATATAATGTTGAAGTGTGAAAATAAAAAAACACATTTTTAACACAAAACTGCTAATTTAGCCTCAAATTTTTAATTTTCACAAGGGCAGCCAGAAAAAATGGACCCCAAATGTGTTGTGCAATTTCTCCTGAGCACGCTGATACCCCATATGTGGTGAAAAGCCACTGTTTGGGCGCACGGCATGGCTCGGAAGGTAAGGAGCGCCATTTGACTTTTGGAATGGAAATTTGACTGGAATTGATAGCGGACGCCATGTTGCATTTGGAGAGCCCCTGAGGTGCCTAAACAGAGGAAGCCCCCAACAAGTGACCCCATTTTGGAAACTAGACCCCTCAAGGAACTTATCTAGATGTGTGGTGAGCACATTGAACCCCCAGGGGCTTCACAGAATTTTATAATGTTGAAGTGTGAAAATAAAAAAACACATTTTTAACACAAAACTGCTACTTTAGCCTCAAATTTTTAATTTTCACAAGGGCAGCCAGAAAAAATGGACCCCAAAATGAGTTGTGCAATTTCTCCTGAGCACGCTGATACCCCATATGTGGTGCAAAGCCACTGTTTAAGCGCTCGGCATGGCTCGAAAGGTAAGGAGCGCCATTTGACTTTTGGAATGGAAATTTCACTGGAATCGATAGCGGACGCCATGTTGCATTTGGAGAGCCCCTGAGGTGCCTAAACAGAGGAAACCCCCAACAAGTGACCCCATTTTGGAAACTAGACCCCTCAATGAACTTATCTAGATGTGTGGTGAGCTTATTGAACCCCCAGGGGCTTCACAGAATTTTATAATGTTGAAGTGTGAAAATAAAAAATCACATTTTTAACACAAAACTGCTAATTTAGCCTCAAATTTTTAATTTTCACAAGGGCAGCCAGAAAAAATGGACCCCAAAATGTGTTGTGCAATTTCTCCTGAGCACGCTGATACCCCATATGTGGTGCAAAGCCACTGTTTGGGCGCACGGCATGGCTCGGAAGGTAAGGAGCGCCATTTGACTTTTGGAATGGAAATTTGGCTGGGCTCGATAGCGGACGCCATGTTGCATTTGGAGAGCCCCTGGGGTGCCTAAACAGAGGAAACCCCCAACAAGTGGCCTAATTTTACAATCTACTCCTCTGTATAAATTAATCTAGTGGTGGGAAAATAAGTAGATAGGTAAATGGTCACTAAACCCATAGATGAATTCCCAGAGAGGTGTCATTTCCAAAATGGGGTCACTTCAGGGGGAATTCTGCTGTTTTGGCACTTTTCAGAGGCGCTAAGTACCAGAATTAAAGAATCCCCCCTGAAGTGACCCCATTTTGGAAATGACACCCCTCTGGGTATTCATCTATGGGTTTAGTGACCATTTTAACTCAATGGATGATTTCCTGAAACAAGCACACAATGGAAGGTTTAGATTCTGGAGAAACCCCACCCCCACCCCTGGAAATTAAGTGAGCTCTACTCGAATGTGTCATTCACTAAATGAACCAAATGTTTGGGTTCTGTGTGGAAGATTTTAAAGCAGTCAGTGACACATAAGGCTGGCAATGATGGGCATTGTGGGCAATAGTAGCGGGTATCACGCCTCATTCCTCTCTTAGTACATACAGGACATCTTTTCTGGGGGTTCCTTCTTGTTTCAATAAAATGTCACTCAGTGAGTCTTTTCACATCCTCAGATTCTAATGGATGAGCGGGGCTAACACTTTGAAAAACAAGATTTTCAATTACCTTTTCTTGATAGTCAAGAAAAGGATCTGAATTTCCTGCTTCTTTGTACAACACAAAAGAATTGTACGTGGCCACCTGAAACAAATAAATAACCAACTTTTTATACCAGGTATAGGACTTTCTTGATACCTGGTATGGCTGTAGAACCTGGTCTGCAAGGTCCACACCCCCCATGTGTTTGTTGTAGTCAATGACTGACACAGGTTTTTGCTTCGGAGTGGTGGATCCTAGTTCTACAGTGGCCCTTGTGGCATCTGTGTGGATCGAGCTGAGGACAAAAATATCCCTCTTATCCCTATTTCAGGGCAAGCAGCTCTCCGTTGCGTACAGCCCCTGACTGCCCCTTTTGAAACTTTTGGTTGACCAATGGTTGTGGAAACCCCTGACGGTTTTTACGGATGGTCCCACAAGCCCCGATGTTGTGTTCAACCAGACTTTTAAATAGGGGTATACTGGTGTAATAATTGTCCACGTACAGATTGTAGCCTTTTTGAAAAAATGGACTTATCAGCTCCTAAACAATTTTTCCAGATGTCCCCAGATAAGTAGGGCATCCTGGTGGGTTTAGCTGGCTATCTTTCCCCTCATATATGCGGAAAGCGGATGTGTATCCAGTTGAACTTTCGCACATTTTATACATCTTTATTCCAAACCTTGCCCTTTTAGATGGGATAAATTGCTTGAGGTGCAGTCTTCCTTTGAATTTTACAAGGGACTCATCTATAGAAATATTTTGTGTTGGGGTGTAGAGCCTTAAGAATTTTTCTGACAAATTTTCAATGATGAGTCTAATTTTATATAACCTGTCATGTTCTGGGGCATTTCTGGGCAGGCATTGACTATTGTCGTTAAAATGCCAAAACCGCATGAGCATTTCATAACGGGTCCTAGTAAGAACAACTGAAAACATAGGGGTGGCTTGAACAGGGTGGTTGGACCAGTAGGATCGAATGCTCGGTTTTTTAACAAGCCCCATGGCAAATGTAAGTCCTAAAAAATTTTTTATTTCTGGGACATTAGTTGGTGTCCATAAATTTGCCCTAGCATAGTAAGATCGGGGATTCTGGCTTATGAATTGGGACACATATAAATTTGTTTGCACGACAATATGCTCTAGCAAGCTGTCTGTAAAAAACAAATTAAAAAAATGAATTGGTCCAAAATCTTCCACCTCCACATTTATACCAGGAGTGGCGTTGAAATCAGGGCTGAATGGAGCAGCCGAATCCGAAGCCTCCCATCTGGGAAATGCTAGATCATGTGGCAAAGCCCCTTGTACACTGGCGTGCGCCAATTCACTGGTAGCAGGGACAGCGCTTGTACTGGGCAGTGTTCCCTGATTTGGAGACGTTTCTCCAGTAGCGCTATTTGCCCCTCTTGCTGTACTGGTCCTTGGGCTTGAGGATGGACCAGAATCACTGCTCATTTCTGAGCTCTCAGTGTCGCCGCTACTAAAGTCCTCAAAATCCACATCTCCATCTGAGATTGCACTGTCATCAGTGTCAGAACATAGCAGGGCATACACCTCCTCTGCGGTATAAGTCTGACGGGCCATTTTATTTTTATATTTTTTGACCGGACTGATCTGACAGGACTGACTGACTGACAGGACTGACTGACTGACAGGACTGACTGACTGACAGGACTGACTGGACTGATCTGACAGGACTGACTGACTGATCTGACAGGACTGACTGGACTGATCTGACAGGACTGACTGACTGGACTGACTGACTGACAGGACTGACTGACAGGACTGACTGACAGGACCGACAGGACTGACTGACTGACTGACTGACTGACAGGACTGACTGATCTGACAGGACTGACTGACTGACAGGACTGACTGATCTGACAGGACTGACTGACTGATCTGACAGGACTGACTGACTGACAGATCTGACAGGACTGACTGACTGACTGATCTGACAGGACTGACTGACTGACAGATCTTACAGGACTGACTGACTGACAGATCTGACAGGACTGACTGATCTGACAGGACTGACTGACTGACTGATCTGACAGGACTGACTGACTGACAGATCTGACAGGACTGACTAACCCTAACTCTTACTTTCTTTTTTATTTTATTTTTTTCACTTTTACTGTGGCAAGGCTGACAGCTCTTGTCACACTGTTTCTCCTCTGCTCTCTCACTGAGATCGGAGGAGAAACAGTGTATTTATCAGCCAGATCGCCCGGGAAAGTTTGTTGCTAAAACAAACTTCCCTAGTGATCTCTCTGATTGGCTGGTGTGATGCTGACATCATCGAGACATGAGCCAATCAGGTCTCGATGATGTCAGAGGTCACAGCACCGGGATCCCCGCCGCTACTAAGGTATGTGGGGGGTCCCGATCGCCGACCACCGTCTGTCACTATCTTTTGAATGCCGCGATCGCTATGGATCACGGCATCTAGAAGATAGGAACAGGTTAACATCATGGGGACCTGATCCAATCAGGTCCCCATGATGGCACATGTCAGAACTATCGCTCTGAACCGGTACCGCAGCGCTTGCAGGACCCTGGGGGTCCAGAGTGCTGCGGGACCACCCACCGTTTTTAAATGTCGGCGCTGCACAGAGCCCAGGCAGCGCCGACGTTTATATACAGTGGGGCGTCGCGAAGCGGTTAACATAATTCTGATTAACTCCCAATAAAAATTAGCTTTTCGAGTAGGATTTTCTTGACATTTTTTTAGATGCATTTTACAGCAAAAGCCATGGTCCATAAATAGCTTATAACACAGCAAAGGCATTCCATTGTTACACTGAAGAACAAATGTTTTCGAAAGATTTGTTTCTTTGAAAATTTGAGGTAGTTATGATAAAGCCATGGAGCTAAGCAGAAATATAATTTAAGATAGTCTGTATCACGTAGAAATTTTAAGAAACATGAGATTAAGTTTTACTGATTATGAAGCATTTAAATGTCACCCGCAGCATTAATTCAAATGAACAAAAAGCGTTTGCTGATGATTTTTGTTTGTACTCAACGTCCGGTGCATCCTATATTAGTGTCCAGAAATAGTCAACTAGCATTGATGGGGTCCAGTAGCCTTGATAACGTTTTTCCATCGTGACAATATCTTGGTGAAACCGCCATGTTCGTCACTGACTGCAACAAGATTTTCAGGGAAGAATTCCAAATGTGAAAGGGTTCTCAATTTCTTGCGAATATCTACACTAAATTCAAAAACAATTCACTGAAAAAAGGACTAAAAATCAATAAAAACATCAATGGAAGAGAGAAAAAGCAGTCATGCTTAAAATACCATGTCCAGACAAAAATGCACAAACAGGATGCAGCAGATTAACACTGATGAGTCAATAAAGAGACGCCACTATTTCAACTCATGCTCACAACCTAAAGTTGCAAACAACCCATTAATGTCTGTGCCGAAGCACAGGTTGTCAATCTGTTTAAAAAACTGTGTTAAGTCATCTTGGTGGCTTCGAAAGACAGAAACTTTTGTACCAGGTGACAGCAAATGCCATTTTTCAAGTTTTGAAGCCAGTAATTCTGCACTTGCATTTGCTTTTGACAAATGTAAGTCATTCTGTTCTGGCTGTGTTATAAAATGAGGCTCACCAGACATGCATGGCTCAAAGTCTGAATCAGCGTTATTCCCCATCTCTGACCCATGGACTGCAACATCTTTATCGGAGACTCCTCTAGGCTCCATGTCTCTGGTGGCTTTGGTACTGGAAGAGTATCATCATGTGGCACTGCTCTCATAGCTGAAAGCATATTGGGATGTTGCACAACAGATGTGAGGAGCCCAAGATTTGTTCTAATCACCAATCTTGCATCTAAAGTACAGCTCATAGGCTTTCATGTTGAGAGTTGTCATAGTGCGTCTTTTGAGCTTAAGCATGTACGCTCTACTAATGTAACAGAAGGTATCGCAACAGTTCCAATGAGACATTGTAGCTATATCAGATAGCACGGTAGTAGTCTATAGTGGATTAGATTTGAAAAAACTTGCAGAATCTTTGCAAGCAGATTCTACAGCCTCTGCAGGCAGCGTCCAGACATGTCTAGACATGTCTAGAAGTGCCTAGTTTTGGCAAGTAGTGGTTGTGTACTGCATGTATCTTTGGCGCAAAGTCAACATTGTGTATCACAAAAAGAATACCATACTGAGAGTGAAGTATGGTTGAGGAAGCTTTATGTTTTGGGGCTGCTTTTCAGCATATGCAACTGGAACTTTAGTAAAAGTGGAAGAAATTATGAACTGTTCCAAATATCAGGCAATTTGGCGTAAAAATGTTTAGGCCTCTTCTAAGAAGATTAAGATAAAGAGAAATTTCACATTTAAGCAATACAAAGACCCTAATCATACTTGCACATCAACAAAAATGGCTTTGCTATAATAAGGTCAAAGTTTTGGAATGGCCCAGCCAGAGCCCAGACCAGAATCCAATTGAAAATCTGTGGGTGACCTGAAGAGGGCATTGTACACAGGAGATGCCCTTGCAATCAAACAGAATTGGAGCGCAACTGCAAGGAAGAGTGGACAAAGATTACCAAATCCAGATGTTCCATGCTGATAGAATCTTAACCGGTTCAGGACCGCCCACTGTACATAAACGTCGGCGCTGCCTGGGCTCTGTGCAGCGCTGACGTTTAAAAACAGTGGGTGGTCCCGCAGCCCTCAGGACCCCCAGGGTCCTGCAAGCGCTGCGGTTCCGGTGTAGAGCGATAGCTCTGACAGGGGACATCATCGGGACCTGATTGGATCAGGTCCCAATCATGTTAACCCTTTGCTATCTTCTATATGCCGCAATCTATAGTGATCGCGGCATATAGAAGATAGTGAGAGGAGAGGGGGTCGTCAACTTACCTCTCCGACGGCCCCCTGATATCTTCCAGGACCTGCCGCTGATATGGCAGCTGGAGGTCACATGACCGCCTCCAGATCCGCCATATATGGTGTTCTGCTGAGCTCAGCCCTGTAGCTGAGTCCAACAGGAGACACTGACTGTGAAACAGTCAGAAAAGATGTCATGCAATGTAATACATGTCTATTACATTGCATGACATCAGTGATTAGAAAAATAAAAATTAATGTCCCATACAGGGACTAAGTAAAAATGTAAAAAAAAGTCTAAAATATGTTTTCAAACTGTTTAAAAAAAATCACAAAATAAATAAAAATAAATAAATAAAATATTAAACCAATAAATCCGGATATTTATGCAAAAACAAAAAAAGTACACATATTTGGTATTGACGCGTCCGAAACAACCCGATCTATAAAATTGTCACACTAAGTAACTCCTTCTGTGCACACCGTAATAAAAATAAATAAAAAACGGAGCAAAAAACTATGCTTTTTCATCATATCGCCAAACAAAAGTGTAAAAAAATACGATCAAAAAGCAAAATGGAAATAAAAATGGTACCGCTGAAAACGTCATCTGGTTCCACAAAAAAAAAGCCGCCATACAGCTCCATCAGCCGAAAAATAAAAAAGTTATAGCCCTCAGAATAAAGCGATGCAAAAAAAATATTTTTTCTATAATATTGTTTTATTGTGTAAAAGTGGCAAAACATAAAAAAAAATAGAGTAAGTGTAGTATTTCTGTAAACGTACTGACCCGAAGAATAATGCCGCCTTATCACTTTTACCACACGCAGAACGGCATAAAAAAAAAACTCAAAAAACAATTGCTGAATTGTTGGTTTTTGTTAATTTTACCTCCCAAAAAAAGGAATAGAAAGCGATCAAAAAATGTGATGTACCCAAAAATGATACCAATAAAAATGTCAACTCATCCCGCAAAAAACAAGCCATCACATGACTCTGTCGGCCGAAATATGGAAAAATTATAGCTCTCAAAATATGGCGATGCAAAAACTAGATTTTGCAAAAAAAAGCGTCTCTCAGTGTGTGACAGCTGTCAATCATAAAAACCCGATATAAATCTGCTATCTCAGTAATCGCACCGACCCGAAGAATAAAGTAATCTCATCACTTATACCGCGCGAGGAACGGCGTAAAAAATAAATAAAACCAATTCTTCACCTGCTACTGATTTGTTTATTATGTCTCCCAAAGATCGCAGTAAGGCTCTGCTCACATTTATCCTGCGCTCTGCGCTGAGCGCTTACACCAGAGTTTCCGTGTAAATCTCTGAAATACGTGATTCAGATGGAACCCATGACGGAAGATTCCCTGTAATGAGGCAGATATAGGCCACTGTGGATGCCATCTGGACTGTGATCCCACGTTGTCAGTTTTTTTAGGTGTGCATAAAAGTGCGGTTGGCCACAGTTTTGTGCACTTCTGAAAAAAAGGACACCGCTAAACAGAGGCCAGACGGAGTCCAGAGTAACTCTGTTGCCTCATTACAGTGAATGGATCCCGCAGGGGTTTCATCTGAATTACATCACTTGGAAATTTAGATGGAAACCCCGATGTAAGTGCTCAGCCTAGAGCGCCGGATAAATGTTACGTAAAATGTTCCCAATAAAAGCTTCAACTCAGTCCTCAAAAAAAGCTAGTCCCCACTCAGGTCCGTCATCTGTTAAAAATATTCCAAGTTTCTGGTAGCAGAAAGGCTCTGGAAAAGCGAAATGGCCCTTGCCCCCCAAAAGAAATTAAGAAAATTTTGTGCTCCCATATCCAAATGCCTATTCTACAATAATTTGTTCTCCTATTGTCAAAAAGCGCTCCGTCCCTCCAAGATCTCGCTGTATGGCTAAGCGGTACGATACAGTCACATATGGGGTATTGCCACTTTTAGAAGAAATTGTGTGACACATTTCGGCACCAATTTTACCCATTGCCCTGTGTGAAAATGTAAAATCTGAGGGTAAAACATTTTTTTGCGGTAAAAATATAATTATGTTTTTTTTCACTGCCCAATGGTATAAACTTAAAAATTAAAAAATACTCACTACTTAACTAGTTGAATTCCGTGAGAGGTATAGTTTACAAAATGGGGTCACTTGTGGGGGTTTCTGCTGTTTCGGCATGTCAGCGACTCTTCAAATGTGACATGGTGTCTGCAACCTATCCCAGCCAACATAGCGCTCCTTTCTCTTCCGAACCCTGCCATACACCAAAGCAGTGGTTTTCCCCCACATATTGGGTATCGGCGTATTCAGGAGAAATAGCACAACAAATTTCATGGTGCAATTTCTCCTGTTATCCTTATAATAATGCAAGATTAGGGAATGAAAATCATTTTTTGTGGGAAAAATGTGAAAATTATATTTTTACGGCTCAATATTATTAACTTCTGTGAAGCACCTGGGGGTGCAAGGTGCTCACCACACATCTAGATAAGTTCCCTAAGGGGTTTAGTTTCCAAAATGGTGTCACTTGTGGGGGGTTTCCACTGTTTAGGCACATTAGGGGCTCCCCAAATGCGACATGGCGTCCGCTAATTATTCAAACAAATTTTATATTCAAAAAGTCAAATGGCGCTCCTTCCCTTCCGAACCCTGCAGTGTACCCAAATAGAGGTTTTCCCCCACATTTGGGGTATCGGCTTACTCAGGAGAAATTGCACAACAAATTTCATGGTGCAATTTCTCCTGTTATCCTTATGATAATGCAAAATTAGGGAATGAAAAACATTTTTTGTGGGAAAAATGTGAAAATTTTATTTTTACGGCTCAATATTATAAACTTCTGTGAAGCACCTGGGGGTGCAAGGTGCTCACCACACATCTAGATAAATTCCCTAAGGGGTCTAGTTTCCAAAATGGTGTCACTTGTGGGGGGTTTCCACTGTTTAGGCACATCAGGGGCTCCCCAATGCAACATGGCGTCCGCTAATTATTCAAGCAAATTTTACCTTCAAAAAGTTAAATGGCGCTCCTTCCCTTCCAAACCCTGCCGTGCGCCCAAACATTGGTTTGCCTGCACATATGGGGTATCGGCGTGTTCAGGAGAAATTGCACAACAAATTTCATGGTGCAAATTATCCTATTACCCTTATGATAATGCAAAATTAAGGGATGAAAAACCTTTTTGTGGGAAAAATGTGAAAATTTTATTTTTACAGCTCAATATTATAAACTTCTGTGAAGCACCTTGGGGTTCAAGGTGCTCACCACACATCTAGATAAGTTTCCTAAGGGGTCTAGTTTCCAAAATGGTGTCACTTGTGGGGGGTTTCCACTCTTTAGGCAACTCACGGGCTCTCCAGATGCAACATGGCGTCTGCTAATTATTCAAACAAATTTTACATTCAAAAAGTCTAATGGAGCTCCTTCCCTTCCGAACCCTGCAGTGTGCCCAAACAGTGGTTTTCCCTCACATATGGGGTATCAGCGCGCTCATGAGAAATTGAACTACAAATTGAGTATTCCATTTTTTCCTGTTGACATTGTGAAAATAAAATAATTGGGTCTAAATCAACATTTTTTTGAAAAAAGTTAAATGTTCATTGTTTTCTTCCACATTCCAAAAATTCCCGTGAAACACCTGAAGGGTTAATAAACTTCTTGAATGTGGTTTTGAGCACCTTGAGGGTTGCAGTCTTTAGAATGGTGTCACTTTGGGGTATTTTCTGTCATAAAAGCCCCTCAAAGTCACTTCAAATAAGATGTGGTCCCTAAAAAAATGTTTTTGTAAATTTTGTTGGAAAAATGAGAAATCGCTGGTCAACTTTTAACCCTTATAGCTTCCTAACAAAAAAAAAATTTTGGTTCCAAAATTGTGCTGATGTAAAGTAGACATCTGGGACATGTTAATTATTAACTATTTTGTGTGACATATATCTCTGATTAAAGGGCATGACAATTCAAAGTTTGAAAATTGCAAAATTTTCAACATTTTCGCCAAATTTCCATTTTTTTCACAAATAAACGCAAGTGATATCAAATAAATTTTACCACTGTCATGAAGTACAGTATGTCACGAAAAAACATTCTCAGAGAAATGACTTCATAAAGTGACAGTGGCCAGAATTGAAAAAATTGGCCCGGTCACGAAGGCAAAAACAGGCTCTGGTGCGAAGTGGTTAACCAAAAAGACAAAATGCTGTCATAAATTCAAAAGGTACTTCAACAAAATATTAGTTTAAGGGTGTGCATATTTATGCAACCATGTTACTTTAGTTCTTTATTTTTATTTTCCACGTGAAAATATCTCAGTTTGTTTCTTAATTGAACTGTACAGTTACATTAAAGGTGGAAAGGTGGAAGTTTTGAAATAATTCTTCCAAGTATGATTATTTTACATGACAAAATCTTGACATTTTAACAGGGGTGTGTGGACTTCACATACTGTATATATTGTATATCATATAATGCAATTAGACCCATTATCATGGATTTGAGGATTATATGGATTCTTACATGGACAGGCTACATATTAGAGTATGAATTTAACACTAAAGGCACTGACCAACATGCAGAACCCCCTTGATAAATTTAACACCTGACTGGTCAAGCAATCAAAATCCCCGATAATATTTTCTCATTTCTTCGGTACTCGCCAGAGCATCTCAGTACTCGAGATGCTTGGAGCTCGCCGAGTACTTCTGAGATGCTCGGGCGGATGCTTGGGTCCCCTCCCTGCATGTTTGGCGCTCTTTAGAGCACCATTCAACATGCAGGGATTGTCTGCCACACACTGTAATGCTGCAGCCATGTTGGTTGTGTCATTACAGTGATTGGCTGGCCGCACAGCGACATCAGGTCTATATCAGACCTGGCGCCGCTATGCTTGTCACAGTCTACTCCGCAATCAGGCAGTGTAGGGAGAGGTGCTGCTGAGCTAGGGAGAGATTTGGTTGTTTATTAGTTAGTGTAGGTATTCTACAAGATTCTCTACCTATCCATCTCAACTAACAGTCCTTCTGAGGACTAATCCAGCTGCAGAGATATCAGTGCTAGGCAGGCAGGAAGGGTATATAGCAGACTGCAGTGCATATAGCAAGAGGGTCCATTCCAGTTCTGTCTGCTGGTGATTTTACAGATATTTGTAGAAATAGCCCCTGGTATCAGGGGCCAGGAATAATATTTTTTTCTCTTAATCTTGATTATTTACTTAAAAAGCAATCCAGAGAACACCGTTTTCTGTGCCATTTGCCTGTTGGCACTGCAGAATACAGCCAGGTCCTTTCCATATTACAGTGCTAAAAACCAGCTATTTAAAACTGTGGTTTGTCCGTCACACGGATCACATATTATGGCGCTGAAAATTCTGCCATTTCTGGCCTCCATTGAAATTTTGTTGCAGTGTGTCAGCAAATTTATTGACACGAGGTCGCTGTTAAAAATAGTTACCTACAGGCCAGCTGTTTAAAACTGGTTTGTCCATCACTCAGATCACATATAAGTTCGCTGAAAATTTTGCCATTTCTGGCATCCATTAAAATTTTGTTTCAGTGTGTCAGCGAAGTTATTGACACCAGTTTGCTGTTAAAAATAGTTACCTACAGGCCAGCTATTTAAAACTGTGGTTTGTCCGCCACACGGTTCACATATAAGTTCGCTCCAAATTCAGCCATTTGTAGTGAGCATGGAAGACATTGTCCTCCATTTAAAATGGGCATGGCACGTGGCAAGGGACGGGGAACTGGACATGATGGTGATGGTGCATGCAGAGGCCGAGGCTGTGAGCAAGCTGAAATTGTGCCGCAACAAACACCCACATCTTCTCGCCCGACATTCCTGTCCCAATTACTAGAGGACTGCAGCACACCACTATTGAACTCAGAGTAGTGTCAAAAGTTGTTGCTTGGATAGCGGATAATGCTTGCAGTCACTTTGCCACCACCACCACCACCCTGTCTTCCACACAGTCAAATCTGAATAGCCGTGAGTCTGGACCGCATATTCCTCATCCTGTTCCGCCTTCCTCCCACCATGCCGAGTGCCTGGAGACAACTGATCCGACTCTTGGACACTCCGAAGAGCTGTTCACTTTTCCATTTATAGATTCGGGCCTCTCGCCTGGTCCACTTGAAGCGGGGCAAGAGGAGATCGCATGTAGCGATGCCCAAATATTTGAGCAGTCACAGTCACATGAAGGCGATGGTGGGAAAGTGTCACAAGAGGTGGACGATGATGAGACAATTGCCAGAAAGTCAGGAGGAGGACCAGGGTGCGGAAGGGGAACACGCGGTGGTGGATGATATAGTAACTGACCCAACCTGGCAGGAGTACATGCAGAGCGAGAACAGCAGCACACAGGGGGAGGGAGGCAGAGTAACCCAACAGGCAGGAAGAAGCAGTGTGGTAGCTTCAGACAGAAGGTGGGCAACCATTCCCCATAACACCAACATGACAGAAGTTGCCAGGAGGAGGAGGAGGAAGACCGGGAGCTAGTTTCATGCTCTATAGACGGTACTACCTGCACAACTGTCATACCGTCTTTCCAGCGTGCATGGCCTGAGGACAGAGAGGAGGAGGAGAGCATGGCCAGTCCTCCTCTTGGTGAAGACACGGAAGTCTTGCCTGTTAGCAGTCTGGCACTAATGGCTTAGTTTATGCTACGCTGCCTTTCCCGTGACCCTCACGTTCTCAAAATTTTGGGTGACGGTCATTACTGCTTGGTGACACTTCTAGACCCACACTACAAGGAGAACTTTCTATCTCTTATTCCTGAGGCAGAAAGATCTACAAAAATGGGGCAGTACCAGAAGGCCCTTTTTGGGGAACTATTAAAAAAATTCCCATCTGAAAATGCTGGTGGCAGAGATCACAGTTCGTTGGACAACCAAGGAGTAAAGGCGAGAGAGACAGAACTCCAATCCAGCAGAGGCAGGGGAACACTGTCAAAGTTCTGGGAGAGTTTTCTCAGCGCCTCCCATCGCACAGGCTCTCAGGCGCGGGGTACTCTCACAAGGAGTGCAAAGTTTTGGGAAAATGCTGAGGGAATACCTTGCCGAAAGTACCAATGTCCTCCGTGATTCCTTTGTGCCTTATAATTATTGGGTATCCAAGCTGGACACGTGGAAGAACTGGCTCTATACGCCTTGGAGGTCCTGGCCTGCCCTGTCGCTAGCGTTTCATCAGAGCGGGTTTTTAGTGCCACTGGTGGAATTAAAACTGATAAGCGCATCTGCCTGTCAACTGAAAATGCTGACAGGCTGACTCTTATAAAAATAAACAAGGGCTGGATTGGGCCTTACTTCTCAACACCACAGAATGATAGCAGCGTAACTCAAATCCAATGTCTTTTTTTGGGAGGTGTATTCCAATGCACCTCTTCACACCCACACATGGGTATACTCTTCCTGATTTTGGCTATTTGCTCTTGTCCTCCTCCTTCTCCTCATCCTCATCCTCCACCACCATATCACCAGGGTGACCGTGATCCATGATGCAACACCCACATAATTTTTTTAAAGGGTGTTTATGATGCCTGTAAAAAAAATTTTTTATACACTATGTTCAAGTATACCCCTCAGGGGCAAATGTTTGTCAGCCCATACACTTAGTGCATGGGCATTACAAGCATAGGAGACCCGCTCCTTTCTAATGGGAACATTTTTTCATGAGGCCCTCCTCCACATCTTTTCCAAGGGGCATTGGAGTGCCTCCCAATTTTTGGCAGCCCTTGCATTCACTGCATAGGCCAACAATATGGGAGATCCACTTCCTAATAATGGGAACATTTTTTCATGAGGCCCTCTACGTCTCTCCAAGGGGCATTGGAGTGCCTCCCAATTTTTGGCAGCCTTTGCATTCACTGCATATGCAGACACTATGGGAGACTCACTTCCTAATAATGGGAACGTAGCATTTTCTGAAGTGACAGGTTCCATTTAATTATTGACTGCTTTGTGTAAAATGACTGAATCTGTTTTAAGAGCAGAACATTAAAAGTTTGAAGATCACACATTTTTCAGATTTTAGTTTCTAAAATTATAGTTTTTAATAAACTTAAAACATTTCAACCTAAATTTGCTATTGACATGAAGTTACTACCATATGAAGTTACACATGCCAGATTCCAAAAATGGGACTGCATTCTTTCTTCCCAAAGTCATGAAGAGGTTAAAAGCACAAGCGTAATCTCCACAGATATAGATCTTTGTCTCCTACTGATCAGTCTGCAAATCCTTGTTTTCACTGTACAACAAGTCTTCTATTCATGTTCCAGCAAGATTACAGTTCACACTGCTATAGGTCCAGGAGGAGCCTGCTTGGGACAGTTCTTCACGGCATAACATTCTGGGATCTATATGTTCTTTTTACGTTGTACAAGGACAGTACAAATGCATCAGATTAGAGTTGTTCATCAGTTTTTCCACTACTCAGACTACACTTTCTCATTTGCTATATTCCCCATTGTAAAGTAATAGCCTATACTCACCTCTGGTGCGGGCGCCATTGTCATTCCAGTGACATTGGCACCTGGTCTCCCGGGGTTTGGGTGATGTTATTATGAGCCCTGCAGCCAATCAGCAGTTATTTCACTTCCTTTGGACAAAACTGAGACTTTGAAAAAATGAGAGCTGCTACTTATTTCTGACTTCTTCCGAATGTCATTTATGTCCGAACGAAATGAGAGTGAAGTTGCCACTGATTGGCAGCAAGGCTCATGTAACATAACAATGTCTTGCAAGCCCGGTGAGGTGCTGACATTGCTGAAAGGGCACCCACACCAGAAGTGAGTACAGGCTGTTGGTACTTTGCATAGAGTAATATAGCAATTGAGAAAGGATTCTCTGAGTAGAGGACAAGTCCTTTAATACATCTAAGAAAAATAGAATCGGGACTCAAATTTTGAAAATTGATATGAGATTTATTACAGTCCAAATCCAAAGTAAACAAAAACAGACGTTTCGGCCTCACTCTGTGGCCTTCATCAGTGTAGTCTATAATCAAAAATGAACATAGCAAATTACATTACAAAACATAATGGTACATCAAAGTACGTTCAGAAATGAAAGATTGTACACATGGTGAAAAATGAGTCGATGTGAGCATAGGATACGCAAAACATATCATGGAGGAAAACTCTAGTATATGGCACATACCAAGTGGATTGGAGTGGGGAAAGGTAGTATGGGCAAATGCCTCTTGAAACTGATGTCAGTCCTGTAGAGGGATGTAAGTCATGGGATGAGATACTAATATCATAGAGTAAATAGGAATATCACACATGTAGCTTGTGGGGTGTACCTGTAAGTCTTGAGATGTGGTCCTATGGTTCTAACGCAGTGTCCACCGCTGGTCATGAAGAGGGTGACCCTACAGGTGCATCTACCTGGTTTATATGTACCTAAGAGGGGGAGGTGCGCGTCTCGTGCACCAGTGAGGAGCGTCAGATTGGTGGTCAGTGTGGGTGGAACGCACAGTGCTGTACTATCGGTACAGCGTGCGTTCCACGGGACCGGAAATGACGTTTCCGGATGTGACGTGACCGGATGTGACGTAAGCGCAATACGGAAGACTGATGCGTTCCACGAGTGATGAGGTGTGCGTTCCACAAATACATAAGGCAAATGAGGACAACGGAGCTGCTCAATATAACCTGTCGCGTCAGATGAGTGCAGGGTGCTCACATTGACTAATTTTTCACCATGTGTATAATCTTTCATTTCTGAACGTACTTTGATGTAAAATTATGCTTTGTAATGTAATTTGCTATGTTCATTTTTGATTATAGACTACACTGATGAAGGCCACAGAGTGAGGCCGAAACGTCTGTTTTTGTTTAATTTGGATTTGGACTGTAATAAATCTCATATCAATTTTCAAAATTTGAGTGCCGAGGCTATTTTTCATATTGCGGGTTAGGCCCCTACTCGAGCACCTATGTTTTAGCAGTAGTGCGGCGATTTTTCTTATTAATCTTTAATACATCTATGCCTGGGTCATTTGGTGGCAACTGTACATGATGAGATATCGTTTCATGATAGGTTATCTTAGGTAAACTTAGGTAAACAAATAATGCACAAAAGAGACAGATATAAGTTAAATGTACCTATGCTATATCTAAAGCTAACCATTTAAAGGCTGAACAGATATCAGTCTGAGATGGTTTTGTGAATCCTGCATTGAGCAGGGGGTTGGACACGATGACCCTGGAGATCTCCTCCAACTTTAACATTCTATGATTCTATGATTTGATGGCTTTTTTCCAAATAAGCCTTCGCACATTATAAAGTATTCCTCCCGACCAGCCCTGATACACATGCACGCTCAGTACAGCCAAGCATGTGTGTACTCTAAATGGGGAAAGAAGTATAATCTAATTTCAGATATCATTGGTATTAGCATCTCCCCTGAGAAGTGAGCAACATTGAAATCCAAATGCCCGATCCTTCTCTCCGAAGACATCTGCTTTCAGAAGAGTGTTGGCAAGTTCCCAAAAATTGGAAGCTGATGTTATTCTAATGTATTTGGCCACTTTATATCACTCTAATAACCAATTGAATATTACATGTGTTGTCTATAGGCTCAGTAGACACTGTTGGGTAGAAATACAGAAATGAGAAGCACAGAAACATATTTCTATATATTAGAAAGCCATTAATCTCTGATTATGCTCACAATGTCTGGTTCTAAGTTCAGAAGCCCCACTTCAAAAACAACATAGAAAGAAACCACATCACTCCAGTGGAGGTAGGGAAGGTGGAGGTAGGGAATAGGACTATTTGTTCATCAAATACAGTGGTAGTCAGTAACATTTCAGCTCCTTGTGAATTTTTCTAAAGTTGGTTGAGAAAACCCCCTCAGGAGTCGAAACATTTCTGGTTAGCACTGTATTCAATGCATTAAAAAGCCCTATTTTAATTCACTACATCCAGTGATAACTGCATAGAAGAACATAGTCAGAAGGAGGTTTACATATTCTTGAGATTACACATCAGGATTATAAAAGATGTGACCACACAACACATAAAACTCAGTAAATGGCCAAGTTAAGGTAGAAGAAAAGGGTATTGGCTACAAATCAAGGAAATCATATTGACAAAAAGTTGACATCTAAAGTTTTATGGGGTAAGAATTTGAGATGAGTGGATCAATCCAAGGTTGGGTTGAGTTTAAGTAAAATTTTCAGAATTTCACAGTTTCGCTCAAATTTGAACATTATGAGATTTGATTTGAAATTTTCAAAAAAAAACCTTCCCCCTCACCATTTCCCACACTGCTGAAGTATCAGAGAGCGGGCTAACGTCACTTTGGGTTGCCACAAGGGCCTCCCCATAATACTCTGCAGTTATGACAGCTTATGGATTATCATACCTTGTACAGCGGTGGTCCGTTCCTGGTCATCACAGATCAGCGGCTCCAAGTGCAGCACAGTTTGTACGGCAGAGTCGTTTTCCATCTCCAGAGACACTAAGTAAGTCTTTCTCTTCTGTAGAGTATAAGCTCTTATGGTCATCGGGGTCCTCCCTCTCTCTCTTACATGTAGAATGTAAGCTCTTATGGCTAGTGGAGTCCTCTCTCTCCTGTAGAGTGTAAGCTCTCATGATCAGCATGGTCATCTTTTTCACCTGTAGAGTATAAGCTCTTGGGATCAATAGGGTCCTCTCTTTTACTCTCTCGCCTGTAACGTGTAAGCTCTTATGGTCAGCTGTGTTCTCTTAATCTCCTCTCCCCAACATAAATTAAGTTTTGGGGGAAATTTCCATGAAGTCAGCGAATTCGAATTTCAAAATATCCGCTGATCTCTTTTAAGCAGCTTTCTTCTCTTCCTTTACTTAGCGCTGTTTATTCATCAAGATCTCCTACTGTTGAATCTTTTGTCTCAAGGGCATGCAAATTTCAATTAGTGCCTACTGCATCATTTACTTAAGAAAGTCTAAAATATGGCCTTTTTTGGGGGCTAAATCTCATACACATTTATACATTTCAGTTATTAGTAAAATATTTTTTTTAAATGTAATTTTTTTTACCACGTCCTGCGGCCATTAATAACGTCTATGCATGTAGCACTACAATTTATCAGCCCCACTAGGCCAGATTCAAAAACTGCAGAGTTTATTTCTTTAGTAACGTAACATCACATATAAATTGTGATTGTGGGAGGCAAAAGTGTACAATTAGCACGATAAATAACTATGAATTTAGGAGATACTTGTTGGCGCCAGAGACTGTTATAGCAGCTGACATCATAGGGCTATATTTCAACTCTATTTCTTTCTTTCTTGCATTTAATCATTTTTTTGTAATTGTTCAGCCAAAGGAATAATACATCTGCTACTTCCCTTGTTTGATTAATGAAGCCAAGAGGATTGATTCATATTTCTTGGTTTCGTGAAATCACTTTTAGAAGGCAGCCTTCTTATAACCGAATTGATATTTGCAATTTCTTCTGCTAATAATAAACAAGATATCATGGAAACTGGCGATCGAAAGCCCCTTGGTCACAAACCAAAGCAGGTGTTCGCTTAATAAATTGGTCAAAGATCAGCCAGTAAGAGGTTAGGCCTGTGAGAGCAAGAATGGAAGGGTCATAATACTCTGGAGAAGCCAGGACCTGACCTTCATCAGGCTCGAGTGGTCGAATCTCAAGGTCAACCATTAGTGCTCCCGCTCTAACGGACTGGGAGATGCTGACAATAAATTCACCATGTTGACACCTTTCACCCTGTTAATTCTGCAACGAAAAAGCTAGAAGGGGAGAATCCCTGTAATCATGAAATGTATGCAGTTAGAAAGCATTTGTTGCTATATGTAGGATATCATTTAAAGTGCCGTTTTCACTCATTAAAAATGAAACACTTGACCACTGTTAGAAAGAATATGGGATAGTGTTACATATAAAAAAAATACAAGTGAATATGAATCTCCATCATAATATGTTTCCTTAAAAATGAAAATACTAATTAGAATAATAATCATAAATGTATTTTTTAAGTTGATCTTCTTAAGTAATGGTTTATTCTTGATGATTTTTTTTTGCATGTATATGTCTTCCAGCTTGTCAGTATCCTTGCAGATGCAATATGAAAATGCAGAATCAGATGGCTTCACGGTCCATTGGCAGTGGTGTTCATGCAATGTTAAACCCCTGTGAACAGAAACATAAAATACATGAAAATCATTCACAGATTACTATATGTCAGTTGTCTTTTTCTGCTAGGTAGACAGGAGTAGATAAAAAAAAGGGGAATGTCTCTATTTTTTAGATCAAGGCCTGCATTTGGCTGAGTTAAAATGGCTAAGGTTGGATTTTCAGTTCTGCAGCATTTTCTTGCATTGAGCCATAATCACTCATATTGGAATATATCATAGAGAAAAGCAATGTTTCCAGAATGGACTTCTATGTATGATGATATCTGATAGAAAATGGCATTTTGGTCTTTTTTCTATGTCATTCTGGATGAATCCAAGAGAATAAACTCTGTGTTTTTTGTATAAACTAAAGGTATACAGAGGAAAAGTAAAACCCATACACCTCTATGAGTCTTGTATTACAGAGTACCAGACTGCAAAACACCTATATGCATGAGCTCTTGGAAAGATTTTTTCTTCAGTAGTTAGGGAAAATATATATTCTTGTACCGTGTAAGCCAGTAGATAGAAAAATATTTAGATTTGAGAGTCCTTAGTGGTTGATACCTTTTAATGGCTAACTGAAAAGATGGTAACAAATTGCAAGCTGTCGAGACTACTCAGGTCGCTTGCAATTTGTTACCATCAGTTAGCCATTAAAAGGTATCAACCACTGAGGACTCTCAAATCTAAATATTTTTCTTCAGTAGTTATGACTCGCCCAGGGGGATATGGGGGACTCGGTACCTGGGCCTTTACCTTCTTGGGATGTCACGGCGGTCGGCTCTCGGGCCCGTACCCTGGGGTCACTCTTAAAAAGGGGTTGTTGCTTGAAGGGATGATAAACGGTTTTGTCTCGTGACGCCATCTGTGGTTCCTGGTAATGGGTACCAGCGCTGCTGCAGACCTCCGGGGGTGATGGGATGGCGGCTGAGATGTTTCTGCTCCCAACAAGCGGAGCGGGCCCCGGGGCAGGGTTGATGGAAGGGATGCAGGTGAGAGGTGGCCCAGTCGGGTCAGGGGGAATGACGGACACGCACACAGGGGATTCGCTTCAGTACCTTTACTGGTGTAAACGGCAGGTATGGTCCAGGGTACTTAGTAGGAACGGTGCACTTCTGGACTCTCCCCAGTGAGCGGGTAGTAGGCCTCCTTATCCGTTTCTTCCTCTCTCTCTTTGAAGCTCCTGACCAGCCTGGAACTAGGCCTAGCTTCTGTACTGTTTCACTCTCTCACCTGTCTGCTTGGTAGTAAGAACTGTTCTCTGGCTCCCACTATCCCCGGATGCTTGGGCCTTCATGGTACCTAGTTCTGTAGATGATTGTAGCTTCAGATAGACCAGGGGTCTGGAATCCTCCTGGTATACTGGTTATTCCTACTGGGCGTAGAGGACCCTATAGGCGCAGACACAGTGTCCGGCTTGTGTTCTGGGGTGAGCTTTAGATGCTCCTCTGCCCCCTTAACTCCTCCCTCCTCTCCTTGCCTCCGGCCACGCTCTAGGCCCTCAGGCTTCAGCACGTGCTTTAGGCCTTGGCTTGCCCTCAGCACAGCAGCTCAACAGGAGCTGCCTCTTCACTGATCTCAAGTGCCAGCACACTCTGCCTACCTAACTCCACCCTCCAGTATATATATCCCTAACAGGGCTCCCTCTGGTGGTATGAGGTGGAAGGTTGGAGGTGTCTGTTATTTAATGAGGGCCTCTTGTGGAAAAGTCCGTCCATGCACCCTTTTGGGTCCTGTGGTACCTGTGGTAGCAGGGTGCCACAGTTACACTAAAACAGAATTTAACAGAACAAAATGACTGTACAAATAAAGAACAGTACACCCTTACCATGGACAAATAGTTAAGTACTCTTTTCTACCTACCTGTCTATATTTCTCTCTGCCATTCTCTGGCTCCTGTAAAGCCACAGCTGTCACACAAGGATTATGGGATCAAATAAAGGTGCAGTGAGAACCTGTGCTTGGTTTGAACAGTCATTTTGTGCCAACAGTCTCCTGAAAAAGATCTAAATAAAATTTTTAATAGAACAGAACAAAAATGTAGTAGAAGAGAAGAACTCAAGGACTTGTAGAAGTTTTATTTTATTTTAAAGATGAATGATGTTTAATGTTCTCTGCGTGACAGCATGGCAAATCAGGGATGTTCATGGGTGGAGCCGATTTTTTGGCGCTAACGAGCTGGAACCCTGGACACGAACCCGAATTTGAAATGTCGAACAAATTCACTCAACAATATTTGTTAACAGTGTGTGCCATTTTTCGGGTGTGAAATAACAAAGGAATGTTTGCTAGCCATTAAGTGGCATAAAGAAGAGAAACTCAAATTTGTTATATACAGTAGTGGGCACCATTGTGTTAAAGGGGTTGTCCGGTCCAAACTGATAAGTCTGCAGTCACTTTGTGTGACTGCAGACTTATGAATCCCCCAGCACACACACACTGTGCTCTGCGGGGTGCTGCGGTTTCTGAGTCGGGACCAAAGGGTATGTATGTGTTATACATACTCCCGATCAGAGCCCTTCTAGAGGGCACTGCATCTCTTCTATACACTTGTATTTAGCGAGTCCATGCCCAGACTAGTGACATGACCATCCAGTGGGCGTAGCCAACTAGAGGGAGTGGCCTTGCTCCATACTTGTTCCACCGGACGGGCTCTGGCTGGGAGTATGTATAACTCATACATACCCTCCAATCCTGGCTCAGAAACCAGCGAATCCCCTTATCGCGCAGTGCATGCGCTGGAGGGATTCATAAGTCGGCAGTCACACAGATTGACTGCAGACTTATCAATTTGGACCCCTTTAAATTTGTGAAGTTTTTTTCTTATCTAGTTCTTTTTCATCCAGTTTAACCGGTATTAATAAATCTGCTCCATTAAATCTACATAAAAGATCATGTCATATAAGCAAGTACTTCACATAAAAAAAAAATATTTAGTAGATTTGCTCTAAGTTATTTTATCTTCTCATATCTGTATAGAAATGTGCCATCATTTTCAGAGGGACTGAGCTATACACATTCGGGATACTTTGCACATAAACATTATCATAATACATTTTATGGAGTGAGTGGCCTTTGCTTTTCCAAGGTCCAGAGATTTTTAATGGCGCCCTAAATAGCTGTCTATGTGAATGACCTGTAAAGAGCAATGATGGCTCTTACTTCAATAAATTTACCCATATGTCACTATTGCTTAGTGCATGACTGTGTGACTCAGTCCTTAAAGTCCACTGACCTGCCGGTGCTTAAGAATGTCTCCATTTAACTTGTAATTAACTAATTAACATTGCTTTGCCCTTTGTATATATCACCAAGCAATATGCTTAGCTATATACTCCTCTGTAGTCACTAAGCGCTGTAGGCTGATGGGGACTGATGATGGAGGAGGTGACGGTTTTAAAAGTCTTTGCTTGATAAAGTATGGTTGTCAGATCATATTGTTCTTTAGGCTAGCTGTAAAATATACTTTATCCATTAGTAAAGCAAACTTGGACACATTAGAATTATGCATTAAATGGGTGGTCTAAGAGTATTTTTTAAATTACTTTTTTTAAAAAACATCAAGCTGTGAAAAAATAAGATCACGCTTTTTTTTCTTTCGTTCCCATGTCAGCAGTCACCTGGTGAACAAGTAATACGCTTTTTTTCTCGCAGGTGATTAGATCATTTATGCATTAACCTGTGTAAATAGGAGATACGCTGCTAGCATGATGCTGTATGAGGACAGAACGATCGTATTAATGAACGTTTTATTCTCGCCAATACTCGTCGGGATGTGCAAACATACCAATATACAACAGCCTATTGACTTGTATATATTGGATCATCACCTGTCAATGAGCCAGGATAGGCCTGTCTGATGCACCTGTCCATTATCGGTTATGAAGGGTAATCTGTCTCTAGCAGCAGAAACCTTGAGGCGGTTTACAGGAAGTGCGGGCTGGTCTTCTTCTCTTTCTTCCTGCTCTTCTATGCCCGTAGTGCTGGCAGAATACTAATTAAGAAGAACCATAATGTTTCACTCCAGGGGTGGTTTATTAATTCAAAGTTTAGGGCAAACTGTTTTTAAACCCCTAAACTCCCTCCCAACTTTAGGGCTTGTTCACACGACCATATTTTCAGATCGAATGCTGTCCGTGGAAATAACGGAGAGCGGACAGCACTCAGACCAATGTTATCCATGGGGCAGTGCAGATGAGTAAGCTTTTTCACTGACCGATTCTACGTGTGAAAAAAATTGCAGCGTGCACTAGTTTCTTCCGTACATCGGATGAGGCTCATCCATTCAAGTCTATGGGTGGTAGAAAAAAAATCGGATGCCATAGGGAACCACAGTACAGCATCTGATTTTTACGGATACATTACAATTCTGTACAGTCATGGCCAAAAGTTTTGAGAATGACACCAAAATTATATTTTCACATGATCTGCTGGCCTCTGGTTTTTATTAGTGTTTGTCTGATGTTTATATCACATACAGAAATATAATTGCAATCATATTATGAGTACCAATAGGTTATATTGACAGTTAGAATGAGTTAATGCAGCAAGTCAATATTTGCAGTGTTGCCCCTTCTTCTTGAAGACCTCTATAATTCTCCCTGGCATGCTCTCAATCAACTTTTGGACCAAATCCTGACTGATAGCAGTCCATTCTTGCATAATCAATGCTTGCATTTTGCCAGAATTTGTTGGTTTTTGTTTGTCCACCCGTCTCTTGATGATTGACCACAAGTTCTCAATGGGATTAATATCTGGGGAGTTTCCAGGCCATGGACCCAAAATCTCTATGTTTTGTTCCATGAGCCATTTTGTTATCACCTTTGCTTTATGGCAAGGTGCTTCATCATGCTGGAAAAGGCATTTTTGGGCGCCAAACTGCTCTTGGATGGTTGGGAGAAGTTGCTCTTGGAGGACATTCCGGTACCATTCTTTATTCATGGCTGTGTTTTTAGGCAAGACTGTGAGTGAGTCGATTCCCTTGGCTGAGAAGCAACCCCACACATGAATGGTTTCAGGATGCTTTACAGTTGGCATGAGACAAGACTGGTGGTAGCGTTCACCTCTTCTTCTCCGAATAAGCTGTTTTCCAGATGTCCCAAACAATTGAAAAGGGGATTCATCAGAGAAAATGATTTTGCCCCAGTCCTCAGCAGTCCACTCCCTGTACCTTTTGCAGTATATCAGTCGGTCCCTGATGTTTTTTCTGGAGAGAAGTGGCTTCTTTGCTGCCCTCCTTGAAACCAGCCCTTGCACAAAGAGTCTCCGCCTCACACTGCGTGCAGAAGCACTCACACCAGCCTGCTGCCATTCCTGAGCAAGCTTGGCACTGCTGGTAGTCCGATCCCGCAGCTGAAACAGTTTTAAGATACGGTCCTGGTGCTTGCTGGTCTTTCTTTGGCGCCCTAGAGCCTTTTTGACAACAATGGAAGCTCTCTCCTTGAAGTTCTTGATGATGCGATAGATTGTTGACTGAGGTGCAATCTTTGTAGCCTCGATAGTCTTCCCTGTTAGGCCATTTTTGTGCAGTGCAATGATGGCTGCACGTGTTTCTTTAGAGATAACCATGGTTAACTGAAGAGAAACAATGATACCAAGAACCAGCCTCCTTTTAAAGTGTCCAGTGATGTCATTCTTACTTAATCATGACTGATTGATCGCCAGCCCTCTCCTCATCAACACCCACACCTGTGTTAATGGATCAATCACTAAAACAATGTTAGCTGCTCCTTTTAAGGCAGGACTGCAATGATGTTGAAATGTGTTTTGGGGGTTAAAGTTCATTTTCTGGGCAAATATTGACTTTGCAAGTACAGTAATTGCTGTTAAGCTGATCACTCTTTGACATTCAGGAGTATATGCAAATTGCCATTACAAAAAATGAAGTAGTAAACTTTGGAAAAATTACTATTTGTCTCATTCTCAATACTTTTGGCCATGACTGTAGTATAGGAAACTGTAAATGATCCTGTAAATGATTAATAGCTGTTGCTGAGTAAAAAAAACAGATTGTATATGGAAGACAAGTGAGAAAAAAATTGTCCCACTTTTCTGGATGAAACTCTGAGCGATTTTTTTGCACACTCATGTGAACCTACCATTAAAGGCAATCTAAAAACCAAGCAATGTGAACTGAGGTCTAAGATGGTACACATGCAAGAAATAGGAGCATGTTCACACTAGCAAAAAGATGCAAAACCTACAAAAGACAAAAAATATCTCATACCCTACCATCATTATATATAAATGTAAATCAAAGTTGCATATGAAATATAGGGTACTTAGTGAACTATTTTTGATCAAAAAAAGTATACAAGCCGTCCCACCAGCGACAAGGTGACCATAAATTGGGATGGTCCTACACTGTCTATATTAAAAACCTTACTGTATATCAAAGTTGAAATAATGCATATAAAAGGGTAGACAAATAGAACCGGGTCCCAATATCAGACCACCTAAGCCCGTGGTAAGCTACATATATACTAACCAGCTCAACAAGGGGGATGCCACACCCCTAATTTGCACAGAATGCAAACAAGACAAAAAACCAAGCAATGTGAACTGAGGTCTAAGAAGGTACATATGCAAGAAATAGGAGCATGTTCACACTAGCAAAAAGATGCAAAACCTACAAAAGACAAAAAATATCTCATACCCTACCATCATTATATATAAATGTAAAGCAAAGTTGCATATGAAACATAGGGTACTTAGTGAACTATTTTTGATCAAAAAAAGAATACAAGCCGTCCCACCAGCGACAAGGTGACCCTAAATTGGGACGGTCATACACTGTCTATATTAAAAACCTTACTGTATATCAAAGTTGAAGTAATGCATATAAAATGGTAGACAAATAGACCGGGTCCCAATATCAGACCACCTAAGCCCGTGGTAAGCTACATATATACTAACCAGCTCAACAAGGGGGATGCCACACCCCAAATTTGCACAGAATGCAAAAGAGACAAAAAACCAAGCAATGTGAACTGAGGTCTAAGATGGTACACATGCAAGAAATAGGAGCATGTTCACACTAGCAAAAAGATGCAAAACCTACAAAAGACAAAAAATATCTCATACCCTACCATCATTATATATAAATGTAAAGCAAAGTTGCATATGAAATATAGGGTACTTAGTGAACTATTTTTGATCAAAAAAAGTATACAAGCCGTCCCACCAGCGACAAGGTGACCCTAAATTGGGACGGTCCTACACTGTCTATATTAAAAACCTTACTGTATATCAAAGTTGAAGTAATGCATATAAAAGGGTAGACAAATAGAACCGGGTCCCAATATCAGACCACCTAAGCCCGTGATAAGCTACATATATACTAACCAGCTCAACAAGGGGGATGCCACACCCCTAATTTGCACAGAATGCAAACAAGACAAAAAAACAAGCAATGTGAACTGAGGTCTAAGATGGTACACATGCAAGAAATAGGAGCATGTTCACACTAGCAAAAAGATGCAAAACCTACAAAAGACAAAAAATATCTCATACCCTACCATCATTATATATAAATGTAAAGCAAAGTTGCATATGAAATATAGGGTACTTAGTGAACTATTTTTGATCAAAAAAAGTATACAAGCCGTCCCACCAGCGACAAGGTGACCCTAAATTGGGACGGTCCTACACTGTCTATATTAAAAACCTTACTGTATATCAAAGTTGAAGTAATGCATATAAAAGGGTAGACAAATAGAACCGGGTCCCAATATCAGACCACCTAAGCCCGTGATAAGCTACATATATACTAACCAGCTCAACAAGGGGGATGCCACACCCCTAATTTGCACAGAATGCAAACAAGACAAAAAAACAAGCAATGTGAACTGAGGTCTAAGATGGTACACATGCAAGAAATAGGAGCATGTTCACACTAGCAAAAAGATGCAAAACCTACAAAAGACAAAAAATATCTCATACCCTACCATCATTATATATAAATGTAAAGCAAAGTTGCATATGAAATATAGGGTACTTAGTGAACTATTTTTGATCAAAAAAAGTATACAAGCCGTCCCACCAGCGACAAGGTGACCCTAAATTGGGACGGTCCTACACTGTCTATATTAAAAACCTTACTGTATATCAAAGTTGAAGTAATGCATATAAAAGGGTAGACAAATAGAACAGGGTCCCAATATCAGACCACCAAAGCCCATGGTAAGCTACATATATACTAACCAGCTCAACAAGGGGGATGCCACACCCTTAATTTGCACAGAATGCAAACAAGACATAAAACCAAGCAATGTGAACTGAGGTCTAAGATGGTACACATGCAAGGTGGTCTGATATTGGGACTTGGTTCTATTTGTCTACCCTTTTATATGCATTACTTCAACTTTGATATACAGTAAGGTTTTTAATATAGACAGTGTAGGACCGTCCCAATTTAGGGTCTCCTTGACGCTGGTGGGACTGCTTGTATACTTTTTTTGATCAAAAATAGTTCACTAAGTACCCTATATTTCATATGCAACTTTGCTTTACATTTATATATAATGATGGTAGGGTATGAGATATTTTTTGTCTTTTGTAGGTTTTGCATCTTTTTGCTAGTGTGAACATGCTCCTATTTCTTGCATGTGTACCATCTTAGACCTCAGTTCACATTGCTTGGTTTTTTGTCTTGTTTGCATTCTGTGCAAATTTGGGGTGTGGCATCCCCCTTGTTGAGCTGGTTAGTATATATGTAGCTTACCACGGGCTTAGGTGGTCTGATATTGGGACCCGGTTCTATTTGTCTACCCTTTTATATGCATTACTTCAACTTTGATATACAGTAAGATTTTTAATATAGACAGTGTAGGACCGTCCCAATTTAGGGTCACCTTGTCGCTGGTGGGATGGCTTGTATACTTTTTTGATCAAAAATAGTTCACTAAGTACCCTATATTTCATATCTAACTTTGCTTTACATTTATATATAATGATGGTAGGGTATGAGATATTTTTTGTCTTTTGTAGGTTTTGCATCTTTTTGCTAGTGTGAACATGCTCCTATTTCTTGCATGTGTACCATCTTAGACCTCAGTTCACATTGCTTGGTTTTTTGTCTTGTTTGCATTCTGTGCAAATTAGGGGTGTGGCATCCCCCTTGTTGAGCTGGTTAGTATATATGTAGCTTACCATGGGCTTAGGTGGTCTGATATTGGGACCCGGTTCTATTTGTCTACCCTTTTATATGCATTACTTCAACTTTGATATACAGTAAGGTTTTTAATATAGACAGTGTAGGACCGTCCCAATTTAAGGTCAGCTTGTCGCTGGTGGGACAGCTTGTATACTTTTTTTGATCAAAAATAGTTCACTAAGTACCCTATATTTCATATGCAACTTTGCTTTACATTTATATATAATGATGGTAGGGTATGAGATATTTTTTGTCATTTGTAGGTTTTACATCTTTTTGCTAGTGTTAACATGCTCCTATTTCTTGCATGTGTACCATCTTAGACCTCAGTTCACTTTGCTTGGTTTTTTGTCTTGTTTGCATTCTGTGCAAATTATGGGTGTGGTATCCCCCTTGTTCAGCTGGTTAGTATATATGTAGCTTACCACAGGCTTAGGTGGTCTGATATTGGGACCCGGTTCTATTTGTCTACCCTTTTATATGCATTACTTCAACTTTGATATACAGTAAGGTTTTTAATATAGACAGTGTAGGACCGTCCCAATTTAGGGTCAGCTTGTCGCTGGTGGGATGGTTTGTATACTTTTTTGATCTAAAATAGTTCACTAAGTACCCTATATTTCATATGCAACTTTGCTTTACATTTATATACAATGATGGTAGGGTATGAGATATTTTTTGTCTTTTGTAGGTTTTGCATTAAAGGCAATCTGTAGTCCAAAATTACAGTTCAAAGTAACCATATAGCCTTATAATAAGGAATAATTTTTTTTAGTCCTCTAATCCATTCCTCCATTGCTCACAAAAAGACGCATATTGAAATATGCAAATTTGGGTGCACTCTTACCATAACTAAAAGCCTCGGTGCACCATTCCACCCACCTATACCCATACTTTGCATCCCTCTATATTGATGGCAGCTATTTGAAGACAATGCTTGAGCATGCTCTCAATGTAGCTGGTCTGGAGCAGTTTTGCACACTACTATGCCTAGCTTCTCTCTGCTGCTGTTTATACAGCATGCAACATTACACTGTGATTAGTGAATACATGAATTCCACTATTGCTATACATGTTAAAATTATGAAGTACTTAGATAACATGTTTTTGATCAATAAGTGCAAAAGCCATGCAACCACGGCAAGGTGTACGTTTTATATAAATGGTCCCTATCACTTGTGTCTCACTTCTCTGTGTGACAAGCTAGGCCTCATCTGAACTGGGGAAGTGAAGGGAACCCAGGCATAGGTCATTATTAAAACCTTGTTTGGATAAGAGTGCGCAATTCAGTAGGTGCCAACCCCACAAAACCCCCAACCCTCCATTGCATACTACAAAAAACTACTGTTGATGTTACTTATTGCGCAGCTACACCCAAGAATGATCCGCTATACCGCCAGTGAGCACGTCTGAGCTTTATATTCAGACATCCTCTGAAGCCAGCGCTGTCAATCAGCATGAAAGGCGGTGAAGGGATGCAAAATATGTGGGTGGAATGGTGCACTGAGCACCCTAACTTGCATGTTGCACTAAACTGTTTTTGTGGGAGAGGAGGCAACAGAGGATCGGATTAGAAAATTAATAAAATCTTCTTTTTATGATGGCAACATCCATTACACTGCTATGTGGTCAGTTTGGCTGACAGCCTGGCTTTAACACTTTCTTCATATTGTTGTTTCTTTTTATTGCAATAATATACCGGAAATTTTTATATATCCTTTAAAGTACAACTAGATGTTAAAATATCTTCCAGGAGTCCAGTTTTAGGCAAAAGGTGTTTGCTTGGTAATACTATAATAAGATGTTGATGGGTTCACTGTGAGCGAACAAATTAAATTCATGAAAAATTCTCTCAAAATGAGAACTTGTCTGGTGCTGCTATACCAGGACGAAGTGTTGCCACCATATAGTGATTAAATATTACCTTCATACTCTTACTGAACAGGATTCCTAGAACTATGCCTCTCAATATCTATCATTGCACTAGTAGTAAAGCAAAAAAAAAAATTTTTGTAGGACGAATGAATTGGAAACATAACCCCATTCACTTGTATATGTAGTGGTAAACAGAAAAACAAACAAAAACAGCTATGAGTCCACACAACCCAAATCTAACCATAAGAGTAGGTTCACAAAATCGATTTCTCCGTATCCGAGAAAAACGGTCCGATTATTCCGATCAAGGTTTGATCATAGTGGCATCAGTTTTTCTCAGACGTGGAGCGAAAGAAAAATTTCCCCACCTTCTCCTAGTCTGTCAGTCCATGAAAATCAGACCACATTCAGATGTCATCTAAGTGTTATCTGATTTTTTTCCCGCTGACCCATAGACTAGCATTGCTGATTTTGAGCAGACATTTGGATCAAAATTTGGACATATTTTAATTTTTTTCCGCGGTCCGATGAAAAAAAATCTGAAATGTGCACAGCCCCATAGAACATCATAAGTACGAGTGTTATCAGCTAAAACCACGGATAGCACTCGTAAGAGAAATTTGGTCATGTGCACGAGCCCTTAATATCCATCACCTTGATTAATCCTTCTCATCCATACACCCATCATGTATTGTTTTTCCCCAAATATCTGCCCATATTTATAAAAAAAAATACAAGTAAGAAATGTTATATAGCATTACAGATAGAAAATGTCAATTCATAAAATATTTTTTCTAAACCGTTCTGGTTTGAAAAAGATAAATGTCAAGTTAGAATTTCTTTCTCTTCTTTTTTTTTAAACTAATTTATTATATTCCCTTTTTTTCCTGCAGATGCCAATAAAGGAAGATACAAGAAAAGATATCAAGATGACAGGGTGTTGACAGGAGCAAGGAGACTACAGTGGTTCCCTTCCCCGCAGACAACAGAAATGACATCATGTCTCCTGAAAATGACACACTAATGAATTTAGCAACACCTGAACTTTTGTGACAAGAGGAACCTTTGACACCGGTAAGCTCTTTGGTGTCAGTAATGATAGGATTCTCCATCCTACTTGTCTCAAGATCCGATGGCTGCAGTTACCTTTGCAGCCCTAACAAGTTGACACTAGTTCATTTGCTCCTTCTACCCATGATGACATCTCTTTTGCAGAAGACCTAAGGATGTAATTGACTTTCTTTATAGTCGAAGGCTTACTCCAAAATGTCATTATGACCCAAGACGTCTCTATCTGACTAGATACAAACAGGAAGCACAGGATTTTTTAAAGGTGAAGTAGATCTTGCTAATGAAGAAGTATCTCTCAGCATCTGGACAGGGTGCGCGCTGCCGGAGACGCCATTTGGGTGAATGTCATAGGTCACAGTTCAAGCAGTATACAGAGTAGTGATTAAAGATGATATATTAAGTTGAGATAAAATGCTTAAATGAGAGGTATGGCATTGTGAGTGGGTCTTGTGTTATTTGGTTTCTTCTTTTTTTAACAGACTCCCAATTATTGTAATCTCAAGCAGATGCTTTTGGAATGCCAAAACTGTTAACCCTTCATTGCAAGAGGTTATTAAAGTTGCAATGGCAGGTTCAAAGAAAAGATCGATACAGGCCATTGTGAAAAAGAAATGATGAAATGATATAGGAGAGTAGTAATATTATCAGTAAATTGATTAAGCTTCTCAAAATTAAATATACTAGTTATATGAAATAGTAATATCAAGCCTTATATTACTACTTCTTTCTGGGTCAATGGAAGAGTTGGAATAGCAAACACATTACAAAAGTTAGAGCTAGAAATCTAAAGATTAGCAATATATACACCATGGCGACCATAAAATAGTTTAGAGGAGTTTTGTTACCTACGGATGTATGTATCTTTTAAAGTTTCTATACCATAAAAGAGAATTTCACTAAACACTTAAAATTGGATACACTTTGAATTTTATCAAGGGTATACATATTATAAAGACCAACCCTACAGCTGTCATGGGGCCTATATTGAGTGTGCTCAAACCCCGATTGATCCTATCTGCTTTTTTACTTGGTGGCAATAACTTGTGACCTAGAGATGAGCGATTCAATTTGCAGTGATGTAGAATTGTAGTTATTATGATGACTCATGCAGAGAAGAGATACTTCCTGATTCTACACAGACCTTAGAAGGATTCAGCTAGTCTGTTTTTAATAACGTGATGTCATAGACCTAATGGAAAGGAGAAGAATTAACTGGGTAGAAAGGCAAAATGAAAAATTGTAAGTACACAGTGCTATATAATATGATGATTGCAGTATATTAAGAGGACAAAAACGTTAATGGGAGGGATTCTTTAAGAAATATAATTACACTTTTGATTTACTGATATGTGCGTAATGTTAGGTCTTGAAAATAAATGCACTTTTGGAGTAATTCCAGCAGGTCTCTAATGATTATTTGGTCCAAAGAACATAAATGCAAGGTATTTCCCTATGGGTTAATAAAACGATGCTTAGTTTTCAGCAGTCATGGGTATCATCACACCTGTAGTAGTGATACTGGAGCATAATGAGCATACAAGGGGTGAGTAATCCTATTTTTTTAGTTGTTGTTATACAGTTCCCTATCTTAGGCCCAAAACTTTTGGGATGGTTTGGCTCATTTCATGTGTGCTCTGCCTTCACAGTAAGCATAATGTAAAGAATTATTTATGAGACATATGCTGTTTCCTTTTTATCTCTCCTATGCTTGATCTCTGTAATTTTCATGCATTACAATTCAATAATTTTACACGTGTTTACACATTTGACATTAATAGCACATTAACTGCCATCCTGCGGCTTTCGCTGTGTCACGATAACAATTTCCTTTTTCAATAAGAATAAAGCTCTGGAAAATTTTTAAAAATAACATTTGGAGGATTCTTTTGTCAGGTCTCATCTTGTCAATTTAAACTTAAATAATAATTTATAAAAACAGGGTATGGAAATAGAAAAGAATATTTAGTCACATGACTCATAGATAATTATAATTTTTCTAGATCTCATTCACAAAAATGAATATGTTTTTTTGTGTGGTAGGTAAAGAGGGCTCTCATAGAGGTGCATGTTACCTATACTGTACCTCTGTGTGTCCGTTTATAATAAAGCAATTGTCCAATTCAGTACGACTCCAAAAATTAAAAAAAAATGTGACATCCGTTTGTGCGGAGGTGTGGTACAGTATGCTTTGTACGCATGAAAACTGACGTAGAATACAGGTTGCTTGAAAGTCACTTATTTTTTTTATGATTTATTAGACATTTTTTAGCCTGTATGGGGAAAAGAAGCTGCACAACTTTTTGAAATTACTAAAATATTCTATCAAGCAATTTGTTTTAATACACATCATCTAATATAGCTGCGTATTCGGGATCCCTATTATATGATTCACAAATACATCCATGTTTATGAGGTTGTACTATATGTGTGCTCTAAATATGTATTTTTATCATCTGATGTATAAAGAAGAAGCATGCATATTGCACTAATATTTTTTTTTATAAAATGTACCATACTTTTGTGAATATCTGTAACAGGTTTTTATCATTTTTATGTCTTCTTGAGCCTAAATAATACACATCATACTTAGCAGGTAAAGGGTAGGAGACTGTTTTGCTTTTGTCTAGAGTGAGTTTTCTTAAGAATGTCATCTACTTGGCATTATTTCAGCATTGAGATATGTGACATTCAATGTACTTCATGCTGGAAACAACCTTTATAGTAAATGGGAAACTGTGGAAGAAAATGACAAAACATCCCCCTGTGGTTTCTAGATAATTAATTACGTTAAAACAATTAATGTACTGGTTTTCAATCATTTGTACATTAATATTGTATTATTTTCTTTCAGAAATCCTATTCAGTTTTAATTATTTTAGGAGACATTAGTATTTTAAAGGGTGCTTCTTTTCCAGTTACTCATTATTTTTATATATTCTATACTAATTCAATTGATATTGATTTTATTTGATTGGTTCATTGGCATCTTGATCAACCATATACTATAAAAATATAGAATGCTGATGAAATATACTATTGCAACATGTGATTCATAAAAAAAATCTTGCAGATTCTTAAGATGGCCTTTAACTGTTTTCCGAAGACCTTGGTAATGAAAGCAGCTCTATAAAAATAATAAGGGGTCATATATATAGCTGAGATATGCGATTTGTGTGGGCTTGATCCCTGAGACCCACCAAGTAATCACATCACATGGACAAAGGTGATGCTGGGTGTGACATAAGGAGCTGAGATGTTCTGCTGAGTAACTCTACTTCTTTATTATGGTAATTTATGAATGCCCTATTGGTCAAACAATTAACAATCATAGTACATGTGCATCTCACTAAATTAGAATATCATCAAAAAGTTAATTTATTTCAGTTCTTCAATGCAAAAAGTGAAACTCATATATTATATAGAGTCATTACAAACAGAGTGATCTTTTTCAAGTGTTTATTTCTGTTAATGCTGATGATTATGGCTTACAGCCAATGAAAACACAAAAGTCATCATCTCAGTAAATTAGAATACTTTATAACAACAGCTTGAAAAATGTTTTTAAAATCCGAAATGTTGGCCTACTGAAATGTACAGTACAGACCAAAAGTTTGGACACACCTTCTCATTTAAAGATTTTTCTGTATTTTCATGACTATGAAAATTGTACATTCACGCTGAAGGCATCAAAACTAAGAATTAACACATGTGGAATTATATACTTATCAAAAAAGTGTGAAACAACTGAAAATATGTCTTATATTCTAGGTTCTTCAAAGTAGCCACCTTTTGCTTTGATGACTGCTTTGCACACTCTTGGCATTCTCTTGATGAGCTTTAAGAGGTAATCACCGGAAATGGTCTTCCAACAATCTTGAAGGAGTTCCCAGAGATGCTTAGCACTTGATGGCCCTTTTGCCTTCATTCTGCGGTCCAGCTCACACCAAACCATCTCGATTGGGTTCAGATCTGGTGACTGTGGAGGCCAGGTCATCTGGCGTAGCACCCCATCACTCTCCATCTTGGTCAAATAGCCCTTACACAGCCTGGAGGTGTGTTTGGGGTCATTGTCCTGTTGAAAAATAAATGATGGTCCAACTAAACGCAAACTGGATGGAATAGCATGCCGCTGCAAGATGCTGTGGTAGCCATGCTGGTTCAGTATGCCTTCAATTTTGAGTAAATCCCCAACAGTGTCACCAGCAAAGCACCCCCACACCATCACACCTCCTCCTCCATGCTTCACGGTGGGAACCAGGCATGTAGAGTCCATCCGTTCACCTTTTCTGCGTCGCACAAAGACACGGTGGTTGGAACCAAAGATCTCAAATTTGGACTCATCAGACCAAAGCACAGATTTCCACTGGTCTAATGTCCATCTCTTGTGTTTTTTAGCCCAAACAAGTCTTTTCTGCTTGTTGTCTGTCCTTAGCAGTGGTTTGCTAGCAGCTATTTTACCATGAAGGCCTGCTGCACAAAGTCTCCTCTTAACCGTTGTTGAAGAGATGTGTCTGCTGCTAGAACTCTGTGTGGCATTGACCTGGTCTCTAATATGAACTGCTGTTAACCTGCGATTTCTGAGGCTGGTGACTCGGATAAACTTATCCTCAGAAGCAGAGGTGACTCTTGGTCTTCCTTTCCTGGGGCGGTCCTCATGTGAGCCAGTTTCTTTGTAGCACTTGATGGCTTGTGCAACTACACTTGGGGACACTTTCAAAGTTTTCCCAATTTTTCGGACTGACTGACCTTCATTTCTTAAAGTAATGATGGCCACTCGTTTTTCTTTACCTAGCTGCTTTTTTCTTGCCATAGTACAAATTCTAACAGTCTATTCAGTAGGACTATCAGCTGTGTATCCACCAAACTTCTGCATAACACAACTGATGGTCCCAACCCCATTTATAAGGCAAGAAATCCCACTTATTAAACCTAACAGGGCACACCTGTGAAGTGAAAACCATTTCCGGCGACTACCTCTTGAAGCTCATCAAGAGAATGCCAAGAGTGTGCAAAGCAGTCATCAAAGCAAAAGCTGGCTACTTTGAAGAACCTAGAATATAAGACATATTTTCAGTTGTTTCACACTTTTTTCTTAAGTATATAATTCCACATGTGTTATTTCATAGTTTTGATGCCTTCAGTGTGAATGTACAATTTTTATAGTCATGAAAATACAGAAAAATCTTTAAATGAGAAGGTGTGTCCAAAGTTTTGGTCTGTACTGTATGTTCAGTAAATACACTCAATACTTGGTCGGGGCTCCTTTTGCATCAATTACTGCCTCAATGCGGCGTGGCATAGAGGCGATCAGCCTGTGGCACTGCTGAGGTTTTATGGCAGCCCAGGTTGCTTTGTTAGCAGCCTTCAGCTCGTCTGCATTGTTGGGTCTGGTGACTCTCATCTTCCTCTTGACAATACCCCATAGATTCTCTATGGGGTTAAGGTCAGACGAGTTTACTGGCCAATCTAGCACAGTGATACTGTTGTATATAAACCAGGTATTGGTACTTTTGGCAGTGTGGACAGGTGCCATGTCCTGCTGGAGAATGAAATTTCCATCTCCAAAAAGCTTGTCGGCAGAGGGAAGCATGAAGTGCTCTAAAATTTCTTGGTAGACGGCTGCGCTGACTTTGGTCTTGATAAAACACAGTGGACCTATACCAGCGGATGACATGGCTCCCCAAACCATCACTGATTGTGGAAAATTCACACTAGACTTCAAGTTCCTTGGATTGTGTGCCTCTCCACTCTTCCTCCAGACTCTGGGACCTTGATTTCCAAATGAAAATTGGAACTCTGGGACCTTGTGGAGTGTGTCAATGACTGCCTTCTGGACATCTGTGAAGTCAGCAGTCTTCCCCATGATTGTGAAGCCTACTGAAACAGACGAAGGGACCTTTTTAACACTTAGGAAGCCTTTGAAGGTGTTTTTTTGTTATTTTAATTTACTGAGATAATGACTTTTGTGTTTTCATTGGCTGTAAGCCATAATCATCAACATTAACAGGAATAAACACTAGAAATAGATCACTCTGTCTGTAATGACTCTATATAATATATGAGTTTCACTGTTTGTATTGAAGAACTGAAAATAATTAACTTTTTGATGATATTCTAATTTTTTTGGGAAAGTCTGTCTTCATTGAATACAAATTTTACCTCAAAATTGAGAATTTTGATATTGACTGATCAGTCACAGCAGAGAAAGAACAGGTTTCTCTGATAATATACTGTATATTACAAAGTTGCTTATTTTTATTTATTTATGAAATAAAAATTAAAATGACGATTACTCTTTAAACAGTGGCTCATAATTAAGCATTTAGTAAATGATTAAAATGTAGCTATCAGTTTGCTGGAACATTTTGCTTCTGTAACATACCTGGCGGCGTCCTTGCATGGTGGTCCATCTCCCACTGTGCAAGAGGGCGCACTTGATCTCCTGTCCAGAATGTCTCTCTGGCTTCCCTCCATGCTGTCTGTTTGTGTCTGTTTCTGCTGCTTAAGGGCGGCGCCCGATCACTTCCTGCCTTTTGTACCTGCTGTGGGTCACACCCCTTGTGCGTCCTCAGCCTATTGCTGTCTGTCACTTGGTATATAGCTCAGCAGCTCCCTTCTATCCCTGCCTGAGCATAGTGTTTCCTTCAGTGTGTGCTTGCACTCTGAAGGTGCCAGGTCCCGTCTCTTGTCTCCTGCTTTTTGTATCAGTTCCCGTGTCTGAACTGAGTCCTGTATGTCTCCTGCTTTGCGGTATCAGCTCCCGTGTCTGAACTGTGTCCTGTATGTCTCCTGCTTTGCGGTATCAGCTCCCGTGTCTGAACTGAGTCCTGTATGTCTCCTGCTTTGCGGTATCAGCTCCCGTTTCTGAACTGAGTCCTTTCTGTGTATCTTGTCTGTCTTGTCTGAACTCGCTCCTAGCCTGTTCCTCCCGCCTTCTAGGGGCCGATTACCTAGATCCGTTCCTGTATCTTGTCTGTCCTGTCTGAACTCGCTCCTAGCCTGTTCCTTCCGCCTTCTAGGGGCCGATTTCCTAGACCCGCTCCTGTGTCTGGTCTGTCCTGTCTGAACTCGCTCCTAGCCTGTTCCTCTCGCCTTCTAGTGGCCGATTTCCTAGACCCGCTCCTGTGTCTGGTCTGTCCTGTCTGAACACGCTACTTGCCTGTTCGTTCCGCCTTCTAGTGGCCGATTTCCTAGACCCGCTCCTGTGTCTGGTCTGTCCTGTCTGAACACGCTCCTTGCCTGTTCGTTCCGCCTCTCTGGGGGCCGTATTCCCAGACCCGCTCCTGTATCCCTCTGCAGTGTCGGTCTCCTCCGTACACTCAGTTCCAGTCTGAACTCTCTCCTGTCCTTTACCTGTTTTGCCTCTATGTCCGTTCCCTTCCTTTTTCTGCAGAGTCTGAACTCGTACCTAACTCCTGCTTGTTGTCTCTGCAAGTACTGTGTGAGTATCTGGCTCTGTCTTTCCCTTCCTGTCTGTTCCGTGTGAACAGAGCCCTGTCCTCCCTGCTCAGCCTTGTCTGCACTCTAGCTGTGCTTGCCTGTAACCCTCTGCCTGTATTGTTCCTGAGTCCCGGTGTGTACTGGGTCCTATCCCGCCTGTGTTCCTACCTGCTAGTGCCTCCCTGTCTGCACTCTAGCTGTGCTTGCCTTTACCCCCCTGCCTGCATACCAGTCGTGCCTGCCTATACCCACCAGTCTGTGTGCCAGCCTACCAGCCTGTTCCTGTATTCCCCTGTGTGGGTCAACAGCCGTGTCCGGGGTCTGTCCTGGAGTAGCACCTGGTCCCTCTGCTCGGTTCCTCCTTGGTGCACTGGCGTCGTATGCCGTCGTGCGACCCTGGTCGGATCGGGTGAATACCTAGTCACGCCCCTCCAGGCATTCACTCTCCGGCACGGTCCAGTGGAATCACTACCAATCACACGCACACGCCGCTTAGCCCGGGCGTGTGCATAACAGCATGCTCAGGCCATGGTTCCCGTTGAGCCCCACGGCCTTCGCTCTTTGAGAAGTTTTTCCAGCGAATACATGCATTAAAATAAAATAAATAAATTTTTTTTTTCCCCCCTTTAGCTGAGTTCCAGGCGAGTTACGCACCCGTCCAGATGGATCTATCAGCCCTCGTTCCTGCGGATCCGCCACGTTACTATGGGGATCCAAGACAGTGTCGTGCATTTGTGGAGCAATGCATGCTACACTTTAAGGCCTACCCTCTCTATTTTCCTTCCGATTGGGCTAAAGTGGCCTTTATGATTGACTACCTAGCGGGTGATGCCTTGAAATGGGTCACCCCCCTATGGGAAGCATGGGATCCTGTCATCCTTGACCTGCAGGCCTTCCTGGTGGCCTTTCGTATGGTCTTCGAGGACCCTAACTCTGAAGCCCCTGCTGAAGCTTCACTTCCCAATATCCCGGAGCAGCCCCGACGGGTAATGTGTGTGGGTAGCGCAATAGTCCTCCAGCCCAATGAGACTACTGCCCACCCAGAATCCTCACAGGGTGACTACGCTTTCCGGAATACTTCTCTCAACCTCAAGAGGCAGTCCAGACGTGCTAGACTTAGAGGCAAGCCGTCACGCCAGGGTCTGTCCTCCCTGAGACCTCCTGACCCCAACCTTGAAGTCCCTACTGAAGCTTCATCTCCCTGTATCCCGGAGAAACCCCAATGGGTAATGTGCGTGGGTAGTGCACCAGTTCTCCTGGCCGAAGAGACTTCTGCCCATCCAGACTCCACACAGGAGAACTTCCTGCACCCGGCATCAGATGCTTCTTTCTCTTTAACCGGTGTGCATGTCCAAGGATGCTCCAAAGCTGTGGTTACCTCAGAGTCTGTGCACCTCTACTACCTGGCGGAGGATCCCCTGTTGCCTCCTGAACCCTCCGGGATACCACTCGATGACAAATGGAGAGAGACTTCTCTACACCCGGTACTCAATACTTTGTCCGCTTCGTCCTGTGAGCCTGACAATGGGTACCCCAAAGTGGTAGTTACCTCCGAGTCTCTACACCCCTCCGACCAGGCGGAGGATCTCCAGTTGTCTCCTGAACCCTTCGGGGTGCTACCTGGTAGCGAAAGGACAGAGACTCTCCTATACTCTGTACCTGATACCTCGCTCGCTTCGTCCAGTGAGTCCAACTTAGTGTACTCCGAAGCAGAGGTTACTCCTGAGTCTCTACACCCCTCCGACCAGGCGGAGGACCTCCAGTTGTGTTCAGAATCCTTCGGGGTGCCACCTGGTGGTGAATGGACAGAGACTTTCCTATATCCTGGATCTGATACCTCGCTTGCTTCGTCCAGTGAGTCCGACCTAGTGTACTCTGAAGCAGAGGTTACCCGTGAGTCTCTACACCCCTCTGACCAGGCGGAGGACCGCCAGCTGTCTCCAGAACCCTTCGGGGTGCCACCTGGTGGTGAATGGACAGAGACTTTCCGATACTCGGTACCCGATACCTCGCCTGCTTCCTCCAGTGAGTCCGACCTAGTGTACTCTGAAGCAGTTGTTTTCTCTGAGCCTCTGCACTCTTCTGACCCGGCGGAGGACCTCCAGTTGTTTCCTGAATCCTCCGGGATACCACCAGATAACAAAGAGACAGTGACTTTTCCTCATTATGTACCTGATAACCCGTCTATTTCTTCCTGTGAGCTTGACAAGATGTACCTCGAAGCAGAGATTACCCTTAAGTCTCTGTCCCCCTCCAACCCAGTGAACGACTGGTCCTCGAATTCCCTGCGGAAGATTCTGGCAGGCCTGAAGAAGAGGGGGCGTAAGGGGGGAGGTACTGTAACATACCTGGCGGCGTCCTTGCATGGTGGTCCATCTCCCACTGTGCAAGAGGGCGCACTTGATCTCCTGTCCAGAATGTCTCTCTGGCTTCCCTCCATGCTGTCTGTTTGTGTCTGTTTCTGCTGCTTAAGGGCGGCGCCCGATCACTTCCTGCCTTTTGTACCTGCTGTGGGTCACACCCCTTGTGCGTCCTCAGCCTATTGCTGTCTGTCACTTGGTATATAGCTCAGCAGCTCCCTTCTATCCCTGCCTGAGCATAGTGTTTCCTTCAGTGTGTGCTTGCACTCTGAAGGTGCCAGGTCCCGTCTCTTGTCTCCTGCTTTTTGTATCAGTTCCCGTGTCTGAACTGAGTCCTGTATGTCTCCTGCTTTGCGGTATCAGCTCCCGTGTCTGAACTGTGTCCTGTATGTCTCCTGCTTTGCGGTATCAGCTCCCGTGTCTGAACTGAGTCCTGTATGTCTCCTGCTTTGCGGTATCAGCTCCCGTTTCTGAACTGAGTCCTTTCTGTGTATCTTGTCTGTCCTGTCTGAACTCGCTCCTAGCCTGTTCCTCCCGCCTTCTAGGGGCCGATTACCTAGATCCGTTCCTGTATCTTGTCTGTCCTGTCTGAACTCGCTCCTAGCCTGTTCCTTCCGCCTTCTAGGGGCCGATTTCCTAGACCCGCTCCTGTGTCTGGTCTGTCCTGTCTGAACTCGCTCCTAGCCTGTTCCTCTCGCCTTCTAGTGGCCGATTTCCTAGACCCGCTCCTGTGTCTGGTCTGTCCTGTCTGAACACGCTCCTTGCCTGTTCGTTCCGCCTTCTAGTGGCCGATTTCCTAGACCCGCTCCTGTGTCTGGTCTGTCCTGTCTGAACACGCTCCTTGCCTGTTCGTTCCGCCTCTCTGGGGGCCGTATTCCCAGACCCGCTCCTGTATCCCTCTGCAGTGTCGGTCTCCTCCGTACACTCAGTTCCAGTCTGAACTCTCTCCTGTCCTTTACCTGTTTTGCCTCTATGTCCGTTCCCTTCCTTTTTCTGCAGAGTCTGAACTCGTACCTAACTCCTGCTTGTTGTCTCTGCAAGTACTGTGTGAGTATCTGGCTCTGTCTTTCCCTTCCTGTCTGTTCCGTGTGAACAGAGCCCTGTCCTCCCTGCTCAGCCTTGTCTGCACTCTAGCTGTGCTTGCCTGTAACCCTCTGCCTGTATTGTTCCTGAGTCCCGGTGTGTACTGGGTCCTATCCCGCCTGTGTTCCTACCTGCTAGTGCCTCCCTGTCTGCACTCTAGCTGTGCTTGCCTTTACCCCCCTGCCTGCATACCCGCCTGCCTGCATACCAGTCGTGCCTGCCTATACCCACCAGTCTGTGTGCCAGCCTACCAGCCTTTTCCTGTATTCCCCTGTGTGGGTCAACAGCCGTGTCCGGGGTCTGTCCTGGAGTAGCACCTGGTCCCTCTGCTCGGTTCCTCCTTGGTGCACTGGCGTCGTATGCCGTCGTGCGACCCTGGTCGGATCGGGTGAATACCTAGTCACGCCCCTCCAGGCATTCACTCTCCGGCACGGTCCAGTGGAATCACTACCAATCACACGCACACGCCGCTTAGCCCGGGCGTGTGCATAACAGCTTCTAGTTCATTACATTATACTAGTAACGAGTGCATCAGTAATGCAGCTACACTGAAACATGAAATACATGAAATGTTAAAGTGTATCTGTCATTTCATTAAAATATGAAATAAATACAGCACAGACCAAAAGTTTGGACACACCTTCTCATTTAAAGATTTTTCTGTATTTTCATGACTTTGAAAATTCTACATTCACACTGAAGGCATCAAAACTATGAATAAACACATGTGGAATTATATACTTAACAAAAAAGTATGAAACAACTGAAAATATGTCTTATATTCTAGGTTCTTCAAAGTAGCCACCTTTTGCTTTGATGACTGCTTTGCACACTCTTGGCATTCTCTTGATGAGCTTCAAGAGGTAGTCACCGGAAATGGTTTCCACTTCACAGGTGTGCCCTGTCAGGTTTAATAAGTGGGATATCTTGCCTTATAAATGGGGTAGAGACCATCAGTTGTGTTGTGCAGAAGTCAGGTGGAAACACAGCTGATAGTCCTACTGAATAGACTGTTAGCTGCTTTTTTATTGCCATAATGCAAATTCTAAGTAAAGAAAAATGAATGGCCATCATTACTTTAAGAAATGAAGGTCAGTCTGTCCGAAAAATTGGGCAAACTTTGAATGTGTCCCCAAGTGCAGTTGCAAAAACCATCAAGCGCTACAAAGAAACTGGCTCACATGAGGACCGCCCCAGGAAAGGAAGACCATGAGTCACCTCTAGTTCTGAGGATAAGTTTATCCAAGTCACCAGCCTCAGAATTCGCAGGTTAACAGCAGCTCAGATTTGAGACCAGGTCAATGCCACACAGAGTTCTAGCAGCAGACACATCTCTACAACAACTGTTAAGAGGAGACTTTGTGCAGCAGGCCTTCATGGTAAAATAGCTGCTAGGAAACCACTGCTAAGGACAGGCAACAAGCAGAAGAGACTTGTTTGGGCTAAAGAACACAAGGAATGGACATTAGACCAGTGGAAATCTGTGCTTTGGTCTGATGAGTCCAAATTTGAGATATATGGTTCTAACCACCGTGTCTTTGTGCGACGCAGAAAAGGTGAACGGATGGACTCTACATGCCTGGTTCACACCGTGAAGCATGGAGGAGGAGGTGTGATGGTGTGGGGGTGCTTTGCTGGTGACACTGTTGGGGATTTATTCAAAATTGAAGGCATACTGAACCAGCATGGCTACCACAGCATCTTGTAGCGGCATGCTATTCCATCCGGTTTGCGTTTAGTTGGACCATCATTTATTTTTCAACAGGACAATGACCCCAAACACACCTACAGGCTGTGTAAGGGCTATTTGACCAAGAAGGAGAGTGATGGGGTGCTACGCCTGTTGACCTGGCCTCCACAGTCACCAGACCTGAACCCAATCGAGATGGTTTGGGGTGAGCTGGACAGCAGAGTGAAGGCAAAAGGACCAACAAGTGCTAAGCATCTCTGGGAACTCCTTCAAGATTGTTGGAAGAGCATTTCCAGTGACTACCTCTTGAAGCTCATCAAGAGAATGCCAAGAGTGTGCAAAGCAGTCATCAAAGCAAAAGGTGGCTACTTGGAAGAACCTAGAATATAAGACATACAGTATTTTCAGTTGTTTCACACTTTTTTGTTAAGTATATAATTCCACATGTTAATTCATAGTTTTGATGCCTTCAGTGTGAATGTACAATTTTCAAAGTCATGAAAATACAGAAAAATCTTTAAATAAGGTGTGTCCAAACCTTTGGTCTGTACTGTACATAGGGGCCGATTCATTAAGATGCTTATGCCAGAAATGTGGCATAAACTCCATATCCTTAATAAGGCGCAAGATATTTGCACAAGTTGGAAAGTGTGCAAAAATATTGCAACTTTTGGTGTGTACACGCCAGTCCCAGCTACCTATGCTAATATCATCATAGAAGAGGCGGGACAGGACATTGTCACACCCACTCATCAAATATATCATAAGTTACGGCGTAACTTACCCCATAAACGTATTACAGCGCCCAGCTAACATACATTTCTTGCAACGGTGCGCACTGGATATTAGATGTGCCTGATTCATTAAGCCAGAGTACTCCAGCAAGTGCTTGATTAAAGGGGTTTTCCCACAAACAAAAGATTATTTTAATCAATGGCTGTGTCTGACCGTACAAGGACATGGTCTGATCATACCACAGCTCCTGGGCAGGGGAGGATGCAAAAGAGTATACAGACATTACAGCATGGGATCGCAGCTGATTTTTTTTTGTGAGGTAAAACATTTCACTGCCTGTTTTTAAACAATGTTTTGCTTCAAAGAAAGAATCAGCTGCAATCCCATGCTGAAATATCTGTACTGTATTTTCCTTCCTCCTGTGCTGTGGTATGATCAGACCATGTTCCCTACACAGTCAGACACAGATATTGATTAAAATGAACTTTTGTTCTTGGGAAAACCCCTTTAAGACTGGCCTATGCTACACCACTCATAAAGATTGGCCCGCATGTCTGGTGCTTCTTATTATGTTGTGCATCTCCTGCAGAGAGCCAGTAGGCTGCTGCACAGTTATCCACTCTCTTAGGCCCCCTTTGCATGTCTGTTTTGTATGTTCGTATGTGGCCCATTTTTAAAGGGCCACAAATACGGACATACACACACCCATTGTATTCAACGGGTGTGCACACCTGTCAGTTTTTTTACACAGACCTTTTGGCCATGTAAAAAACCTGCAGAAACGCTGATGACATCCGTGTGTAATCAGCATAACACATACCGGTGCCTGGGAATAAGCGGAACTGTTGGCGCTGATCCCCGGCGCCAGCTACTGGAGGAAGCACTCATCATTGTTCCATGCTCGCGCTGACATCAACGAGAGCAAGGGACAATGTTGATAGTTGTAGGCTGCCCCCGCTGTCTACATCCAGTGTAAAATTAAGAATAAAATAAAAAAACACATTATACTCACCTTTATTATTATTATTTATTATTATAGCGCCATTTATTCCATGGCGCTTTACATGTGAAAAAGGGGTATAATTCAAGAACAATTACAATAATCTTGAACACAATGTGACAGTGACTGGTACAGGAGGAGCGAGGACCCTGCCCGCGAGGGCTCACAGTCTACAACGGATGGGTGAGGATACAGTAGGTGAGGGTAGAGCTGGTCATGCAGCGGTATGGTGGAGCGGTGGTTACTGCAGGTTGTAGGCTTGTCGGAAGAGTTCGGTCTTCAGGTTCCTTTTGACGGTTTCCATGGTAGGCGAGAGCCTGATATGTTGGTGTAGAGAGTTCCAGAGTAGGGGGGAAGCACGGGAGAAATCTTGCATACGGTTGTGGGAGGAGGAGATAAGAGGGGAGTAGAGAAGGAGATCTTGTGAGGATCGGAGGTTCCGTGCGGGTATGTAACGGGAGACTAGGTCAGAGATATATGGAGGAGACAGGTTGTGAATGGCTTTGTATGTCATGGTTAGGGTTTTGAACTGGAGTCTCTGAGCAATGGGGAGCCAGTGGAGAGATTGACAGAGAGGAGAGGCCAGGGAATAGCGGGGGGACAGGTGGATTAGTCAGGCAACAGAGTTTAGGATAGATTGGAGGGGTGCGAGAGTGTTAGAGGGGAGGTCACAGTGCAGAAGGTTGCAGTAGTCAAGGCGGGAGATGATGAGGGCGTGCACTAGTGTTTTTGCAGATTCAGGGTTGAGGAATGTGCGGATCCGGGAGATATTTCTGAGTTGGAGTCGGCAGGAAGTGGAAAGGGCTTGGATATGTGGTTTAAAGGAGAGTTCAGAGTCCAGGGTTACCCCAAGGCAGCGAGCTTGAGGGACTGGGGAGAGTGGGCAGCCATTGACGTTGATAGATAGGTCAGTTGGGGGGGTCAAATGAGATGGAGGAAAGATGATGAATTCTGTTTTGTCCATGTTAATCTGGCAGAGAAGAAGGATGAAATAGCAGACAGACATTGTGGGATTTTGGTTAGTAAGGAGGTGATATCGGGTCCAGAGAGGTAGATCTGTGTTTCATCAGCATAGAGGTGATAATGAAAGCCATGAGATTCTATGAGCTGTCCCAAGCCTAAGGTGTAGATTGAGAAGAGCAGTGGTCCTGGAACTGAACCTTGGGTCACGCCAACAGATAGGTGGCAAGATGAGGAGGTGGTGTGTGAGTGGGAGACACTGAATGTCCTGTCTGTTAGGTATGAGGAGATCCAGGAAAGGGCCAAGTCTGTGATGCCGAGAGATGAGAGAGTCTGTAGTAAGAGGGAATGGTCCACTGTGTCAAAGGCAGATGACAGGTCTAGGAGGAGGACAGAGTAGTGTCGCTTTGATTTGGCGGTTAGTAGGTCGTTGGTGACTTTAGTCAGTGCAGTTTCAGTAGAATGGTGCAGTCGGAAACCAGATTGTAGGCGGTCGAAGATGGAGCAGGAGGAGAGGTGGGAGGACTGCTCAGAGTGGACATGTTGTTCCAGTAGTTTTGAGGCATAGGGGAGAAGTGCTATGGGGCAATAGCTAGACACAGAGGATGGGTCAAGGGAGGACTTTTTGAGGATGGGTGTGATTGAGGCATGTTTGAAGCATGAGGGGAAGACACCAGCTGTTAGTGACAAGTTGAAGAGGTGGGCTAGATTTGCGATGAAGATAGTGGTAAGGTTTGGGATGAGGTGGGACGGGATTGGGTCAAGTTTACAGGTGGTGAGGTGTGATTTGGAGAGTAAAGAGGAAAGTTGATCTTCAGAAATGGTGGAGAAGGTGGTTTTGGAGGAAGAGGGTTGAGTAGGTGTGGGGAGGGGCTGTGGGGGCTTTAGGCAAAAGCTTTGTCTGATTTGGTCAATCTTCTGCTTGAAGAATGAGGCAAAGTCTTCGGCTGAAATAAGAGGAGAGGGATTAGGCACTGGACGGAGGAGAGAATTGAAGGTGTTGAATAGTTGTTTGGGGTTGTTAGACAGGGAGGATATGAGAGATGCGAAGTATGTTTGTTTTGCTGCAGTGAGTGTGGACTTGAAGGTAGTGAGGGACTGTTTGAATGCGATGAAGTGCTCATTGGAGTGGGACCTTTTCCATCTATGCTCAGCAACCCTGGAGGCCCGTCGCAGTTCTTTAGTTAGGCTGGTGTGCCAGGGTTGTCTGTTGATTGTGCGAGCCTTGGTATGTGTGAGGGGGCGACCGAATCGAGAGCTGCAGCAGTTGTGGTGTTGTATAAAGTGGCAGCAACATCTGCATCATGTAAGGAACTAATGTCTGTAAGAGGGAGGAGGGATTCAGAGAGTGAGTGTAGGTCAAGGTGTTTGAGATTTCTGCGAGGGTATGCAAGTTTGTGTAGTAGGGATTGTTGCCCTGGAGAGGAGAGAGTAGAGAATGTGAGTAGGTTGTGGTCAGAAAGAGGGAGAGGTGAGTTAGAGAGGTTAGATAGGGAACAGAGGCGGGTGAAGATGATGTCCAGTGTGTGGCCGTCTTTGTGGGTGGGTGTGGAAGACCACTGAGTAAGACCGAAGGATGAAGTGAGGGATAGAAGCTTAGAGGCAGCTGAGAGGGAAGTGTCAATGGGGATGTTAAAGTCGCCCATGAGGATAGTGGGGATGTCAACGGAGAGGAAATGAAGTAGCCAAGTGGTGAAGTGGTCAAAGAAAGTGGTGGTTGATCCTGGGGGGCAGTAGATGACAACCAGTTGGAGGTTGGAGGGGGAGTAGATACGCACGCAGTGCACTTCAAAAGAGGGGAGAGTAATTGAGGGCGGCAGTGGGATATGGGTGAAGGAGCAGTTATCTGAGAGGAGGAAACTTATTCCTCCACCGTGCTTGTCGGTGGGGCGGGGGGTATGGGAGAGGTGGAATCCGCCATACGAAAGTGCAGCAAGAGAGGCCGTGTCAGAGGGGGTGAGCCAGGTTTCAGTGATGCCGAGGAAGGAAAGCTTGTTAGTGATGAAGAAATCGTGAATGTAGGAAAGTTTGTTGCAGAAGGAGCAAGCGTTCCATAGAGCTCCTGTTAGGGGGACTGGGGAAGCAGGGGCAGGGAGGATGGGTATAAGGTTAGAAGGGTTACAAGAGTTTGGAATAGATTGTGGGTAGGAGGCGGAAGTGATGTGGTGAGGAGGGCCGGGATGTGGAGAGATGCCGCCGGCAGTAAGGAGGAGCAGAGAATGCGTTAGTAGGTGGGAGCAGGAGAGGGCATGAGGTGGCTGTCTGTGTTTGGAGACAAAGGATTGTATGTTGAGAAATAGCTCTGAGGAAGAGGTGAGATGGATGGGTAGAATGGAGGGAGAGATTAAGAGTTCCTTACCTGGTGTAGGGATTAGGGGTGGTTGTAAGAAGTGAAGGATTAAGGGGGTGAGAGTGAAAACAAAGACAAATATTGTTTACTGTGACAAAGTATCCAGTTACCTTCAGTTCCCTTCAGGTTCAATTCTGGATTAATTCAAATTTCTCACACTTCAGCTAATGGCCACAGACTAAAGTCTGACACAATGAAGAAATCCGGGCACTCACATGTATTCGATCAGTTCATTTATTCCACATGTAGGAAAACTACAAGACGTTTCAGCCCCTCACGTTTCAATTGAAAAAAGCCTGTGAGGGGCTGAAACGTCTTGTTGTAGTTTTCCTACATGTGGAATAAATGAACTGATCGAATACATGTGAGTGCTGGGATTTCTTCATTTTATTTGCAATCTCTCCACTTGCACCACTATTACTAACGAGGACTACGGAGTGCCGACTATTTCTTTGTATTTGTAAAGTCTGACACAGACTCCTGGCCCACAATATATTTGTAACAGAATGCATTAAGCTGTGAACCAGAGGGGAGTGGTCTGTGCTCATCTTGATCAGCTGATTAAGGCTGAACCAGATGCTGGATACTCAAAAGTTAAGTAAACAAGGTCATAAATGAAAGTGGGGGGTAGCTGGTGTAGCTTGAGGTCACATACCATTAGTAAATAGGAGCAGAGAGGGATAGAGAAATCTGCATGGAAGTCAAGGTGGGAAAGCTGGGTCACATACCATTAGTAAATAGGAGCAGAGAGGTATAGAGAAATCTGCATGGAAGTCAAGATGGGAAAGCTGGGTCACATACCATTAGTAAATAGGAGCAGAGAGGTGTAGAGAAATCTGCATGGAAGTCAAGATGGGAAAGCTGGGTCACATACCATTAGTAAATAGGAGCAGAGAGGTATACAGAAATCTGCATGGAAGTCAAGATGAGAAAGCTGGGTCACATACCATTAGTAAATAGGAGCAGAGAGGTATAGAGAAATCTGCATGGAAGTCAAGATGAGAAATCTGGGTCACATACCATTAGTAAATAGGAGCAGAGAGGTATAGAGAAATCTGCATGGAAGTCAAAATGGGAAAGCTGGGTCACATACCATTAGTAAATAGGAGCAGAGAGGTATAGAGAAATATGCATGGAAGTCAAGATTAATGTTGAGCCACCCCCGTAGTGTTCGAGTTCGGTTCGGTTCGTCGAACACCCTTGTGTTCGCCGAACTGTTCGTCGAACTGTTCGTCGAACACCATTAAAACCAATGGCAGGCAAACAAAAACACATAGAAACACATAGAAAACACCTTCAAAGCTGTCCAAAAGCTGACAAACTGCTCAGAAGACATAACTAACACATGGAAAAGTGACAAGTACATATAGTCATGCGAAAAGAAAAGAGGTGGAGGAGTAAAAGGAGGGGGAGACACAGATATAGGCATGTCATGCCCTTCTAAAATCCAAAAAATGAGAAGCCGACACGGCCAGTCCGTTCCTGCCCGTGCCACCTCCGTTTGTGCCAGAGCCGCGGTGGACCCTGACGGCCAGCCCCCCTCTCCCAATACTGGTGCCTGTCCGCTGGTGGGTCGAGCGAGCCCCCCTGTGGTGGAGGCAGCTCTATGCTTTTTAATTTAAATTGTCTCTCTAATTTGAATGAATACACTTTAAATCCTTTTACAAGGATCTATTGAAGGGCAAGTCTCATGCCAGCAGCCGCGTAATTCCAGCTCCAGTAGCGTCCACTAAAGCTGCTGCAGTTAAAAAGCTTTTATAAGGATCGAGCTCGGCTGTCCACCGCAAGGCATCCTACCGCCAGTCCCAGCCCCTATGCCTTGGGGTGCCTCCTGATGCTCTTCACTGAGTATCCCGTAGTCCCGCAGCATTTCCTTTGAAAAAATTAAGTGTCCAAACTACAGGTGGTGTAGCTTGCTTAACAGCCGGGATAATCCGCTGACTAGCAGACACTGCTACGAGGCACAAAGTATTTCCTGGGCTAGATGCAGTTAAAAATTTGTAATTAGATACTCTCGTTGGATGCTGAGAAAGCATTCCATAGAGTCTCCTGGACACACTATATTTTATTCTCTTAAAAAGCTTGGGGTAGGGGTCTAGGGGACCCTTTTATAGCCCAAATCACGGCCCTGTATCGCAATGCGTCACCTAGGCTGAAGATAAATGGAACTGTAGCACCCCGAGGGCTCGGTTGCTGCAGAGGTATTGCACCTCACCCAGAGGTGTGACATCTCACTCTCAGGTAAGGATGGAGTGTGGATCAGGACCCCGACACCTGCATGCATTACACCACATTGCCGTGGGGCAGGGCGACCAATATGCCCCTGAGATGGTCAAGACAGTCCCTGTCCCTGGCTGGAGTGGGGGGAGGGAACACTGAGGAAGGGAACCCTGTAGTGCAGGAGCAGGGAGGAAGCAGTTCCTGGGTGCATTGAGAAGGGAGTATAAAAGGTAGGCACCATTTTAGTTCAGTGCAGAGAAGTCTGAGCAGAAGTGACAGGGAGCAGGGGCTCTGCATGAGCTCTGCTCCAGAGGTGGGCCTAGTAACAGAGGCCCAGGCCTGGAAGAGGGAGAAGGAAGGAAGAGGAGCGGAGAAGGCTACAGGATCGAGGAACGAAGGGATCGAAGGGGTGTGGACGGGCGAGTCGCCACCGCACGCCCGAATCCACCTGCGTGGAGGGGTCAGGCCAAAGGGGGAGACCGGTCGCCGAAACTAGTGGAGGCGGGAAACGACCCTCAGCTAGAAACCGGAGGCTGTGACATTTTATGTGGCGCAGCCCCTCGCTACACCCGCTAGGAGGGCAGCACATAGGATCAGGGAAACTGGCGCCAAGTTTACCAAGAGGAGGCCCGAGGCAGCCGGGCAGAAGGGTTGGTAAGAAAGGCCAGACAAAGGACACACAAAGGGGGTCCTGTGAAGCGCTCCAAAGTTATCTGGCAGTTGTCTGAGCCCCTCACATGGTGAGCACAGTACGACGTGGGCAGCAGTTATCTGCAGAAGTTGTCTGGATAATAAGAACCGTGAGTAAAGGCCCTGGACTGCATCACTGACTCCGTGTCGTTACTGCTGCTGCCCTGCACCATCACCCCCATCCTCCGCATATACTGCCCTGAGGTTATACTCCTCCCGTGGGGAGTTATGCTACGCTCTGCTGCACCCACAACACCAGCCTCAGCGGTCTGTCCTGCAGCGGCGGTTCACTCTGACCGCAATCCATGGGTGGCGTAGTCGGACATTTAAACATCAAAACCACATAAATAGTTCCGCCACTGGTTTGACCGCCCTGAGCCACGGTACCGGGTCGCCGCCACGGAGACTACAACCACCAGCATCCACCAAAAAGGGTCCGGCTCCGGATGTCCCAAGGCCCAGGGGGCGCGTCAGAACATTTTCATCACCTTTCATAATCACCAATGGGACAAGGCAGGGATGTCCTCTGTCCCCTCTCTTATACATCCTAGTGACGGAGCACCTGCTCTCATCAATTCGCCATAACCCCAATATTAGGTGGATTGAGGTGGGAGGCACCGAGTCCAAGTGCTCTCTATTTGCTGATGATGTCCTAGTATATATCACTCAATCACATATATCCATCCCTGCTGTTATGGCTGAAATAGATCACTTTGTTACATGGTCAAATTTTAACATCAATACAGCGAAGTCTGAGGCCCTCGATGTCTCCCTCCCCAAATCCATACAGGATTCCATCCAGTCCAACTTTCCCTTTGCCTGGCCCTCACAGGGTATCAAATTCTTAGGAATTCCTATTCATAGAGACCTCTCCCGTCTATGTTATCTTAATTTTGGGCCCTTTATTGAACAACTCCATACAGACCACGGTTGGCAAGTTAGAACTGTAAGATTCACTACGTGAACCACTGGTGTTTTGTGGAAAAGCACATGTACACTGTGTTCCAAATTATTATGCAAAAAGTGTTTAGGAGTGATAAGGGAAGAATTTGTTTGTTTGTCAGTTAAACTCATTGATGGTGATGTGTGTCAGGGCTCTTTATATCACTGTAAGCAATTGCAGACACCTGTGCTAATTAGTTTGGCAGGTGTGTCCAATGAACGGCAAGACTACTTAAGAAGGCTGTCCCACATTATTAAGCAGCCTACATTTTCTGCCAAAATGTGAAAGAAAAAGGATGTGTCGGCTGCTGAGAAGCAACAAATTGTGGAGTGTTTAGGTCAAGGCATGACTACAATCAACATTGTGCGATGATCAGGATGAAGTATCTTGGCAATCAAGAAGTATGTAGCTGATTCACAGTACACACGTGTGCGTGCTGATAAGGGCAAATTGAGGACTCTTTCCTACAGGCAATTATGTCAGGTTAAAAGAGCAGCGGCAAAAAAGCCTTGTCATAGCAGCAGACAAGTTTTTGAAGCTGCTGGTGCCTCCAACGTCCCCCGAACAACAAGATGCAGGGTCCTTCAGAGGTTTGCAGCTCTGCGTACGCCATCCTGTCGACCTCCTCTATCCACTGCACACAAGCAGAAACAGCTCCAGTGGGCCAAACATTACATGAAGACTGATTTCAAAACTGTTTTGTTCACGGATGAGTGCCGTGCAACGCTCGATGGTCAAGACGGATGGAGTGGAGGATGGCTGGTTGATGGACACCCCACGCAAACACGGCTACAGCGCCAACAAGGAGGAGGTGGAGTAATGTTTTGGGCTGGAATCATGGGGAGAGAGATTGTCAGCCCCTTTAGGATCCCTGAAGGTGTAAAGATGAACTCCATAATGTATGTGGAGTTTCTCAAACAGCACTTCCTGCCATGGTTCAAGAAGAAGAACCGTGTATTCCGCAGCAAGATCATTTTCATGCATGATAATGCACCGTCTCATGCTGCACATAACACATCTGCATCTCTGGCTGATATGGGCATAAAAGGGGACAAACTTATGGTGTGACCCCCATGCTCCCCTGACCTCTACCCCACTCAGAACCTCTGGAGCATCATCAAAAGGAGTGTCTATGATGGCGGGAGGCAGTTCACATCTAAGCAACAGCTCTGGGAGGGTATTCTGTCCTCATGCAAAACAATTGAAGCAGAAACCATCCAAAACCTGACAAATTCAATGGACGAGAGAGTTCAGAAGCTCCTTTCGAACAAGGGGTCCTATGTGCAAATGTAACATCACCTAGAATAAAGTTTTGAGTTGAAAACTGTTTGATTTCAGTTTCTAATAACCTGCTAATGCTTATAATTTCAAAAATGACCATTTTTTTGGTCTTTATTAAAATGAAAAGGTTGATCGAAGAGTGTGGGGGATCTAAGAGTGTGGCAACCCAGTAGTCAGGATTACTTCGAATTCTGACAATCTGAGGGTCATGTTGCAAGTAGTGCAGCAAGAAGGCACTTATGTGTCTTGCGCATCTCGGAGCCCCAAAATTATTTTCCGGGCTAGATGCAGCTAAAAATTATTTTTAATTTTAAATCTGGTGGAGCTTAGTATAGATGGCCTAATAGAATCAGTACTGCACACTGCTACAAAGCCCAAATTATTTTCCAGCCAAGATACAGATAAACATGATTAGTAATTTGAAAGCTTAAAACGGTTGGTGAGGTGATTTTAACCAATCATCAAGCTTTTACTCTCCCCAGGATGACACAGGGGTAGAAAAGTTGTTTCGGATCCATGATTTGTTCATCTTTATGAACGTGAGTCTGTCTACATTATCAGTGGAGAGCCGCGTGCGCTTATCTGTCAGCACACCACCAGCAGCGCTGAACACACGTTCAGACAGAACGCTGGCTGCGGGGCATGACAAGATCTCCAAGGCGTAAGTGGCGAGCTCCGGCCATTTATCCAGATTGGAAGCCCAAAAAGAGCAAGGGTCCAGTGACACAGTCATGGCTTCAATGTTTACTTGGCGATACTCCTGTACCATCGTCTCTAGGCGTTGACTATGTGTCAGACTTCTTGTCTCCTGTGGCTTTGCAAAGGATGAGCTAAAAAAGTGGTGTAATGATTCCGCAAACTTGATGTTACCAGCAGATACTGTGCTTCTGTTACGGTTTGAGTGCTGAACACTCGACGGTCCCACGGTTGGCAAGTTGGAACTGTGAGATTCACTACGTGCACCACTGGTGTTTTGTGGAAAAGCACATGTAAGATTCTGCAACAGTCTCTGCTGATACTCCTGCATGCGAGCATCCCTTTCTATGGCAGGAATTATTTCTGCAAATTTACTTTTGTGCCTGGGATCTAACAGTGTGGCAACCCAGTAGTCAGGATTATTTCTAATTCTCCCAACTCGAGGGTCAAGTTGCAGGTAGTGCAGCAAGAAGGCACTCATGAGTCTTGCGCATCCAGGAGCACCAAGTCCCTGTTCTGATGGTGGCGAGGTAACAATCATGCTTCCTTCCTCTGTCCTCTCCCCCCAACCTCGCACAACAGAAATGTGATCCAGGTCTCCCTCATCTGATGAGTCTTCCATCAGTTCGTCCTCCACTTCTTCCTGGGCTCCTGCACCTTCCTCACTAGTTTGGCTGCTACCATGCGCCCTGGTAAAACCATCTCCCCCACCCTCTCATGCCTGGTGCCTGGTGCCTTGGTGCTGCCGACCGTCTGGACCTTGCAGATGTTAGCCCTTCCGCATACAACTCCTCCTCCTCTACTTCCTCCACCTCCTCTTGTGCCACCACCTGACTCCGAATTCTGTTTAACATGTGCTCCAGCATTTAAATCACTGGAATAGTTATGCTGATAATGGCATCGTCACCACTAAACATCTTCGTCGTCATTTCAAAACTGTGCAGAAGGGTGCATAGGTCCCTGATCTGAGACCACTCCTCCAGCGTGATTTGCCCCAACTCTGGATCCCATTGGCCCAGGCTATATGTCAGAACGTATTGCACCAGGGCTTGTCGGTGCTGCCACAGTCGCTGCAATATGTGCAGAGTTGAATTCCACCGGGTAGGCACATCGCATTTTAGCCGGTGACGTGGCAGGCCCAACGACTTCTGTAGAGATGTAAGTCGCTGAGCTGCGGGATGCGAACGGCGGAAGTGAGCACACAGCGACCGTGCCCTCTGCAGAAGGCCATCTAGTCTGGGATAGTGGGCTAAAAATTGCTGGACAACCAGGTTCAACACGTGAGCCATACAAGGCACGTGTGTGACATTGCCCCGGCGAAGGGCCGCACCCAGGTTTGCAGCATTGTCGCACACGGCCTTCCCTGGTTTCAGGTCCAGTGGAGACAACCATTCATGAAATTGGTTCTCCAGAGCTGACCACAACTCCTCAGCTGTGTGACTCACATTTCCCAGACATTTAAAAGTAAAAACCGCCTGATGACGTTGAGCCCTACTGCCAGCATAGTAAGGAGGTGTGCAGGATCCCTTCTGCGCAGTTAGAAAGCTTGTGGCATGACCAGACAGGCTTTGGGTGCCGGTTGAGGACCGAGAGGAGGTTGAGTAGGCAGAAGCAGCGGAGGAACTTTGACATAAAGAGGATTGACGCACAACTCGTGGGGACGGCAAGACTTGGAAGCAGACCCTTGTCCTGCTGTCACCATAGTTACCCAGTGCCCAGTCAGCGACATGTAACGCCCCTGTCCATGCTTACTCGTCCAAGTGTCTGTGGTGAAATGCATCCTGTCACACACAGAATTTCTCAAAGAAGCGGTGATGTTGTGTGCGACATGCTGGTGGAGCGCAGGCACACCTTTCTTTGGGAAGTAGTGCCGACTGGGCATCTGGTACTGGGGCACTGCGACGGACATAAGGTCTCGAAAATCCTCTGTGTCCACCAGGTGGAAAGGCAGCATTTCTGTAGCCAAGAGCTTGCAGATGGTGAAATTCAACCTCTTAGTTTTCTCATGGCTAGGAGGAAATGATCTTTTACTTGTCCACATCTGAGGGACCGAGGGCTAGCTGTTGTGCTTAGACGGGGTTGAGAAGGGTGTCCCCGGCAAACTGCCGGTCTGTGAGGAAGATGCAGGCGGACATGTTAGGTTGCCTTGATCCAAAGGTGGTGCTATCGATGTCGGACAGCGCTGAACACCAGCTGGTGTTTCCACCTCCAAAGAAAATGATGACCTGCCAATCACGCTGGCTGTTGCGGGTAAATAGGTGGCAGGTCTGCGTCCCAAAACAGGTGTGACTGCTGTCCCCCCAGTCACAGAGGATGAAGAGTCCGCGGATGCACAAGATGTGGCAGACGGTGGTTGGCCCGGCCGGCTAGGCCACATTGTAGCACAGTGAGCTTCCCACTGCAACTTATGCTTCATGTCCATGTGCCGGTTCATGCATAAATACTCAAACTATGTATTTTTTGGCCTCTACTTAGCTTTTGTTGACAAATGTTACAGATAACACGAGTTGGGTCATCTTTATCGATCTGAAAAAATGCCCAGGCTATGCAAGGCTTAGCACCCATGCGACTTGAAGAGCCACCACGACTTGTGGTCAGAGGCAGAGTTGTGTTTGAGGATGCAGTTGTTGACGTGCTTCCTGTACTACGTCTCTGTCCAGGAAGGCGCAACCTGACCTCGTCGTCACTAGCATCCTCCTCCACCTCCTCTGCTGACCTCATCTCTTGGCTGACTGTGGGTTGACAATAAGTGGGATCTCCAACCTCATCATCATCACCCTGTGTGTTATCATACCCGTCGTCCTCAGAGCCAACCTGTTCCTGCCCTGACAAAAAACTAAAGTTGTTGCTCCAATCAGGTATTTGAGTCTCATCATCGTCTTCCTCATTGTCTCCACCAACAGGAGTTACAGTTTGGGAATAAGGGTCTACATTATGGTCAGAACCTTCTGCGTCTGGTCCTGGATCCGACTCATAAAGATTCTGGGCATCAGTGCAGATCATTTCCTCGTCTGGATTCACAGAAGCTCTCGAGCCGACCTCTAATTCCCAGGCTATAGTATGAGTAAACAGCTCTGCAGACTCAACCATCTGTTCTACCCCATACTCAGATGGGCAGCTGTAGATTTGGGAGCTGTGAGGAAGCAAGTGCGATTGGGGTGACACCTCTGAGGACTGGAGTATTTGTGATGTTGAAGTTGATGTGGAGGAGAGCCCACTTAAAGGAGCACTTGATATCCGTTGAAGCACCTGCTGTTTTTGTGCCTCATCTGGAATTTGCAGCGATTGGCGTGGCCATAAGAAAGGGATCTTATCACATTGTCCGCTAAAAGAAGTAGACATTTTAGTTTTGCTGGAAGATGGTCTTTCTTCTGCAGATGTTACTGTTGCTTTAACACCTACTCCACGGACACAACCTTTTTTCCCCTTCCCAACACGCCTAGTGCCCTTTCCACCAGCAGCAGGCCTTTTTCCACTCATTTTGGTGGTTAACTAATTCACAACTCTGGAGTTGTTTGCACAAAAAAACAATGGATGGGAACCGAGCAGAGCTGAGTGGCCAAACTGTGGTATTAGGCCAAAACTATTGTCTGGGTTAGATGCAGAAAAAAATTATATTCAGTTTGCAACCTAATGGAGGTCAGTATAGATGGACTAATAGAACAAGTACCACACACTGCTAGAAGGCCAAATATTTTTTCAGAGCTAGATGCAGAAAAATATTATATTCAATTTGCAACCTGATAGAGGTTAGTATAGATGGACTAATAGAACAAGTCCCACACACTGCTAGAAGCCCAAATATTTTTTCAGAGCTAGATGCAGAAAAATATTATATTCAATTTGCAACCTGATGGAGGTCAGTATAGATGGACTAATAGAACAAGTCCCACACACTGCTAGAAGGCCAAATATTTTTTCAGAGCTAGATGCAGAAAAATATTATATTCAATTTGCAACCTGATGGAGGTCAGTATAGATGGACTAATAGAACAAGTCCCACACACTGCTAGAAGCCCAAATATTTTTTCAGAGCTAGATGCAGAAAAATATTATATTCAATTTGCAACCTGATGGAGGTCAGTATAGATGGACTAATAGAACAAGTCCAACACACTGCTAGAAGCCCAAATATTTTTTCAGAGCTAGATGCAGAAAATATTATATTCAATTTGAAACTTGATGGAGGTCAGTATAGATGGACTAATAGAACAAGTCCCACACACTGCTAGAAGGCCAAATATTTTTTCAGAGCTAGATGCAGAAAAATATTATATTCAATTTGCAACCTGATGGAGGTCAGTATAGATGAACTAATAGAACAAGTCCCACACACAGCTAGAAGCCCAAATATTTTTTCAGAGGTAGATGCAGAAAAAAATTATATTCAATTTGCAACCTGATGGAGGTCAGTATAGATGGACTAATAGAACAAGTCCCACACACTGCTAGAAGGCCAAATATTTTTTCAGAGCTAGATGCGGAAAAATATTATATTCAATTTGCAACGTGATGGAGGTCAGTATAGATGGACTAATAGAACAAGTCCCACACACTGCTAGAAGGCCAAATATTTTTTCAGAGGTAGATGCAGAAAAAAATTATATTCAGTTTGCAACCTGATGGAGTTCAGTATAGATGGACTAATAGAACAAGTCCCACACACAGCTAGAAGCCCAAATATTTTTTCAGAGATAGATGCAGGAAAAAATTATATTCAATTTGCAACGTGATGGAGGTCAGTATAGATGGACTAATAGAACAAGTTCCACATACTGCTAGAAGGCCAAATATTTTTTCAGAGCTAGATGCAGAAAAAAATTATATTCAATTTGCAACCTGATGGAGGTCAGTATAGATGGACTAATAGAACAAGTCCCACACACTGCTAGAAGGCCAAATATTTTTTCAGAGCTAGATGCAGAAAAAAATTATATTCAATTTGCAACCTGATGGAGGTCAGTATAGATGGACTAATAGAACAAGTCCCACACACTGCTAGAAGCCCAAATATTTTTTCAGAGCTAGATGCAGAAAAATATTATATTCAATTTGCAACCTGATGGAGGTCAGTATAGATGGACTAATAGAACAAGTCCCACACACTGCTAGAAGCCCAAATATTTTTTAAGAGCTAGATGCAGAAAAATATTATATTCAATTTGCAACCTGATGGAGGTCAGTATAGATGGACTAATAGAACAAGTCCAACACACTGCTAGAAGCCCAAATATTTTTTCAGAGCTAGATGCAGAAAAATATTATATTCAATTTGCAACTTGATGGTGGTCAGTATAGATGGACTAATAGAACAAGTCCCACACACTGCTAGAAGGCCAAATATTTTTTCAGAGCTAGATGCAGAAAAATATTATATTCAATTTGCAACCTGATGGAGGTCAGTATAGATGGACTAATAGAACAAGTCACACACACAGCTAGAAGACCAAATATTTTTTCAGAGGTAGATGCAGAAAAAAATTATATTCAATTTGCAACCTGATGGAGGTCAGTATAGATGGACTAATAGAACAAGTCTCACACACTGCTAGAAGCCCAAATATTTTTTCAGAGCTAGATGCAGAAAAATATTATATTCAATTTGCAACGTGATGGAGGTCAGTATAGATGGACTAATAGAACAAGTCCCACACACTGCTAGAAGGCCAAATATTTTTTCAGAGGTAGATGCAGAAAAAAATTATATTCAGTTTGCAACCTGATGGAGGTCAGTATAGATGGACTAATAGAACAAGTCCCACACACAGCTAGAAGCCCAAATATTTTTTCAGAGCTAGATGCAGAAAAAAATTATATTCAATTTGCAACGTGATGGAGGTCAGTATAGGTGGACTAATAGAACAAGTTCCACACACTGCTAGAAGGCCAAATATTTTTTCAGAGCTAGATGCAGAAAAATATTATATTCAATTTGCAACGTGATGGAGGTCAGTATAGATGGACTAATAGAACAAGTCCCACACACTGCTAGAAGGCCAAATAGTTTTTCGGAGCTAGATGCAGAAAAAAATTATATTCAATTTGCAACCTGATGGAGGTCAGTATAGATGGACTAATAGAACAAGTCCCACACACTACTAGAAGGCCAAATATTTTTTGAGAGCTAGATGCAGAAAAATATTATATTCAATTTGCAACCTGATGGAGGTCAGTATAGATGGACTAATAGAACAAGTCCCACACACTGCTAGAAGGCCAAATATTTTTTCAGAGCTAGATGCAGAAAAATATTATATTCAATTTGCAACCTGATGGAGGTCAGTATAGATGGACTAATAGAACAAGTCCCACACACAGCTAGAAGCCCAAATATTTTTTCAGAGGTTGATGCAGAAAAAAATTAAATTCAATTTGCAACCTGATGGAGGTCAGTATAGATGGACTAATAGAACAAGTCCCACACACTGCTAGAAGGCCAAATATTTTTTCAGAGCTAGATGCAGAAAAATATTATATTCAATTTGCAACGTGATGGAGGTCAGTATAGATGGACTAATAGAACAAGTCCCACACACTGCTAGAAGGCCTAATATTTTTTCAGAGCTAGATGCAGAAAAATATTATATTCAATTTGCAACCTGATGGAGGTCAGTATAGATGGACTAATAGATCAAGTCCCACACACTGCTAGAAGGCCAAATATTTTTTCAGAGCTAAATGCAGAAAAAAATTATATTCAATTTGCAACCTGATGGAGGTCAGTATAGATGTACTGATAGAACAAGTCCCACACACAGCTAGAAGCCCAAATATTTTTCAGAAGTAGATGCAGAAAAAAAATATATTCAATTTGCAACCTTATGGAGGTCAGTATAGATGGACTAATAGAATGATGCTATGCCCAAAAGGTTTTACTTCACTAGGTGCAGTAAAAAAATTGGTATTCTATACACAGGTGGTGTAACTTGCAACACAGATAGGCTACTCCACTGACTAACACACTCTGCTATAGGCCAAAAAGGATTAGCTTTGCTAGATTTAGCCAAATGCTGTGAAAAAACTTGCACAGCACTGGCACAGACCTGCCTGGCAAAAACTGATAGGAACTGATCTAACTTAGTCCTGAAAAGGACTGCAATTACAATTAGTCTTTACTCCCAATCTATCTATTTAAGAGCACAGACCTGGCAGATAAAAGTCATAGGAAATGCTGTAACCTAGTCCTTAAAAGGACTGCAGTCACAACTATTCCCTACTCCCAAGCTATCTGTAGATTTGTGCGAAAATTGGCTTGAAATTAACAAGGTATAGCGCACACAGCAACAGCGGTGCCGTCTAACACGCAGCTGCAGCAGTGAGAAAATGGTGGCGACGGGGAAAATGGCTGGGTCTTATAGGGCAAGGACATGTGACATACACTGCCAATGACACATTCCCTTGCTTGTGTGAAAAAAAACACTTCGCTCCGTGTGTGCGCTGCTGATAGGCTGACAGATTGCACCTCCCCACTGTAAATGCGGGAAAGAGAAAAAAAAAATGGAGATCTTCATTATTCCTGCAGAGATCCATCCCCTGCCCCTCCCCCCGCCCCGCTGTACACTCAAACTGCGTATTAACATTAATTTTCATCATTACTGAGAAAAAATCCAGTTATGATTTTGGTGCACGAACAGTTATCGAACATAACCTCGAACAGCCGAATTTTTTTCAAATCGTTCGTGTTCGCCGAACGACTCGAACACCGCCCAAAACAGCTCGAATTTGAGATTGGCGACCAGTTCAAGTCGAACACCGCTCATCTATAGTCAATATGGGAAAGCTGGGTCATATACCATTAGTAAATAGAAGCAGAGAGGTATAGAGAAATCTGCATGGAAGTCAAACTAAAATAAATAACAACCATAATACTCACCTGTCCGACATACTATTCCATGCCATAATCCATCTCTACGATATTTGGTTTACAACCTGAAGAGCGGCATGATGCTACCATCCAGGCTGCAAACCATGAGACAATGAGGTGCTGAGAGTGCAGCTTCAGTGACGAGCAGTGAGCTCATAGAGGTTACCGCTCGTTACTGAAGCTGCATTCCCAGGCTCATGTCACTGTGAGCCAGGACGATGAACTGCGCAGAACTCAATGAGAACCCCGCGAGAGTACTGTGAGAATTTTCTCACGGTGTTAGCGGTGATCTCGCTGAGGTCACGCAGTTCATCGTCCCGGCCCCCAGTGAACTGCCCATGGAAACGCAGCTTCATTGACCGGCAGTAACCTCTATGACATCACCGCTCATCACTGAAGCTGCACTTGCAGCAGCTCATTGTGTAATGGTTTGCAGCCTGGACAGTAGCCTCATGCCACTGTTCAGGTTGTAAACCAAATATCGCAGAGATGGATTATGGTGTGGGACAGTATGTCGGACAGGTGAGGGATATTGTTGTTTTTTTATTTTGTTTTTTTTTAAAGGGGACAAGGATTTCAGGGGATTAGGTGTGAAGGTGAGTATTTTTGTTGTTTATTATTTTAATTTTTTTTCAATGGCTTCAGAGGAATAGGCGGAAGGTGAGTATAAATGTGTTTTTTATTTTTAAATAAATGTGTAAAACAATGTGGAGTTTATTTCAAATAAATGATTTTATTCAGGCTTTGTGTTTTTTTCCAAACTTTTACTATAGGGTTAGTAATAGGGGTGTCTTATAGATATAGACGCCTCTCCATTACTAACCCCCGGGCTTCATATCAGCTGCCAATACAAAGCTGGCATGAACCCCAACCCTATTACCCCACTTACCGCCGCACCATTATTATTAATGCACCATTTCTGGGGTTGCTGAGGGCTGATATTATTAGCCTCAGAGAAGACTAGTATCCATGGTCCCTTCCATGGCTATTAATACCTGTCCACAGCTGTCTGTTTAGCCCCTGCTGGTAAGAATTTATAAGTGGACCTACATCAATTTTTTTCTGGGGTCCCACTGTAATCTAGCCAGTAAACGCTAATCAAACAGCTGTGGACTGATATTAATAGCCAGGGAACTTTTTTGGCTAATGGCCCCTTCCTTGGCTAGTAATATCAGCCTCCAGTGGTCGGCTTTCCCTCTGCTGGTTATGAAAATTATGCAAGCGCCCAAGCCGTTTTATTTATTTTATTTATTTAGTAGATACATCAAAGTAGCGACAATAACACATGTAAAGCACTGATTATATAGATATCAATGACATTTTTGTAGCTTTCTATCTCATATCTATCATCTGTTCTCCCTCCTGTAAGTCATGTGTTGTTAAATTTCTTGGAATTAAACTTTATAAATAAATTTTTAAATAGCTTCCTTTTTTTCCGGACAAAACACAGACGCTCCATACGGACACATGGATGTCACACAGACATACGGATAGATCATGGATGTCACACAGATGTCACATAAAGATACACGGATGACACATATACACGGTCCACGGATCTCACCAGTACTGTTTTTTCCTGTACAGGAATCACCAGGACATGTGAAGGAGGCCTTCCAGTGGGAGGATACCCATTCTTAGCATTCCACTGACTCGCCCCCTGGGCCGTGGGGCACTCGGAACCGGGCAATAGGGAGACGATGGGGGTAGCAGTGGCGACCCGGTCCCGTGGCTCAGGGTGGTCAGACCAGTGGCAGTCTTTTAGATGTTTTAAGAGATGTCCGACTACGCCACCCGTGGATTGCGGTTATTAGGAACCGCCGCTGCAGGGCAGACCGCTGGGGCCGATGATGTATGCAGCTGGGATGGTGTGACTCCCCACGGGAAGAGTGCGGCCCCAGGGCAGTGTAGTGGATGGTGGGGGTGATGGTGGTGAGAGTCCAAGTACCGGCAGTGCCGGAGGAGCGAAAAAGCACAAAGACATCATACTGCAGTCCAGGGTCTTTACTCACGGTTAATATCCAAGTCATTTCTGCAGAGAATGACTGCCCGAGCCGTGCGGCGTCCACCAGGTGAGGGGCTCGGTCAACTCCCAGACAGCTCAGGAGTATGGCTCAGGACCCCCTTTAATCCTTCCTCTGGCCTGCCTCACCAGTGACTCACTTTTGTCCAGCTACCACGGACTTGTGCGGTTAAACGTGGGCCCCATCCTCCGCTGTCCTATATGGTGCCTTCCTAGCAGGTTTGATGAGGTGTCGCACCAATAAATGATCACGACCTCCGGTCTTTGGCTGAGGGTTGTTTCTCCTCCACCAACTTGGGATCCGGTACCCTTAATCTGCCTGAGCCTGCACCCTGGATTCTCGTGGGTTCTTAGGGTCCCTTCCACCTTCTTGTTCCTGAGCCCTTCTGTTTCTCTGTCTCTTCTTCTCCTTCTCTGTTCCTTTCCGTTCCTGTCTGTTCCTTCCTCGTGGAGCTGGGATGAGACTTAATCACTGCTCCCCTTCACCTCCTCCTCGGCCTCTCACTAGGCCCTCCTGGAGTAGAGCTCCTACAGAGACTCTACTCCCTGTCTTCTCCTCTCTGGACAGGACTTCTCTCAGAGCTAAGATGGTGCTCACCTTTTATACCTCCCTCTAGCCATGAGCCCAGGTGACCAACAACCAATGGGCTCCTACCTACGCTCAGGAACCAACCCCTATCTGCCCCTACAGCACTGGGTGTTCCACCCCCCTCCCCACTCCAGACAGGGACATAGTCAGTCGTGCCTGCACTTCTGTCTAGTGGGAGCACCGTTGAGCTGTCCCTCGGAAATGGGGTGTGTGTGCTGTATGCAGCTAACTGAGCCCTGATCCATACTCCATCCTTACCTGGGAGTGGAATACCACACCTCTGGCAGAGGTGCAATACCCCTGTAGCGGCCGAACCCTCGGGGCGCTACATTCCCCCCTGGTAAAGCACAGCACGTCCTCGGGCTGGAAAAGAGCAAAAACAGTTAATTTCAGGACATGCAAAACTTTTTCAATAACCTTCTACATCAGAAACGGACGACATTGTTCAATTCCCTTTATGGGAAACACTTTTCTTTGTCATTGTTAATACTACCGGAACTCTTTTATCACATAAAACATCATATAAAACATTTGCATTATCACCTAGCAGCATATAAAACTTTCTCATGTAAAACATTTTCAAATACAGCATATTCTTGTATCCTGGCCGCGGTGCAACTTGCGACCAGATGTTCTTTCTTCTTAAAGGTGCAACAGTCCAGTAAACTTGTCTTGAGGTAAACGTTGCGGTTTTTATATAAAACCAGTAGGGGGCGCTTTAGGAAGCGCAACTATATACAAGGGATTGGCCGTTACCAGTCCTCGGCCGGTTTTGGGAAGGGGAATGGCTGCTCTCAGTCCTCAGCGAGGTAGGGAAGAGGGATGGCTGTTCTCAGTCCTCAGCCAGGTAACTTAGGGGATGGGGCAACTTTCAAACAGTCCTATATCAGTCCCAACGGGGACCACACTCAATTTGAAACAGTCCCAAAACAGTTCTCTGTACCCTGACAGGTAACTATTTACACTGGTATGCTACTGTTCACTGGTAGCGATACCCTCCAGCCGCTCCTTGCTCCTCATAATCTTCAGCTGTTGGCAGCAGTACTCCCGTTGACGGGCGGCGTCAGCCCAGGTTTCTTAGGTGAACCCCATCAGATTTTCTCCGGTGGGGTCCCATTCGAACTGGGCGTCCTCCAACGGTGGCTGGGGGGCTTCCTGAGGCGCCGGAGCAGGTATGAGGGGCTCAGATGATACTCCAACCTCCGCGGGCGGGCTCCTCCGAAGGCGGGGGTTAACATACTCGGGGGGCCAGATGAAAGGAAGCTCATCCGGACTGGTATGTTGGGCGAAAAGATCAGCGCCCAGAGGTGGTACTGCAGAGGCAGGGGGCGCGAGCGGGTTGGCGGAGCCCGGGGGTACGCGGCCTTGTGACCAGGCCCGCGGTGCTGGCTTCCTGGTTGCACCCAGGGGTGATACAACGGAAGCAGGGGGCTCTGAAGGGGCAGCGGCGCCCGGGGGCGCTAGGCCTTGCGACCAGGCCTGCGATTGTGGTCTGCTGAGCACGCCCGGGGTCGGAGGGCACGGCGTGGGGCGGGGCTCACTGGCGGCGTCGATGACCTGGGAACCGGTTGGTGGCGGTGGAGGCACGGTGTCGATGGTGTGTACAGGTACGTCGGGCTCTGCGAAGGGGTGCAGGGGCAGATCGGCGGCCCCAGGGTTCGGGGTAGGGGCGTCTCCGTTACCTGCCTCTGCTGTCGCGGCCCCCTCTGCGGCATCGTCTTCAGCCTCCGCTCTGCCTTCACTGCCCTCGGTGGCTGGTGTGCTGCTGGATGTCGACGGCGCCTCCCGCTGCGGGATCACAGCCCGCCGGGCCATTTCTTCTTTCCACCCGGCAATCAGGTCCTGCTGCGCCCGGACCATCCTCCGGTCCAGCTCCTCCAGCGCAGCCCGCGCATACTCGGGGTCTTCCTTGGGGAGGTGCGCTAACAGCTCTGTGAAGCTGCATGGTGGTGTGGCCTGCAGCAGGCCCCTTGCCAAGGTGTTGGAGCTGGCTCCTTTCTCCATCTCCGGGTGCGGCCTGGCCAGACTGATCCAGACCGCGCCCTGCCCTACAGTTTTCTTCTCTTTCCGCCCTCAGGGGGGGTGGTCCTGGGGCATTCTGCTGACAATCACTCTCAGGGGCAGCCCCCCCACATTGACGGACATCTCCACAGCCGCTCTCATGGCTATTGGGGGTGGGCTCCTTCTTTGGCGCCATTCTGGGACCTGGCCCACGATGGGAGGTGGCTTCCTGTTGTCTTTTGGCACGCACATTATGGCACTCATTCTTCTGAGGCGGGCGCCATCTTTGGTACAATAAAACAGTCTCTTTTCAGGCGCGCAATACCCGCTTGTGGCGGGTGGGTAACGATCCTGCCGACTACGCCAAAGCTGACTCGCCCCCTGGGCCGTGGGGCACTCAGAACCGGGCAATAGGGAGACGATAGGTGTAGCAGTGGCGACCCGGTCCCGTGGCTCAGGGTGGTCAGACCAGTGGCAGTCTTTTAGATGTTTTAAGAGATGTCTGACTACGCCACCCATGGATTGCGGTTATTAGGAACCGCCACTGCAGGGCAGACCACTGGGGCCGATGATGTATGCAGCTGGGATGGTGTGACTCCCCACGGGAAGAGTGCGGCCCCAGGGCAGTGTAGTGGATGGTGGGGGTGATGGTGGTGAGAGTCCCAGTACCGGCAGTGCCGGAGGAGCGAAAAAGCACAAAGACAACGTACTGCAGTCCAGGGTCTTTACTCACGGTTAATATCCAAGTCACTTCTGCAGAGAATGACTGCCCGAGCCGTGCGGCGTCCACCAGATGAGGGGCTCGGTCAACTCCCAGACAGCTCAGGAGTATGGCTCAGGATCAGGACCCCCTTTAATCCTTCCTCTGGCCTGCCTCACCAGTGACCCACTTTTGTCCAGCTACCGCGGACTTGTGCGGTTAAACGTGGGCCCCGTCCTCCGCTGTCCTATATGGTGCCTTCCTAGCAGGTTTGATGAGGTGTCGCACCAATAAATGATCGCGACCTCCGGTCTTTGGCTGAAGGTTGTTTCTCCTCCACTAACTTGGTATCCGGTACCCTTAATCTGCCTGACCCTGCACCCTGGATTCTCGTGGGTTCTTAGGGTCCCTTCCACCTTCTTGTTCCTGAGCCCTTCTGTTTCTCTGTCTCTTCTTCTCCTTCTCTGTTCCTTTCCGTTCCTGTCTGTTCCTTCCTCGTGGAGCTGGGATGAGACTTAATCACTGCTCCCCTTCACCTCCTCCTCGGCCTCTCACTAGGCCCTCCTGGAGTAGAGCTCCTACAGAGCCTCTACTCCCTGTCTTCTCCTCTCTGGACAGGACTTCTCTCAGAGCTAAGATGGTGCCCACCTTTTATACCTCCCTCTAGCCATGAGCCCAGGTGACCAGCAACCAATGGGCTCCTACCTACGCTCAGGAACCAACCCCTATCTGCCCCTACAGCACTGGGTGTTCCACCCCCCTCCCCACTCCAGACAGGGACATAGTCAGTCGTGCCTGCACTTCTGTCTAGTGGGAGCACCGTTGAGCTGTCCCTCGGAAATGGGGTGTGTGTGCTGTATGCAGCTAACTGAGCCCTGATCCATACTCCATCCTTACATGGGAGTGGAATACCACACCTCTGGCAGAGGTGCAAAACCCCTGCAGCGACCGAACCCTCGGGGCGCTACACCACCAGGAGAACCCATGTTGCAACTTCCACCCTTACTGAAGTGACCAATGAAAATGTCAGCCCTAAACAGATACCTCTTTACTGTATTCTTGCATGAGTTTGCGCCACGGAATAGCTGCAGTTTAAACACAGCAGCATAATGAGGTCCAGAGAAAAGATATGTTATGAAGGTCTGAACGTGGCCTTAGGTCCACAACACAGATATAGGTTGGGTTAAAATGGTCACATTAAAAATCAGTGCAGTCACATATTCAAATTACAGATGTGGTTGACTGTCTGCAGCTCTGTATACTCATTGGCCTCATTGATGGGCGTAGGAGCTGCCTTTGGGTGCATTCACATGACCCTATTTTATGGTTTGTGTTTAAACTCCAATTCCCACCCAACTGTGGGTCTCTTGACCTGAACTAACAACCTCATATATGTCAGTACATTTGTTAGCTTAAGACAGAAGACTTATGGTCAAGCCCAGCATTGTGGCCTGAACAGGGATTGTAAAGTATGATCATGTGAATGCACCCATAGGCAGCTCCTACACCAGTCCCCTCTGCAGATGAGCACATAGAGCTGCGCACAAGGTCAACCACATCTGTAATTTGGGTATGGAACTGGTCATTTGAATGCACCTTTCACCAGTAAAACAGACCCGAATAGTACATGCTGTAATTTTTTGGAAGATGACTTGACCACTGACTACAATTAGTCTAGGTTGCACACGGATAGAACACAGCCTAAAAATACACTTGTCTGAATGAGCCGATATAATGAAACATGATACGACTTATTCCATCAGTATTGCATCAGTATTTTCATCCTTATTTATATTCAATGGTATTATTTTCGAGGACACATTCATGTTTTGCAATGCCCAGACCAACTGAAGGTCTCCTGACCCAAACTTATGGCTTCATAGGCTGAGGACATGTAAATTAAGCTTAAAGAACTGAAGCAATAATGATGATAGATAGAATATGGATGGACATTGCATGTTGAGTGGAAATTTGACATTTCTATTTTCATTATCATTATGCGTTACTTATAGTAATACCAATAGAAACGTTTTGGATTACAGCAAGGAAAGACAGATATGGCAAAACTTCATCATTCACCACAACTAATGGAGACTATTCTAAGTCATGGATGCCAGGAAAGTAACAGTTAAACTACATTTTCAACTCTGCTGCATTTGCCTTTGCTGTTTTCATCTTTAATACTTTCAGCACAATTAAAGAAGATGAAGGAATATGCATTCATAAATGTATTTTCTGGAGTGTGCATCACCTATTTTTTTTAAAGAACGAGATCCCAATTATTTCTCTATCATTGGGTGTTCGTGGAAGTATTGTCTGCAGACAAGTTCAGGCGGTCATATAATTGTCTTCAGTGAGCGCCCGTCTTTCGCTGCACTAACGATCAGTGACTGTTCCAGGTTTAAATAATCAGTAGGAGTCACTTTTCTGGTTGTTAGAGTAATGCCTCATAACAATCTTGAAACATTTACTGCAGGACAGTAAAGAGAAAATGGAGCAATTTAATTCCTATTATCATATGTTATATTTCCTAAGTAGGCGACATTTCCATATTCCTTTTTCAAAATTGTTTCTGCATTTGTCTTGTGCTACAGGAAAGTGCTAAAGAACAAAGAAGCACAATAAATAAAAGGACCCGCATGCCAGGAACATCTCTGTGGAGTGTACAAAGCTTGATCATAGGCAAAGCAATCAGTGTGTTTATAACCCTTCTATCCTTCTCCCATAAAAGTAATGGCGATCACAAGATTTAGTTATTTGTATGTTCCAAGTTTTATCCTTTTAATATGGTGTAATAATTTAATATCATTATTTTTTGAATTTTTCTATATTTTATTATCTTTTTATTTTATTTTTATTTTATTTTTCTATATTTTATTATATATTATTATTATTTTTTTATCTAGATATCTCATACTTAATATAAAAACCAATCAAGTCATAGGAAAGTTAACCCTTTCATGACCTTGCGATTTTTCAATTTTTTGCGCTTTCATTTTTCCCCTTATTCCAAGAGCCATAACTTATTTTACCGTCCCCATAGCCATATGTGGGCTTGTTTTTTAGCAGGATGAGTTGTAATTTTGAATGACACCATCCACTTTATCATGTGATGCACTGGAAAGTGGGAAAAAAATCCAAGTGCAGTGAAATTGCAAAAAAAATGCAATTCCATAATTGCCATAATTGTTTTTTTTTTTTTTTTATTTATCATTTTCAGTATATGCTAAAATGTACCTGATTCTCCAGGTTAGTATGAGCATGCAGATACCACATATGTGTAGTTATCTTTTTAAGTGGTAAAAACTAGTGATGAGCGAATGTGCTCGCCACTGCTCGGTACTTGCCAGAACATCACGGTACTCGACAAGCTCAGAGCTCGGCAAGTACTTCCGGGTTGCTCAGGCGAGAACTCAGGTCCCCGCCCTACATGTTTGGCGCTCTTTAGAGAGACAATGAACATGCAGGGATTGCCTGTCACACATTGTAATGGGCATTACAGTGATTGGCTGGCCACACAGCGTCATCAGGTGTATATAAGACCGGGTGCCGCTATGCTCGTCACAGTCTCCCCGGAAAAAGGCAAAGTAAGGAGAGGTGCTGCTGCATCAGGGAGAGAATTATTTGTTTATAGTTAGTAAAAGTATTCCGCAACCTATATATATCCATCTGAACTAACAGTCCTTCTGAGGACTAATCCAGCTGCATATATTCAGTGATGATAGCAGGAGTTAGGCAGGGAGGCAGGGTATGTGGCAGACTGCAGCGCATATAGTGCAAGAGGGTCCATTGAACGTCCTGTTAGTATAGGTATTCCACAACATATATATATATATCCATCTAAACAAACAGTCCTTATGAGGACTAATCCAGCTGCATATAATCAGTGTTAGGCAGGCAGTGTATGTGGCAGTCTGCAGTGCATATAGCACAAGAGGGTCCATAGAACATCCTGTCTGCTGCTATAATAATTACAGATATTTGTAGACATAGCCCCAGATATCAGGGGCCAGGGAAATTTTTTTTTTATCTTAATCCTGGTTATTTGCTTAAAAAGCAATCCAGAGTAACCCCTTTTTCTGCTCCATTTGCTTGTTAGCACTGCAGAATACAGCCAGATCTGTTCCATATTTCAGGGCTAAAAATCCAGAAATTTGAACTGAACATGGAAAATATGGGCCTCCTTTTCCATTCTATTGTAGTGTGTCAGTCAAGCTATTCACATTAGGTCTCTGTGAAGAATAGTATTAGTAAATTACGGGCCTGCTATTTAAAACCGTGGTTCTCTGTCAGACATAACACATATAACAGCGTTCCAAAATCAGCCATTTCTGCCATCCATTTCGTTGCAGTGTGTTGGTCAAGCTATTCACACTACGTCTCTGTGTAGAATAATATTAGTAAATTACATGCCTGCAATTTAAAACTGTGGTTCTCTGTCAGATGTATCACATATAACTGCGTTCCAAAATCAACCATTTGTCGTGAACATGGAAAATATTATCCTCTATTTAAAATGAGCACAGTGTGTGGCAAAGGACGGGGAAGTGGACGTGACGGTGATGGTGCATGCAGAGGCCGAGGTCAAGGACGTGGCCGTGGGCAAGCTGAAACTGTGCCACAACAAACACCGACATCTTGTCGCTCGACCTTCCTGTCCCATTTACTAGGGGATTGCAGTACACCACTATTGAACTCAGAGCAGTGTCAAAAAGTTGTTGGTTGGATAGCAGATAATGCTTCCAGTCAATCCAGCCACCACCACCACGCTGTCTTCTACATAGTCAAGTCTCAGTAGAGGTGAGTCTGGACCGCATATTCCTCACCCTGATCCTCCTTCCTCCCATCATGCCGAGTGCCTGGAGACAACTGATCCCACACTTGGACACTCAGAAGAGCTGGTCAATTTTCCATTTGTAGATTCGGGCCTCTCGCCTGGCCAGCTTCAAGCGAGTCAAGGGGAGAACGCGCGTAGCGATGCCCAAATATGAGAGCAGCCACGATCACACGTTGGCGATGGTGGGAAAGTGCAATTACTGTCGCAAGAGGTGGATGATGATGATCAGACACAATTGCCAGAAAGTCAGGAGGAGGACCAGGGTGCGGAAGTGGGAGACGAGGTGGTAGATAATATAGTAACTGACCCAACCTGGCAGGGGGACATACAGAGCGAGGACAGCAGCACACAGGGAGAGGGAGGAGTAGCACCACAACAGGCAGTAAGAAGCAGTGTCGTGGCCGCAGACACAAAGCGGGAAAGAGTTCCTCGTAACGCCAACACGACGGAAGTTGCCAGTACAACTGTTAGGTCTTCCCGAGTCTGGTTGTTTTTTAAATACTCTGTAGATAACCCCAAAAAGGCCATTTGCACCACCTGCCAGGCCATCATCAGCAGGGGTAGCAAAACTAGCAGCATGACCACCACCAGCATGATCAAGCACATGGCAGCAAAGCACCCGACTAAGTGGACCGAATCCGAGGGTCCAGAAAGAGTGTCTGCGGGTGACACCACTGCTTCAACCGCTGTTGTGCATGCACGCCAATCCCCTGTCCATGGCGCATGCCAAGTTACCTCTCACCCTGCATGTGCCGTAGCACACTCTCAAGTAGCACCATCAGCAAGCATGTCCACGTCCTTGTCCCAGAGCAGTTCAGTTGTCCCTACCCCAGTCCTTGGATCGCAAGCGCAAATATGCAGCCAACGCCCCACAGGCCACACCACTAAATTCACACATTTCGTGAATACTTGCACTTGAAATGTTGTCTTTTAGGCTCGTGGAGATGGAAGCTTTCCGCAACCTGATGGCAGAAGCCGTCCCTTGGTACTCGGTCCCCAGCTGCCACTGTTTCTCCCGGTGTGTCGTCCCCCTATTAGACGAGCATGTGTCCCACAACATTAGCCGTGCCCTCAACAACGGAGTTACTGGGAAAGTCCACCTGACCATGGACAAGTGCTTGTGGGCAGGGATGATACATCTTGCTGATGGCATAATGGGTTAATATAGTGGAAGCCGGGACCCAGTCGGACCTTGTGAAGGAAAACGTCTTCCCGACGCCGAGGATTGCGGGCCCTGGGTCAATCAGAGTTGCCCCCACATTCTGCAGCTCCTGCACCTCCTCCTTCTCCTCCTCTTCAGCCTCCATCTCCAAAATGACCACATCAGTCTCAAGCTGGAAGCACTGCAGCACTGCCTCGGCCAAGCGGAAACAGGCTGTGCTGAAGCTAATATGCTTAGGTGACAAACTGCACAACGCTGAAGTTGTGCACAGCTCTGAAAGAGCAGGCATATATGTAGCTGAAACCGCTGACCCTACAGCCAGGCATGGTTGTGTGTGACAATGGCCGGAACCTGGTGGCAGCTCTGAGCTGAGGCGAGCTCACACACGTACCATGCCTGGCCCACGTGCTTACTCTCGTGGTTCAGCAGTTTCTCAAACCTACCTGGATTTGCCGGATCTGCTTGTCAAAGTACGCCACATGTGTGTCCATTTTAGAAAGTCATCTACAGCTTCCGCCGCCCTTGCCGTGCTTCAGCAGCGTTTGCAGCTTCCAGCTCACTGACTGATCTGCGATGTCCCCACTCATTGGACTGCAGCATTGCAGATGTTGGGAAGGATTTGTAAGCAGAAGCGGGCAGTTGTTGACTACCAGCATCAACAAGGCTGTGGGTATTCAGGTCAGACTCCACACATAAAACCTCAGTAGTGGACATGGATATTAGACATCTGTACCTTTCTCCAAAACTTGGAGGACTTCACCAATATGGTGAGCGGCGATGAAGCCATAATTAGCATCACCATCCCGCTTCTCTATCTTCTGAAATGCTCTCTGCTCACAATTAAAGAGGATGCATTGCAAGCGGAGCACGAAGAGATGGAGCAAGGAACCATAGAGGGTTGATTCCACATAGCCCAGCCTCATCTCATTCCAATGTGGATTGGGTGACAATGAGGAAGAGGAGGAAGAACAGGAGCTAGTTTCCTGCACTATAGACTGTACAACCTGCACAACTTTCCTACCGTCTGTTCAGAGTGGATGTGTTAGAATCTATGTAATTTTACTATTTTGTGGTTTGCTGGCTTCTGGTCTTTTCCTCTGGTGCTGGGTTTCTTGGTCACGTGATCTCTGCACTCTTTATTACCCAGCACCTGGCCCCCAGTCCCTGCTGGACATCAGTGTTGTTTCGCTCATGCTCTGGCTAAGTAGCCTGGTTTAGTTCTTCTTGCTTTGGACTATTGTTATCCTGGGACTTCTTGTTCCACCAGTTTTGTTTCCTTTAATTTTCGTTTCTGCAACTAACTTTTCTGTTAGGAGGTCTCCTGCTTTTGCTCCCAGTCCTTAGATCTTTTAGGGACCCCTTTCCCTTTCCTACAGGTCTTCGTTTGAGCTCAGCGCAAGAGTTTCGGTGGGACTATTCATAAGGAATAGGGCACCCACCCCAGCGTAGGGTAAAGCTGAGTCTCAGTGCAGGGATAGTTTTTCCCTCCTATTCCTTAGTTCTAAGTTGCAGAACACAACAGTATGTCCAGCCGCATTTAAAAAAAAAAAAGGGGTTTTTTTTGTTTTTTATTTCTTCTCCCCTCCTCTTCCTGGATTTTCTTCAGTATGTGTACCATCCAGGAGCTTGCTCAATGCTTGAAAGGGCTGACTCTGGAGGTTGCCAAACTTCTGCAGTACGTGAGTAAATACCCTTCAGAACGCTATGAAGAACCTAAGGTAGGATTACCTGAGTGTTTCTCGGGGAAACGACAGGATTTTTTTTCATTTAAAAATGCTTGTTTGTTGTATTTTCGGCTCAGACCTAGATCTTCTGGTAGTGAACTACAGCGTGTAGGAATTATTATGTCTCTATTGCGTAAGGAACCTCAAATCTGGGCGTTTTCCTTGTCTCCTGATGAATATTGTCTGAGGTCTGTGGAGGCATTTTTTGATGCCATGGGTTTGCTATATGACGATCCTGATCGGGTTACATCAGCTGAGGCAGAGCTCAGACGTCTCAAACAGGGTTCTCTTGATGCTGAGAGTTATTGCACCCTGTTCAGACGATGGTCTGCAGAGGTCAGGAGGAATGACCCTGCACTCAAGTTTCAGTTTCTGACAGGCTTGAGTGAAAGGGTTAAAGATTTGCTCATTGCATTCCCTGCATCTGATACTCTGCAAGTTGCCATGCAGTTAGCTATCCATGTGGATAGAAGGTTGAGGACTAGACAGAATGAGGATAAGTTTCCAGTATTGTTGGATTCTGTTTATCACGATATTGCTTCCGACACTGGGGAACCTATGCAGGGCGGGTCAATGTCATCCCATTCCAGGGAGAGGGACAGGAGGTTCTCTGGGGGATTTTGCTTGTATTGCGGTAACGCTGATCATTTTTTAAAGCAGTGTGAGATTCGCTTAAGGAAGGAAAAAAAAATGGACAGTAGAAATAATACTCCCGTTTGCATTGCGTTTTTGCGTTCTGGTGGGGTGTTTTTTCCTGGTAATACCACCTGTCAGGGTTGTTTGAGTTTCCGGTTATGGTGGATTGTGGTTCTGCACTTAATTTGATTGATCAACAATTCTTGAAAAGTATAAGTTTGATTCTGAACCTTTGTCGTCTCCTTTTCCTGTGGTGGCAATTGATATTACTCCCCTGAAGCATGGAAGCATTCTTCGAAAGGTCACTGGGTTTCCGCTTACTATAAATATGAAACATCAGGAGCAGATTGACTTATTTGTACTTGCTAAATTGCCTTCCCCGGTCATCCTAGGGTTGCCCTGGTTAAAAGTGCATATTCCTTTGCTGGACTGGTCTTCTGGTTCCATAAGATCCTGGCGTCAGGGGTGTTATGGTAAGTGTTGTAATGTTCACATTGCAGCTGTTGTGAAGGGGGAGTTACCTTAACCCATTCAGGATTTTTGGAGGGTTTTTACAGAGGTGGAGTCGAAAGCTTTACCACCTCATAGAGATTACGATTGCGCTATTGACTTCGTCCCTGATGCTAAACTCCCTAAGAGCCGGTTGTCTAATCTGACAATTCCCGAGAGGGAGGCTTTGAAGGAGTACCTTCAGACAAGTTTAGCTGCAGGTCACATAAAACCGTCTAAGTCTCCTGTGGCGGTTGGTTCTTTTTTGTCAAAAAGAAAGATGGGGGTCTAAGGCCATGTTTGGATTTTTGGGAGATTAATAAGATCACTGTGCACAATCCTTACCCATTACCACTTATTCCGTATTTGTTTAACCAATTGACCAGAGCTAAATGGTTTTCTAAGATTGACCTTCGTGGGGCATATAATTTGCTGCATGTGAAGGATGGAGATGAATGGAAGACAGCTTTTAACACCCCGAAGGACATTTTGAGTGTTTGGTGATGCCTTTTGGGCTCACTAACGCCTCTGCATTTTTTCAAAATTTCATCAATGACATTCTGAGATCCTTGATCGGTAGGAGTGTTATTGTTTATCTGGATGACATTTTGATTTATTCATCGGATCTTGAGTCTCATTGGGAGAGAGTTCGCGAAGTTCTTCAGATACTGAGAGATAACTCACTCTTTGCTAAATTGGAGAAGTGTCAGTTTGCTGTCCAGAAAATTCGTTTTTTGGGTTACTTTGTCTCTTGTGATGGTTTTGAGATGGACCCGGTGAAAGTTCAGGCTGTGCTGGAGTGGCCGAAGCCTGAGGGTTTGAAGTCCGTACAGAGGTTTTTGGGGTTTGCCAATTATCACAGGAAATTCATAAAGAATTTCTCTGTCATCGCTAAATCCATTACTGATCTCACCAAGAAGGGTGCAAATACAGTCCAATGGTCCACTGAGGCTATTGAAGCTTTTGAGTATCAAATTCATAAGGAATAGGGCACCCACCCCAGCGTAGGGTAAAGCTGAGTCTCAGTGCAGGGACAGCTTTTCCCTCCTATACCTTAGTTCTAAGTTGCAGAACATAACAGGATGGCCTGAAGACAGGGAGGAGGAGGATGAGGAGGGGTGCATGGTCAGTCGTCCTCTTAGCGAGGACACAGAAATATTGCCTGTTAGCAGTTTGGCACACATGGCTGAGTTTATGTTACGCTGCCTTTCCCATGACCCTCTTATTGTTCAAATTTTGGGTGACAGTCATTACTGGTTGGTGACACTTCTAGACCCACGCTACAAGGAGAACTTTCTGTCTCTTATTCCCTTGCAGGACAGGCCTAATAAAATGGTGCAGTATGAGAAGGCCCTTGTTGTGGAATTATTGAAAAAATTCCCATCTGAAAATGCTGGTGGCAGAGGTCACAGTTCGTTGGACAACCAAGGAGTACAAGCGAGAGAGACATAAATGCAATACAGCAGAGGCAGGGGAACACTGTCAAAGTTCTGGAACAGTTTTCTCAGACCCTACCATTGCACAGGCCCTGAGGCGCAGGGTACTCTTCCAAGGAGGGAAAAGTTTCGGAAGATGGTGAGGGAGTACCTTGCCGACCGTACCAATATCCTCGGTGATTCCTCTGTGCCTTATAATTACTGGGTTTCCAAGCTGGACACATGGCATGAACTTGCTCTCTACACCTTGGAGATTCTGGCCTGCCCTGCCGCTAGCGTTTTGTCAGAGCGGGTTTTCAGTGCTGCTGGTGGAATTATAACTGATAGGCACATCCGCCTGTCAACTGAAAATGCTGACAGGCTGACTCTTATAAAAAATGAACAGAGGCTTAATTGGGCCAGACTTCTCAACACATATTTGAAAAACTTTTTTTCCTCACTTTTTACTGTATTTAATAGTCCCCTTAGGGAACTTGAAGCTGTGATTGTCCGAATGCTTGTGCTATACATAGCGGTGTATCAGCACTGCTATGTATAGCAGAAATCACAATCTCCTATGAACGCCGGCCACGGGGCCGGGTTCACAGGAGGATCATAGTGACTTGTACGGGTGTCATCAGCAGACCTCCGGCTGTCATGACAACTCATCGGCGCCCCACAGTCACGTGACGGGTGTGCCGATGAGCAGAATTGATGAAGCCCTTCCGGTCGGCACGAGTTAAATGCCGCTGTCAGTGATTGACAGTGGGATTTAATTGGTTAACAGCCATAGGTGGAGGACAGGGACCTACCTGTAGCAGCAAGAAAACAAACGGAGCAGTATTATTATTTTTTAAAACCCTTTCCTGGTTCTTTACAATTGAGCAAATTTTCTGAATTTGTACGAAGTTAATCACCAAAAAATTGGATTCAGGAGAATCCAATTTCTTTTGCAAAATAACTGATTTGCTCATCTCTAGACAAAGGCTGGGTTGGGCCAGACTTCTCAACACCACCGAATGATAGCAGCGTTACATAAACTCAAATACAATGTCTTTTTTAGGGAGATCTAACTCTATTCCCACGCACCTCTGTCTTCACACCCAGACATGGGTATACGCTTCCTGATTTTGTCTATTTGCTCTTGTCTTCCTCCTTCTCCTCATCCTTATCCTCCACATCCTCCTCCATATCACCACCATATCTACCATATCACCATATCTACATCTCTTGCAAGGGACATTTGAGTTCCTCCAAAATTTTGGCAGCTGCTGCATTCACTGCATAGGCAAACAGTATGGGAGACCCACTTCCTAATAATGTAGAACATTGTTTTCATGAGGCCCTCCGACCTCTACATCTCTTGCAAGGGGCATTGGAGTTCCTAAAAAATTTTGGCACCCGTTGCATTCACTGCATAGGCAAACAGTATGAGAGATCCACTTCGTAATAATGTGATCATTATTTTCAGAAGGCCCTCCGACCTCTACGTCTCTTGCATGGGGCATTGGAGTTCCTCCAAATTTTTGGCAGCCGTTGCTTCACTGCATAGGCAAACAGTATGGGAGACCCACTTCCTAATAATGGGAACATTGTTTTCAGGAGGCCCTCTGACCTCTACATCTCTGGAAAGCGACATTGGAGCTCCTCCAAATTTTTGGCAGCCATTGCATTCACTCCATAGGCAAAAAGTTTGGGGGACCCACTCTTTTTTAATGGGAACATGTCGTACTCGTTACTGAGGCCCAGTTCTATGTGTCTTTAAATTGTTAGTAGGGTTTTTCCTAAATTTTGGCAGCCGTTGGACTCACTGCATACCTTATAACTGTATAACAGACCCTCTCTTTTCTAATGGGAACATGTCTTACTCGTTACTGTGGCCAACCTCTATGTGTCTTTAAATTGTTAGTGGGGTTTTTCCAAAATATTGGCAGCCCTTGCAATCACAGCATGGGCATTACCACTATTGGAGACCCACTCCTTTATAATGGGAACATTTTTTTTTACTGAGACCCTCCTCTATATCTCATCAAAGGGGTATTGGGGTGCGTCCAAATTTTTGGCAGCCCTTGCAGTTACTGCATATGGAATTACAGTATAGGAGACCCACTCTTTAATAATGGGAACAACTAAGCATAGCTGACTGCTGGCCTTTTAAGAGTAGTAAGGCTGTAAAAATAGTGTTTGGGACTTTCACAATCCCTCCATGTGTCTGATGATGTTTCAAACACCATAAGGCCAGATAAGGTTGGAAAAATGTTAAAATGACAGTTCCCAGTGAATGCATTTGTCATGCTTGAAAGCGATGCAAAAGTGCAAAAATGCCTCAAAAGTGCTTCGTGTGAACATAGCCCAAGGTGTGGAGATGCATTTTTGTTTCTGGTTATTTATTTTGCCTTATATACAAGTCATTACCCTGGAAAGGATGTTCCTTAACATATTTCACAGGAAAATCCATTTTAGTTTTGTTTTTGTATGTTTTATTGTGAGTCCGTAAAAATGGCGTAATAACTCTGACAACACTGTTGACAGCAGTGACCTGGGAGTCAGAAATGCTTCCAGGGGTCTTACCCATGCTGTTACCATGTCATTTGAGCACTGTCCTCGTTGATTTGGACAATTTTTAGGCCCTCTGCAGACTGCCGGGGGGAGCCGCCGGAAAAATGCTCAAGTTTCCCATAGCCTTACATTGGGCTCGTTACTCGGCACTCGCGCATTCCAATTTGCTCGACCCGAGCAACAAGTACCCATGCATTTTAGTACTTGCTCATCAGTAGTCAAAACAAATCGAAAATTTGTAAGGAAAAAAAAATTTGCTTATGTTGCCATTTTCCGAGACCCGTAAGGTTTACATTTTTCAGTATCCAGGGCTGTGTAATTGCTTATTTTTTGTGCTCTGAGCTGATGTTTTTACTGATACCATTTTGGGGTAGATACATTGTTTTGATCGCCTGTTTATTGCATTTTATTGCAACGTTATGGCGACCAAAAAAACTTAATTCTGGCATTTTGATTTTTTTCTCTTTACACTGTTTACCGATTGGATTAATTTATTTTATATTTTAACAAATCAGGCTTTTTTTCAGCAATACCAAATATGTGTATTTTTTGTTTAGTTTTATTTTAATGGGGCAAAATGGGGGTGATTTGAACTTTTGAGTTTTTAAATTTTTTTCACATTTTTAAAAACTTTTTTTCCTCACTTTTAACTGTATTTAATAGTCCTCTTAGAGAACTTGAAGCTGGCATAGTCCGAATGCTTGTGCTATACACAGCGGTGCATCAGCACTGCTGTGTATAGCAGAAATCACAATCTTCTATGAACACTGGCCACAGGGCCGGGTTCACAGGAGGATCGTAGTGACTGGTATGGGTGTCATCAGCAGACCCCCGGCTGTCATGACAACTCATTGGCGCTCCACAGTCACATGACAGGTGTGCCGATGAGCAGAATGAATGAAGCACTTCCGGTCGGCACAAGTTAAATGCCGCAGTCAGTGATTGACAGTGGGATTTAACTGGTTAACAGCCGTGGGTGGAGGACAGGGACCTATCTGTAGCAGCAGGAAAACAAATGGTGCAGTATTATTATTTTTTAAAACCCTTTCCTGGTTCTTTACAATTGAGCAAATTTTCTAAATTTGTACGAAGTTAATCACCAAAAAATTGGATTCAGGAGAATCCAATTTCTTTTGCAAAATAACTGAATTGCTCATCTCAAGACATTAAGATTGTAAGTTGGCATAATAAAACACAGGATGCGAAAGAGATCTATCATAAGATTTCACAGCGCAAACGTAGATCATTGAAAACTGATGATGCTGAGGCTGATGATATACTTTGAATATCCATGCTAGAATGGCTGTATAACAATTATATTAAAATGAGCTATAGTTCGACTTTTAAAATGCTCACATTAATACAATGCAAGAAAAGTTTAATAAAGGATTATATACCACTGTGACATGGATTTTCAAAATAAGTACACTAGCCTCATCAAGTTTAACATATCTAGTTAATAATGAATGCAAGTTATACAGTGGGTCCACAAAGTATTCAGACCCCTTTAAATTTTTCACTCTTTGTTTCATTGCAGCCATTTGTTAAATTCTAAAAAGTTAATTTTTTTTCTCATTAAAGTACACTCTGCACCCCATCTTGACTGAAAAAAAAAACAGAAATGTAGAATTTTTTGCAAATTTATTAAAAAAGAAAAACTGAAAAATCACATGGTCATAAGTATTCAGACCATTTGCTCAGTATTGAGTAGAAGCACCCTTTTGAGCTAGTACAGCCATGAATCTTCTTCGGAATGATGCAGCAAGTTTTTCACACCTGGATTTAAGGATCCTCTGTCATTCTTCCTTGCAGATTCTCTCCAGTTCTGTCAGGTTGGATGGTGAACGTTGGTGGACAGCCATTTTCAGGTCTCTCCAGAGATGCTCAATTGGGTTTAAGTCAGGGCTATGGCTGGGCCAGTCAAGAATGGCCACAGAGTTGTTCTGAAGCCACTCCTTTGTTATTTTAGCTGTGTGCTTAGGGTCATTGTCTTCTTGGAAGGTGAACCTTCGGCCAAGTCTGAGGTCCAGAGCACTCTGGAAGAGGTTTTCATCCAAGATATCTCTGTACTTGGCCGCATTCATGTTTCCTTCAATTGCAACCAGTCGTCCTGTCCCTGCAGCTGAAAAATACCTCTATAGCATGATGCTGCCACCACCATGTTTTACTGTTGGGATTGTATTGGGCAGGTGATGAGCAGTGCCTGGTTTTCGCCACACATACCCCTTAGAATTATCACCAAAAAGTGCTATCTTTGTCTCATCAGACCAGAGAATCTTATTTCTTATAGTCTGGGAGTCCTTCATGTGTTTTTGAGCACACTCTCTGCGGACTTTCATATGTCTTGCACTGAGGAGAGGCTTCCGTCGGGCCACTCTGCCATAAGTGCCCGACTGGTGGAGGGCTGCAGTGATAGTTGACTTTGTTGATCTTTCTCCCATCTCCCTACTGCATCTCTGGAGCTCAGCCACAGTGATCTTGGGGTTCTTCTTTACCACTCTCACCAAGGCTCTTCTCCCATGATTGCTCAGTTTGGCTGGACGGCCAGGTCTAGGAAGACTTCTAGTGGTCCCAAGCTTCTTCCATTTAAGGATTATGGAGGCCGCTGTGCTCTTAGGAACCTTGAGTAATGCAGAAAATTTTTTGTAACCTTGGCCAGATCTGTGCCTTGCCACAATTCTGTCTCTGAGCTCCTTGGGCAGTTCCTTTGAGCTCATGATTCTCATTTGGTCTGACATGCACTGTGAGCTGTGAGGTCTTATATAGACAGGTGTGTGCCTTTCCAAATCAAGTCCTATCAGTTTAATTAAACACAGCTGGACTCCAATGAAGGAGTAGAACCATCTCAAGGAGGATCAAAAGGAAATGGACAGCATGTGACTTAAATATGAGTGTCTGAGCAAAGGGTCTGAATACTTATGACCATGTGATATTTCAGTTTTTCTTTTTTAATAAATTTACTAAAATTTCTACATTTCTGTTTTTTCAGTCAAGATGGGGTGCAGAGTTTACTTTAATCAGAAAAAAATGAACTTTTTAGAATTTACCAAATAGCTGCAATGAAACAAAGAGTAAAAAATTTAAAGGGGTCTCAATACTTTCCGTACCCACTGTATATTGAAATCTGGTGACAAATCCTCTTTAAAGGCGTTCTCCATAAAAAATAAAGAAAATGTAATTAAAAATAAACCTATATACCTTCAATTGGCAGATCATTCATTTTTGTCTAGGAATGTAATCACTATAGTACATTAACATGTCTTCCACCATGTTACACTGATAGAAACCCATATTAAAATATTATTACAACAGGTGCTTGTAAGCATGTGCTGTGTCCAGAAAATAACTTATACCATGTACTCTTAAGTGATCTGCATGTCACAGCAGCTGCTCAACATAATGCAGAAAGACAGGGTGGACAGCTGTGTGAGCAGCCTCTTCTTACCTCAGCACCCCTTATATCTCCAATAGTAGATCAGATAGACAGGATGGACAGCAGTATGAGCAACCTCTTCTTACTTCAGCACCTCTAGTGTCTCCAGTATTAGATCAGAATATCCACTGGAACACAATTATGTATTCATGAAGGAAGGTGACAAAGTTTTTTACTGCACATGCTCATAGGTATCTATCTTATTACCATTTTAGAAAAGGTTTCTCTCTGTATCAAAATGGTGGCCATTTCAATTGCATATTAATTACCTCTCTATACATAACAATATGTTTTTGTTTTATTTATGCGTACATATAAATCATTGGCCATGAGTGCTTTATGCTGTGTGACATGTATATACTGTATACACCTGTAGTGATTGTATGGTCACAACAATTGTACAGTTGAGGTTAGAGACCTCTAAACCCTCTAGATCACATGTGTCAAACTCTGGCCTATGGGCCAAATCTGGCCTGCAGGGTGGTTTTATTTGGCCCCCGACACCAGAAACACCATCCCTATATGATACCATTATTCTGTATGGAGGACTATGTGGGGCCCATTATTCTGTATGGAGGACTGTGTGGGGCCATTATTCTGTATGGAGGACTATGTGGGGCCCATTATTCTGTTTGGAGGACTATGTGGGGCCCATTATTCTGTATGGAGGACTATGTGGGGCCCATTATTCTCTATGGAGGACTCTGTGGGGCCCATTATTCTCTATGGAGGACTATGTGGGGCCCATTATTCTCTATGGATGACTATGTGGGGATATTATTCTGTATGGAGGACTATGTGAGGCCATTATACTGTATTGAGCACTATGTGGGGCCCATTATACTGTATGGACGACTATGTGGGGCCATTATTCTGTATGGAGGACTATGTGGGACTCATTATACTGTATGGAGGACTATGTGGGGCACATTATTCTGTATGGGGGACTATATGGGCCTATTATTCTGTATGGAGGATTATGTAGGATCCATTATACTGTATACTGGTTGGCCCGTGACTTTGTCCACATTTTTCATTTTATCCCTCTGTGTATTTTGAGTTTCACATCCCTGATGTAGATGCTACAATACATACTGATAAGGCTTCTGAGAAGTAAAAACAATCTCCTAGGATAATGTTTTATACTGAATTCCTGGAGCCTAATGAAAGCGTCTGAGCTGTTCTAAAGAAGGCATTAGAGCTGTCCTATAGAAGGCAATAGGGCTGTACTATAGAAGGCATTAGATCTGTCCTATAGAAGGCTTTGGAGAGTTCCTATAGAAGGCATTAGAGCTGTCCTATAGAAGGCAATAGAGTTGTTCTATAGAAGGCATTACAGGTTTCCTATAGAATGCATTAGAGCTGTCCTATAGAGTGCATTAGAGCTGTCCTATAGAATGCATTAGACCTGTCCTATAGAAGGCATTAGAGATTTCCTATAGAAGGTATTGGAGATTTCCTATAGAAGGCATTAAAGCTGTCCTATAGAAGGCATTACAGCTGTCCTATAGAAGCCATTGGATCTTTCCTATAGAAGGCATTAAAGCTTTCATATAGAAGGCACTGGAGCTTTCCTATAGAAGACATTAAAGATTTCGTGTAGAAGGCATTGGAGCTGTCCTATAGAAGGCATTAAAGCTCTCCTATAGAAGGCATTACAGCTGTCCTATAGAAGGCATTAGAGCTTTCCTATAGAAGGCATTGGAGCTTTCCTATAGAAGGCATTAGAGCTGTCATATAGAAGGCATTGGAGCTTTCCTATAGAAGGCATTAGAGCTGTCCTATAGAATGCATTAGAGCTGTCCTATAGAAGGCATTGGAGCTTTCCTATAAAGGGCAATAGAGCTGTCCTATAGAATGCATTAGACCTGTCTTATAGAAGGCATTAGAGCTGTCCTATAGAAGGCATTAGAACTTTCCTATAGCAGGCATTTGAACTGTCCTATAGAAGGCACTGGAGCTTTCCTATAGAAGACATTAAAGATTTCCTGTAGAAGGCATTGGAGCTGTCCTATAGACGGCATTAAAGCTTTCCTATAGAAGGCATTGGAGCTGTCCTATAGAAGGCATTAGAGCTGTCCTATAGAAGGCATTAGAGATTTCCTATAGAAGGTATTGGAGATTTCCTATAGAAGGCATTAAAGCTGTCCTATAGAAGGCATTACAGCTGTCCTATAGAAGCCATTGGATCTTTCCTATAGAAGGCATTAAAGCTTTCATATAGAAGGCACTGGAGCTTTCCTATAGAAGACATTAAAGATTTCCTGTAGAAGGCATTGGAGCTGTCCTATAGAAGGCATTAAAACTCTCCTATAGAAGGCATTACAGCTGTCCTATAGAAGGCATTGGAGCTTTCCTATAGAAGGCATTAGAGCTTTCCTATAGACGGCATTAAAGCTTTCCGATAGAAGGCATTGGAGCTTTCCAATAGAAGGCATTAAAGCTCTCCTATAGAAGGCATTACAGCTGTCCTATAGAAGGCATTGGAGCTTTCCTATAGAAGGCATTAGAGCTGTCCTATAGAAGGCATTGGAGCTTTCCTATAGAAGGCATTAGAGCTGTCATATAGAAGGCATTGGAGCTTTCCTATAGAAGGCATTAGAGCTGTCATATAGAAGGCATTGGAGCTTTCCTATAGAAGGCATTAAAGCTCTCCTATAGAAGGCATTAGAGCTGTCCTATAGAAGGCATTGGAGCTTTCCTATAGAAGGCATTAGAGCTGTCATATAGAAGGCATTGGAGCTTTCCTATAGAAGGCATTAGAGCTGTCCTATAGAATGCATTAGAGCTGTCCTATAGAAGGCATTGGAGCTTTCCTATAAAGGGCAATAGAGCTGTCCTATAGAATGCATTAGACCTGTCTTATAGAAGGCATTAGAGCTGTCCTATAGAAGGCATTAGAACTTTCCTATAGCAGGCATTTGAACTGTCCTATAGAAGGCACTGGAGCTTTCCTATAGAAGACATTAAAGATTTCCTGTAGAAGGCATTGGAGCTGTCCTATAGACGGCATTAAAGCTTTCCTATAGAAGGCATTGGAGCTGTCCTATAGAAGGCATTAGAGCTGTCCTATAGAATGCATTAGACCTGTCTTATAGAAGGCATTGGGGCTGTCCTATAGAAGGCATTAGAGCTTTCCTATAGAAGGCATTGGAGCTGTCCTATAGAAGGCATTACAGCTTTCCTATAGAAGACATTAGAAGACATTAGAGCTTTCCTGTAGAAGGCATTGGAGCTATCCTATAGAAGGCATTAGAGCTGTCCTATAGAAGGCATTAGTGCTTTCTTATAGAAGGCATTAGAGATGTCCTATAGAAGGCATTAGTGCTTTCTTATAGAAGGCATTAGTGCTTTCTTATAGAACGCATTAGAGCTGTTATATAGAAGGCATTAGTGCTTTCTTATAGAAAGCATTAGAGCTGTTCTATAGAAGGCATTAGAGCTTTCTTACCAGGGCTTAATAAAGGCAAAAATGTATTTGTCAATATAGATTATTAAATTAAGCGGAGAAGTCTAAAGTACAATTATACACTGTGCAGGCAAAATAAACTGCACCAGGTGTGTGCAATCCCTTGTACTAATATCAAGAAAGTACATATTTTTAACCTCCATATTTGATGCAGCATATAAAGTAAGAGCAGTGATATTATGAGACTAAAGTTGCCACAGTGGCTTTATTGAAATGTTTTTTAAAGGGGTCTGGAGACCATTCTTGAGTGTAATGTTAGTGTATTACATTTTTATGGTCACTGAAGATCTGTTATTTATCCAGAGATTTAATTGATATTGAGTTAGGAAACTTTTTTCACTGAGGTAAGTAAATCTGGCTTATGCCCCATAGTGTTTTTTTCTGCTTTTTGCTTTGCTGTGGATCAACCTATCAGATAATCCTTACTTCTTAATAAATGTATAAGCATATTATTCATTTCAATTTTTAATTTATAGTAACTTTATGCTGTAAAGTATAAGGCTTGTAGATCAATAAACAATTGTCTAACAAAAAAAGTCAAAATATTACCCAAAAAAGTAACAAAAAGAGGCCAAACTAGATTTTTTTTTATTTCAATTACCTCACTAGCAGATAAAACACCTCTCAGTATGTGGTACAACTTCATGTTTGGATCAATCTAAAGGTCTATACAACTACTAAACTAAACTTCCTACAAATGGTTTCACCTATTCAGGACTCTGTTTTGGAGAGTCCTCCCTGTATAATCTTGTGTATGAAAGCCCCTCCAATGTTTCACAGATAATATTCTGAAATATCAAACTATGTGACATATTTAGAAAATAATTGTCAGCAAAAAGCCATTCCCTCATAAGATCTCTATGTAAAAGACCCCAAATGACAGCTCAGAGGTTTCTTCATATCCTGAATACTTTATCAGGTCTGTTCTATCTCTCTGTGTGATGCGCTAATGTACACAATCTACCTGATTGTTTCCAGAATATTGCTCCGTACGTTTCTAGTTCATCATGTCATTCTGTCATGTAGCTAACAACTTAAATGTGTTCCTTGATGTTAAATCCAAACATGTTGACTGTCTGGTGATGAACTCTTACCCTTTAAGTACATTCCCTTTAATAGACTGAAATGTTAAGGATATATCGAAACATGATGGAAATAATCTGCTGCAGATTCTGTCACAGATTTTTACTTGGATCACCAACAAAATCTGCATGAAATATATGTGGATTTCTTTGAAGATTTTGTTGTGTGTGGCTCTGAATGCTACAACAAGGAAAAGGGGGAAGGCTTTGGGATGTTATACCTCAACACGGTCCGATATTCCAGAAAAAGTTATATAACTGACGCTCCTAAATTGTTTATGACGCGCCCCCTGGGGCCATGGGGTACTCGGTAGCCGGGCCGGTCCTTTTCTGGGGTAGTCACGGAGGCAGTGAACCGGTCCGTGGCCTGGGCGGTCAAATGAAGGAAAAGTGTAAAAGTCAATTTGGGAATAAAGAAAAGGGGAAAAATGTTTGTGACGCCACCCGTGGTATGCGGCTATATGGGGCCGCCGCTGCGGTGCAGATCCACTGGATCTGATGGTGATGCATCAGAGTTTGTTCAGCTCTCCACAGGCAAAACTAAGCTCCAGGGCAGTATATAATGAATTGTGGAGGTACATGTTGTTGGTGCGGTGTAATGCAGGGCTGGTGACGCAGTAATTAGCCAAGGACACAGTGGGGTGCAGTCTTCAGGCTTCACTTACAGTTGTTAAGCTGCTCCAAGTTACAGTGGCCAGGTTATAACTGCCCACGTTGTCCTGTGTCCTCCGGGGAAGTGATCCAGCCAACTCTCAGGTATCTTGGAAGCACTTTAACGGGACCCCTTTCTGTGTACCTCTCCAGGTCGTCTCTCTGCGCTGGCTCTCGCCCTCCTGCCCTGCGCCTCACACCCAGTGTCCCAAGCCAGTGGCCGCGGGCCTTGTCAGGCGACGTCCTCTTTGTCCCCTTGGTCCTCTATGGCCACCTTTTTGGCGATTAAGTGTAGCGTGTGGCTACAGCACCTGAAATGCTGCAACCTCTGGTTTGCTAGCTGACACCTAAAGTACTCCACTAGGCTGGGGCCGGTCCCCTACTGCGGCCTGATCCATCCACGTCAGCGTGAATTCGGTCGCACGGGTGGCATCCTTCACTCACCGTGCCCCTGGGATCCCTTCTGTGTCTCTGGAGCCTTCCTCACTGCTCCTGTCTTCTTTCCTCACTTTCCTCCTCCTGGGCCTCTCTCACTAGGCCACACTCCTCTGCTCTCCTGAGCAGGACCGAACTGAACTGCTCCTAAGCAGAACTCCCCTCAGAACTCCACTGCTCCCCTAAGCAGAACTGTTTTCAACTGCTCCCCTGAGCAGAACTTCATCTAGAAATTTCTACCCTTCTTTTTATATTCCTACCCTCTGTGAACCCTAAACTTCTACCTCCACCCACACCCACTACATGGTTCCCTCTCTCTTGCTTTCCCCCCTTCTAGCCAGGGACAGGGCTCAGCAGTGACCAAGTGCATCTTGCCCCTCCTGCTGGTCGGGAGTGATGTAGTGTTGGATGTAGGTGTGTGGGTCCCGGGTAGTACTCCCTCCTTACCTGAGAGTGGGGTACCACACCTCTGGCTGAAATGCAGTACCTCTGTGCCAACTGGACCCGCAGGGGCTCCACATTTACTACACATGGCATTTGGGGCCATGCAGTACTGAAGACAAAATCGTAAGATGGTTAACGTGGTTTTGCTATTGCTCTTAATGGTACCCTCCATGCCTTCTTCTGTAATATCAAGGTGATGGTGTGTGCAGCATCTCTATAGGTCACTTTCTGACCCTCAGCCCACCACCTCTCTTGCAATGGATAAGACACTCTGGCCTACAGGTCACTGATGCTCCTCCGATGGATAGTCCAATCGCACAACAGTTAGGGCAGTGGCCATAAAAACGACAATATGTTGAACATGACCAATCATAAAGACATGTCCCACCTAATAACAGCCATAGTGGCCATTACAACTGTACATCCTCCATAATCCTCTAATGGTCTCTATTCAATTGCTAAGAACTTTCATCTGATCAGCCAGGCAGCAGCATGTACTAGTCTCTATTCATGTCAATCACTGCAATCAGTGAAAGATGAGTGTCAATCCAAACCATTGACCCCGAACTCTCTCTTTGAGCATTGGAGATTGTGTTGCATGAAGTTGGAAAGTCAGAAGGTTCATAAAAGAAGCCATCAAATAATTTACTATGGGTATATAAATAGGCAATCCAGAATTACTTTTCATGGCACTACATATTTATTTGTCATTCAAGGTCTTTGGAAAGGCTGGGGATGACAATTTTTATGGGTAGTGTAATAGCTGTCATTAGGAGATGTTCCTCGGTATGCCTCATCTTTGTGGAACAAATAGTGAATGTTAAAATTGTAACTTTTGTTTAAAGGAAAATCATCCAAAATTAACATAGTAACATAGTAATGGTTACAGTATTGTTCAGATTCAAAACCTTGGGGCTGAGTTACAACTAGTGACTAAAATAAAGACAACATAAATCTAGAAGAGATAGAATAGTATTTCCCAAACCTCAATCCTCATGGTCCCCCAACAGAACGTGTTGTCAGGATTTCTTTAGTACTGCACAGGAGAGAGAACCTCTGGCAGTTTCTGATGCCTTAATAATATTGCACCTTTGCAATACTAAGAAAACTCTGAAAACATGATCTGTTGGGGATGTGCGAACGGAGTTTGGGAAACACTGAGATAGAAGATGCTCAAAATGCATTATAGTGGTGTATGATGTGTGTTAGATTTGCTTCATCTTTATAGACATTTATTTTATTGATTTATTTATTTTACTTGCTTACATGTGCATCTCACTAAATTAGAATATCATCAAAAAGTTAATTTATTTCAGTTCTTCAAAACAAAAATTTAAACTCATATATTATGTAGAGTCATTACAGACAGTGATCTATTTCAAGTGTTTATTTCTGTTAATGTTGATGAATATGGATTACAGCCAATGAAAACACAAAAGTCATTAACTCAGTAAATAGAATACTTTATAACAACAGCTTGAAAAATGTTTTTATAATCAAAAATGTTGGCCTTTTGAAATGTATGTTCAGTAAATACACGCAATACTTGGTTGGGTTCCTTTTGCATTAATTACTGCATCAATGCGGCGTTGGCATGGAGGTGATCAGCCTGTGGCACTGCTGAGGTGTTATGGAAGCCCAGGTTGCTTTGATAGCAGCCTTCAGCTCGTCTGCATTGTTGGGTCTGGTGTCTCATCTTCCTCTTGACAATACCCTATAGATTCAGTATGGGGTTATGGTCAGGCGAATTTGCTGGCCAATCAAGCACAGTGATACTGTTGTTTTAAAGCCAGGTATTGGTACTTTTGGCAGTGTGAACAGGTGCCAAGTCCCGCTGAAGAATGAAATTTCCATCTCCAAAAAGATTGTCGGCAGAGGGAAGCATGAAGTGCTCTAAAATTTCCTGGTAGACGGCTGCGCTGACTTTGGTCTTGATAAAACACAGTGAACCTACGCCAGCAGATGACATGGCTCCCCAAACCATCACTGATTGTGGAAACTTCACTCAAGCAGCTTGGATTGTGGCCTCTCCACTCTTCCTCCAGACTCTGGGACCTAAATTTCCAAAAGGAAAATTGGAACTCTGGGACCTTGTGGAGTGTGTCAATGACTGCCTTCTGGACATCTGTCAAGTCAGCAGTCTTCCCGATGATTGTGGAGCTTACTGAAACAGACTAAGTGACCTTTTTAAACGCTTCATTTGCAGGTGTATTTTGTTAATTATTTTAATTCACTTTGTGCTTTCATTGGCTGTAAGCCATAATCATCAACATTAACAGAAATAAACACTTGAAATAGATCACTCTGTTTGTAATGACTCTATATAATATATGAGTTTCACTTTTTGTATTGAAGAACTGAAATAAATTAACTTTTTGATGATATTCTAATATAGTGAGATGCACATCATTAATGTCCACATCATCATCACTGTCCCCATTGGGGCTCACAATCTAAATACCCTATCAGTATGTCTTTGGGAGTGTGGAAGGAAACCGAAGAAAATGGAGAGAACATACAGGCTCCTTTCAAATTATGTCCTTGGTGGGATTTGAACTCAAAACCTCATGCTAACCACTGAGCCACCATGCTTCCCAAGACTTGTTTGAGTCTTTTAGTTATGCCACCTCTTGGTTGTCTTTCTTTAGACCCATATTTTTCACCAACTTCTAGACCCTGACATTAATAAATTTGGTGAACTTTTAGACTCCACATAGCCACAACTCCTCTTCTAGACATTTTCAAAAAGTTTCTAGTGAATCACAAAAATTGTAAATATTATAAGTTATTGCCATTTTGTTAAAAGAAAAAAAAATTGCAATGGATTTACAGGAAGTTGTAATTTTGCTCTGAAATGTGTAAAAATGCATGTGGATTTCATTTTAGATTTTGAGGCTAGTTTCTTAGTGGGTTTTATAAATCCAGCCGAATAGTAAGGTACACAGTTACCCCTTCCATATTTTTCTACATCTACTGAAAATATTAAGGAATTCTTACAGTAGTGATCATAGCAGGAAAGTTCTTTTATTTTAAATAGATATTAAGGAATCACTCCGATGGTTTCCAAAGGCGAGACTCACCCCTTCGTCTAGAAGCAAAGTTTCTTCACAGCAAAGATATGAGGAGCTTCAGAGCAGGGGCATTGTTTCCACCACTTTATTAATATGTCAATTGGTTTCCAGATTACTGAAACATTGCAATGTCTTGTTAGATACTGCCTGGCAGGGAAAGAGTTACCCAATCTCTTTCATGTTGGTGGTAGGCAATCAGCGGTGGGTGGTTTCTCACAAGAGAACCCAAGAGCAAAAGAATGTATTAATTAAGAAAAAGACATGAAAGCATTAAAGGAGGGATGGAGGGCCGCTAACAGAACTTTGTATACATTATTTTGTTTTTCTCTTCCACAAATTGAGAGATTAACCGGCAGTCAATTGAAATGGCAGCCTGTATCATACCTTCCCTTGGTCTCACAGCATGGATAATAAATGCTGGGATCTAGCCAACCAGCCTTCTTTATCTCTCCCCTTATTGTTCCGGGCCACACATCCGTGAACCTTCAGCGTGTTATGTACTTAACCACGGTCAGGTTGATGTCATTATTTTCTTATTGTTGCCCGGCTCCCTGGGTGCTGCTCTCGCATTCACATGGAGTAGAGCTTGTGTGCTCTTTGTAGGTTAACCTTTTGAAAAGGAGATGCTCGACCACCTGCAAATTTAGCCCAAGGCTTTGACATTGCACTAGGCCGATTGGTACGCTTGAAAAAACACATTAGCCCCTCTTGTGCTATTTCATCTTTCATTCCTAATTCTGAATCAGTGCTGTAAGATAAATCTTATCTATGCCATAAGAAGCCGCAGTTTTTCGAGGTCTCTTTGGTGCAGTTGCTTGGTTTGGTTAGGTCAATGTCTGCTTTGTCTAAGTCTATGTCTATGGTATGTGCCAGTTTATCTTTCTGCTGATCCATCTGTCTGCAGCGCTACCTAGCAGCAAGCAAGCAGCGGGCACTAAAAGTGAGATGTCAGATCTATGGGGGAAAGTGGTTCTCTGCATGATACACAGGCACATTTAGCTTGTACAACAACAATATTGTATAAAAATTGGTCGGTTAGTAGAAAACAAGCTACATCCTTCTCATTCCTCTGTGCTCACATGGAAGATCCACAAATGCTTCTCTTTAATCCATAACTGACAGAATACATCTAAGAAAATGTTAATTAACTCCTCTTGACACCAGATGCAGTTAATTTGCTACCTGCCAGTCGAGAATCTCTGCTGTTTTATTAGGTAAGGTGATATTTATTGCTTGCTATCATTAACATTCCAGCTCTGGTTTTCTCATTTAACAACTTGCATCTCATATATGTATTTTTTCATGTATCAGCAATATCCTAATATTATATGAAGACCCCTGTATAGGCTGATCAGGGAATCTGAAAACATGACATCTAATTCAATTACATTGGATAACCTTTGGATATCACTGGGGTATTCAATCACCAACGTAGTAGCCAATCCCACTATAATACTCAAAACTACTATTAACACATTACTCGCTTTCATTTTGAAATATCATTTTTTTTTATTTCAGATCAAACTACTCGAAATTAAGTTTCATTAACCTAAAGTAATTTTTCTAATTTCTAAAATGTTTAGAATATAGATTTTTTTGCTCTATTGCAAATGCCTTATATGCAGATGTAGGAGACGTGATGCTGTAATTAAGCTGCTCTTTTGACAATATCCCACTAATTTGGGCCAAATATATTCTGCACACAATCTCAGCTCTGCTGCATCTGTATTATCATTTACTGATAATCACAAAAGTGCAAATATATACTTCAAAATTGTCTTCAAGTAAATAAAACAAAGTATAGGATCAACCACATATGGTCAAAAAACAAATAAAATATGCAAGAAGGTTTGAGGTTTACTTTAAGTAGCCTCTTACATTATAGAGCATGTTATTCCTTGCTCACATCTACTGCCAAAATTACAGCAGCACTGAGTACGTGCAGGCATATCAAATAGTCTGACAACCCGATAATAGGCTGACATGAATTAGATTATTAGGTTGTCAACATATATTGTGGAGTGGCGCTTTACCAGCATGTTATCAATCTTGTGTGTAGTGTGTGGTCACTGCTATGTGCAGACTGTGCTGCAATGTGCCATTACTCCATCCACTACATACAGGAATACCTTTCCCTGACTACTAGGCTGATGTATTACTATTGAGAATATATGGAAAGGATATTAATGCATAGGTATGGTATTGGAATCATTACTCCAACTGATCTCGCTGGATGAATTGAATTGTACTCTTTATGTATGTGTTTAAAGACTTTCTATACTAAAATGTACTACAGCATACTAGCTATGTTAAGCATGTACATGATATTCACGCAGTAATGTCTTTTAGTGTTATGCATTACAGCTCGACATGCAGATAGAAAAAGAAATAAATAGATGCATAAATATAAAGATAAATGATAGCATGATATACAGAAAAATTATACGGTGATACGTAGAAGAGAAAATGCTTAGATAGATGGATTAGAGCATGATAGCTAGAATAATTATAGAGTAATGATGATAGATAGATGGATAGTCTGGGATAGATAGATAGATAGATAGATAGATATGGGATAGATAAGGATAGATAGATATGGATAGATAGATAGATAGATAAATAGATAGATAGATAGATAGATAGATAGATAGATAGATAGATAGATATGGATACATAGATATGGGATAGATAGATATGGATAGACAGATTGAATTGATAGATAGATAGATAGATAGATAGATAGATAGATATAGGATAGATATGGATAGATATTAGATAGATATGAGATAGATAGATAGATAGATAGATGTGGATAGATAGATAGATAGATAGATAGATAGATAGATAGATAGATAATAGATAGATAGATAGATAGATAATAGATAGATAGATAGATAGATAGATAGATAGATAGATAGATATGGATAGATAGATATGGATAGATAGATGGATAGAGAGATATGGATAGATAGATATGGATAGAGAGATATGGATAGATAGATATGAATAGATATTAGATAGATAGATAGATAGATAAATAGATAGATAGATAGATAGATAGATAGATAGATAGATAGATAGATAGATAGATATGGGCTAAATATGGATAAATATGAGATAGATAGATAGATAGACAGACAGATAGATGAGAGATAGATAGATAGATAGATAGATAGACAGATAGATGAGAGATATATTCCTTTACATCTATTTGTGTAAATCACAGCAACAAGTGAACTGAATCTGTTTGCTTTTGTAACCCTTAAAAACACATATTTCGTAGCTATTTTTGTTGTAATCCAGCTCTTAACAAAGTGTAAAGATAACAGATAGACTATAGATTACTGTTATAACAAGAGGATAGATAGAAAGATAGATAGATAGAAAGATAGATAGACTATAGATTACTGTTATAACAAGAGGATAGATAGAAAGATAGATAGATAGAAAGATAGATAGACTATAGATTACTGTTATAACAAGAGGATAGATAGATAGATAGATAGAAAGATAGATAGACTATAGATTACTGTTATAACAAGAGGATAGATAGATAGATAGATAGAAAGATAGATAGACTATAGATTACTGTTATAACAAGAGGATAGATAGATAGATAGATAGATAGAAAGATAGATAGACTATAGATTACTGTTATAACAAGAGGATAGATAGAAAGATAGATAGATAGAAAGATAGATAGACTATAGATTACTGTTATAACAAGAGGATAGATAGAAAGATAGATAGATAGAAAGATAGATAGACTATAGATTACTGTTATAACAAGAGGATAGATAGATAGATAGATAGATAGATAGATGCAGTTTCCATGCATTAGTTTGAAATACAGCAACAAGTGATTTTATTTTGAAATCCTTATAAAACATATATTTTTCTAGAAAAGTCTGCACCATCTGAGAGTTGTGATCCAGCTGCTAGCAATTTGACTGTAAATGTTCATCGCTCATATTTTGGCTTTTGCATCATTTAATGGCTTGTGTTAAAATAATAAGCCCATCTGTTTGGACAATACTGATGAATAATAAAAATCTCATTCATGCTTTTTTTTTGTGACTTGCAACAACAGTTTCTTCATTTTGGGGACACTTGATTCAGTAAGGCTGTGGTTTGTTAGATGGTGACCTAGTGCAAGACATTATCAAATCTTGGAAATGATAGTCCAAATGACTGCTTAATTTCATCAGTAAGATCAAATAAAGAAGCGCACATTCAAATCCCTGCCCCCTTCTCGACATTAGCCATTAGCCTTCATGTACTGGCCCCTCTCTATTGTAAAAGTGAAAATTAACATGAGTTGTGAAATTACATTTTTAGATTGAGGGTGTATCAAACACTTTAATTGTATATATGTATGCATGTGGGTGTATTTACATATATATGTGTATATGTATATCTATTACATACACATGTATATATATACATATACATATTTCACACACACACACACACATATATATATTACTCACACACATATATTACACACACACACATATATATACACATATATATATTACACACACATATATACATATATACGTTTCACACATATATATATATATATATATATATATATTACACACACATATATGATACATACATACACACATCCATAGACCCATAAACCTAGGTAGGATTTGAACTCTTTTAACAAAGGTAATACGCTGAGCACAAAAGCAGTCCAATTTCTCCAAACCTTATACTTCCTTTTAAACCATAGTCATTTTGTTAGATATTGAAAATGTCTTGATTCAGTTGTCTTGCTGTTTTGGGCCTGTCTAGCCCCCTGCCGAGGTAATAAGGATGAGAGTTCCTGCTGAGCTCTGAAGAATACCATTTCAAGGCTGCCACATAGCTGGCAGCTTTTATTTATAGAACCAGGAAAATGAACGGGTATTAGTGTCCAAACATTTTAGAATGCTCTTGTGGCCATGCACAAAGCGACTGATTTGCAGCAAATTTCCACTTATTTTCCAGAAGTATTTACCTTGTAGAAGCTTGGATGATCACCGTAATGACTGTAAGAAGGGGAAAAAGTGACCATTTCTTCTTCTTTTTTTTTTTAAATGTGCATGAGTCTTACTCTTAACCCATTTGGTACCAAAAGTAACAAGCATCACATTTCTTAGTATGCCTCAGTGTGATCAGTGAAAGTATTAAAGTGAAGCTTCATCTACAGAGAGTACTCTGGATAAGATTCTGCTTGAGCATACTATTCACTTGGTATAATGTTATTTGTGAAATTGCATGCTTTAACTGTGGAAGCTTTCCATGTTGGATACATAGGCAAATCACAGACTATAAAGTGCAGTATGCACCCTGTAAATAGAGCTGGGGTGATATTTGGGGGAATATTAATTTTCTGTGTAGTATATTTTTAAAAATGTCTTATTGTAAAGAAAGTTTGATCACTTTGGAAAACCCAATTTTATTGAGCAGTTCTTCCTGATCTTGTTACTTACTAATTTTCATATGTCCTGCTATAAGATTTGGCAGTGAAATCAGCTTTTATCTCAGGGGGAATCACTTACCACGTGGGCATATTTCCCACAGGGAAATGTTACGAGTGGACTAATATTGGTACTCAACCCTCATGAGACTCCCCCTTTTCATATTTTTATATGCCCAAATATATGGTGAGGGGTAACCGAACAAGAAATGTCTGTTGCATTTGTGGTATGATTCAGTAACTTTTTTGACTATACTTCAAACTAGCTTAGTAGTCTAATTTAGCCAGTTAAGCAGAGCAGCATTCTTCATGAGGCTGTCTGGGCTGAATGCTAGGGACCTACATCAAGTAGGGGCTAGTCAGATTTTTTTTGCTGAGGCATAGTTACCTGGGCTCAGGTTAAACTCCTTTTGTACTTATCAATGCGGGTACATTTACAGTATTTATCACAGTGGCCAATGGCACATTATCATAAGGGTTGTGATGTCTCACCATCTTCTCTCTTATTAGACCTCCATGAGCAAACGATCGTATGAGCTTGAACATTCTCATGGGCCCTTGGCACCAGCAAAAATGTAATATTTATTTATTTTTTTTTAACGAACAAATAGCAACCAAATATGCCGGACTTCAAAAAGAAAAGGAAGAACTATTGCATTGTGATAGAAGAGGTCTAGTACCACAATAGAAATCTTTAAAAAAAAAGTGACTAGTATTCTATGGGGGAGCCTTAAAATGGATATAGGGCTTTATATGGAGGTCTACTACCTACTGCGTCAGGGTCAGGCCATAAACTGTAGAAATGTGAAAGATTGACGTGCTGGATGGTCCCCAATGTTGCTGAAGACCTAGGGGTTAATATGGGCTTGCAATTGGGGAATGATCTTAATTAATAGACTTGTTTTTCCAAAGTCTTAGCTATTTTGAGGACAAATGTAACAACGTTTGAAAAAAAGCCCTCGTGCTTAGGAAAGGCTCAAAAGCTGTTTTACTACATAAGATGTGAAAAAAAAAGTGCAAATGGTAGAAGGCTGAAATATCTGAAAATTCTCTTGCTGAAGATTGACATGGTCTGCGCCTAATATATATTACTATCAGGTCCACACACAGATTTGCTGCCCAGAGAAATTGTATAGATTATTTTGTGTAGATGTGGTGCTGCAGATAACAAATACAAAAAATAAAATATGTATACGGGTCACCAAGCCCACCTTCTGCTACTCCCATGCTTAGGATCCCCTAGTCTTAAGGTAGTCTCTGTTCTTCTGGCTCTAGTAATGACGTGTTAACACGTGAACGTTGCATTCTGTGATTTGCTGCAGTGGTCATGTCTGCACAATGAAATATTGATGGAGGCTTGAAAACAGAAAAATATTATATCTAGACTGATGTCACTTTACAAAATGAAGGTTTTTTGCACATAATTTGGCCAATTTATGTGTGCCCATCAACCACGACAAGGTCACCTTCGTATGATGGGTAACTACGCTATGCTACTACTGGATATGCCACTCTTGGGCTGTAAGCCTGTATGAACAATATGTCTCTGATTGGGCTTTAAACCTACAATGTATGGGCTGGTAGAGCTAGTTAAAACCACCTGTGAAGGAATAGAACGAATTAGTGGGAGGGACGCATGGTCAGAAAAAAGGCTGTCAAACTTCTAATAGTGTGAACACGTACCTGCTGCAATGTCCCAGGAGCGGTCACTCACTGGTCTATTCGGGTGCTCTGAAGAAAAAAGTAATCTAAATTGCAAAGAGAACTTCGGCACTCCATGCATGAATATATAAGAAATATTATATCTAGACTGATGTCACTTTACAAAATGAAGTTTTTTTGCACATAATTTGGCCATCATACGAAGGTGACCTTCTCGTGGTTGATGGGCACACATAAATTGGCCAAATTATGCGCAAAAAACCTTCATTTTGTAAAGTGACATCAGTCTAGATATAATATTTCTTATATATTCATGTATGGAGTGCCGAAATTCTCTTTGCAATTTAGATTACTTTTTTCTTTAGAGCACCCGAATAGACCAGTGAGCGACCCCTCTTTTTTCTATGAAAACAGAGAAAGACCTGAGGACCAAGAAAGTATCTGCATGAAAAGTGCAGAACATTGGTAAAATGAAGGGCTCGTGCAGATAACCATATAACCTAGATGAGTACTATTCGTTGTTTTGACAGATAGCACTAGTCCCCATGTTATTCTATTGGGCTGTGCACATGTCCGATTTTTTCCTCTAACCAAGTCGGTTCGAGGAAAAAATTGCAGCATGCACAATTTGCCATTCAACTCTATGAGTGCATGGAAAAAAAATTGGACCGTACTCATATGACATCTGAGTGCGGTCCGATTATCACGGACTGACATTATAGAAAGGGTGGAGAAACTTTTTTTCTTTCACTCCACCTCCGAGAAAATCGGATCACACTCTAATCAAACTGTCATCAGAGTCAGATCAGAGTGTGATTAGCATAATCAAACTAATTTTCTCGGATGGGGCGAAAACGGTTGTGTGACCCTATCCGAATACACAGTGGTTTGTTTAGTTTTTAATATGAACAATTAGTCACATCTGTGGATTCTACTGTAAATCTGCAGAAAATCAGCAGCAAAATCAGCAACACTAGGAACTGATTGAGGATTTCTACTTCCCTGGTCAATTCAACAGGAAAAATCAGCAACAAATCTATGCACTGTCAGAACTGATATGCTGTGGATTAATATTCCACATTACAGGTCGATTTCCATGCAGGAAAATTCTGCACTACTGTATGTGACTGTGATTTGATAAAATCTCCTCCACTTGTGTGCTGGTGTATTTTGCTGCAAATCCACAGATCTGTATAATTTTTTAACCATGGAGTTCTAAAGAAATGCACCTGGGGTATGACCAGTCCATTCAGTAAAGTGCTACATGCCTCCTATTGCTCTGGAACTAAAGCTAATGGTTATCTCTTTTTGTGCATGAACATTATTTCAAGTTTTTTTCTAATTTTTGTATATTATAAAACAACACCTGTGGTTGGAAAACAGTGTTGATCTTCATGTATCTGCGTGCAGTGTAAGCAGGTAACTGATGACTTCACCCTCTCATGAAACTTGTCAGATTTAAACTGTCTGACCTCATGGAAAAGGAATTAGACAAGTGATTATAACCACATTGCCCCGCCGATCAATATATATGACTTTTTCCAAGTTGCTTCAAAACCACAGCCTCTGTATAAGCCTTGTTGTTCTATTAATTAATGAGATTGTGGCTGTTCTTCATCTCGCTCACACATATTCATTTTCTCCAGGCAGTAAAGCTGCTGTCTGTCACTGTTAATGAACTGTATCAAACATTAGAACAATGTTTTGAAATAATATTGTATCCTAGCTAGCAAAAATATAAAATACCTCAGTGTCAAAGGACCCTATTCATTAAGACCCGTGTTCTTCATGACGCGCCCCCTGCGCCTTGGGGTACTCGGTAGCGGGGCTGGTCGATGCTGGGGGATGTCACAGTGGCAGTGACCCGGGCCGTGACCCAGGGCGGTCAAATAAAGGGGATGTTAAAGGGGAAATAAAGTTTTTAGAGATAGTGCTCAAGACGCCACCTGTGGTATGCGGCTATATGTAGCCACTGCTGCGGTGCAGATCCTCTGGAGCTGATGGTGATGCAGCAGAGTTGGTTCAGCTCTCCACATGGAAGAGCTATGCTCTAGGGCAGTGCAGTGATGATTTGATGAGTTAAATGTCTGCTGTGCAGTGTAGTGCAGGGCTGGTGGCGCAGTAATGAGTCAAGGACACAGTGGGGTGCAGTGTTCTGGTTTTACTCACAGTTCAAGGCAGTTCCTGGTCACCGCTGCAGCCGCCCACGTCGTCCTGTGTCCACCAGGGTAGGGATCCAGCAATCTCTCAGGTATTTCAGAAGCACTTAAACGGGACCCCATTCTATGTACCTTTCCCGGTCGTCTCACTGCGCTGGCTCTCACCCTTCTGCCCTGCACCTCACAATCAGTGTCCCAAGCCAGTGGCCTCGGGCCTTGTCGAGCAACGTGCAGTCCCCTGGAACCTATGTGGCCACCTTCTCAGCGTTGTAATTGTGGGCTTTGGCTGCGACACCTTGATAAATGCAGCACCCTCCGGTTGTCTAGCTGAGCCTGGTTGTTCTCCACTAGTTTAGGGGCCGGTCCCCTTCTGCCGCCTGATCCCTCCACGTCAGCGTGGATTCGGGCGCATGGGTGGCCTCTGCACTCACCGTGCCCCTGGGATCCCCTCTGTTTCTCCTGGAGCCCTCCTCACTGCTCCTCTCTTCTTTCTTTCCTTCTCCTGGGCCTCTCTCACTGGGCCCTGCTCCTCTCTCTTCTCCTCCTGAGCAGAGCTCCTCTAGAACTCCTGCTCCCAGCTCTCCCACTGACTCTCTGACCACTTCCAGAACCTTCCACCCTCTTTTTTGTACTGCTACCCTCTGTGCTCCAGTGATGCTCTTCCTCCACCCACCTCCTCTACCTAGTTCCACCCTTCAGCTAGGGACCAGGAACTGTGCTGTGCCTTAGGAGTAATCTCACCCTTTCCTACTGAAGTGGAGTGTATTGGATGTGGGCAGTACCTCCGTGGCGACTGGACCCGCAGGGGTTCCACATTCACGCCAGTCTTGATGAGGAGATGTTCTGGAGTCCGACGCCTCTTCATGAATCAGGAGAGTCGGAAGAGCGACATACACCTCTGAGTGCGCCTCGCCACAAATCCTTCTCCAATCCATGCTGGAGTAAGTCTTGTGGTGTAGCTAACACCGCCGCTCATCAAATTCATGATTCATGAATTTGACGAGCGCAGTTCATCAGCTGGGCAACAATAGCATGAGAATGCCAAAAGCTGCAAAATTTTAGTGCAGGCTTGAGTTACGCTAAAATTGTGCGACTTTTTAAATTATTTTAATCTGCAGAATATTGGTGTAAAAGCTGTGATGGATCTGACTCAAAGTCTGTACAGATCATTCCTGTATCAGTGGTGATATTTATCACCTATCACTTCCACAATAGCGATCGCCCTCTGATAGAAATTATGTGAGTTTACCACTCTTTTCTGTTCAAATGCAACTCAAGATGAGGAAGTCAAATCCATGAATTTGGGGTACACTATGGTCAAGAAGACAGCACAGTTAAAGGGGTTTTTCCATGAACAAAAGTTCATTTTAATCAATAGAGTTTGGAATGATAATGACTTCCACAATTGGATGTGTTTAATTAAAATGTTCCTGTGCTGAGATAATCTTATAAATGTGCCCCTGCTGTGTACTGTGTAATGGCTGTGTCTGACCATACAGGAACATGGTCTCATCATACCACATCTCATGGGCAGGGGATGAGAGAGCAAAAGAGAGTATACAGACAGAGCAGCATAGGATTGCAGCTGATTCTTTTTCTGAGGTAAAATATTTCCCTGCCTGTTCTCCCTGCCCAGGAGATATGGTATGATCAGACCATGTTCCTGTATGGTTAGACACGGCCATTACACAGGGGTTACAGAGCTGCACAGTACAACTCCGTCTACTGTATAGTGGCTGCTGTCAGGCAGTGAACATCCGCCAACTATTCAAGTCAATAGGATTTCAACACGGTGGCTCAGTGGTTAGCACTGCATCCTTGCAGCGCTGGTGTCCTGGGTTCAAATCCCACCAAGGACAACATCTGCAAGGAGTTTGTATGTTCTCCCCGTGTTTGTGTGGGTTTCCTCCAGGTTCTCCGGATTCCTCCCACACACCAAAAACATACTGAAGGTGAATTTAGATTGTGAGCCCCAATGGGGACACTGCCCATAATGTCTGTAAAGCGCTGTGGAACTAATGGAGCTATATAAGAGAGTAAAATAAATAAATAAATGTACAGTACCCGACATCTCCCACTAAACAGTAGATGGAGCTTCACTGTGCAACTCTTTTACTAGTTTCAGCCACCGCTGCCAACACTGAGAACAGCTGATAGGTGGGAGTGCTGGGTGTCGCATCTCCACCGATCAGACACTGATGTGTGCACATACCCTTAGGTGCCTAGGAATATTCCCATTACACCATACAGTCCTGGCTCCTCATATAGACATGACATTGTTTATAATCCCAGGTGAATACACTTGACAAAGGGTGTAGTCCTAGGTCTTCAAATTGACATGACATAGGAGATAGTCCTGATTACATCTGACATAGGGCTATCTCCTCACATAAACATGTTAGAGGGGGTAGTCCCAGACCATTTCCCCTGACATACAGAAAAGCCCTGGCCCCTCACATTGACATGACATAGGGGATAGTCCCACACTATTACACCTGACATAGGGTGCAGGCCTAGCTCCTCACATAGGGGATAGCATAGATCCATCAAATAAAAATGACAAAGGATATATCCCAAGACTTTAAGTCAGACATGTAAATAGTGAAGAAAATGACAGCATAGAATTGAATTTCTTCTTTGTATTAATCCTATGGTTCACATAATTTAAAACGTTTCAATTCATCACTAAACTAAGTATCAAATGTTGCATATTATATCAACCATTGGACTAATATAATGAAGGAATTGCATTGGATTCTATCTTCTTATCATTTTTCACGTCCTTCCTAAACTTTCAAGCATTCAAGTATCTATCAAATTCCTTCCTCATGTATAGATGATTTCTCATTTAATCACTTCATTCAGCGAGAATCAGAGTAGCTGCAAAACCACTGCTAGATTTGGAACTCAGCTGACCCCAATCTAGGTCCAAACCAAACTAAATCTGTGTGTGCATTTGCTCATCCCTAGCAATATATAGAATTTCAAACACCACCATTCTGCGCTTTCCTTTTTACTTTATTAGCGTAAGCCAACAGATGTTTTTGATCTTCATTAATTCAGGGCGTATGTCTAATCATATGCATGTTGTAGAACAGGCAGAGGGAAATCATTTATCTTCTACCAGAATACAAAGTTTCACGGAGTGCAATCATGTACCTAGTAATCAGGCAATTGTGTACCTAATTGTCCAGACTTATAGCAATGTTCTCATTTTAGGTTTCCCCTGCCAAGATGCTGCTGTCTCATCCACTTGTTGATAGATGGTGGTGTCACGTTAGCAGATGCAGGGAATACAGCATTCTGAGATCCATTCATTGAAGTTGAATTCTCTTCTTTATTTTTTTCCAGAGACTTTTCCTTGACTTTCAGTTCTATAAATATGCATCGTTTCTGAGGAAAGAAATGTCAAAAGTAAAAGATTTTTCTTGCTCGTGTACTTTGGCAAACACACACAAATGGGCATTAGCTCACACCAATGAGATTATTCTTGGGTGAAAATGGTACTTGACAATTGGATCACCTGATCTCGGGCCTGGGAGAATATATGATTTATTTTCAGAGAATCCAGCGTGATGTCTATCTTGTGTAAAGCTTCATCAACAATTTTTTTCTACTCCCCATTGCCATTAGAAAGTAGTGTAACTGGCAGTTACCACATGTAAATACCCAATACTATAGATGTTTTGTCCTTTTATAATAAAATAGGCTTCAAATACTTTGTAAAAGATTCACACACACAACAGTATTATGTACGGTACATGTAATCTGGAATTGATTATGAAATCAAGTATGTATTAAGTGCTTAAAGGGCTATTCTCATGTTCCTTAATGGAAATATTTTAAAAGTGCTGCTTGTGATTAAAAATACCCCGTTGGCAGCGCAGTGGCTGAACATGCACAGTGCTTACAAGCTCTTTCCAATAGAGATTGTAAGTGCTCCAGTGAAGCTGCCTGGATTGCACCATTAGTTCCTTATCTAGCAGACTTCAGTGACTCTTGACTCATCTGATACTGCAGAGATAAAGTTGGATCTGCTTACAGCATTAGAGAATTTAGTTTGGGCTAGTGGTGCAAAGATGCACCCACTCTGAATAGTCAATCACACAGGTACAGGAATCAGGAAGCTGGGAGGTAGAGAAGCAGTGCATTCCTGCAGAAGTTTACACAACCCACTTAATTATTAACACTCCTTTAAAGGGGCTGTCCTGTCTTAGGCTACTCTATGTGATTGTAGACTTGTGAATTTGGACAATGTGCACCCTGTGCGCTGTGAGGATTCTCCAGTGTCGCCGTCGGGAGCAGGTTGTCATGTGACCGCAGGTATGTGATTTGCATACTTCCAGCCACATTCCAACTAGAAGACTGTCAAGGCCATGCCCATCTATTCAGCATGTGACTACATATATACAAATCAAAAACACACCCTCCACTTTCCAAGCTGGCAGCGGAGAATCCTCACAGCGCACAGTGAGCACAATGTGAGGATTCACAAGTCTGCAGTTTCATAGAGTGACTGTAGCCTTGTACACTAAGGCTGGACATCCCTTTTAAGTTTAATTTTACTTACATTCAATAAATCTAAGTATATGTACAAAGCACAGAGAGATCCAAAGAATTCTACAGTATGTTGCCATGCTTATGACTCAAAGAAAATGACTACAACTACAATGTTTCTCCAGAAATAAATCAGGGTCTTGTTTTATTTTTTCTTCAAAAGATGGGTTAGCGTTTATTTTCAGTAGATGTATTATTTTTTTTTCATGAACAACAATCCACATTTATTTTTGAACAAAAATATCAACATTTATTCAAACATAATCATGTTGTCACACACATGCACTGCACATACATATTACACACGCACACTGCACATATGGTGTCTCCACTTCAGTTCCTCTAGACTCCTGCAGTTAAAGGACCTTTGGTGACATCATGGTCACATGATCGTGATGTCACCAAAGGTCCTTAAGCAGTCTTAACCTCACATTAGAAATTCTGGAGGCTCCTAAGAGAGTGGGGCCCTGAGAAATTGCCCAGTTTTCCTCCCCTCCCCCAAGACCGGCCCTGCATATCTGCCTGTCTTCTCTTTAGTTCCTCTGTAAAACACTAGGGAGAAATTAGTGCAAATAGGGTCTTATCCGACCAACAGTAAAAAATCTTCTTATCAGATTGTGCTAATTTCATCCATGATATTATAAGTTTTTAAGTCAATGCTCAGCTGCTGCGGATTCACGGGTTGTCAAAACCAATGAGAATGAAGATATGGAGAAATTGTTGATTCCTCCCACGCTGTCAATTTTTGAAGAAATCAATTCACAGGAAATTATTAACCCTGGTGGTTGTTTCCCGAAGAAGTGCCTGTTTTATAATCTCCTGTGAATTGACGTCTTCAATAATCGGCAGCTTGGGAGGTATCCACAAGTTAAAGGACTTTTGGTGACTTCATGGTCACATGATTATGATGTCACCAAAAGTCCTTAAGCATTTTTAACCTCAGAATAGAAATTCTGGGGACCCATAAGAAAGTAGGGGCCCATGGTAATTTACCAGCTTGTCCCCCCCCCTCAAATGTCAGTCCTGACTATAACTAGGGCTTATTTTTGGAGTAGGGCTTATATTTCAAGCATACTTCAAAAATCCTGTAAAATCATGATAGGGTTTTAATTTCGGGGAAACATGGGATTCTTGGACTTGAAGTGGACAAAGATACCCCACCCAACCTTATATAAAATGCATATGTTAGTTATTGTATGGGGAACTCTTCTAGTTTTCTTTTTTTTTTTAACAAGTTATGCCTCCAACAATTGTTATTCAGATATGATATTCCTATCATACCATGGTAATATACAAAGCTATAGGACTCAACTTCTCTGTACTTATGTCAATGGTTTAAGCAATTGGTTGTAGTAGCTCTGTTAGGACATGTAAGAAGAAAGACTGTGAGGTCTGTCGCATCCATATTCTACTCTTGTGGCTTTAAGTTACAAATGACTTCTTTTCTCATTGACTGTGCTGATCTCCGAACAATCCTCCAAGTTAGTCCCTTTTTTATTATTATTAGTTTAAGTAAGTGGTAAGATAACAGAAATCTGTGTGTCTTGTCTTGACGTTTCCTGCAAGTGACAATTTGACATTTGTTTCCTTAGGCTGAAATAGAATTGAAATGTAGCCGGTGACATGAAGATCTCCTTGTAATGCATTAAAACGTCTCCTTAATATGTCTCATTAACATGTCAGACACCTCCTGCGCAACATAATAATCTGACTTGCAGCAGCCGCTGTGCTTATGGGAGACGAACAAGATGGCAGATGTTACTTCAGGCAATGTTGGTGATGTGGGGCTGAAATGTACCTGCTTGATGTTGAAATGAAGCATGCTACCCGGTTTCATCACTTGTCTGTCTGCTGTCAAATAATTGTATGCAGTGACTGTACTAACCCTTAAAATAACTTGCGAGTGATTTGTATCATCCTGTTATCTTACATAGGAGAATTTAGTGCACTAATGATACTTTTTATGTGCTTATTATCTCTGTCTCAAAACACATTTTTCCCCCAAAAATACCATCAAATCCCTAAAATGTTTAACTGCATCGTATAATTATCTTGGCAGTTATTATAAATATAATTGTTTTTTGCATAGTCCCTGAATGGCACATCTGCCTTACTTGTAGGCAAATGTATGTTCCTCTTAAAGTACTTCCTTTGACTACTGTAACTTGTATGTCACAGTTCAGGAGTAGTGTTGAGCCACCCCCGTAGTGTTCGAGTTCGGTTCGGTTCGTCGTACACCCGTATGTTCACCGAACTGTTCGTCAAACTGTTCATTGAACACCTTCGAACACCGTTAAAACCAATGGCAGGCAAACAAAAACACATAGGAACACATAGAAAACACTTCAAAGGTGTCCAAAAGCTGACCAACTGCTCAGAAGACACAACTACCACATGGAAAAGTGACAAGTACATATAGTCATGCGAAAAGAAAAGAGGTGGAGGAGTAAAAGGAGGGGGAGACACAGATATAGGCATGTCATGCCCTTCTAAAACCAAAAAAGTGCGAAGCCGACACGGCCAGTCCGTTCCTGCCCATGCGACCTCCGTGTCGCCGGGTTTGTGCCAGAGCTGCGGTGGAACCTGACGGCCAGCCCCCCTCTCCCAATACTGGTGCCTGTCCGCTGGTGGGTCGAGCGAGCCCCCCTGTGGTGGAGGCAGGTCTAATCTTTTTAATTTAAATTGTCTCTCTAATTTGAATGAGTACACTTTAAATCCTTTTACAAGGATCTATTGGAGGGCAAGTCTGATGCCAGCAGCTGCGGGAATTCCAGCTCCAGTAGCGTCCACTAAAGCTGCTGCAGTTAAAAAGCTTTTATAAGGATCGAGCTTGGCGGTCCAACGCAAGGCGTCCTACCGCCAGTCCCAGCCCCTGTGCCTTGGGGTGCCTCCCGATGCTCTTCACTGAGTGTCCCGGGGGCCCGAAGCATTTCCTTTGAAAAAATTAAGTGTCCAAACTACAGGTGGTATAGCTTGCTTAATAGCTGGGATAATCCGCTGACTAGCAGACACTGCTACTAGGCACAAAGTATTTCATGGGCTAGATGCAGTTAAAAATTTATAATTAGATACTCTCATTGGATGCTGAGAAAGCATTCCATAGAGTCTACTGGCACGCCATATATTATTCTCTTAAAAAGCTTGGGGTAGGGGTCTAGGGGACCCTTTTATAGCCAAAATCACGGCCCTGTATCGCAATACGTCACCTAGGCTGAAGATAAATGGAACATTTTCATCACCTTTCATAATCACCAATGGGACAAGGCAGTGTTACAACTCTCATGTTAGGTTTTTTTTAGTTTGCTGGTCACATGACCATTTTGGCCTATTTATTCCGGCTCCGCCCTCCTGGCTTTGCTGGACTTCATTTGTATTTACTACTGTTGAGCTAGCTTGTTGCTCTATTGCCGTTCTCTGTAAGTTTTGCTAGGTCTTCTGACCTCTATGCTTTTTGTTGTGTGTTTATCTTTGACTGCTACTATTTCTGCTAGGAGGTGTCCAACGTATCCCAGTCCCTAGATCTTGTAGGGATCCCTCCCCTACATCTATAGGTCTGCGTTCAGACTAGCCGAGGGCTTTAGCGGGTCTGATCGCAGGATCAGGTTCCCCGTTACATCGTAGGGATCTAGTTTAGTTCTATTGTAGGGACAGATCTCCTTCCTTTCCTTAGTTTCTGTAGCAGATCATAACAGTAAGTCCAGCCATAAAAAAAAAAAAAAAAAAAAAGGAAAGGATTTTCTCTGGGGAAAGACCTCCAGTTTTCCATCATGATCTCGGTGCAAGATTTGGCTCAACGCTTGCAGGGACTCTCTCTGGAGGTGACCAAGCTCCAACAACACAGGAGTAGCTGCCCTGGAGCGCATTTTGTGGAACCAAAGGTACGTCTGCCTGATTTATTTTTTGGCGAACAACAAGATGTTTTTTCTTTTAAAAATGCTTGTCTATTATATTTTCGTTTGAGACCCGGATCCTCTGGTGATGAATCACAGCGCATAGGGTTCATAATGTCACTTTTGCGCAAAGATCCTCAGGGATGGGCCTTCTCTCTCCATCCTAGTAATCCGTGCTTTAGTTCAGTGGATAGTTTTTTTTCTGCTTTGGGTTTTTTGTACGATGATCCTGATCGTGTCTCATCTGCTGAGTCTGAATTAAGACGTTTGAGGCAGGGATCAGGTAATGTGGAAAAATATTGTTCTCACTTCCGTCGGTGGTCTGCCCAGGTGGGGTGGAACGATTCAGCTTTGAAAAGCTTGTTTCTTGCAGGGCTAGGTGAAAGGGTTAAAGATTTACTGATTGCTTATCCCACACCTGGAAACTTGCAGGGGGCAATGCAATTAGCTATACGGGTGGACAGGAGACTGCGTGCAAGGGTTAATGAGAGCAAATCCTCTGCTATGTCGGCTTCGAGTCCTGAGAGGTTCTGTGCTGACAATGGAGAGCCGATGGAAATTGGGGCGATGGCACCCCGCTCTCAGGAAAAAGATCGCCGACATTCTGAAGGTTTGTGTTTCTATTGCGGAAATTCAGGTCATCTTATTAAGAGTTGTGTGCTTCGTATGAAGAAAGAAAAAAAAATGGTCAGTCATGCACGTATAGCCTGTTTAAATTCTAAGGGGGTATTCCTATCTGCCACTACTGCTGCTCAGGATGAATTAATTGAATTTCGGGTATTTGTGGATTGTGGATCTACTCTGAATGTGATTGATGGGGGATTCTTGGAAAAACTTAGATTAGAACCTAAAACTTTGTCATCCCCTATTGCTGTGGTTTCTGTCGATGGCTCTCCCTTGAAGAGTGTTACTCACAAGGTCTGTGAATTTCCCCTCACTATTAATGGTATTCATCAAGAGAATTTGGATTTGGTGGTATTGGATAATTTGCCTTCTCCAGTAATATTGGGATTACCCTGGTTAAAATTGCACAATCCTGTACTGGATTGGTCTACCAATGAAATTAAGTCCTGGAGCCCTAAGTGTTATGACAAGTGTTGTAACGGGCGCATTGCTGCTGTGGATAAAGGGGAATTGCCTGTACCTATTCTCGATTTTTGGAGAGTTTTTTCTGAGGAGGAGTCGCAGGTTTTGCCTCCCCATAGAGACTATGATTGTACCATTGAATTTGTCCCTGGAGCGACTCTTCCTAAGAGTCGTTTATTTAATCTTACTATTCCTGAGAGAAAGGCTTTGGAGGAATACATACAGACAAGCTTGGCCGCTGGTCACATTAGGCCTTCCAAGTCTCCTGTGGCTGTTGGTTTTTTTTTTGTAAAAAAAAAAGATGGCGGTTTACGTCCTTGTTTGGACTTTCGTGAGATTAATAAAATTACTGTACGCAATCCTTACCCACTGCCATTGATTCCTGATTTATTTAACCAGTTAGTGGGGGCCAAGTGGTTCTCTAAAATTGATCTCCGGGGGGCATACAATTTGTTGCGCATGAAGGAGGGTGATGAATGGAAGACTGCTTTTAACACTCCTGTGGGTCATTTTGAGAATCTGGTTATGCCTTTTGGTCTCACCAATGCTCCAGCATTTTTTCAGAATCTTATTAATGACATCCTTAGACCTTTAATCGGCAAAGATGTGGTTGTGTATTTGGATGACATTTTGATTTATTCGCCGGATCTGGAGTCTCATTGGCGGAGCGTACGTGAGGTATTACAGTTATTAATGGACGATTCGCTTTTTGCTAAGCTGGAGAAATGTGAGTTCGCTGTACAGAGAATTAGTTTTTTGGGCTACATTGTCTCCAGTGAAGGTTTTGAGATGGACCCGGTTAAAGTTCAGGCTGTACAGGAATGGCCTAGGCCTATTGGTTTGAAATCGATACAGAGGTTTTTGGGTTTCGCCAATTATTACAGAAAATTCATAAAAAATGTTTCTATTATTGTCAAACCGCTGACCGATCTCACTAGGAAAGGTGCTAATGCGGTTCAGTGGACTTCTGAGGCCATTGAAGCTTTTGTGTTTTTAAAGGAGAGGTTCACCTCTGCTCCCATCCTTATGCAGCCTGATGTGACTAAGCCGTTTTTGGTTGAGGTTGATGCTTCTTCGGTGGGGGTTGGTGCGGTTTTGTCTCAGGAAAACAAGGATGGAGTACATCCTTGTGCCTTTTTTTCAAAAAAATTTTCCGAGACTGAACTTAATTACGATATTGGTAATCGGGAATTGCTGGCGATTAAACTCGCATTTGAACACTGGTGTCACCTCTTGGAAGGTGCTGAATTTCCCGTTCAGGTTTTCACTGATCATAAAAATCTGATCTATCTTGATGCTGCCAAGCGCTTGAATGCCCGTCAGGCTAGGTGGGCACTTTTTTTCTCGCGGTTTAATTTTTCCGTTACTTACATCCCGGGTACCAAGAATGTTAAAGCGGATGCTTTGTCTCGCAGCTTTTCTCCCATGGTAGGTGTTGAGGAGGAGGAGGAGACCATTTTACAAGAAGGTGTTGTGATTGCTGCTTTGGACTCCGTTTTGGAGGATGAGATTCTTAAAGCACAGGAGAATGCCCCATCTAACACTCCCCATGGGAGGTTGTTTGTGCCTAGGACCTTTAGGAGAGATTTGTTTGTTGAGTGTCATGAGTCTCGGTTGGCAGGTCATCCAGGAATTTCTGAGACCAAGAGACTTGTGGGTCGCAGTTTTTGGTGGCCGGGATGGCAGAAGGAAGTCATTAAGTGGGTGCACCAATGTACTGTGTGTGCAAGATCCAAGTCTTCGCATGCTCCTACTGCAGGGCTGCTTTGCCCTCTGGAGGTTCCTGGTGCACCTTGGACACATCTGGCTATGGACTTTATTACTGACCTTCCTCCCTCTGAAGGTTTCACGGTCATCTGGGTGGTTGTGGACCGTTTTAGCAAGATGTGTCACTTGGTTCCCTTCATCAAACTGCCTTGCGCTAAGACACTCGCTAAGGCCTTTGTCAAGGATATTGTCAGACTACATGGTGTTCCTACTGACATTGTTTCTGATAGGGGACCTCAGTTCGTGGCTCGTTTTTGGCGTGCCTTTTGTGACAGGTTGGGAGTTCATTTGTCGTTTTCCTCCGGATATCATCCTGAGTCTAATGGCCAGACTGAAAGGAAGAACCAGGATGTTGAGCAGTTCTTGCATTGTTTTGTGGCAGACAATCAAGAGGGGTGGTCTGAGTTTCTGCCACTTGCTGAATTTGCTCTTAACAACCATACATCCTCTTCTGCTGGGTGTTCGCCTTTTTTTTGTTGTTCTGGGAGACATCCGTCTTTTGGGTCATTTTCCAAATTGGTTTCGGCTGTGCCTGAGGAGGAGAGTTTTTCCGGTGATTTGGAGAGAGTTTGGACGGATGTGTGTGGTAATCTTCAGGAGGCTAACAAAAAATCTAAGAGGTACTTTGATAGGAAACGGCAAGAGGTTTTGTTTGCTGTTGGTGACATGGTTTGGTTGTCCTCTAAGAATCTGCGATTGGGGATTCCTTCTAAAAAATTGGGTCCCAAGTTCGTAGGGCCCTTTAAGGTACTTCAGATAGTTAACCAATCTGCTGTTAGGCTGGAGGTTCCTACGTCCTGGAGGATTAATCCGGTGTTTCATGTTTCTCTGTTGAAAAAAGCTGATGTGTCGGATGGTGATGCCTCTGCCACTGTTCCTCCGGTGGTGGAGGACGGGGAATATGAAATTTCCCGCATCCTAAATTCTAGACGGTATAGAGGGAGTTTGCAGTATCTCGTCGCTTGGAAGGGTTTCGGACCTGAGGATAACTCATGGGTGAGGGCGGATGATGTTTCTGCCCCCAGATTTGTTCGAGCGTTTCACAGGAGGTTTCCTGGTAAGCCTGGGCCTAGGGGATCCGGAGGATCCTCTTAGAAGAGGGGGTACTGTTACAACTCTCATGTTAGGTTTTTTTTAGTTTGCTGGTCACATGACCATTTTGGCCTATTTATTCCGGCTCCGCCCTCCTGGCTTTGCTGGACTTCATTTGTATTTACTACTGTTGAGCTAGCTTGTTGCTCTATTGCCGTTCTCTGTTAGTTTTGCTAGGTCTTCTGACCTCTATGCTTTTTGTTGTGTGTTTATCTTTGACTGCTACTACTTCTGCTAGGAGGTGTCCAACGTATCCCAGTCCCTAGATCTTGTAGGGATCCCTCCCCCACATCTATAGGTCTGCGTTCAGACTAGCCGAGGACTTTAGCGGGTCTGATCGCAGGATCAGGTTCCCCGTTACATCGTAGGGATCTAGTTTAGTTCTATTGTAGGGACAGATCTCCTTCCTTTCCTTAGTTTGTGTAGCAGATCATAACAGGCAGGGATGTCCTCTGTCCCCTCTCTTATACATCCTAGTGACGGAGCACCTGCTCTCATCAATTCGCCATAACCCCTATATTAGGTGGATTGAGGTGGGAGGCACCGAGTACAAGTGCTCTGCATTTGCTGATGATGTCCTAGTATATATCACTCAATCACATATATCCATCCCTGTGTTATGGCTGAAATAGATCCCTTTGTTACATGGTCAAATTTTAAAATCAATGCAGCGAAGTTTGAGGCCCTCGATGTCTCCCTCCCCAAATCCATACAGGATTCCAACCAGTCCAACTTTCCTTTTGCCTGGCCCTCACAGGGTATCAAATACTTAGGAATTCGTATTCATAGAGACCTCTCCCATCTATGTTATCTTAATTTTGGGCCCTTTATTGAACAACTCCATACAGACCACGGTTGGCAAGTTAGAACTGTAAGATTCACTACATGAACCACTGGTGTTTTGTGGAAAAGCACATGTACACTGTGTTCCAAATTATTATGCAAAAAGTGTTTAGGAGTGATAAGGTAAGAATTTTTTTGTTTGTCAGTTAAACTCATTGATGGTGATGTGTGTCAGGGCTCTTTATATCACTGTAAGCAATTGCAGACACCTGTGCTAATTAGTTTGGCAGGTGTGTCCAATGAAAGGAAAGACTACTTAAGAAGACTGTCCCACATTATTAAGCAGCCTACATTTTCTGCCAAAATGGGAAAGAAAAAGGATGTGTCGGCTGCTGAGAAGCAACAAATTGTGGAGTGTTTAGGTCAAGGCATGACTACAATCAACATTGCCAAGACACTTCATCCTGATCATCGCACAATCAAGAAGTATGTAGCTGATTCACAGTACACACGTGTGCGTGCTGATAAGGGAAAACTGAGGACTCTTTCCTACAGGCAATTACGTCAGGTTAAAAGAGCAGTGCCAAAAAAGCCTTTTCATAGCAACAGACGAGTTTTTGAAGCTGCTGGTGCCTCCAACGTCCCCCGAGCAACAAGATGCAGGGTCCTTCAGAGGTTTGCAGCTGTGCGTAAGCCATCCTGTCGACCTCCTCTTTCCACTGTACACAAGCAGAAACGGCTCCAGTGGGCCAAACAATACATGAAGACTGACTTCAAAACTGTTTTGTTCACCGATGAGTGCCGTGCAACGCTCGATGGTCCAGATGGATGGAGTGGAGGATGGCTGGTTGATGGACACCCCATGGAAACACAGCTATGGCGCCAACAAGGAGGAGGTGGAGTAATGTTTGGGGCTGGAATCATGGGGAGAGAGATTGTCGGCCCCTTTAGGATCCCTGAAGGGGTAAAGATGAACTCCATAATGTATGTGGAGTTTCTCAAACAGCACTTCCTGCCATGGTTCAAGAAGAAGAACCGTGTATTCCACAGCAAGATCATTTTCATGCATGATAATGCACCGTCTCATGCTGCACATAACACATCTGCATCTCTGGCTGATATGGGCGTAAAAGGGGACAAATTTATGGTGTGACCCCCATGCTCCCCTGACCTCAACCCCATTGAGAACTTCTGGAGCATCATCAAAAGGAGTGTCTATGATGGCGGGAGGCAGTTCACATCTAAGCAACAGCTCTGGGAGGGTATTCTGTCCTCATGCAAAACAATTGAAGCAGAAACCATCCAAAACCTGACAAATTCAATGGATGAGAGAGTTCAGAAGCTCCTTTCGAACAAGGGGTCCTATGTGCAAATGTAACACCACCTAGAATAAAGCTTTGAGTTGAAAACTGTTTGATTTCAGTTTGTAATAACCTGCTAATGCTTATAATTTCAAAAATGACCATTTTTTGTTCTTTATTAAAATGAAAAGGTTGATTGAAGAGTGTGGGGGATCTAAGAGTGTGGCAACCCAGTAGTCAGGATTATTTCGAATTCTGACAATCTGAGGGTCATGTTGCAGGTAGTGCAGCAAGAAGGTACTCATGTGTCTTGCGCATCTAGGAGCCCCAAAATTATTTTCCGGGCTAGATGCAGCTAAAAATTATTGTTGATTTGAAAGCTGGTGGAGCTTCGTATAGATGGCCTAATAGAATCAGTACTGCAAACTGCTATAAGGCCTAAATTATTTTCCAGCCAAGATACAGATAAACATGATTAGTAATTTTAAATCTGGTGGAGTTTAGTATAGATGGCCTAATAGAATCAGTACTGCAAACTGCTACAAGGCCCAAATTATTTTCCAGCCACGATACAGATAAACATGATTAGCAATTTTAAATCTGGTGGAATTTAGTATAGATGGCCTAATAGAATCAGTACTGCAAACTGCTACAAGGCCCAAATTATTTTCCAGCCAATATACAGATAAACATGATTAGTAATTTTAAATCTGGTGGAGTTTAGTATAGATGGCCTAATAGAATCAGTACTGCACACTGCTACAAGGCCCAAATTATTTTCCAGCCAAGATACAGATAAATATGATTAGTAATTTGAAAGCTTAAAACGGTTGGTGAGGTGATTTTAATAAATCATCAAGCTTTTACTCTACCCAGGATGACACAGGGGTAGAAAAGTCCTTTCAGATCCATGATTTGTTCATCTTTATGAACGTGAGTCTGTCTACATTATCAGTGGAGAGCCGCGTGCGCTTATCTGTCAGCACACCACCAGCAGCGTTGAACACACGTTCAGACAGAACGCTGGCTGCGGGGCATGACTAGATTTCCAAGGCGTAAGTGGCGAGCTCCGGCCATTTATCCAGGTTGGAAGCCCAAAAAGAGCAAGGGTCCAGTGACACAGTCATGGCTTCAATGTTTACTTGGAGATACTCCTGTACCATCGTCTCTAGGCGTTGACTATGTGTCAGACTTCTTGTCTCCTGTGGCCTTGCAAAGGATGGGCTAAAAAAGTGGTGAAATGATTCCGCAAAATTGATGTTACCAGCAGATACTGTGTTTCTGTTACGTTTTCAGTGCTGAACACTCAACGGTCCCACGGTTGGCAAGTTGGAACTGTGAGATTCACTACGTGCACCACTGGTGTTTTGCGGAAAAGCACATGTAAGATTCTGCAACAGTCTCTGCTGATACTCCGGCATGCGTGCATCCCTTTCTATGGCAGGAATAATTTCTGCAAATTTACTTTTGTACCGGGGATCTAACAGTGTGGCAACCCAGTAGTTAGGATTATTTCTAATTCTCACAATTTGAGGGTCATGTTGCAGGTAGTGCAGCAAGAAGGCACTCATGTGTCTTGCGCATCCAGGAGCACCAAGTCCCTGTTGTGTTGGTGGCGAGGTAACAATCATGCTTCCTTCCTCTGCCCTCTCCCCCCAACCTCGCACAACAGAAATGTAATCAAGGTCTCCCTCATCTGATGAGTCTTCCATCAGTTCGTCCTCCACTTCTTCCTGGGCTCCTGCACCTTCCTCACTAGTTTGGCTGCTACCATGCACCCTGGTAAAACCATCTCCCCCACCCTCACATGCCTGCCGCCTTGGTGCTGCCGACTGTCTGGACCTTGCAGATGTTAGCCCTTCCGCATACAACTCCTCCTCCTCTACTTCCTCCATCTCCTCTTGTGCCACCACCTGACTCCGAATTCTGTTTAACATGTGCTCCAGCATGTAAATCACCGGAATAGTCATGCTGACAATGGCATCGTCAGCACTAAACATCTTCGTCGCCATTTCAAAACTGTGCAGAAGGGTGCATAGGTCCCTGATCTGAGACCACTCCTCCAGCGTGATTTGCCGCACCTCTGGATCTCGTTGGCCCAGGCTATATGTCAGAACATATTGCACCAGGGCTTGTGGGTGCTGCCACAGTCGCTGCAACATGTGCAGAGTTGAATTCCACCGTGTAGGCAAATCGCATTTTAGCCAGTGAAGTGGCAGGCCCAACGACTTCTGTAGAGATGTAAGTAACTGAGCTGCGGGATGCGAACGGCGGAAGTGAGCACACAGTGACCGTGCCCTCTGCAGAAGGCCATCTAGTCTGGGATAGTGGGCTAAAAATTGCAGGACAACCAGGTTCAACACGTGAGCCATACAAGGCACGTGTGTGACATTGCCCCGGCGAAGGGCCGCACCGAGGTTTGCAGCATTGTCGCACACGGCCTTCCCTGGTTTCATGTCCAGTGGAGACAACCATTCATGAAACTGGTTCTCCAGAGCTGACCACAACTCCTCAGCTGTGTGACTCACATTTCCCAGACATTTCAAAGTAAAAACTGCCTGATGACGTTGAGCCCTGCTGCCAGCATAGTAACGAGGTGTGCAGGATCCTTTCTGCACAGTTAGAAAGCTTGTATCATGACCAGACAGGCTTTTTGTGCAGGTGGAGGACCGATAGGAGGTTGAGGAGGCAGAAGCAGTGGAGGAACTTCGAGATAAAGAGGACGGCAAGACTTGGACAGCAGCCCCTTGTACTGCTGTCACCATAGTTACCCAGTGCCCAGTCAGCGACATGTAACGCCCCTGTCCATGCCTACTCGTCCAAGTGTCTGTGGTGAAATGCACCCTGTCACACACAGAGTTTCTCAAAGAAGCAGTGATGTTGTGTGCAACATGCTGGTGGAGCGCAGGCACAAATTTCTTTGAGAAGTAGTGCCGACTGGGCATCTGGTACTGGGGCACTGAGACGGACATAAGGTCTCGAAATCCTCTGTGTCCACCAGGTGGAAAGGCAGCATTTCTGTAGCCAAGAGCTTGCAGATAGTGAAATTCAACCTCTTAGCTTTCTCATGGCTAGGAGGAAATGATCTTTTACTTGTCCACATCTGAGGGACCGAGGGCTGGCTGTTGTGCTTAGACGCGGTTGAGAAGGGTGTCCCCGGCAAACTGCCGGTCTGTGAGGAAGATGCAGGCGGACATGTTAGGTTGCCTTGATCCAAAGGTGGTGCTATCGATGTCGGACAGCGCTGAACACCAGCTGGTGTTTCCACCTCCAAAGAAAATGATGACCTGCCAATCACGCTGGCTGTTGCGGGTAAATAGGTGGCAGGTCTGCATCCCAAAACAGGTGTGACTGCTGTCCCCCCAGTCACAGAGGATGAAGAGTCCGCGGATGCACAAGATGTGGCAGACGGTGGTTGGCCCGGCCGGCTAGGCCGCATTGTAGCACAGTGAGCTTCCCACTGCAACTTATGCTTCATATCCATGTGACGGTTCATGCATTAAGTACTCAAACTATGTATTTTTTGGCCTCTACTTAGCTTTTGCTGACAAATGTAACAGATAACACGAGTTGGTTCATCCTTATCGATCTGAAAAAATGCCCAGGCTATGCAAGGCTTAGCACCCATGCGACCTGTAGAGCCACCACGATTGCGGTCAGAGTCAGAGTTGTGCTTGAGGATGCAGTTGTTGACGTGCTTCCAGTACTACGTCTCTGTCCAGGAAGGCGCAACCTGACCTCGTCGTTACTAGCATCCTCCTCCACCTCCTCTGCTGACCTCATCGACTGGCTGACTGTGGGTTGACAGTAAGTGGGATCTCCAACCTCGTCATCATCACCCTGTGTGTTATCATACCCGTCGTCCTCAGAGCCAACCTCTTCCTGCCCTTACAAAAAACTCAAGTTGTCGCTCCAATCAGGTATTTGAGTCTCATCATCGTCTTCCTCATTGTCTCCACCAACAGGAGTTACAGTTTGGGAACGAGGGTCTACATTATGGTTAGAACCTTCTGCGTCTGTTCCTGAATCCGACTCATAAAGATTCTGGGCATCAGTGCAGATCATTTCCTCGTCTGGATTCACAGAAGCTCTGGAGCTGACCTCTGATTCCCAGGCTATAGTTTGAGTAAACAGCTCTGCAGACTCAACCATCTGTTCTACCCCATACTCAGACGGGCAGCGGGAGACTAGGGAGCTGTGAGGAAGCAAGTGCGATTGGGGTGACACCTCTGAGGACTGGAGTATTTGTGATGTTGAAGTTGAGGTGGAGGAGAGCCCACTTAAAGGAGCACTTGATATCCGTTGAAGCACCTGCTGTTTTTGTGCCTCATCTGGAATTTGTAGCGATTGGCGTGGCCGTAAGAAAGGGATCTTATCACATTGTCCGCTAAAAGAAGTAGACATCTTAGTTTGGCTGGAAGATGGTCTTTCTTCTGCAGATGTTACTGTTGCTTTAACACCTACCCCACGGACACAACCTTTTTTTTCCCTTCCCAACACGCCTATTCCCCTTTCCACTCGCAGCAGGCCTTTTTCCACTCATTTTGGTGGTTAACTAATTGACAACTCTGGAGTTGTTTGCACAAAAAACAATGGATGGGAACCGAGCAGAGCTGAGTGGCCAAACTGTGGTATTAGCCCAAAAGTATTGGCTGGGTTAGATGCAGTAAAACAATTTTATTACATACATAGGTGGTGGAAGTTAGTATAGATGGACTAATAGAACGAGTCCCACACACTGTTACAAGCCCAACTATTTTTTCAGAGCTAGATGCAGATAAAAATTATTTTTAATTTGCAACCTGGTGGAGGTTAGTATAGATGGACTAATAGAACAAGTCCCACACACTACTACAAGCCCAAATATTTTTTCAGAGCTAGATGCAGATAAAAATTATTTTTAATTTGCAACCTGGTGGACGTTAGTATAGATGGACTAATAGAACAAGTCCCACACACTGCTGCAAGCCCAAATATTTTTTCAGAGCTAGATGCAGATAAAAATTATTTTTAATTTGCAACCTGCTGGAGGTTTGTTTAGATGGACTAATAGAACAAGTCCCACACACTGCTACAAGCCCAAATATTTTTTAGAGCTAGATGCAGATAAACATTATTTTTAATTTGCAACCTGGTGGAGGTTATTATAGATTGACTAATAGAACAAGTCCCACACACTGCTACAAGCCCAAATATTTTTTCAGAGCTAGATGCAGATAAAAATTATTTTTAATTTGCAACCTGGTGGAGGTTAGTATAGATGGACTAATAGAACAAGTCCCACACACTGCTGCAAGCCCAAATATTTTTTCAGAGCTAGACGCAGATAAAAATTATTTTTACTTTGCAACCTGCTGGAGGTTAGTTTAGATGGACTAATAGAACAAGTCCCAAACACTGCTACAAGCCTAAATATTTTTTTAGAGCTAGATGCAGATAAAAATTATTTTTAATTTGCAACCTGGTGGAGGTTAGTATAGATGGACTAATTGAACAAGTCCCACACACTGCTACAAGCCCAAATATTTTTTCAGAGCTAGATGCAGATAAAAATTATTTTTAATTTGCAACCTGGTGGAGGTTAGTATAGATGGACTAATAGGACAAGTCCCACACACTGCTACAAGCCCAAATATTTTTTCAGAGCTAGATACAGATAAAAATTAATTTTAATTTGCAACCTGGTGGAGGTTAGTATAGATGGACTACTAGAATGATGCTATGCTCAAAAGGTTTTACTTGGCTAGGTGCAGTAAAAAAATTTGTATTCTATACACAGGTGGTGTAGCTTGCAACACAGATAGGCTACTTCACTGACTAACACACACTGCAAGAGGCCAAAAAGGATTTGCTTAGCTAGATTTAGCCAAATGCTGTGAAAAAAACTTGCACAGCACTGGCACAGACCTGCCTGGCAAAAAGTGATAGGAACTGATGTAACCTAGCCCTCAAAAGGAGTGCAATTACAATTAGTCCCTACTCCCAACCTATCTATTTAAGAGCACAGACCTGCCTGATAAAAGTCATAGGAAATGATGTAACCTAGTCCTCAAAAGGACTGCAATCACAACTATTCCCTACTCCCAAGCTATCTGTAGATTTGTGCGAAAATTGGCTTGAAATTAACACTGAAAGTATAGCGCACACAGCAACAGCGGTGCCGTCTAACACGCAGCTGCAGCAGTGAGAAAATGGTGGCTACGTGGAAAATGGCTGGGTCTTATAGGGCAAGGACATGTGACATACACTGCCAATGACACATGCCCTTGCTTGTGTGAAAAAAAGCAGTTCGCTCCGTGTGTGCGCTGCTGATAGGCTGACAGATTGCACCTCCCCACTGTAAATGTGGGAAAGAGAAAAAAAATTGGAGATCTTCATTATTTATGCAGAGATCCATCCCCTGCCCCTCCCCCCGCCCCGCCGTACACTCAAACTGCGTATTAACATTAATTTTCAGCATTACTGAGAAAAAATCCAGTTATGATTTTGGTGCACGAACAGTTATCGAACATAACCTCGAACAGCCGAATTTTTTTCAAATTGTTCGTGTTCGCCGAACGGCTCGAACACCGCCCAAAACAGCTCGAATTTGAGATTGGTGAACAGTTCGAGTCGAGCACCCCTCATCTCTATTCAGGAGGCATTATATAGGATGATCACTATTTTAAACTGATATCAGTCAATCAATGCTTCATCAGAAGCTACAAATGATGTATTTTCTTGTAAGGGGAACAACAGGTGGTATGCAGAAGCCCACTTGAAAATAATACAGGAAATTTTCCTTCGGGGTGACATGGAAGCAAGAGACAGTCTTTAATAAGTTGGAAACTACTTATAATGAAGCATCGTCTCTTAAGTGTATTTGCAATTAAAGGACAGTTTCTTTTATCATATAATGAAGCCCTAATTGGTCACACAACTCTGCAAGTAGGACCTTCTCTCTATCTTGTCCTCTTTTTAGATGGCCTTTTACTGCATCCAGGTCTCTTCTCACTTCAGCTTGTATTCTTGACATCCAAATTTTGCTCTCTTACTACTGGCCCTCATCCTCTGAGGTGACACAACTCTTCCCTTAAGAATGGCTCCACAGACTACACCCCTCACAGGTATACACTTGGCATGCCTGGCCTTTCAGCTCCTCATCACTTCAGATGGCAATCTCTTACCACACTCTTGGTGACACAACTCACTTTCTCTCCTCCTTGCTCTTCCTCCAAGCTGTATTTTACTAACCACAGTAGACTACTACATTTTGCCAGGCTCATTCTTGCTATGGAAACAGCTCTCTCTTCAGCGCATCTTTCCTTGTCTACTCCTTAGAGGCTGGCCCAGTTTGCCTCTGTAACTTTCCTGGGAAGTGAAATCTTCCCTGTGTTATGTAACCTCAGGCCTTTTCTGATAGATATGCCCATCCCACACTTGCAGATTACAAGCTAGTATCAGAAGAATAGCTCATACAATTCCTAAAATGGTTATCACAAGTGGTGAGAAAATGGTCTGCATCTACTATGCATACGTATGCTAGCTACCCACAGATATTCTCTGGCTAATATTATATTAGTTAACTACCTTAACCCCTACAACCACTGGAAAGCTAGGGCATGACACCCCTGACCGCTGTCGCTACCCCCCCATCTACACCTGCACATTCTTACAAACACACCACACATGATCAAGATCACCGAAAAAAACATGTTGCATCAAACATATACTTGGCCTAAGTAAGCACTCAACAGTTGGATGAATAAAACAATAAATCAATACAATAAAGGTGGAGGGGCTACTAATTGTCAACTGAAAGGGTCAGTCCTTTCATAAGAGAATAAATGCCAACAATCCATTTTCAACCCGGCGACATTCTTAAATACATTTTTCAGAATGAGGTGTTTACTGGGAGTAATAAGATTTGTATTAACTTTGACTTTGTTAGTTAATATCATTCGTGTTAAAGGGGTTGGCTAGGATTTGAAGGCATTAATCTATCAGGAGAAAATGCAATTATATATAAATACACTGTGTTCCAAATTATTATGCAAATAATATTTTCTCAGATTTTCCTAAATTACCTATATGAATTGCAGTCATTGTAATGATAATGCCCAGTCTCATGCTGCACATAACACATCTGCATCTCTGGCTGCTATGGGCATAAAAGGGGACAAACTTATGGTGTGGCACCCATGCTCCCCTGACCTCAACCCCATTGAGAACCTCTGGAGCATCATCAAAAGGAGTGTCTATGATGGCGGGAGGCAGTTCACATCTAAGCAACAGCTCTGGGAGGGTATTCTGTCCTCATGCAAAACGATTAAAGCAGAAACCATCCAAAACCTGACAAATTCAATGGACGAGAGAGTTCAGAAGCTCCTTTCGAACAAGGGGTCCTATGTGCAAATGTAACATCACCTAGAATAAAGTTTTGAGCTGAAAACTGTTTGATTTCAGTTTGTAATAACCTGCTAATGCTTATAATTTCAAAAATGACCATTTTTTTGTTCTTTATTAAAATGAAAAGGTTGAAAACTCTGCTGTGCATAATAATTTGGAACATGCATTTTGAGTGCAGTTTGAGTTTTTTATTTTTTTTTAAATATACTGTTATCATAGGCAGTTTGTACAAAAACCTTTCAATTGTACTCTAATAGTTATTTGACTGGAAAATTGCAATGACTGCAATTCATATAGATAATTTGGGAAAATCTGAGAAAATATTATTTGCATAATAATTTGGAACACAGTGTATATATATATATATATATATACATGTATATATACAGTATATATAACAGTACATATATATATATACAGTATATAACAAAAGTGAGTACACCCCTCACATTTTTGTAAATATTTTACTATATCTTTTCATGGGATATCACTGAAGATATGAGCTTTCGATACAATGTAAAGTAGTCAGTGGACAGCTTGTATAACAGTGTAAATTTGGTGTGCCCTCTAAGTAACTCAACATACAGCCATTAATGTCTAAACTGCTGGCAACAAAAGTGAGTACACCCCTAAGTGAAAATGGCCAAATCATGCCCAAAGTGTAAATATTTTGTGTGGCCACTAGTGATGAGTGAGTATGTTCTGTTAACCCTTTCGGCGAGTATACTCGGGCGAGCACCGAGTAGTTACAGCTGCTCGGTGTTATGTTTGAATCACTCCCGTGTGCATGATTTGCGACTGAAAGCTTTAATACATGTGAGGAATCTGTAAGAAATGGACATTCCTCACATGTATTAAAGCTGTCAAACAGTCGCAAATCATGCACATGGGAGCGATTCAAACATAACACCGAGCAGCTGTAACTACTCGGTGCTCGGCTGAACATACTCGGCGAAAGGGTTAACCGAACATACTCGCTCATCACTAGTGGCCACCATTATTTTCAAGCACTACCTTAACTCTCTTAAGCATGGAGTTCACTAAAACTTCACAGGTTGCCACTGGAATCCTCTTTCACTCCTTCATGATGACATCACGGAGCAGGTGGATGTTAGAGACCTTGTGCTCCTCCACTTTCCGTTTGAGGATGCCCCACAGATGCTCAATAGGGTTTGGTTCTGGAGACTTGCTTTGTCAGTCTAGCAAATTTACCCTCAGTTTCTTTAGCAAGGCAGTGGTCATCTTGGAGGTGTGTTTGGGGTCGTTATCATGTCGGCATGATGGAAGGGGGCGCGGTCTGATGTGAGGGCGCGCAGCCTGATGGGAGGCCGTGCATGCAGAGGAGAGTGAATTCGGTGGTGATGAAGGGGATGGCGCACGGGCTGAGGAGAGTGGTGATGGTGGCGGCAGTGCTGTGGAGATGGTGCGCGTGTCCACTGGGAAGACTCTGAGCGCCCCCTCTGGCACGCGTGCCATAGGTTTGTCACCACTGGCCTAGGCCATTATTTTTTCAGATCTTAAGAGAGTTCTTTGCCATGAAGTGCCATGTTAAACTTCCAGTGATCAGAATAAGAGAGTGTGAGAGCAATAACACCAAATTTAACACACCTGCTCCCCATTCACACCTGAGACCTTGTAACATTAATGAGTCACACAACACCAGAGAGGGAAAATGGCTAATTTGGCACAATTTGTCCATTTTCACTTAGGGGTATACTCACTTTTGTTTCCAGCAGTTTAGACATTAGTGGCTGTGAGTTATTTACAGAACACAAAATTTACACTGTTATACAAACTGAACACTGACTACTTTATATTGTATCAAAATGTCCTATATTTAGTGTTGTCCCATGAAAAGCTATAATAAAATATTTACAAAAATGTGAGGGGTGTACTCGCTTTTGTGATATGCTGTAATAGTCGCACGTGTTGGCTTTTTCACACTTGATAAAGATGTCAGTATGGCATTGAAACGCATAGTGGACAATAGAGATGAGCGTTGTTCTACTCGAACTGTTCGCCAATCTCAAATTCGAGTTGTTTTGGGCGAACACGAACAATTTGAGAAAAATTCGGCTGTTCGAGGTTATGTTCGATAACTGTTCGTGCACCAAAATCATAACTGGATTTTTTCTCAGTAATGATGAAAATTAATGTTAATATGCAGTTTGAGTGTACAGTGGGGTGGGGGGAGGGGCAGGGGATGGATCTCTGCAGGAACAATGAAGATCTCCATTTTTTTTTTCTCTTTCCCGCATTTACAGTGGGGAGGTGCAATCTGTCAGCCTATCAGCAGCGCACACACGGACCGAAGTGCTTTTTTTCACACAAGCAAGGGCATGTGTCATTGACAGTGTATGTCACATGTCCTTGCCCTATAAGACCAAGCCATTTTCCCCATTGCCACCATTTTCTCACTGCTGCAGCTGCGTGTTAGACGGCACCGCTGTTGCTGTGTGCGCTATACCTTGTTAATTTCAAGCAAATTTTCGCACAAATCTACAGATAGCTTGGGAGTAGGGAATAGTTGTGATTGCAGTCCTTTTAAGGACTAGGTTACAGCATTTCCTACGACTTTTATCAGGCAGGTCTGTGCTCTTAAATAGATAGATTGTGGGAGTAAAGACTAATTGTAATTGGAGTCCTTTTCAGGACTAGGTTACATCAGTTCCTATCAGTTTTTGCCAGGCAGGTCTGTGCAAGTGCTGTGCAAGTTTTTTTCACAGCATTTGGCTGAATCTAGCAAAGCTAATCCTTTTTGGCCTATTGCAGAGTGTGTTAGTCAGTGGAGTAGCCTATCTGTGTTGCAAGATATACCACCTGTGTATAGAATACCAATTTTTTTACTGCACCTAGTGAAGTAAAATCTTTTGGGCAAAGCATCATTCTATTAGTCCATCTATACTGACCTCCATCAGGTTGCAAATTGAATATCATTTTTTTCTGCATCTAGCTCTGAAAAAATATTGGGCTTCTAGCTGTGTGTGGGACTTGTTGTATTAGTCCATCTATACTGACCTCCATCAGGTTGCAAACTGAATATATTTTTTTCTGCATCTACCTCTGAAAAAATATTGGGCTTCTAGCTGTGTGTGGGACTTGTTCTATTAATCCATCTATACAGACCTCCATCAGGTTGCAAACTGAATATATTTTTTTCTGCATCTACCTCTGAAAAAATATTGGGCTTCTAGCTGTGTGTGGGACTTGTTGTATTAGTCCATCTATACTGACCTCCATCAGGTTGCAAACTGAATATATTTTTTTCTGCATCTACCTCTGAAAAAATATTGGGCTTCTAGCTGTGTGTGGGACATGTTCTATTAATCCATCTATACAGACCTCCATCAGGTTGCAAACTGAATATATTTTTTTCTGCATCTACCTCTGAAAAAATATTGGGCTTCTAGCTGTGTGTGGGACTTGTTGTATTAGTCCATCTATACTGACCTCCATCAGGTTGCAAACTGAATATATTTTTTTCTGCATCTACCTTTGAAAAAATATTGGGCTTCTAGCTGTGTGTGGGACTTGTTCTATTAATCCATCTATACAGACCTCCATCAGGTTGCAAACTGAATATATTTTTTTCTGCATCTACCTCTGAAAAAATATGTGGCCTTCTAGCAGTGTGTGGGACTTTCTCTATTAGTCCATCTATACTGACCTCCATCAGGTTGCAAACTGAATATAATTTTTTTCTGCATCTAGCTCTGAAAAAATATTTGGCCTTCTAGCAGTGTGTGGGACTTTCTCTATTAGTCCATCTATACTGACCTCCATCAGGTTGCAAATTAAAAATAATTTTTATCTGCATCTACAGTACCTCTGAAAAAATATTTGGGCTTCTAGCTGTGTGTGGGACTTGTTCTATTAGTCCATCTATACTGACCTCCATCAGGTTGCAAATTGAATATAATTTTTATCTGCATCTAGCTCTGAAAAAATATTTGGCCTTCTAGCAGTGTGTGGGACTTTCTCTATTAGTCCATCTATACTGACCTCCATCAGGTTGCAAATTGAATATAATTTTTATCTGCATCTAGCTCTGAAAAAATATTTGGCCTTCTAGCAGTGTGTGGGACTTTCTCTATTAGTCCATCTATACTGACCTCCATCAGGTTGCAAATTAAAAATAATTTTTATCTGCATCTACCTCTGAAAAAATATTTGGGCTTCTAGCTGTGTGTGGGACTTGTTCTATTACTCCATCTATACTGACCTCCATCAGGTTGCAAACTGAATATATTTTTTTCTGCATCTACCTCTGAAAAAATATTGGGCTTCTAGCTGTGTGTGGGACTTGTTGTATTAGTCCATCTATACTGACCTCCATCAGGTTGCAAATTAAAAATAATTTTTATCTGCATCTACAGTACCTCTGAAAAAATATTTGGGCTTCTAGCTGTGTGTGGGACTTGTTCTATTAGTCCATCTATACTGACCTCCATCAGGTTGCAAATTGAATATAATTTTTATCTGCAGCTAGCTCTGAAAAAATATTTGGCCTTCTAGCAGTGTGTGGGACTTTCTCTAATAGTCCATCTATACTGACCTCCATCAGGTTGCAAATTAAAAATAATTTTTATCTGCATCTAGCTCTGAAAAAATATTTGGCCTTCTAGCAGTGTGTGGGACTTTCTCTATTAGTCCATCTATATTGACCTCCATCAGGTTGCAAATTAAAAATAATTTTTATCTGCATCTACCTCTGAAAAAATATTTGGGCTTCTAGCTGTGTGTGGGACTTGATCTATTAATCCATCTATACAGACCTCCATCAGGTTGCAAACTGAATATAATTTTTTTCTGCATCTAGTTCTGAAAAAATATTTGGCCTTCTAGCAGTGTGTGGGACTTATTCTATTAGTCCACCTATACTGACCTCCATCAGGTTGCAAATTCAAAATAATTTTTTGTCTGCATCTAGCTCTGAAAAAATATTTGGCCTTCTAGCAGTGTGTGGGACTTTCTCTATTAGTCCATCTATACTGACCTCCATCAGGTTGCAAACTGAATATATTTTTTTTCTGCATCTACCTCTGAAAAAATATTGGGCTTGTAGCTGTGTGTGGGACTTGTTCTATTAATCCATCTATACAGACCTCCATCAGGTTGCAAACTGAATAAAAAAATTTTCTGCATCTACCTCTGAAAAAATATTTGGGCTTCTAGCTGTGTGTGGGACTTGTTCTATTATTCCATCTATACTGACCTCCATCAGGTTGCAAATTGAATATAATTTTTTTCTGCATCTAACCCAGCCAATAGTTTTGGCCTAATACCACAGTTTGGCCACTCAGCTCTGCTCGGTTCCCATCCATTGTTTTTTTGTGCAAACAACTCCAGAGTTGTGAATTAGTTAACCACCAAAATGAGTGGAAAAAAGCCTGCTGCTGGTGGAAAGGGGAATAGGCGTGTTGGGAAGGGGAAAAAAGGTTGTGTCCGTGGGGTAGGTGTTAAAGCAACAGTAACATCTGCAGAAGAAAGACCATCTTCCAGCCAAACTAAAATGTCTACTTCTTTTAGCGGACAATGTGATAAGATCCCTTTCTTACGGCCGCGCCAATCGCTACAAATTCCAGATGAGGCACAAAACAGCAGGTGCTTCAACGGATATCAAGTGCTCCTTTAAGTGGGCTCTCCTCCACATCAACTTCAACATCACAAATACTCCAGTCCTCAAAGATGTCACCCCAATCGCACTTGCTTCCTCACAGCTCCCAAATCTCCAGCTGCCCCTCTGAGTATATGGTAGAACAGATGGTTGAGTCTGCAGAGCTGTTTACTCATACTATAGCCTGGGAATCAGAGGTCGACTCCAGCGCTTCTGTGAATCCAGACGAGGAAATGATCTGCACTGATGCCCAGAATATTTATGAGTTGGATCCAGGACCAGACGCAGAAGGTTCTGACCATAATGTAGACCCTCATTCCCAAACTGTAACTCCTGTTGGTGGAGACAATGAGGAAGATGATGATAAGACTCAAATACCTGATTGGAGCGACAACTTTAGTTTTTTGTCAGGGCAGGAACAGGTTGGCTCTGAGGACGACGGGTGTGATAACGCACAGGGTGATGATGATGAGGTTGGAGATCCCACTTACTGTCAACCCACAGTCAGCCAAGAGATGAGGTCAGCAGAGGAGGTGGAGGAAGATGCTAGTGACGACGAGGTCAGGTTGCGCCTTCCTGGACAGAGACATAGTACTGGAAGCACGTCAACAACTGCATCCTCAAACACAACTCTGCCTCTCACCACAAGTCGTGGTGGCTCTTCAGGTCGCATGGGTGCTAAGCCTTGCATAGCCTGGGCATTTTTTCAGATCGATAAAGATGACCCAACTCGTGTTATCTGTAACATTTGTCAGCAAAAGCTAAGTAGAGGACAAAAAATACATAGTTTGAGTACTTCATGCATGAACCGGCACATGGACATGAAGCATAAGTCACAGTGGGAAGCTCAGTGTGCTACAATGCGGCCTAGCCGGCCGGGCCAACCACCGTCTGCCATATCTAGTGCATCCGCGGCCTCTTCATCCTCTGTGACTGGGGGGACAGCAGTCACACCTGTTTTGGGGCGCAGACCTGCCACCTATTTACCCGCAACAGCCAGCGTGATTGGCAGGTCATCATTTTCTTTGGAGGTGGTAACACCAGCTGGTGTTGAGCGCTGTCCGACATCGATAGCACCACCTTTGGATCAAGGCAACCTAACATGTCCGCCTGCATCTTCCTCACAGACCGGCAGTTTGCTGGGGACACCCTTATCAACCTCGTCGAAGCACAATAACCAGCCCTCGGTCCCTCAGATGTGGACAAGTAAAAGACCATTTCCTCCTAGCCATGAGAAAGCTAAGAGGTTGAAATTCACCATCTGCAAGCTCTTGGCTACAGAAATGCTGCCTTTCCGCCTGGTGGACACAGAGGATTTTCGAGACCTTATGTCTGTCGCAGTGCCCCAGTACCAGATGCCCAGTCGACACTACTTCTCAAAGAAAGGTGTGCCTGCGCTCCACCAGCATGTCGCACACAACATCACCGCTTCTTTGTGAAACTCTGTGTGTGACAGGGTGCATTTCACCACAGACACTTGGACGAGTAGGCATGGACAGGGGCGTTACATGTCGCTGACTGGGCACTGGGTAACTATGGTGACAGCAGGACAAGGGGCTGCTGTCCAAGTCTTGCCATCCCCGCGAGTTGTGCGTCAATCCTCTTTATGTCAAAGTTCCTCCACTGCTTCTGCCTCCTCAACCTCCTCTCGGTCTTCCACCTGCCCCCAAAGCCTGTCTGGTCATGCCACAAGCTTTCTAACTGCGCAGAAGGGATCCTGCACACCTCCTTACTATGCTGGCAGTAGGGCTCAACGTCATCAGGCGGTTTTTACATTGAAATGTCTGGGAAATGTGAGTCACACAGCTGAGGAGTTGTGGTCAGCTCTGGAGAACCAATTTCATGAATGGTTGTCTCCACTGGACCTGAAACCAGGGAAGGCCGTGTGCGACAATGCTGCAAACCTGGGTGCGGCCCTTCGCTGGGGCAATGTCACACACGTGCCTTGTATGGCTCACGTGTTGAACCTGGTTGTCCAGCAATTTTTAGCCCACTATCCCAGACTAGATGGCCTTCTGCAGAGGGCACGGTCGCTGTGTGCTCACTTCCGCCGTTCGCATCCCGCAGCTCAGCGACTTACATGTCTACAGAAGTCGTTGGGCCTGCCACTTCACCGGCTAAAATGCGATGTGCCTTCCCGGTGGAATTCAACTCTGCACATGTTGCAGCGACTGTGGCAGCACGGACAAGCCCTGGTGCAATACGTTCTGACGTATAGCCTGGGCCAACGAGATTCAGAGGTGGGGCAAATCACGCTGGAGGAGTGGTCTCAGATCAGGGACCTATGCACCCTTCTGCACAGTTTTGAAATGGCGACGAAGATGTTTAGTGCTGACGATGCCATTATCAGCATGACTATTCCGGTGATTTACATGCTGGAGCACATGTTAAACAGAATTCGGAGTCAGGTGGTGGCACAAGAGGAGGTGGAGGAAGTAGAGGAGGAGGAGTTGTATGCGGAAGGGCTAACATCTGCAAGGTCCAGACGGTCGGCAGCACCAAGGCGGCAGGCATGTGAGGGTGGGGGAGATGGTTTTACCAGGGCGCATGGTAGCAGCCAAACTAGTGAGGAAGGTGCAGGAGCCCAGGAAGAAGTGGAGGACGAACTGATGGAAGACTCATCAGATGAGGGAGACCTTGATCACATTTCTGTTGTGCGAGGTTGGGGGGAAAGGACAGAGGAAGGAAGCATGATTGTTACCTCGCCACCAACACAACAGGGACTTGGTGCTCCTGGATGCGCAACACACATGAGTGCCTTCTTGCTGCACTACCTGCAACATGACCCTCGAATTGTGAGAATTAGAAATAATCCTGACTACTGGGTTGCCACACTGTTAGATCCCCGGTACAAAAGTAAATTTGCAGAAATTATTCCTGCCATAGAAAGGGATGCACGCATGCAGGAGTATCAGCAGAGACTGTTGCAGAATCTTACATGTGCTTTTCCACAAAATACCAGTGGTGCACGTAGTGAATCTCACAGTTCCAACTTGCCAACCGTGGGACCGTCAAGTGTTCAGCACTCAAACCGTAACAGAACCACAGTATCTGCTGGTAACATCAATTTTGCGGAATCATTTCACCACTTTTTTAGCCCATCCTTTGCAAGGCCACAGGAGACAAGAAGTCTGACACATAGTCAACGCCTAGAGACGATGGTACAGGATTATCTCCAAGTAAACATTGAAGCCATGACTGTGTCACTGGACCCTTGCTCTTTTTGGGCTTCCAATCTGGATAAATGGCCGGAGCTAGCCACTTACGCCTTGGAGATCTTGTCATGCCCAGCAGCCAGCGTTCTGTCTGAACGTGTGTTCAGCGCTGCTGGTGGTGTGCTGACAGATAAGCGCACGCCGCTCTCCACTGATAATGTAGACAGACTCACGTTCATAAAGATGAACAAATCATGGATCCGAAATGACTTTTCTACCCCTGTGTCATCCTGGGGAGAGTAAAAGCTTGATGATTGGTTAAAATCACCCTACCAACCGTTTTAAGCTTTCAAATTACTAATCATGTTTATCTGTATCTTGGCTGGAAAATAATTTGGGCTTTGTAGCAGTGTGCAGCACTGATTCTATTAGGCCATCTATACTAAGCTCCACCAGATTTAAAATTACTAATCATGTTTATCTGTATCTTGACTGGAAAATAATTTGGGCTTTGTAGCAGTGTGCAGCACTGATCCTATTAGGCCATCTATACTAAAGCTTCACCAGATTTAAAATTAAAAATAATTTTTAGCTGCATCTAGCCCGGAAAATAATTTTGGGGCTCCGAGATGCGCAAGGCACATAAGTGCCTTCTTGCTGCACTACCTGCAGCATGACCCTCATATTGTCAGAATTCGAAGTAATCATGACTACTGGGTTGCCACACTCTTAGATTCCCCAAACTTTTCGATCAACCTTTTCATTTTAATAAAGACCAAAAAAATGGTCATTTTTGAAATTATAAGCATTAGCAGGTTGTTAGAAACTGAAATCAAACAGTTTTCAACTCAAAACTTTATTCTAGGTGATGTTACATTTTCACATAGGACCCCTTGTTCGAAAGGAGCTTCTGAACTCTCTCGTCCATTGAATTTGTCAGGTTTTGGATGGTTTCTGCTTCAATTGTTTTGCATGAGGACAGAATACCCTCCCAGAGCTGTTGCTTAGATGTGAACTGCCTCCCGCCATCATAGACACTCCTTTTAATGATGCTCCAAAGGTTCTGAATGGGGTAGAGGTCAGGGGAGCATGGGGGTCACACCATACGTTTGTCCCCTTTTATGCCCATATCAGCCAGAGATGCAGATGTTTTATGTGCAGCATGAGATGGTGCATTATCATGCAAAAAAATGATCTTGCTGTGAAATACACGGTTCTTCTTCTTGAACCATGGCAGGAAGTGCTGTTTGAGAAAATCCACATACATTATGGAGTTCATCTTTAGCGCCTTCAGGAATCCTAAAGGGGCCGACAATCTCTCTCCCCATGATTCCAGCCCAAAACATTACTCCACCTCCTCCTTGTTGGCGCTGTAGCCGTGTTTGCGTGGGGTGTCCATCAACCAGCCATCCTCCACTCCATCCATCTGGACCATCGAGCGCTGCACGGCATTCATCCATGAACAAAACAGTTTTGAAATCAGTCTTCATGTAATGTTTGGCCCACTGGAGCCGTTTCTGCTTGTGTGAAGTGGATAGAGGAGGTTGACAGGATGGCGTATGCACAGCTGCAAACCTCTGAAGGACCCTGCATCTTGTTGTTCGGGGGACGTTGGAGGCACCAGCAGCTTCAAAAACTTGTCTGCTGCTATGACAAGGCTTTTTTGCCGCTGCTCTTTCAACCTGACGTAATTGCCTGTAGGAAAGAGTCCTCAATTTGCCCTTATCAGCACGCACACGTGTGTACTGTGAATCAGCTACATATTTCTTGATTGCCAAGACACTTCATCCTGATCATCGCACAATGTTGATTGTAGTCATGCCTTGACCTAAACACTCCACAATTTGTTACTTCTCAGCAGCCGACACATCCTTTTTCTTTCACATTTTGGCAGAAAATGTAGGCTGCTTAATAATGTGAGACAGCCTTCTTAAGTAGTCTTGCCTTTCATTGGACACACCTGCCAAACTAATTAGCACAGGTGTCTGCAATTGCTTACAGTGATATAAAGAGCCCTGACACACATCACCATCAATAAGTTTAACTGACAAACAAACAAATTCTTCCCTTATCACTCCTAAACACTTTTTGCATAATAATTTGGAACACAGTGTACATGTGCTTTTCCACAAAACACCAGTGGTTCACGTAGTGAATCTTACTGTTCTAACTTGCCAACCGTGGTCTGTATGGAGTTGTTCAATAAAGGGCCCAAAATTAAGATAACATAGATGGGAGAGGTCTCTATGAATAGGAATTCCTAAGTATTTGATACCCTGTGAGGGCCAGGCAAAGGGAAAGTTGGACTGGATGGAATCCTATATGGATTTGGGGAGGGAGACATCGAGGGCCTCAGACTTCGCTGCATTGATTTTAAAATTTGACCATGTAACAAAGTGATCTATTTCAGCCATAACAGCATGGATGGATATATGTGATTGAGTGATATATACTAGGACATCATCAGCAAATAGAGAGCACTTGTACTCGGTGCCTCCCACCTCAATCCACCTAATTTTGGGGTTATGGCGAATTGATGAGAGCAGGTGCTCCGTCACTATGATGTATAAGAGAGGGGACAGAGGACATCCCTGCCTTGTCCCATTGGTGATTGTGAAAGGTGATGAAAATGTTCTGACGCGCCCCCTGGGCCTTGGGACACCCGGAGCCGGACCCTTTTTGGTGGATGCTGGTGGTTGTAGTCTCCGTGGCGGCGACCCGGTTCCGTGGCTCAGGGCGGTCAAACCAGTGGCGGAACTATTTATGTGGTTTTGATGTTTAAATGTCCGACTACGCCACCCGTGGATTGCAGTCAGAGTGAACCGCCGCACCAGGGCAGACCGCTGAGGCTGGTGTTGTGGGTGCAGCAGAGCGTAGCATAACTCCCCACGGGAGGAGTATAGCCTCAGGGCAGTGTATGCGGAGGATGGGGGTGATGGTGCAGGGCAGCAGCAGTAACGACACCGAGTCAGTGATGCAGTCCAGGGCCTTTACTCACAGTTCTTATTATCCAGACCACGTCTGCAGGTAACGGCTGCCCACGTCGTACTGTGCTCACCAGGTGAGGGGCTCAGACAACTCCCAGATAACTTTGGAGCGCTTTACAGGACCCCCTTTGTGTGTCCTTTGTCTGGCCTTTCTTACCAACCCTTCTGTCCGGCTGCCTCGGGCCTCCTCTTGGTAAACTTGGCGCCAGATTCCCTGACCCTATGTGGTGCCTTCCTAGCGGGTGTAGCGAGGGGCTGCGCCACATAAAATGTCACATCCTCCTGTTTCTAGCTGAGGGTCGTTTCCTGCCTCCACTAGTTTCGGGGACCGGTCTCCCCCTTTGGCCTGACCCCTCCACGCAGGTGGATTCGGGCGTGCGGTGGCGACTCGCCCGTCCGCACCCCTGGGATCCCTTCGTTCCTCGTTCCTGGAGCCTTCTCCGCTCCTCTTCCTTCTTTCTCCCTCTTCCAGGCCTGGGCCTCTGTTACTAGGCCCGCCTCCGGAGCAGAGCTCATGCAGAGCCCCTGCTCCCTGCCACTTCTGCTCAGACTTCTCTGCACTGAACTAAGATGGTGCCCACCTTTTATACTCCCTTCTCAATGCACCCAGGAACTGCTTCCTCCCTGCTCCTGCACTACAGGGTTCCCCTTCCTCAGTGTTCCCTCCCCCCACTCCAGCCAGGGACAGGGACTGTCGTGCCTATCTCAGGGGCATATTGGTCGCCCTGCCCCACGGCAATGTGGTGTAATGCATGCAGGTGTCGGGTCCTGATCCACACTACATCCTTACCTGAGAGTGAGATATCACACCTCTGGGTGAGGTGCAATACCTCTGTAGCAACCGAGCCCTCAGGGTGCTACAGTTCCATTTATCTTCAGCCTAGGTGACGTATTGCGATACAGGGCCGTGATTTTGGCTATAAAAGGGTCCCCTAGACCCCTACCCCAAGCTTTTTAAGAGAATCATATATGGCGTGCCAGGAGACTCTATGGAATGCTTTCTCAGCATCCAACGAGAGTATCTAATTACAAATTTTTAACTGCATCTAGCCCAGGAAATACTTTGTGCCTAGTAGCAGTGTCTGCTAGTCAGCGGATTATCCCGGCTGTTAAGCAAGCTACACCACCTGTAGTTTGGACACTTAATTTTTTCAAAGGAAATGCTTCGGGACCACGGGATACTCAGTGAAGAGCATCAGGAGGCACCCCAAGGCATAGGGGCTGGGACTGGCAGTAGGATGCCTTGCGGTGGACAGCCGAGCTCGATCCTTATAAAAGCTTTTTAACTGCAGCAGCTTTAGTGGACGCTACTGGAGCTGGAATTACGCGGCTGCTGGCATGAGACTTGCCCTCCAATAGATCCTTGTAAATGGATTTAAAGTGTATTCATTCAAATTAGAGAGACAATTTAAATTAAAAAGCTTAGAGCTGCCTCCACCACAGGGGGGCTCGCTCGACCCACCAGCGGACAGGCACCAGTATTGGGAGAGGGGGGCTGGCCGTCAGGGTTCACCGCGGCTCTGGCACAAACCCGGCGACGCGGAGGTGGCACAGGCAGGAGCGGACTGAACGTGTCGGCTTCTCACTTTTTGGATTTTAGAAGGGCATGACATGCCTATATCTGTGTCTCCCCCTCCTTTTACTCCTCCACCTCTTTTCTTTTCGCATGACTATATGTACTTGTCACTTTTCCATGTGTTAGTTGTGTCTTCTGAGCAGTTTGTCAGCTTTTGGACACCTTTCAAGGTGTTTTCTATGTGTTTCTATGTGTTTTTGTTTGCCTGCCATTGGTTTTAACGGTGTTCGAAGGTGTTCGACGAACAGTTCGACGAACAGTTCGGCGAACACACGGGTGTTCGACGAACCGAACCGAACTCGAACACTACGGGGGTGGCTCAACACTAGTGGACAATAAAGAACCTTCTAATGAACATCAGAGCAAGAGACTTCTTTCCAGAAGCACAGTCAATTTTTAAATGTGTTTTTATTGTGCTTCGGTATATATGCACTTAGGTTTTATTCACACATCAGTATTTCATCAGTATTTGCATGCCAAAGCCAGGAGTGTCTCTAAAGCAGAACAGGTGTCAATCTTTCAATTACAGTTATTCTCTGAATGTTCTGCTCTTGGTTTTGGTTTTGGCATACAAACACTGTTGCAAAATACTGACCAAATACTGATGTGCGAATAAGCCCTTACTTGGTAAATTCCCTCTTCTCTTATAATACCAGCTGGTCTTTGTCAATTTTCTAAGAGCGATGATGTGCTGTAATCTAGGTGCTCTTATTGAGAAAATCAATCAATTTACATCTTATTTATCATGCAAATTGTCTCTTCAGAGAGGAAAAGGGCTTGGCTAGTGCCATCTATTGTAAGAAGCAATGCGACAAGTCAATATCGACCCTTTATCGAGCCTTGCAATATGACTTAGGATAAAAGCCAAATCAGAATTTCAAATGGTAGACCAACTGTTTCAGGGTATTGCCCCTCGTCAGTGCAAAGTATGAGATCTGATTTGGCTGGGTAAGAGGCTAAGACTGGGATCTAAGGGGTATGTTTTCTCCTTATGGGGAGTGACATGCCAGGTCTGGCATGCCAGTATGAGGATGCCTAAACACCTTGCAGGCTCCTCTGGGAAATTAAATATGCAAATGGTCTCTTCAGAGAGTAAGAGAACTTGAACTCTTGTACCACCTATTGGAAGAAGTAATCCTACAAGTCAATATCAACCCTTTAACGAGCCTTGCAATATGACTTAGGATAAAAGCCAAATCAGAATCTCAAGTTACAGACACGGTGTTTTGGGTTATTTCCCCTCGTCAGTGCAAAGTATGAGATCTTATTTGGCTGGGTGAGAGGCTAAGACTGGGATCTAATATTGCAAGGCTCGGCTCTGTTTTTGGATAATTTGTTGTGGGAGGGATACGGACACATCACATATTCACATTTCTATTTATAGAAAACCGATATCTGGTACTCTACATTACATGCACTGAGTTTTCATCTCAGACATGTAATTCTCAATTTACTCACTGTCAAATATATCAGAGCTAAACGCACTTGCAATAATCAGATTGTGGTGCTAATCACTACTCATGGACAGGTCGTGAAGCAGGGTAGTTAAACGTTCCTGGGTCAAATACCAAGAGAGCACTTAGTAAACCAAAGGGAAAAGACAAAGGAGAAGTCAGGCCATGGTCCGAGGTCAGAATACGAGGAAGATAACAGATCAGAACAAAGGGGTTAGGCAAATGGATGGTCAGAATGTTGCCCAAAGTCCGGAAGCAATAGATCAATAAACATAGCCCAGAAATACAAGGTAAACTACTGAGCAGATGCTACGTCTCGCAGAGGTCTGAGTGCTGATAGAGTTGAAAGCAATGATCATTCTTCCTCGGCGTCTGATGTCTCAGCACAGTGGTCACGATAACGTCATTATGCTGAGATGTGCAGCCATTCAGACCACTCGCTGCAGAAACCGGAGCAGTGGGAGAACAAGGAGAAGAGGTGAGTATTGTATTTTTTTTTCTTTAACGTACTTGATTTTCTAAAGGGTATAGATTTACTAAAGTGAAGATATAAACCCTCAACATTTTTTATTTTATTAATTGTATTAAAAAACACCAAAATACCATGCAATATTAAAAGCAAGATGTTCAGTATGGTGAACCTCAAATGAAATATAACCACAGTAGGTCCTTCTATACAAGTAAATATAGCTAATATACCAGGCAACACCCAGGAACCTGTGATTCCCTAATTAAAAAAAAAAATTAATAAGGTTGCATTATATCATATAGAGGACTATGGGGAGTGCATTATACTATATGGAGGACTATAGGAAGTGCATTATACTGTATAGATAACTATGGGGAGTGCATTATACTATATGGAGGACTATGGGGTGCAGTATACTATATGTTGGACTATGGGGAGTTCAGAATTCTATATGGAGGACTATGGGGAGTAAATTATACTATATGAAGGTCTATTGGGTGCATTATACGATATAGAAGGCTATCTGAGGGATATTATAAGATTTGAAGGACTATGTGGGAGCCTTTATACTGTATGCAAGCAATTGTAAGTGTGAAAATTTGTGTGGGGTCCATCATACTGTGTGGAGGGCAGTGTTGGAGCAATTATACAGTGTGGAGAGATGTGGGCCCATTATACTGTATGTAGGCCCATTATACTGCATGGAGGGATGTGTGGGGGTCTCAGTTAGGGGATCATACTGTGTTGGGCTCACCATACTTTTCCGAAGGGAGTTGAGGGAGGGGGGGTACAGTAGGATTATCATACTGTGCATGTGGGGGGTACTGTGGAGGGATTCACTGTGGGGGTATCTAACAATGCTTGTGGGGCAATTTTGTTGACATTATACTTTGAGTGCAATGATAGGGGAATCTAGAGCTTTAGTAGGAGGAAAATTCCTTTATAAAGGCTGCAACGTTGTCAGATATGCTCTTCTGTGACCCCATGGAATATTGTTTTTTCTTTTGGGGGGGTCCAAATAGAACTTCTGTTATGGGGCCCCATGATTTATATGTACACACCTGACTGCCGTTCTCCATTCTGTAGGCAGTAGGTAGCTTTAGTCCTCCGGCCTACAGAAACGGCAGGTCCAGAGCATAGGACTTGTGGCAGGTCCCCTAGCAGACAGTGGCATGTCCCCAGCAGACGAATGCGGTGATGTCATCATGCGGAGGACATGAGTCCCATTGCGATGATGTCACAGAATTCGTCTGCCCAGGACCTGTCACTGTCTGCTGCTGGACTCGCTGGGGTAAGGTGAGTATATGATGTTTATTGTTTTTCTTTAAAAAACATAATTTGTGGGGGCCCCACAAAAATAGTGGGGGCTACTAACGGGGCCTCTATAGTGGGGGCTACTAAGATGGGCCCCATAAATAGTAGGGGCTACTAATAGGTCCCCCAAACAGTGGGGCTACTAAGGGGAGGCCATCTAACACAGTGGGGTCTCCTAAGGGGAGTTTCATAGAGTGTGGGGAGCTTCTAACGAGGCCAATACAGTGTGGGGGCTATTAAGGGGGCCATGACACAGTGTGGGGACTACTAAGAGGTCCATGACACAGTGTGGGGGCTACTAATGGGGCCATGATACAGAGTGGTGGCTACTAAGGTGACATTGATACACAGTGGGGGCTACTGAGGGGTTCATAATACAATGTGGGGGCTATTGAGGGAGCCATCATACAGTGTGAGGGCTACTAAGGGGGCTATGACAGTGTGGGGGCTACTAAAGGGCGATGATACAGAGTGTGGGCTACTTAGAGGGACATCATACAGTGTGAGGGCTACTTAGGGGGCCATTATACAGTGTAAGGGCTACTGCAGGAGGCATCATACAGTGTGGGGATACTGAGGGGGCCATCATACAGTGTAAGGACTACTGTGAGGGCCATCATACAGTGAGAGGGCTATCATACAGTGAGAGGGCCATCATACAGTGTTGGAGCTAATGTGGGGCCTTTGTACGATGTTGGGGCCATCAAACAGATTGGAGGCTACTAAGGGGTCAGTATACTGCGTGGGGGGTACTATACAGTGAGGGGGCATTATACTTAAGTTTTTAAGTGTTTAAGATAGCATCATACTTTGTAGAGGGGAGCTGTACAGGGGGAAACTAGGGACATTGTTAAATGTTTAGTGGGTACTTATAGTTATAGGGGCACTCTGGTTATTGTGACTGTCAAAGGGGCACACAGAAGGCTTTATTACTTTCAAGGGGGCAAAATATGGGCACTGTTTCCTAGGACACGTGCACAGGGCATTAATATATTCTAGATGTTTGTTTACCATCCAGAGGGTGCACAATACCACACAGTAGGTGCAGTAATAGGCACATGTACGGCAGCAGCAGCTCAGCATTGGGGTATCAGCAGGATAAGCAGCTTGTGCAGGTTGGAGATATGCTGAAAATATGAGACGTCTGCAGAAGAGTTCTGGCTGGAAGAAGTTGTCATGTCAGTCTTGGCCAGGTGGAAAAGACAGGAAAAATGAATGACTCCATCAGAAAGAACATCAGCTGTAAGTCACTATTTGTAACTGTAACGCGACCATAGTTGTAATCAGGGTTACCTGGTTAGGAAACACTCAGAAGTTTCAACCCCCTGAATCAAACCGCTAGCTATACTTCTGCAAAGAGCACAAAAGCGGCAGCACTTGACCAGGATTTACAAGGTGAGCAACTGACCTTAGGTTAAATTTTTCTGTTCTGAGAAACCCACTTTAAGATTTTTAAACTCCATAACTTCTTGATCATATTGAAAATATAATGTCTATGCATTCAGAATTCAGCGTTATACCTGTCAGCTTTGGCTTCACATCTTGTTTTGGCTCATTTCAGTGTCAAAGTAGACAAAGATCTAATTCTGCCTTATGTCCTTGGATGGTAGTACTGCACCTTGAAATAAAACTATATCATTCATTCTATCACAACGACATCTGAATACATTTTAATTCCAGCTGTCACCTAAATACTTGCAATTGCTGATGGTAAAAATATCATGCCTATGAATCCTAATAAAGCAAATATTTAGCAGCTTACTTCCTAGATGTCTCTCCAGTGACTGACAACCCTAAGATGAGTTACAGATTTTCTAGAACAGTAATACACTCAATAGAGGGGCCTCATTTGACTGTCAATAATCCATTACTGCCTTTCATATTCTGAAAATGAGAAGATGAGCTTGGAATTAAAATGTATTAACTTTCGGTAACCTACTTTTATCCATCATTTCCAGATGTATTTCATGATATGATGAGGTGGGGAGGTTATCTCATAGAAAACTGATAGAAGGTGGAGCAATGAGGCTTGTGATTACAACCTTTTTCTGAAAGTTCACAAAACATCAGTCAGTCTTCATTTGCTGTGCTTGACTCTTCAGATAAAAGGTGGATTACACAGAAATCATACATTGCTTTTAGGTGACTTTGCTGTCATCCATCGATTTAATTTAGAACTCGATTCTTCATCCTAAATGGACAGTTTTCAATATAATTGGCGTAGAAATTTGAGTCATTGAGGAGTAATTATCTACGTATGGGAGGTGTAATTGAGAACTATAACTCATTGTGCTGCTTTTTTATTATTACATCATGGACCATGCAAAAATTCTGTTCTGTCCTCTCATATGACAGAATATTCTGTTTTTCTTTGTTTCTCCAATTCTGCTGAGGATAAGTACAGAAAAATTCCTTTAAACAGGCATCAACTGATTAAGAGAAACTAATTAGGACAGATTATCAGATATTCTGGTTAATACCTAATGCATACTTATAGCTGGATAGAGAACCTTTACTGAAGTGAATGAAACACAAGAAAATAAATAAATAAACACAAACTCTCACTATTTAAGAAAGAATACACAAGTGTATAGCTATAGGGCAGCAGTCTCCAACCATTTTTACCTTGAGAGCCACATTCAACTTGGAGAGATGGTCGCGAGCCTCATCCAGCGCCCCCTCCACTACAACACAGTAGTGGCACTTAGAGTCCCGCATTATCGGTATGATGATCGTCAAAGCTTACCCCCAGAAAGCATATTGAGACATTATGCCCCCCTCCCATACAGACAGTATACTTGCATCCAAGAGCTCCCACTTTACCCTTATTTGGTATTCTCGTATCAGACACTCCCTCCATACTATCACATCCAGCTTCAGGTTCCCCTTTGACTAGACTAACAGTCTCATCCTATCTCCATATTACCTGATTTATTTCTCTACTCCTTCTCCCCCAGAAGTATATGCACAACCAGATCTTCTATTCTGTGTAGGGCTACAAACCTGCTCTTCATAACTGGTTGCTGGAGATAATGCATCAAGCTAGCAGACAGCCACGAAGCCACGAATCACACATCTATGGCACGGGAGGGACCTTTGGCTTCTGAGCAACAGGTTGGAGACCCCTGCTATAGGGGCTGCAGAGGTATTGCTCGTGTTAAGGAATCCTGTGGCTGAAGGATACCACAAGAGCTCTTTCGCTGCATACCAATAAACCAGTAGTGTTGGAATGGGATGCCTAAGGCCCACCAGTACAATTGATTCTGGTGGCACCCTCTACTGTAAAAATTACCTTAGCTTCTTTTTAATATTTCCAATTTCTGTATCCTTCAAGGAAAGGTGGCTGTGCTTGCAAGTGGCCATATATCCATTGATGCATTTGAAGAATGTAGCAGTCACGAAGTGACAAAAGTGAGTTGGTGGGTAGGTGAGGCTTTTGGAAGTGATATTTACGGCATATCCTGTGAGTACGATAACATATAAAGACCACAGCAAGCTAAAATTCTACAGCAAAATGGTACAGTTTTCAAACTTATTGTTCAAACCGGTGATGCAGTTGCTGTCAAAATTGGACGTCCATTAACAAGTAATTTTAAGCCATGCTGATTGTGGTAAAAGTGCATGTCAACAATCTTTTTGGCATGTGAACTTATCTTTAAGAAGGCTTCTTGTTGGAATTCAATAGGTGCAGAGGTCAGGACATGCTGAGTGAAAAGGGATGATAATTTAAAAGTACTTTATTTAATTACCTGACAGGAGAGGGGACACAAGTTATTTTTTAGTGGTAGACTATGTCCTGACCCATGCCTTGGACTAGGAGCTCTTATAGCTCTGTGAGGCTTCTGCCGCTCTGTCACTCAGGTTACAAGATGTGGAAAGGCCAGGATACATGATGAAGACTTCAGTTCCCTTTTACACATGCCTTAGTTCCATGTAATTTATGCAACACTTGGAGACTAATGCATGTGCAGTAGGGAATTTAAGCCTCTGCCTACAACAGGGACTTGAATAGGTTTCCTGCAGTACAAGTATGAAACCTGGAGAAACCTATGAATGAAGCAAGAGACTTCATTAGTGCCAATCAGGGAAGAATGGCCTCTTTATGGTTAAAAATTAGTGATGAGAGAGCATAGTCGCAAGTACTCAGTACTCGTCCGAGCATCTTAATACTCGAGATTACTCGAGTACTCGGTGAGTAATTGCGAGATGCTCGGGCGGATGCTCGGGTCCCCTCCCTGCATGTCTGGCACTCTTTAAAGAGCCAATGAACATGCAGGGATTGCCTGCCACTCACTGTAATGCCGCAGCCATGTTGGTTGTGAAATTACAGTGATTGGCTGGCCGCACAGCGTCATCAGGTCTATATCAGACCTGACGCCGCTGTGCTCGTCAGTCTACTCCACAATTAGACATGGTAGGGAAAGGAGCTTCTGAGCTAGGGAGAGATTCTCATGTTAATTAGGTAGTGTAGGTAGAACAGAAGTATATTACGCATATCCATCTCATCAAACAGTCCTTCTGAGGACTAATCCATCTGCAGAGATATCAGGCAGGCAGTGTAAATAGGCAGGCAGGCAGTGTATATAGTAGACTGCAGTGCATATAGCACAAGAGGCTCAATTCCAGTTCTGTCTGCTGCTGCTGCTGTTAGACATTTCTAGATATAGGCCGAGGTCTCAGGAGCCAGGAATAATTTTTTGGGGATCTTAATCCTCATTATTTGCTTAAAAAGCAATCCAGAGAAAACCGTTTTTCTGCACCATTTGCTTGTTGGCAGTGCAGAATACAGACAGATCCTTTCAATATTACAGTGCTAAAAATCCAGCTATTTATAAGTTTTCAGAAAATACTGCCATTTCTGGCCTCCATTTAAAAAAATTTCATTGTGTCAGCGAAGTTTTTGACACCCGTTTGCTGTTCAAAATAGTTACTTACAGGCCAGGTATTTAAAACTGTGGTTTCTCCGTCACACGGATCACATATACATTTTCAGAAAATGCTGCCATTTCTGGCCTCCATTAAAAATTTGTTTCAGTGTGTCAGCAAAGTTTTTGACACCGGTTTGCTGTCCAAAATAGTTACCTACAGGCCAGGTATTTAAAACTGTCGTTTCTTCGTCACACGGATCACATATACATTTTCAGAAAAAACTGCCATTTCTGGCCTCCATTAAAAATTTGTTTCAGTGTGTCAGCGAAGTTTTTGACACCGGTTTGCTGTTCAAAATAGTTACCTACAGGCCTGGTATTTAAAACTGTGGTTTCTCCATCACACGATCACATATAACTTCGCTCCAAATTCAACCATTTGTAGTGAGTAGTGTTGAGCCACCCCCGTAGTGTTCGAGTTCGGTTCGGTTCGTCGAACACCGTTAAAACCAATGGCAGGCAAACAAAAACACATAGAAACACATAGAAAACACCTTCAAAGGTGTCCAAAAGCTGACAAACTGCTCAGAAGACATAACTAACACATGGAAAAGTGATAAGTACATATAGTCATGCGAAAAGAAAAGAGGTGGAGGAGTAAAAGGAGGGGGAGACACAGATATAGGCATGTCATGCCCTTCTAAAATCCAAAAAGTGAGAAGCCGACACGGCCAGTTCGTTCCTGCCCGTGCCACTTCCGTGTCGCCGGGTTTGTGCCAGAGCCGCGGTGGACCCTGACGGCCAGCCCCCCTATCCCAATACTGGTGCCTGTCCGCTGGTGGGTCGAGCCCCCCCGCAGTGTGTGGGGGGGTAACATCTGCAGAAGAAAGACCATCTTCCAGCCAAGCTAAGATGTCGACTTCTTTTCGTGGACAATGTGATACGATCCCTTTCTTACGGACACGCCCATCGCTACAAATTCCAGATGAGGCACAAAAACAGCAGGTGCTTCAGCGGATATCAAGTGCTCCTTCAAGTGGGCTCTCCTCCACCTCAATTTCAACATCACAAATATTCCAGTCCTCAGAGGTGTCACCCCAATCGCACTTGCTTCCTCACAGCTCCCAAGTCTCCAGCTGCCCGTCTGAGTATGGGGTAACACAGATGGTTGAGTCTGCAGAGCTGTTTACTCATACTATAGCCTGGGAAACGTAAGTCTGCTCCAGAGCTTCTGTTAATCCAGACGAGGAAATGATCTGCACTGATGCCCAGAATCTTTATAAGTCGGATCCAGGACCAGATGAAGAAGGTTCTGAGCATAATGTAGACCCTCGTTCCCAAACTGTCACTCCTGTTGGTGGAGACAATGATGAAGACGATGATGAGACTCAAATACCTGATTGGAGCGACAACTTGACTTTTCGGTCAGGGCAGGAAGAGGTTGGCTTTGAGGACGACGGGTGTGATAACACACAGGGTGATGATGACGAGGTTGGAGATCCCACTTACTGTCAACCCACAGTCAGCCAGTAGATGAGGTCAACGGAGGAGTTGGAGGAGGATGTGACTAGCCCAGGGGATGGGGATGACTCGGTACCCGGGCCTTTGCCTGGCCTTGGGGATGTCGCGGTGGTTGGCTCCCTGGCCCGTACCCTGGGGTCACTCTTTAAAAGAGTGGATAATTGTTAATTTTATAAGAGTTTGTGACGCCACCTGTGGTATCTGGTGAGAAGCACCAGCGCTGAAGCAGTCCACTGAGACCCGTGATAAGGCTGCTCGATGGTATAGCTCCCCACAGGTGGAGCTAGGTCTCAGGGCAGCATATGCAGGGGGAATGCAGGACAGGCGAGACCCAGCTGGGTCAGAGCAAGAACGGGAACGGACACGGTAGTCACTTCAGTACCTTTTACTGGAGGAAATTCAGGCACATCCCGGAGCACTGTAGGGTGAATATCAGGATCCTCCCCAATGAGCGGGTGTAGGGCCTCCTGTTTCTTGCCTCTGCATAGTAAGTTTCTGACCTGCCTGGAGCTAGGCCTAACTTTGTCTCTGTCCTGCGCTGGCTGACCTTGTGGTAGGGCCTTCTCTTGGAGTTCACGCTCCCACTATGCGGGGCCTAAGCGTCTCCTGGCTCTGTTACGTATCAGCACCTTAGCCATCCTGGGACTTGTAGTTCTCCAGGGATTCCGGTTATGCCTTACTGAATCTAGTTAGCAGGAGCCTCGTGCTCCACTGCTGAACTATTAACTGAGTTCTCTAGACTAGACTGAGCTCCACTGCAGACTGACCTCTCTTAGGCTTCTCTACTGCAGGAACTTTTCAGAGGAACTGAACTGCCTAGCTCCACCTTCCCTATTTATATCCCTAACGGGCTCCCTCTGCTGGTCTGAGGTGGAAGGTGGAGATGTGTGAATGTTTATGGGGGCCTCTTGTGGAGGATTCCATCAATACACTCTTCTAGGATATGTGATACCAAGCACAGCGGGGCGTCACAGATGCTATTGACGACGAGGTTAGGTTGCGCCTTCCTGGACACAGATGGAGTACTGGAAGCACGTCAACAACTGCATCCTCAACCACAACTCTGCCTCTGACCACAAGTCGTAGTGGCTCTTCAGGTCGCATGGGCTCTAAGCCTTGCATAGCCTGGGCATTTATTCAGAATGATAAGGATGACCCAACTCGTGTTATCTGTAATATTTGTAACCAAAACATAAGTAGAGGCCAAAAAATCCATAGTTTGAGTACTTCATGCATGAACCAGCACATGGATATGAAGCATAAGTTGCAGTGGGAAGCTCACTGTGCTACAATGCGGCCTAGCAGGCTGGGCCAACCACCGTCTGCCCCATCTTGTGCATCCGCGGCCTCTTCATCCTCTGTGACTGGGGGGACAGCAGTCACACATGTTTTTGGACGCAGACCTGCCACCTCTTTAGCTGCAACAGCCAGTGTGATTGGCAGGTCATCAGTTCATTGGGAAGTGGAAACACCTGCTGGTGTTGAGCGCTCTCTGACATCGAGAGCACCAGCTTTGGATCAAGGCAATCTAACATGTCCGCCTGCATCTTCCTCACAGACCGGCAGTTTGCCGGGGACATCCTACTCAACCCCGTCTAAGCACAACAGCCAGCCCTCGGTCCCTCAGATGTGGAAAAGTAAAAGACCATTTCCTCCTAGCCATGAGAAAGCTAAGAGGTTGAATTTCACCATCTGCAAGCTCTTGGCTACAGAAATGCTGCCTTTCCGCCTGGAGGACACAGTGGATTTTCGAGACCTTATGTCCGTCTCAGTGCCCCAGTACCAGATGCTCAGTCGGCACTACTTCTCAAAGAAAGGTGTGCCTGCGCTCCACCAGCATGTCGCACACAACATCACCGCTTCTTTGAGAAACTCTGTGTGTGACAGGGTGCATTTCACCACAGACACTTGGACGAGTAGGCATGGACAGGGGCGTTACATGTCGCTGACTGGGCACTGGGTAACTATGGTGACAGCAGGACAAGGGGCTGCTGTCCAAGTCTTACCGTCCCCACGAGTTGTGCGTCAATCCTCTTTATCTCGAAGTTCCTCCACTGCTTCTGCCTCCTCAACCTCCTCTCGGTCCTCCACCTGCACCCAAAGCCTGTCTGGTAATGCCACCTGCATTCTAACTGCGCAGAAGGAATCCTGCACACCTCCTTACTATGCTGGCAGCAGGGCTCAAGGCATCAGTGTTTACTTTGAAATGTCTGGGAAATGTGAGTCACACAGCTGAGGAGTTGTGGTCAGCTCTGGAGACCCAGTTTCATGAATGGTTGTCTCCACTGGACCTGCAACCAGGGAAGGCCGTGTGCGACAATGCTGCATCGCCGGGGCAATGTCACACACGTGCCTTGTATGGCTCACGTGTTGAACCTGGTTGTCCATAAATTGTTAGCCCACTATCCCGGACTAGATGGCCTTCTGCAGGGGGCACGGTCGCTGTGTGCTCACTTCCGCCGTTCGCATCCCGCAGCTCAATGACTTACATCTCTACAGAAATCGTTGGGCCTGCCAGTTCACCGGCTGAAATGCGATGTGCCGACACGGTGGAATTCAACTCTGACCATGTTGCAGCGACTGTGGCAGCACCGACAAGCCCTGGTGCAATACGTTCTGACGTATAGCCTGGGCCAACGAGATCCAGAGGTGGGGCAAATCACGCTGCAGGAGTGGTCTCAGATCAGGGACCTATGAAGTTGACGCGCCCCCTGGGCCGTGGGGTACCCTGAGCCGGGCCGGTAGACGCTGGGGGTTGTAGTCACTGTGGCGGTGACCCGGTCCGTGATCCAGGGCGGTCAATCCAAGGGTAATTTGTATATATGGGTTTTATAATGTCCGACTACGCCACCTCTGGAGTGGGGCAAAAGGGGCCGCCGCTGCGGAACAGTCCTCTGAAGCTGGTGGTTTTGCAGCAATGGTATTATTACTCACCACAGGAAGAGTGTAGCTTGAGGGCAGTGTGGGTGGATGATGGTGGTTGTAGTGCAGGGAGTCAGTAATGAACACAGAGTCCGTGTGATGCAGTCCCAAGATCTTTACTCACAGTTGTTGCAGTCCAGATTACAGGTACCATAGCAATCTCACCCGTCGTGCTGTGCGTACTCAGTGAGGGGCTCAGTCCACCCCCAGATAGCTCCGGAGTACTTAGCAGGACCCCCTTCTGTGTGTCCTTTCTCTGGCCTTCTACCTGCACCTCACACCCAGTGACACTTCTATCCGGTATCCTCGGGCCTTGGCGGGCGACTTGTGTTCCGTCCCCTGGGTCCTATGTGGCTACCTTCTTAGTGAGACTGGTGTGGACTTTTACCTGCAGTACATGAAATGCTGCAGCCTCCGGTTTCTAGTTGAGCCTTGCTGTTTCTCCGCTAGTTGAGGGACCGGTTCCCCTTATCTGGTCTGACCCCTCTACCTCCTGGTAGCAGCAGGAGTACGGGTGGCCTTCTGCACGGCCCATAGCCCTAGGGTCCCTTTGGTTCCTGGAGCCTTCCTGCTCCCACTCCTCTCTTCTCTCCTTCAGTCCTGGGCCTCCCAGGCTAGGCCCGCCTCTGGAGCAGAGCTCATGCCGAGCCTCTGCTCCTGTCACTTTTCCTCCTCTGACTGGCTTGCTCTTTCTAAGATAGCTTCCTATTTATACTCTCCCTGTCATGTGCTCCGCTAAGCTGCTCCCCTAAGCACCCACTACATAGGACCCTTCCACCAGCTAGGGACCTGGGACTGTGCTCTCCCTTAGGAGCAATCTTGCCCTACCCCCACTGTGGGTATGTGTTGGATGCAGGTGTTAGGGTCCCGAGCCATATGCCTTCCTTACCTGAGGGTGAGATACCACACCTCTGGGTGAGATGCAGTAACTCTGTGACGACTGAACCCTCAGGGGCGCTACACACCCTTCTGCACAGTTTTGAAATGGCGACGAAGATGTTTAGTGCTGACGATGATGCCATTATCAGCATGACTATTCCGGTGATTTACATGCTGGAGCACACACTAAACAGAATTCAGAGTCAGGTGGTGGCACAAGAGGAGAAGGAGGAAGTAGAGGAGGAGTCGTATGCGGAAGGGATAACATCTCCAAGGTCCAGACGGTTGGCAGCACCAAGGCGGCAGGCATGGGAGGGTGGGGGAGAGGGATTAACCAGGGCGCATGGTAGCAGCCAAACTGTTGAGGAAGGTGCAGGAGCCGAGGAAGAAGTGGAGGACGAACTGGCGATGGGCATGGAAGACTCATCAGATGAGGGAGACCTTGATCACATTTCTGTTGTGCGAGGTTGAGGGGAGAGGGCAGAGGAAGGAAGCATGATTCTTACCTCGCTACCAACACAACAAGGACTTGGTCCTCCTGGATGCGCAAGACTCATGAGTGCCTTCTTGCTGCACTACCTGCAACATGACCCTCAGATTGTCAGAATTCGAAGTAATCCCGACTACTGGGTTGCCACACTCTTAGATCCCCGGTACAAAAGTAAATTTGCCGAAATAATTCCTGCCATAAAAAGGGATTGACGCATGCAGGAGTATCTGCAGACGCTGTTGCAGAATCTTACATGGGCTTTTCCACAAAACACCAGTGGTGCACGTAGTGAATCTCACAGTTCTAACTTGCCAACCGTGGGACTGTCGAGTCTTCATCACTCAAACCGTAACAGTAACACAGTATCTGCTGGTAACAGCAATTTTGTGGAATCGTTTCACCACTTTTTTAGACCATCCTTTGCAAGGCCACAGGAGACAAGAAGTCTGACACATAGTCAACGCCTAGAGAGGATGGTGCAGGAGTATCTCCAAGTGAACATCGAAGCCATGACTGTGTCACTGGACCCTTGCTCATTTTGGTATTCCAATCTGGAAAAATGGCCGGAGCTCGCCACTCACGCCTTGGAGATCTTGTCATGCCCTGCAGCCAGTGTTCTCTCTGAACGTGTGTTCAGCGCTGCTGGTGGTGTGCTGACAGATAAGCGCACGCGTCTGTCCACTGAGAATGTAGACAGACTCACGTTCATAAAGATGAACAAATCATGGATTCGCAAGGACTTTTCTACCCCTGTGTTATCCTTGGGAGACTAAAACCTTGAGGATTTGGTAAAATCACCTCACCAACCGTTTTAAGCAACTGTGGGGCAATTGATGCCACTTAACCCTAGAACGCATGACCATAAAAATCTACACTTTCATATACCTGGGGCCTTTTAGGCTCGTGTGCAAATAACATGGAATAACTCAAACTCAAAATTACAAACAACTATATACATGAAGAATACCTAGAGTTTCAAAATTCTAACTAAAGTAATCTTGCAGAAAATAGAAAACAATTAACAGGGCGGGCCTGCGAGGCCCCAGGTATGCGTTCTAGGGTTAAGTGGTGTCTGTGCCACAATTTTGGGAAAAAATGGAGACTCTTTTTGGAGTCCCCTTGCTGTGTCTTACGTGACGTTGGCATCGTCAATTCCAGGTGGGTTGGGTCGCTCCCCCCCCTTTTTAACTGTAAGAAACTAGATACACTATGGCTTGGGGTAACACAGATGGTTGAGTCTGAAGAGCTCAGAGGTCTGCTCCAAATCTTCAGTGTCTGCTAGTCAGCGTAGAATTTTTAACTGCATCTAGCCTAGGCAATACTTTGGGCGTAGTAGCCCAGCTGCGAAGCAAGCTGCACCGCCTGTGTATCTAATAAGAATTTTTAAATGCATCTAGCCTAGGCAGACTGTGGGGACCCCCAACCAAACCCAGACGTTCAGCCCCCCTACCGCCCCCCTTTCCTTGACAATACAATAATGTAACTCTTACAACTGGATGGGTGAGGATCGGTCACAGCTTTATTAACTCTTTATACTCATTCCATTAGAAAGGCATTTTATTTCTAAAATAATTCAGCTTGTTGCAGCATGCCCTGGGTCTCCACTCCGGCAAGTTGGCCAACAAGTGTAACTCTCCAACATGTCCTTTCTATTTCCAGGCCACGGAGGATCCTGCGTACTCGTATGCAGGACTCTGACCCCCACCCATCACTCTTAACGCTTGTTCCACTCCGTCCTGGAGTCCTGACAGGAATATGTCCAGTTCAATATTCATTAAGTGAACAACGTCGGGCCGTATGAGGCCTGCTTTATCTCCTTCCAGTTGTCGGTGTCATACCACTACACCGCCTCTGTCTCTTCTAAATTTTGCCATCCGAATATTTATTACCCGCCTTGTCCGTTCGATGGCCGTGATGTCTCGCGCACCTTGCCATACCGCTATCGGCACAATCTCTGACCATACTATCGCTAGTTTTGTGAAAAATTCTCTGAAGCGCTCAGTGTCTAGTTTCATTATTGCCATTGGTTATGCGCTGTTATGATGACCTAGGTTGTTTCCCCCAGCCTGTATAACTAAGATGACCGGACATCTTGCCTCTCTCCCTACCTTGATTACCTCCATTAGTACCTGTGGCCATAGCAGGCCTCTAATACCTCTCTAGTTGAAATATGTGTTATGAAACTCTAATTTCCTCCCGCCTGGGCAGACTTTCGCCCTTTTTTCTGCCCAATACATATACGAGTGGCCTATCACCCACACTGTTGGCTTAGCGTCACCTGTAAAAGAAACAAACCACGTTAGGATAACAAGTCCGGTCTTATGTATCTTGCCAAACACGTGGATCGCCATCTCCCTATCCTCTGAACTTCCGTTTCTGACAGTCCTGCTCTTGCTGCTTCCGTGGCCGCGCCTATGCGGAATGAGTGTGTCCCGTAATCTTTGGGGTGGTTCCCTGCCGATGTTATGCATTTATTAAATATAGCTTGGAACTGGTATCTTGATAATGGCATTCCATCAATGTGTGATAGGAAGAAATTACTTTGTGATCTGATGGTTAGATATGTTTTTACTATTGTTACCCAACTCAGTGTACCGTTTGTGGGTTGTAGAAGTACCCAAGTGCCCCTGCCCGCTGGAACCGTTTTCGATTTGTGTATGCGTAGACGTATTGCATTATTGGCTATGACTACGTCCTGGTGTAATAAGCCTCCACTGGTGGTAATTTTGGATTGAGGGACTAATTCGCTTATGCATAGCGCCCCGAAGAAGGCGATCACAAATGCAGTAGACAGTAGTGTTGCTTCAAATTGTGAGTGTTATGTTAATGGTGTTAGGGATATGATGTGAGAAATCAGTTTTAGTGACACGGGATGGGACGTCTACACTCCTGACTTGGCTGACCCCTTTTCCACCCTTTTATGGATTGTCTGATGATGAACCTTTGTCACATCTCCCCAATTCAGTAGTTGGAAGTGAAATGCTACTCTGGTCAGACACCGCTGCGCTGACGCCCCTGATATGCCCCTCATAATTAGCTGGTGGAGAAATTCTATGGTGACTTGTGATCTGGCTTGTTCACATTGGTCAACCCGTCTGCCTGCTACTAGTCGTGTCCACTCTTCCCATGCCTTACCGTATGCTTGCCACGTCGACGGGGCAACTGACGCTCTGATTAATGGCATCAACTATTCGCCACTAGATCCCATAGGGAAGGTGGGCAACTGTTGCCCGATGGGTGGGAGTTGTGGAAGAGCTCTGTGAAAATCTGCCAATTGAATTGTTATAAAGCGTTAGCAGCAGCTTTAGACCCCTCAGCATAGTGGCTAGCGCGGACCCATACATTGTGTTTTAGGCACAGGAATGCTAGCCTGGGTAGTAGGCCTAGCAATGGGGGAGACGATGATGCCATCTTATTAATGCAGTGCGCTAGGCTGGTGTTTTTTGTTATGAAGCGTATATTTTTGTAAGCCAGGCGAGCGCCCCATATTTCTATTGCTACCACTATTGGGAAGAAAAAATATTTTCAGGGCTAGATGCAGTTAAAAATTATTATTAATTTAAAAGCTGGTGGAGCTTGGTATAGATGGACTAATACAATGAGTCCCACACACTGCTAGAAGGCCAAATATTTTTTCAGAGCTAGATGCAGATACAAAAATTATTTTTCATTTGCAACCTGATGGAGGTCAGTATAGATGGACTAATAGACCAAGTCCCACACACAGCTAGAAGGCCAAATATTTTTTCAGAGCTAGATGCAGATAAAAATTATTTTTAATTTGCAACCTGATGGAGGTCAGTATAGATGGAGTAATAGAGAAAGTCCCACACACTGCTAGAAGGCCAAATATTTTTTCAAAGCTAGATGCAGACAAAAAATTATTTTGAATTTGCAACCTGATGGAGGTCAGTATAGATGGACTAATAGAGAAAGTCCCACACACTGCTAGAAGGCCAAATATTTTTTCAGAGCTAGATGCAGATAAAAATTATTTTTAATTTGCAACCTGATGGAGGTCAGTATAGATGGACTAATAGAGAAAGTCCCACACACTGCTAGAAGGCCAAATATTTTTTCAGAGCTGGATGCAGATAAAAATTATTTTTAATTTGCAACCTGATGGAGGTCAGTATAGATGGACTAATAGAGAAAGTCCCACACACTGCTAGAAGGCCAAATATTTTTTCAGAGCTAGATGCAGAAAAAAATTATATTCAGTTTGCAACCTGATGGAGGTCAGTATAGATGGACTAATAGAACAAGTCCCACACACAGCTAGAAGCCCAAATATTTTTTCAGAGCTAGATGCAGATAAAAATTATTTTTAATTTGCAGCCTGAGGAGGTCAGTATAGATGGACTAATAGAGAAAGTCCCACACACTGCTAGAAGGCCAAATATTTTTTCAGAGCTAGATGCAGACAAAAAATTATTTTCAGTTTGCAACCTGATGGAGGTCAGTATAGATGGACTAATAGAACAAGTCCCAAACACAGCTAGAAGCCCAAATATTTTTTCAGAGGTAGATGCAGATAAAAATTATTTTTAATTTGCAACCTGATGGAGGTCAGTATAGATGGACTAATAGAACAAGTCCCACACACAGCTAGAAGCCCAAATATTTTTTCAGAGGTAGATGCAGAAAAAAATTATATTCAGTTTGCAACCTGATGGAGGTCTGTATAGATGGATTAATAGAACAAGTCCCACACACAGCTAGAAGCCCAATATTTTTTCAGAGGTAGATGCAGAAAAAAAATATATTCAGTTTGCAACCTGATGGAGGTCTGTATAGATGGACTAATAGAACAAGTCCCACACACTGCTAGAAGCCCAAATATTTTTTCAGAGCTAGATGCAGAAAAAAATTATATTCAATTTGCAACCTGATGGAGGTCAGTATAGATGGACTAATAGAATGATGCTATGCCCAAAAGATTTTACTTCACTAGGTGCAGTAAAAAAATTGGTATTCTATACACAGGTGGTATATCTTGAAACACAGATAGGCTACTCCACTGACTAACACACTCTGCAATAGGCCAAAAAGGATTAGCTTTGCTAGATTCAGCCAAATGTTGTGAAAAAAACTTGCACAGCACTGGCACAGACCTGCCTGGCAAAAACTGATAGGAACTAATGTAACCTAGTCCTGAAAAGGGCTGCAATTACAATTAGTCTTTACTCCCACAATCTATCTATTTAAGAGCACAAACCTGCCTGATAAAAGTCGTAGGAAATGCTGTAACCTAGTCCTTAAAAGGACTGCAATCACAACTATTCCCTACTCCCAAGCTATCTGTAGATTTGTGCGAAAATTGGCTTGAAATTAACAAGGTATAGCGCACACAGCAACAGCGGTGCCGTCTAACACGCAGCTGCAGCAGTGAGAAAATGGTGGCGATGGGGAAAATGGCTTGGTCTTATAGGGCAAGGACATGTGACATACACTGCCAATGACACATGCCCTTGCTTGTGTGAAAAAAGCACTTCGCTCCGTGTGTGCGCTGCTGATAGGCTGACAGATTGCACCTCCCCACTGTAAATGCGGGAAAGAGAAAAAAAATGGAGATCTTCATTATTCCTGCAGAGATCCATCCCCTGCCCCTCCCCCCACCCCGCTGTACACTCAAACTGCGTATTAACATTAATTTTCATCATTACTGAGAAAAAATCCAGTTATGATTTTGGTGCACGAACAGTTATCGAACATAACCTCGAACAGCCGAATTTTTCTCAAATCGTTCGTGTTCGCCGAACGGCTCGAATACCGCCCAAAACAGCTCGAATTTGAGATTGGTGAACAGTTCGAGTAGAACAACGCTCATCTCTAGTAGTGAGCGAAGAAGATATTGTCTTCCATTTAAAATGTGCAAGGTGCGTGGCAAGGGACGGGGAACTGGACGTGATGGTGATGGTGCATGCAGAGGCCGAGGCCATGGGCAGGCTGAAATTGTGCTACAGCAAACACCCACATATTCTCGCCCGACCTTCCTGTCCCAATTCCTAGGGGACTGCAGCACAGAACTATTGAACCCAGAGCAGTGTCAAAAGGTTGTTGGTTGGATAGCGGATAATGCTTCCAGTCACATTGCCACCACCACCACCACGGTCAAGACTCAGTAGCCGTGAGTCTGGACTGCATATTCCTCACCCTGATCCTCCTTCCTCCCACCATGCCGAGTGCCCGGAGACGACTGATCCCACACTTGGACACTCCGAAGAGCTGTTCCATTTATAGATTTGGGCCACTCGCCCAGTCCACTTGAAACGGGGCAAGAGGAGATCGCGTGTAGCGATGCCCAAATATTTGAGCAGCCATGGTCACACGAAGGCGACAGTGGAAAAGTGTCACAAGAGGTGGACGATGATGAGACACAATTGCCAGAAAGTCTGGAGGAGGACCAGGGTGCAGAAGTGGAAGATGAGGTGGTGGATGATATAGTAACTGACCCAACCTGGCAGGAGGAGATGCAGAGTGAGGACAGCAGCACACAGGGGTAGGGAGGCTGAAAGGCAGGAAGAAGCAGTGTGGTGGCCGCAGACAGAAGGCAGGCAACCGTTCCCGGTAACACCAACACGAAGGAAGTTGCCAGTACAACTGTTAGGTCTTCCCGTGTCTGGTTGTTTTTTAAAGACTCTGCCGATAACCCCAAAAAGGACATTTGCAACACCTGCCAGGCCAGCATCAGCAGGGATGGCAAAACTACCAGCCTGACCACCACCAGCATGATCAGGCACATGGCAGCAAAGCACCCGACTTTGTGGGCCAAACCCTAGGGTCCAGGAACAGTGGCTGCGGGTGGCACCACTGCTTCTTCCGCTGTTGTGCATGCAAGCCAATCCCCTGTCCATTGTGCATGTGAAGATGCCTCCTGCCCTGCACCTGTCATTGCACACTCTCAAGTAGCAGCATCAGGAAGCAGGTTCACGTCCTTGTCCCAGTGCAGCGTTCAGTTGTCCATACCCCAGTACTTGGAACGCAAGCGCAAATACGCAGCCAACGCCCCACAGGCCACAGTACTAAATTCCCACATTTCTCGAAATGTTACCTTTTAGGCTCGTGGAAACGGAAGCATTCCGCGACCTGATGGCGGCGGCCATCCCTCGGTACTCGGTCCCCAGCCGCCACTATTTCTCCCGGTGTGCCGTCTGTGCATTACACAAGCACGTGTCTCAAAACTTTAGCCGTGCTCTCAACAACGCAGTTACCAGTAAAGTCCACCTAACCACGGACACGTGGACAAGTGCTTGTGGGCAGGGACGGTACACGGTCAACAGCTCCTGCACCTCATCCTCCTCAGCCTCCTCCTCCTCTTCAGCCTCCATCTCTGAAATGACCACAACAGTCACAGCCTGGAAGCACTGCAGCACTGCCTCGGCCAAGTGGCAACAGGCTGTGCTGAAGCTAATATGACAAACCGCACAATGCTGAAGAGTTGTGGACAGCTCTGAAAGAGCAGTAAGATCTGTGGCTCACACCACTGCACCTACAGCCAGGCATGGTCGTGTGTGACAATGGCCGGAACCTGGTGGCGGCTCTGAGCCAAGGCGAGCTCATACATGTGCCATGCCTTGCCCATGTACTTAACCTCGTGGTTCAGCAGTTTCTCAGATCCTACCCAGAGCTGCCAGATCTGCTTGTTAAAGTATGCCGCCTGTGTGCCCATTTTAGAAAGTCACCTACAGCTTCCACCTCTTTTGCCGTGTTTCACCAGTGTTTGCAGCTTCCAGCTCACGGACTGGTGTGTGATGTCCCCACGCGTTGGAACTCTACACTGCAGATGTTGGGAAGGATTTGTGAGCAGATGAGGGCAGTTGTTGAGTACCAACATAAACAAGGCCGTCTGTATTCAGTTCAGACTAGTGATGAGTAGTGATGAGCGAGTATGTTTTGTTAACCCTTTCACCGAGTATGTTCGGCCGAGCACTGAGTATTTATAGCATGCTCGGTGATTTGTTTGAATCACTCCCGTGTGCATGATTTGCGAAGGTTTGACAGCTTTAGTACATGTGAAGAATGTGTAAGAAGCAAACATTCCTCACATGTATCAAAGCTGTCAAAAAGTCGCAAATCATGCACACAGGAGTGATTCAAACATATCAACGAGCACGCTATAAATAATCAGTGGTCGCCCAAGTATACTCGGCGAAAGGACTAACAAAACATGCTCGCTCATCACTAGTGATGAGCGAACGTGCTCACCACTAATTGGTACTCGCCTGAGCATCATGGTGCTCTACAAGCTAAGCGAGAATTTCCGGGTTGCTCGGACGGGAACTCGGGTCCCCTCCCCGCATGTTTGGTGCTCTTTAGAGAGCCAATGAACATGCAGGGACTGCCTGCCATGCACTGTAATGAAGTAGCCATGTTGGTTGTGGGCATTACAGTGATTGGCTGGCCGCACAGCGTCATCACGTCTATATCAGACCTGACGCTGCCATGCTCGTCACAGTCACTCCGGATCAGACAGTGTAAGGAGAGCTGCTGCTGTGTCAGGGAAAGATTTGATCGTGTATTAGGTAGTGTAGGGAGAAAAACCGTACATTACACATATCCATCTTAACAAACAGTCCTTCTGAGGACTAATCCATCTGCAGAGATATCAGGCAGGCAGGGTGTATAGGCACACGTTGTATATAGCAGACTGCAGTGCATATAGCACAAGAGGCTCCATTACAGTTCTGTCGGCTGCTGCTGTTAGATATTTCTGGAAATAGGCCCTGGTCTCAGGGGCCAGGAATATTTTTTTTGCATATTAATCCTCATTATTTGATTGAAAAGCAATCCAGAGAACACGGTTTTTCTGCGCCATTTGCTTGTTGGCACTGCAGAATACAGCCACGTACTTTCCATATTACAGCGCTAAAAATCCATCTATTCAAAACTGTGTTTTCTCCATCACACAGATTACATATACGTTTTCAGAAAATACTGCCATTTCTGGCCTCCATTAAAAAAAATTTTCAGTGTGTCAGCAAAGTTTTTGACACTGGTTTGCTGTTCAAAACAGTTACCTTCAGGCCAGATATTTAAAACTGTGTTTTCTCCGTCACACGGATTACATATACATTTTCAGAAAATACTGCCATTTCTGGCCTCCATTAAAAAAAAATTTCAGTGTGTCAGCAAAGTTTTTGACACTGGTTTGCTGTTCAAAATAGTTACATACAGGCCAGTTATTTAAAACTGTGTTTTCTCCGTCACACGGATTACATATACGTTTTCAGAAAATACTGCCATTTCTGGCCTCCATTAAAAAAAAATTTCAGTGTGTCAGCTAAGTTTTTGACACTGGTTTGCAGTTCAAAACAGTTACCTACAGGCCAGGCAATTAAAACTGTGTTTTCTCCGTCACACGGATTACATATTCTTGGAGAACAGGAGAAGTCCCAGAAGACTGGAGAAGAGCAAATGTTGTTCCTATCTTCAAAAAGGGGAAGAAGGTGGACCCAGGGAACTATAGGCCGGTGAGTCTGACTTCTATACCAGGAAAGATCTTTGAACAAATTATTAAACAACATGTATGTAAGTACCTGGATAAGAATGAAGTGATTAACCAGAGTCAGCATGGGTTTATAACTAACAAGTCATGTCAGACTAACTTAATTTCCTTCTATGACAGAATCACTGACTGGGTGGATCAGGGAAATGCTGTAGATATAGTATATCTTGACTTCAGCAAAGCATTTGACAAAGTATCTCACACCATCCTTATTGAAAAAATGACCAAGTATGCAATGGACCAGGCAACTGTTAGGTGGATTCATAACTGGCTTAGTGATCGGACTCAAAGGGTGATTGTAAATGGCTTCACATCCAGCTGGATGAATGTCTCAAGTGGGGTACCACAGGGCTCCGTCCTGGGACCTGTATTGTTCAACATCTTTATCAATGATTTAGATGAAGGAATTGAGGGTAAACTGATTAAATTTGCTGATGACACAAAGCTAGGAGGGATAGCTAATACTAGAGAAGAGAGAGAGAGGATTCAAAAAGACCTAAATAAACTGGAGCAGTGGGCAGCAACCAACAGAATGGTTTTTAACAGGGAAAAATGCAAAGTACTACATCTGGGCAATAAAAATGAAAAAAGCATATACAGAATGGGAGGAATAGAGCTAAACAACAGTACATGTGAAAAAGACTTAGGTATACTAATAGATCATAGACTGAACATGAGTCAACAGTGTGATGCAGCAGCAAAAAAGGCAAATACAATTCTGGGATGTATTAACAGAAGCATACAGTCTAGATCACGTGAAGTCATTATTGGTCTTTACTCCTCTTTGGTCAGACCTCATCTGGAATACTGTGTACAGTTTTGGGCACCACATTTTAAAAAAGACATAGACAAACTGGAGCAAGTTCAGAGAAGAGCGACCAGAATGGTGACTGGTCTGCAAACCATGTCCTATGAGGAACGGTTGCAGGATTTGGGAATGTTTAGCTTGCAAAAAAGAAGACTGAGAGGAGACTTAATAGCTGTCTACAAATATGTCAAGGGCTGTCACATTGTAGAAGGATCATCTTTATTCTCATTTGCACAAGGAAAGACTAGAAGCAATGGGATGAAACTAAATGGGAGGAGACACAGATTAGATATTAGAAAAAACTTTTTGACAGTTAGGGTGATTAATGAGTGGAACAGGCTGCCACGAGAGGTGGTGAGTTCCCCTTCAATGGACGTCTTCAAACAGAGGCTGGACAGACATCTGTCTGAGATGATTTAGTGAATCCTGCTTTGAGCAGGGGGTTGGACCAGATGACCCAGGAGGTCCCTTCCAACTCTACCATTCTATGATTCTATGATTCTATATACGTTTTCAGAAAATACTGCCATTTCTGGCCTCCATTAAAAAAAAATTTCAGTGTGTCAGCAAAGTTTTTGACACTGGTTTGCTGTTCAAAACAGTTACCTACAGGCCAGGTATTTAAAACTGTGTTTTCTCCGTCACATGGATTACATATGTAGCGCCCCGAGGGTTCGGTTGCTACAGGGGTATTGCACCTCAACCAGAGGTGTGATATTCCACTTCCAGGTAAGGATGGAGTGTGGGCCAGGGCTCAGTTAGCTGCATACACACACTCACCCCATTTCCGGGGGACAGCTCGACGGTGCTCCCATTTTATACAGGCACAACTGACCATGTCCCTGGCTGGAGTGGAGAGGGGGGAGAGAACCCAGTGATGTAGGAGCAGAAGGGGACGGTTTATGGAGCATAGTAAGGAGCTCATTGGGTGCAGGTCACCTGAGCTCAGACACAGAGAAGCAGATAAAAGATGGGAGCCATCTTAGTCAAGAGAGAAGTCGAGTCAGTGGGTTCAGAAGGGAGAGAGAGCTGACAGCCTGAGCTCAGCTCTACGAGGCAGGCCTAGAGAAAAGGCCAGGGCCAGAGAGGAGAAGAGAAGATGAAGAAGGAAGGATGGAGAGACAGAGGAGTAGAAAGGCTCCAAAAACAAGAAGGCAGAAGGGACCCTAAGAGGGCAGAACGGACAGCAACCGTTGCAAACCCGCGTTATATCGGGTGAAGGGTCAGGCTGTGGAAGGGTACCGGATTCCCAAGTTGGTGGAGGTAAATCATCCCTCAGCCAAGAACCGGAGGTCGTGATCATTTATTGGTGCGACCCCCCGCCAAACCTGCTAGGAAGGCACCATATAGGATAGCGGGAAGCAGAGGCCAACGCTTACCCGACACGGCCCGCGGTAGCTGGACAGAAGTTTGGCCACTGGTGGGGCACGAGAGGCCAAAGAAAGGACAGAAGGGGGTCCTGTGCCATACTCCTGAATTGCCTGGGGGTTGACCGAGCTCCTCACCTTGTGGACGCAGCACGGCTTGGGCAGTCATTGCTGACAGAAATGACATGGATAACAACTGTGAGTAAAAAACCCTGGACTGCACCATTGGACTCAGTGTGATCTTTGCTGCGCCTACACCATCACCCCCAGCATCCACCTACACTGCCCTGAGGCTACACTCTTCCCGTGGGGAGTTATCCTACCCCCGTGCTGCACACCAACACCAGCCTCAGCGGTCTGCCTTGCAGCGGCGGTTATCTCTGACCACAATCCACGGGTGGCGTAGTCGGACATTCAAAACACTGATAAATCAACTGCCACAATTTGGGCTGACCACCCTGAGCCACAGGATCGGGTTGCCACTACTACCCCCATCAGCACCGTACACCAGAAGGCCCGGTCCCGGGTACCCCACGGCCCAGGGGGCGAGTCAATGAAGTAATTGACACCAGATTGCTGTTCAAAATTGTTACCTACAGTCCTGGTAATTAAAACTGTGTTTTCTCCGTCACACGGCTCACATATACGTTGTCAGAAAATGCTGCCATTTCTGTCCTGCATGAAAAATTTTTTTCACTGTGTCAGCAAACTTTTTGACACTGGTTTGACGTTCAAAACAGTTACCTACAGGCCAGGTATTTAAAACTGTGTTTTCTCCGTCACACAGATTACATATATGTTTTCAGAAAATACTGCCATTTCTGGCCTCCATTAAAAAATTTCATCAGTGTTTCAGCAAAATTTTTTGACACTGGTTTGCTATTCAAAACAGTTACCTACAGGCCAGGTATTTAAAACTGTGTTTTCTCCATCACACGGATTACATATACGTTTTCAGACAATACTGCCATTTCTGGCCTCCATTAAAAATTTCTTTCAGTGTGTCAGTGAAGCAAATCACAGCAGTTTGCTGGTCAAACTACTTACCTACAGGCCAGGTATTTAAAACTCTGTTTTCTCTGTCACACGGATCACATATAAATTTGCTCCAAACTCAGTCATTTGTAGTGAGCGTGGAAGATACTGTCCTCCATTTAAAATGGGCAAGACACGTGGCAAGGGACGGGGAACTGGACGTGATGGTAATGGTGCATGCAGAGGCCGAGGACAAGGCCGTGGACAAGCTGAAATTGTGCCACAACAAACACCCACATCTTCTCGCCTGACCTTACTGTCCCAATTTCTAGGGGACCGCAGCACACCACTATTGAACCCAGGGCAGTGTCAAAAGGTTGTTGGTTGGATAGCGGATAATGCTTCCAGTCACAAAGCCACCACCACCACCACCACCCTGTCTTCCACACGGTCAAGTCTCAGTAGTCATGAGTCTGGAAAGCATATTCCTCACCCTGATCCTCCTTCCTCCCACCATGCCGAGTGCCCAGAGACGACTGATCCCACACTGGGACACTCTGAAGAGTTGTTCACTTTTCCATTTATAGATTCGGGCCTCTCGCCCGGTCCACTTGAAGCGGGGCAAGAGGAGATCGCGTGTAGCGATGCCCAAATATTTGAGCATCCACGGTCACACGAAGGCAACGGTGGGAAAGTGTCACAAGAGGTTGACGATGATGAGACACAATTGCCAGAAAGTCAGGAGGAGGACCAGGGTGCAGAAGTGGAAGACGAGGTGGTGGATGATATAGTAACTGACCCAACCTGGCAGGAGGATATTCAGAGTGAGGACAGCAGCACACAGGGGGAGGGAGGCAGAGCACCCCAACAGGCAGGAAGAAGCAGTGTGGTGGCCACAGAAAGAAGGCAGGCAACCATTCCCCGTAACACCAACACGAAGGAAGTTGCCAGTACAACTGTTAGGTCTTCCCGAGTCTGGTTGTTTTTTAAAGACTCTGCCGATAACCCCAAAAAGGACATTTGCAACACCTGCCAGGCCAGCATCAGCAGGGGTGGCAAAACGACCAGCCTGACCAGCACCAGCATGATCAGGCACATGGCAGCAAAGCACCCGACTTTGTGGGCCGAACCCCAGGGTCCAGGAACAGTGTCTGCGGGTGGCACCATTGCTTCTTCCACTGTTGCGCATGCAAGCCAATCCCCTGTCCATGGTACATGCGAAGATGCTTCCTGCCCTGCACCTGTCTTTGCAGACTCTCAAGTAGCAGCATCAGGAAGCACGTCCATGTCCTTGTCCCAGCGCAGCGTTCAGTTGTCCACATCCCAGTCCTTGGAACGCAAGTGCAAATATGCAGCCAACGCCCCACAGGCCACACTACTACATTTCACGACTGCTTGCGCTCAAAATGTTACCTTTTAGGCTCGTGGAGACCGAAGCATTCCGCAACCTGATGGCGGCAGCCGTCCCTCGGTACTCAGTCCCCAGTCGCCACGATTTCACCCGGTGTGCCGTCCGCGCATTACACAAGCACGTGTCCCAAAGCATTAGCCGTGCTCTCAACAACGCAGTTACCAGTAAAGTCCACCTAACCACGGACACGTGGACAAGTGTTTGTGGGCAGGGACGGTGCATCTCGCTGACGGCACACTGGGTTAACATAGTGGAAGCCCGGACCCAGTCGGACCTTGGGACGGAACACGTCCTCCCGACGCCAAGGATTGCGTTCCCTAGGTCAATCAGGGTTGCCCCCACGGTCTACAGCTCCTGCACCTCATCCTCCTAAGCCTCTTCATCCTCTTCAGCCTCCATCTCCGAAATGACCACATCAATCACAAGCTGAAAGCACTGCTGCACTGCCTCGGCCAAGCGGCAACAGGCTGTGCTGAAGCTAATATGCTTAGGTGAAAAAACACACAATGCTGAAGAGTTGTGGACAGCTCTGAAAGAGCAGGCAGATCTGTGGCTCACACAGCTGAACCAACAGCCAGGCATGCTCGTGTGTGACAATGTCCAGAACCTGGTGGCGGCTCTGAGGCAAGGCGAGCTCACACACACACCATGCCTGGCCCATGTGCTTAACGTCGTGGTTCAGCAGTTTGTTAAATCCTACCCAGAGCTGCCGGATCGGCTTGTTAAAGTACGCCGCCTGTGTTCCCATTTTAGAAAGTCAGCTACAGCTTCCGCCGCCCTTGCAGTGTTTCAGCAGCGTTTGCAGCTTCCGGCTCACAGACTGGTGTGTGATGTCTCCACGCGTTGGAACTCTACACTGCAGATGTTGGGAAGAAATTGAGAGCAGAAGAGGGCAGTTGTTGAGCACCAGCATCAACAAGGCAGTCGGTATTCAGTTCAGACTCCACACATAAGACCTCAGGAGTGGACATGAAAGTCAGACATATGTACCATCCTCCAAAACTTTGAGAACTCCACCAAGTTGGTGAGCGGCTCCTCACAATCAAAGAGGATGCATTGCAGGCGGAGCACGATGAGATGGAGCAAGGAACCATACAGGGTGATTACACACAGCGAAGCCTCATCTCATCCCAACATGGATTGGGTGACAATGAGGAAGAGGAGGAGGAGGAGGAAGGACAGGAGCTAGTTTCATGCACTATAGACGGTACTACCTGCACAGCTGTCATACCGTCTTTTCAGCGTGGATAGCCAGAGGACAGAGAGGAGGAGGAGGAGGAGGAGAGCATGGTCAGTCATCCTCTTGGTGAGGACACCTCTCTTGCCTGTTAGTAGTCTGGCACGCATGGCTGAGATTATGTTACGCTCCCTTTCCCATGAACCTCGCGTTCTCAAAATTTTGGGTGACAGTCATGACTGGTTGGTGACACTTCTAGACCCACGCTATAAGGAGAAATTTATATCTCTTATTCCTGAGGCAGACAGGTCTAAAAAAATGAGCCTGTGCCAGAAGGCCCTTGTTGCGGAACTATTAAAAAAATTCCCATCTGAAAACGCTGGCGGCAGAGGGCACACTTCGTTGGACAACCAATGAGTAAAGGCGAGAGAGACACAACTTCAATCCAGCAGAGGCAGGGGAACGCTGTCAAAGTTCTGGGAGAGTTTTCTCAGACCCTCCAAACGGCCCTGAGGCGCGGGGTACTCTCACAAGGAGTGCAAAGTTTGGGAAGATGCTGAGGGAGTACCTTGCCTACCGTACCAACGTCCTCCGTGATTCCGCTGTACCTTATAATTATTGGGTATCCAAGCTGGATACGTGGAATGAACTGGCTCTCTATGCCTTGGAGGTCCTGGCCTGCCCGGCCGCCAGCGTTTTATCAGAGCAGGTTTTTAGTGGCGCTGGTGGAATTATAACTGATAAGCGCATCCGCCTGTCAACTGAAAATGCTGACAGGCTGAATCTTATAAAAATGAACAAGGGCTGGATTGGGCCAGACTTCTCAACACCACCTAATGATAGCAGCGTAACATAAACTCAAATCCAGTGTCTTTTTTTGGGAGGGGTATTCCCATGCACCTTTTCATAGCCACACATGGGTATACGCTTCCTGATTTTTGCTATTTACTCTTGTCCTCCTCCTTCTCCTCATCCTCATCTTCCACTACCATATCACCAGGGTGACCGTAGTCCATGATGCAACACCCACATAATTTTTTTAAAGGGTGTTTATGATGCCCGTAAAAAAATAATTTTCTATAGTATGTTCATGTATATCCTCTAGGGCTAAATGTTTGTCAGCCCACTTAGTGCATGGGCATTCCAAGTATAGGAGACCTGCTCCTTTCTAATGGGAGCATTTTTTTATGAGGCCCTCCTCCACGTCTCTTCCAAGGGGCATTGGAGTGCCTCCCAATTTTTGGCAGCCCTTGCATTCACTGCATAGGCAAACACAATGGGAGACCCACTTCCTAATAATGGGAGCATTATTTTCAGGAGGCCCTCTGACCTCCACGTCTCTTCCAAGGGACATTGGAGTGCCTCCAAATTTTTGGCAACCCTTGCATTCACTGCATAGGCAAACACAATCGAAGACCCACCTCCTAATAATGGGATCATTGTTTTCAGGGGGCCCTCTAACCTCAATGACTCTTCCAAGGGGCAAAGGAGTGCCTCCAAATTTTTGGCAACCCTTGCATTCACTGCATAGGCAAACACAATGGGAGACCCACTTCCTAATAATGAGAACATTGTTTTCAGGATGCCATCCTCTAAGTCTCTTCAAAGATGTATTGGGGTGCATCCAAACTTTCAAAGGGGTATTGTGGTGTGTCCAAATTTTGGGCAGCCCTGCCACTTACTGCATACGCAATAACAGTATAGGAGACCCACTCTTTACAACAAAGCATAGCCGGCTGATGGCTCTCTAAGAATAGTGAGGGCCGACTGCTGGCTCTTTAAGAATGGTAAAGGCTGCCTGATGGCCCTATAAAAATAGGCTTTGTGACTTTCAGAGTCCCTCCTTCATAAATGAAACAGGATGTGTCGGATCATGTCTCACACACCACATGGCCAGATAAGGTTGTAAAATGTGAAAATGACATTTCATGGTGAAAGCATTTGTCAAGGTTGAAAGCAATACAAAAGTGCAAAAACGCATCAAAAACACTACATGTGAACATAGTCTATGGTGTGGAGGAGTAGTTTTGTTTTTGGTTATTTATTTTGCCTTATATACAAGTCATTACCCTAGAAAGGATGTTCCTTAACATATTTCCCAGGAAAATCCATTTTGGTTTCGTTTTTGTATGTTTTATTGTGAGTCCATAAAAGTGGAGTAATACCTCTGACAACATTGTTGACAGCAGTGACCTGGGAGTCAGAAATGCTTCCAGGGGTCTTCCCCATGCTGTTCCCATGCCATTTGAGCACTGTTCCCATAGATTTGGGCAATTTTAAGGCCCTCTGCTGACCGCCGGGGGAAGCGGCCTGAAAAATGCTCGAGTTTCCCATAAACTTAGATTGGGCTTATTGTTCGGGTCGAGCACCCGAGTATTCCAATGTGCTCAACCCGAGCAACGAGCACCTGAGCATTTCAGTGCTCGCCCATCACTATTAAAAATGTATTTTAGTTCTTGCCCCATTTATTAAGGTATGCTGCCTTACTGGGGATACACAAGCATACATTTGGAGATGTGTTTATATGTCTTAGATAGTGATAGACACATTCTAATGGACTAAAACCTGATGTTAGTTTTCCATGGCAATTTAAGATTTTTCCCCTTGCCTTGCGAGAGCTAGGACGTTTTTTTCCGTCAACTTAGTCTTTCAAGGGTTTATTTTCTGAGGTGCAAGTTATATTTCTAACATAACTTTTGGGGCATATGTAATTTAATGAAAAACCTGTACAATGGAAAAATTTGAGTTGCTCAAGTTTTGGGCAAATTTGGGCTCATTTAATCTAACTAATAAAATGGCATAGTTTGAACTCACTATCTCTTTTGCATAGGTTTTAATATGCAATGTTGGGAACAACTATTTAAGGGCCAAGAAATGAACCTCTCAGGGCTACTGGCTGCGTCAAGTGGAAGTAAGGCAGGCACACATCTCTATGGTTTACAGTTGGTGGCTTGCACTTCCTGGGTTACCACCTGGCTACACGATCTTCATTTCATCCTATCCCTTTATTGCTTTGTGCATCTTATTCTTTGCTTTCTGCACTTCTATATTTGCATTTTGTCTGCATTTTATATCATCCAATCAACACAGAAAACATGCTCCATCTGCACACTCTCTGGAAAAGTCAGTCTCTAATACAGCTAGCTGCTCACTCCGTTGTTCCCCAATCTTTCCAGCAGGGAAACGAGAAGTCCAGATTGGTTGTTACAAGATACATTAGCCACTTTAGAAATGACTGCGTGTTGTGGACAGGGGTAAACTCCAGGTTTTGGGGTTTTTTTTTGCTTTGTTATGGACTCTCAAAGTGGTGGTTCATAAAGGAAGTTAGTTGGGGAACCAGAGGTATGGTAGTTTGACAATCATTGGCATCTATGTAAACCTGGACCCTCAACTAGTAAACAGTCATTTCCCATACCCCAAATTACTCTCTGCTTTGTTACATCTGTAAGTACTGATTAATAGAGTGGAGGTGGATACTGGTAGCATTTTTAGAGATTTGTCCAGAATGAAATGCCACTATACCTTTACATTGTCAGATATGTTTTCAGTTAGGCCCAGTTACAATTACAACTGCAACTAGTCAACTAAGGACAACCTTGGCTCATTGGTATTCCACATTGGGCCAGAGAACTTTTCATCTACTCATGGTTTCTCCTCATTCTTCAAAGAATTGAGCTAACTTGAATAATTATCATGATCACACATATATTTCCATCCATGGTGTAAGAAAATATTAATTAATGTGTCTACATCTGCTTTGTATGCCTGAACTAGCCATACTGTTTGCGTAATATATCTGTCAGAAAAGTAGCTTCTTACGCGATTGAGATCCTAATTAAAAAGAAAAAAAATGCATATTTTGTGCAGACCTACTCGGATTCCACTTGTTGATTCTACAGGATTTGGTCTTATTAACGCTGACTTTTTAAAGCCTCTGTTTAGCATTTTCCACAACAAGCGTATTTAAGAAGCAATGTGTGACACCTTCCTTTTAAGGCGGCAGCACATGTTAATACTCCTGAAAGTATATTTAGATTATAATCTGTACACCCTTGTGTAATCAGCTGCCTCTCACAAAGAGCCTGATGTCAAAGATTCTATAACAGCACTTGTACAGAAATGACTCAAGTACATTGATGCTGCAATAACACTGGCCTTATGTAAAAGCCAGGGGTAGGGATTTTTTTTCAGACTAAAAGCCTTAAGTTTTCAAAATGTAGATGAGTACTGACTAAGGAAGCAGTAATTAATTTCCTTTGACCTCAAGCTGAAATTCCTTTCTAAAGCTGTCATAAAGAGAAAAAGGCCAGAGAGAAGAAGTGAAACTTTGTAACAATGCAATTAAACCCTTATAATGAGGTCAGCTATTGGACTTGCTGCAACTGATATCATTATAGCAGCAAGGAGGCATTGTACAGATGCTCTGATTTCTCAGACTCCTTTACTTTTTAACTCTTTCTTTGCATAATTTGCTTTAGAAATCAAACACTAGGCAATAATCCATCCTCTCCCTCCTTTCACCCTCTGGCTTTATTTTATGACCGTTTAGGAATTATATATAATATATACAGTACAGACCAAAAGTTTGGACACACCTTCTCATTTAAAGATTTTTCTGTATTTTCATGACTATGAAAATTGTACATTCACACTGAAGGCATCAAAACTATGAATTATCACATGTGGAATTATATACTTAAAAAAAAAGTGTGAAACAACTGAAAATATGTCTTATATTCTAGGTTCTTCAAAGCAGCCACCTTTTGCTTTGATGACTGCTTTGCACACTCTTGGCATTCTCTTGATGAGCTTCAAGATATGCTTAAACATAATGTGAATGGCAGAAACTTTGATTGATCAATTGAAGGTGAGAGCCTTATCCACATGCACCACAGAGGTGAAGTGTCGAATGATTGCTTTATATCATTTTGTTAAAAAACAGTTTTGCACTTTCTTTATATTCTTCAACAAAATGCATGAAGAAGTCACCTGCCATGCATTTTAAATAGCATTTAACCCCTTACTCATTGGACGTCCAAAGGTATTAACAATTGACCAATTTTGGTACTTTTCCCTCTCCTCATTATGGTGGCCATAACTTTTTTATTTTCTCACTGGCTTAGATCTATCAGGCACTGTTTTATGAAGAGGAAATTTTATTTATTTTTGGCACTGTTAGGGTTCGTATAATTTACTGTGTAAATTTAGTTGTTTTTTTACAAGAATGAAGACATTTTGCTTACACGTTTCTCTGATATTTTTCTGCTGCTCATTTTCACTCTAAATAACACATATAATCAACTAACAAAAAGAAAATTAAACAAACAGCAAAGAAATCTAAATCAAATTAATATTTGCTGTAAGCACCCTTCAAAACAACATGAAAGCATCATTTCTTCTAGGTGTACTTTCACAGTTTTTGAAGAAACTTTGCAGGGAGGTTGTTCCAAACATCTTGGAGATCTACACACAGATCTTCTGTAGATGTAGGCTTGTGAAAAATCTATCTCCAAGAGGTTTGGAACAACATCCCTGATACGTTTCTTCAAATGGAAGTGAGGTTACCATATTAGTTGTGAAATCAAAAATCCTGAAAGGACACCACGGTAGGTGCCAAATCTTGCTGGCGATAGGCAACAAATTATTTGAAGAAAAATATAATGCCATTATATAAACCTCCCCTCATACACCATTAAAGGTATTCCTTATATTAAATTTGTGTGAGCCAGATACATATCTTCTGATGATGGCACTTTCAAGGTTGAGAGCACCGTCATCAGAAAAAGACTTGCCAGCAGGGATCACACTAAATGCTCAAGTAATGCAGCTAATGATAAAGTCATTTTGAAACCCAGAGATACAATTTAATATGGTCATAGAAACAAATCAAAAATAATTTAAATTCCAGTATTTCTGATAAGCAAATTACCTTCAGTACATCTTTTAATCCGCAATATAACAAAATAAAATGTCATTCTTAAATACTTACCTATACTGAAACAAGATACTGTTCTTAGAAATATTATAAATAATGGATGTAAATGTGCTAGAAATGGTCAATCCCTGGGCAATATTCTATTCCCTCTGTTTGTTTAAAGAAAAATCTGGCAGCGCAGCACTACTAAGCTTTCCCAGAAAATTTTTATAGATGTGCTGGTAGCCACTGGAACATGTGTCTATGCTTTCATTAACTGCGATTCCCTATATGTGGTGTACTGCATAGAGTGTAAGACATATGTGCGATATGTGGGTTTCACTCCCAGAGAATTAAAAAAACGCATAGCAGGACAGTTATCTAAAGTATAAAAATGAAAAGAAATCCTTTTCTGGAGAGGTGAATCACTTTGTACTCAGACACAATTGTGATGTTAGTAGTTTTCTCTTATAGTGGCTTGCGAAAGTATTCAACCCCTTGGCATTTTTCATGTTTTGCTACTTCACAACCTGGAGTTTCACTGTTTTTTTATGGTTTGCATCAGTTCATGTAAAGAACATGCCTACAACTGTGAACATTTAGTTTTCTTCTTATTGTGAAGCAAATAACAAATATGACAAAGTAACTGAAAACATCAGTGTGCATAACTATTCACCCCCCTAAAGTCAATACTTTGTAGAGCCTCCTTTTGCATCAATTACAGCTGCAAGTCACTTTGGATAAGTCTCTATGAGCTTTCCACATCTTGCCACTGGGATTTTTGCATATTTCTCAAGGCAAAACTACTCCAGCTCCTTCAAGTTAGATGGTTTCCTCTGGTGAACAGCAATCTTCAAGTTTGACCACAGATTCTCAATTAGATTAAGGTCTGGGCTTTGACTAGGCCTCTCCACAACATTTATATGTTTACCCTTAAACCACTTGAGTTTTGCTTTAGCTTTATTGTCTTGTTGGAAGATGAATCTCCGTCTGAGTCTCAAATCACTGACAGACTGAAACAGGTTTTGCTCAAGAATATCTCTGTATTTTGCACTATCAGTCTTCCACTTAGCTCGAACCATTTTTCCTGTCCCTGCAGCCGAAAAACATCCCCACAACATGATGCTGCCACCACTATATTTCACTGTGGGGATAGAGTTTTTAGGGTGGGATGAGCTGTGTTGGTTTGACCCCAGGCATAGCGTTTGCTTTGGTGGCCAAAAAGTTCAATTTTGGTGCCATCTGACCACAGAACCTTCCTCCATACATTTGGGGAGTCTCCCTCATGTCTTTTGGCAAACTCAAAGCAAGCCTTAGAATTTTTGTGTGTAAGTAAAGGCTTTTTTCGGCCCACTCTTCCATAAAGACCACCTCTATGGAGTGTACAGCTTATTGTGTTCGTATGGACAGATACTCCAGTCTCTGCTTGGGAACTCTGCAGCTTTTTCAGGGTTACCTCTGTGCTTCCTATCTTTACAGAGCCAATGAACATGAAGGGATTGCCTGCCACTTACTGTAATGCTGCAGCCATGTCGGTTGTGGCATTACGGTGATTGGCTGGCCGAACAGCGTCATCAGGTCTATATCAGACCTGGTGCCACCATGCTCGTCAGTCTACTCTGCTATCAGACAGTGTAGGGAGAGGTGTTGCTGAGCTAGGGAGAGATTTGCTTGTTTATTAGGTAGTGGAGGCACAACAGAAGTATATTACACATATCCATCTCAACTAACAGTCCTTCTGAGGACTAATCCATCTGCAGAGATATCAGGCAGGCAGTGCACATAGGCAGGCAGGCAGTGTATATAGCAGACTGAAGTTCATATACTGTAGCACAAAAGGCTCCATTCCAGTTCTGTCTGCTGCTGTAGACATTGCTAGACATAGGCCCAGGTCTCAGGGGCCAGTAATAATTTTTTTTTGGATCTTAATCCTCATTATTTGCTTAAAAAGCAATCCAGAGAACACCGTTTATCTGTGCCATTTGCTTGTTGACACTGCAGAATACAGCCAGGTCCTTTCCATATTACAGCGCTAAAAATCCAGCTATTTAAAACTGTGGTTTGTCCATCACACGGATCACATATAATTGCGCTGAAAATATTGCCATTTCTGACCTCCATTGAAATTTTGTTGCACTGTGTCAATGAAGCTATTGACATCAGTTTGCTGTTAAAAAAAAGTTACCTAGACGCCAGCTATTTAAAACTGTGCTTTGTCCATCAAACGGATCACATATAATTGCGCTGAAAATATTGCCATTTCTGGCCTCCATTAAAATTTTGTTTCAGTGTGTCAGTGAAGTTATTGACACCAGTTTACTGTTAAAAATAGTTACCTACAGGCCAGCTATTTAAAACTGTGGTTTGTCTGTCATACGGATCAAATATAATTGTGCTGAAAATATTGCCATTTCTGGCCTCCATTTAAGTTTTGTTGCAGTGTGTCAGTGAACTGATTGACATGAGGTCGGCGCTGTTAAAAATAGTTACCTGATGGCAGCGGCCATCCCTCGCACGACACAAGCACGTGTCCCTAAACATTAGCCGTGCCCTCAACAACGCAGTTACCGGGAAAGTCCACCTAACCACGAACCCATGGACAAGTGCTTGTGGGCAGGGACGGTACATCTCACCATAATTAACGTCACCATCCTGGTTGTCTGTCTTCTGAAACGCTCTCTGCTCACAATTAAAGAGGATGCATTGCAGGCGGAGCACGATGAGATGGAGCAAGGAACCATACAGGGTAATTACACACAGCCCAGCCTCATCTCATCCCAGCGTGGATTGAGTGACAATGAGGAAGAGGAGGAGGAGGAAGAAGAACAGGAGCTAGTTTCATGAGCTATAGACGGTACTACCTGCACAACTGTCAAACCGTCTGTTCAGCGTGGATGGCCTGAAGACAGAGAGGAGGAGGAGAAGCAGAGCAGGGTCAGCCGTCCTCTCGGTGAGGACATGGAAGTCTTGCCTGCTAGCAGTCTGGCACCCATGGCTGAGTTTATGTTACGCTCCCTTTCCCATGACCCCCGCGTTCTCAAAATTTGGGTAACAGTTATTACTGGTTGGTGACAGTTCTAGACCCACGCTACAAGGAGAACTTTATATCTCTTATTCCTGAGGCGTACAGGTCTACAAAAATGGAGCAGTACCAGAAGGCCCTTGTAGCGGAACTATTAAAAAAATTCCCATCTGAAAACGCTGACGGCAGAGGTCACAGTTCATTGGACAACCAAGGACTACAGGCGAGAGAGGCACAACTTCAATCCAGCAGAGGCAGGAGAACACTGTCAAAGTTCTGGGGAAATTTTCTCAGCCCCTCCCATCGCAGAGGCCATGAGGCACGGTGTACTCTCACAAGGAGTGCAAAGTTTCTGAAGATGCTGAGGGAGTACCTTGCCGACCATACCAACTTCCTCCGTGATTGCTCTGTGCCTTATAATTATTGGGTATCCAAGCTGCACACGTGGAATGAACTGGCTCTCTACATCTTGGAGATCACGGCCTACCCTGCCGCTAGGGTTTTATCAGAGCGGGTTTTTAGTGCCGCTGATGGAATTATAACAGGCATCCGCCTGTCAACTGAAAATGCTGACAGGATGACTCTTACAAAAATGAACAAGGGCTGGATTTGTGCCAGACTTCTCAAAACCATTACAAGTATAGGAGACCCGCTCCTTTCTAATGGGAACATTTTTATGAGGCCCTCCTCCACGTCTTTTCCAAGGGACATTGGAGTGCCTCCCAATGTTTGGCAGCCCTTGAATTCACTGCAGAGGCCAACACTATGGGAGACCCACTTCCTATTAATGGGGACATTTTTTCATGAGGCCCTCTACGTCTCTTCCAAGGTGCATTGGATTGCCTATCAATTTTTAGCAGCCCTTGCATTCACTGCATAGGCCAACACTATGGGAGACCCACTTCCTAATAATGGGAACATTTTTTCATGAGGCCCTCTACGTCTCTTCCAAGGGCCATTGGAGTGCCTCCCAATTTTTGGCAAACCTTGCATTCACTGCATAGGCAAACACTTTGGGAGACCCACTTCCTAATAATGGGAACATTGTTTTCAGGAGGACCTCTGACCTCCACGTCTCTTCCAAGGGGCATTGGAGTGCCTCCAAATTTTGGCAACCCTTGCATTCACTGCATAGGCAAACACAATGGGAGACCTACTTCCTAATAATGGGAACATTGTTTTCAGGAGGCCCTCTGACCCCCACGCCTCTTGCAAGGGGTCATTGGAGTGCCTCCAAATTTTTGGTAACCCTTGCATTCACTGCATAGGAAAACACAATGGAAGACCCACTTCCTAATAATGGGAACATTTTTTTTCAGGAGGCCCTCCTCTACGTCTTTTCCAAGGGGCATTGGAGTAGGTCCAAATTTTTGGCAGCCCTTGCATTCACTGCATAGGCAAACAGTATGGGAGACCCACTTCCTAATAATGGAAACATTGTTTTCAGAAGGCCCTCCTCTAAGTCTCTTCAAAAGGGTATTGAGGTGTGTCCAAATTTTCAAAGGGGTATTAGGTGCGTCCAAATTTTGGGCAGCCCTGCCACTCACTGCATACTCAATAACAGTGTGGGAGACCTACTCTTTAGTAATGGGAACAACTAAGCATGGCCGGCTGATGGCTCTCTAAGAATAGTGAGGGCCGACTGCTGGCCCTTTAAGAATAGTAAAGGTCTCCTGATGGCCCTATAAAAATAGGCTTTGTGACTTTCAGAGTCCCTCAATCATAAATGAAACAGAATGTGTCTGATAATGCGTCACACACCACATGGCCAGATAAGGTTGTAAAATGTTAAAATGACATTTCCTGGTGAATGCATTTGTCACGGTTGAAAGCAATACAAAAATGTAAAAACGCATCAAAAACGCTACGTGTGAACATAGCCTATGGTGTGGAAGAGTATTTTTGTTTTTGGTTATTTATTTTGCCTTATATACAAGTCATTACCCTGGAAAGGATGTTCCTTAACATATTTCCCAGGAAAATCCATTTTGGTTTAGTTTTTGTATGTTTTCTTGTGAGTCCGTAAAAGTGGCGTAATACCTCTGACAACATTGTTGACAGCAGTGACCTGGGAGTCAGAAATGCTTCCAGGGGTCTTCCCCATGCTGTTCCCATGCCATTAGAGCACTGTTCCCATCGATTTGGACAATTTTTAGGCCCTCTGCAGACCGCCGGGGGGAGCTGCCTGAAAAATGCTCGAGTTTCCCATAGGCTTACAATGGGCTCGTTGTTCGGGTCGAGCACCCGAGTATTCCAATGTGCTCGACCCGAGCAACGAGCACCTGAGCATTTTAGTGCTCACCCATCACTAGCTACCACATATAAGAAAATAATCATTATTTCTCTCCTACAGGGCTACTAATTTATTGTGCTTGTAATAAATGAGACATTCCTTTCATAAAATTTTTCAATGAAATAGGAAAAATGTAAAAAAAACACCAAAGTTAGGGTAAACTGCTGATTGGCAATACAAGACTGTGCCTTACAATTCCACATTTAGCTAATGTGATGCACATCTGGCCGTTGCAGGAAAACCACCACAAAATAACCCTATCTGAACATGGCCTAAAACCCTCTAACCTACACTGGAAATTTTATTATAGAGGAAATGTAAACCACATTTATGGCATTGTAGAGTATAAAATCCCATATGAACCATGGCCACAACTGCATAACATATTATTTTAATTTGTATGTGTTTTATGCGCATTTACACATTACATGAAGACAGTTATTTCAATCACAGTTTAGATTTCTAATCCGATATGAAAATATAAGATCCAGCCCCCTCCGGCTACTTACACGGCCATAGTAACCAAAAGAATTTTGTTAATAATAACGCACACCTATATGTACTTAAATGCATATAAATCTTGTGAAATAATACCCTATTAAGCCACTTTATGTTCCCAGTTGGATCTTTCCAGCTATCCAAAACAACAAAAGATTATTACTGGGACATTGGTAGGAAATATCTGCTCCAGGATATTTATTAGTGTCTTATCCCAGGGTAAGCTGTGCAGATTTCGAAAACTCTTACAGGAAATTAATAGGATTTCCGCTTGCTAGTTATTTATGTCACTTATGTGAGTAAAAAGATCAGTGAAGAAAAGTTAAATTAATTGAATGGTTCATTGTCATGAATTCCAAAAGTTAATGTAACTGAATCACTGCTGGGAATTAGTCCATTGCTGGTTGACTGAAGGTGAGCGAGAATTTTGCCACTTACTATTCTTTGGCTGAAAGTGCCTTATTTTATATTGTCACTATTTTCTACAAATATATTGAAGGAGGTTTTTAAAAACATTATAAATAATAACTTTTAATACTTATGCCTTCTGAGGCTTAATAGAAAATTAATTTGAAGTGAAATGCTAAATTTAGGATTTGTACCCAAAGTGTGATAATTAGCATTTAAAACTTAGAGCAATATATTAGTGTATTCACTATATTTCTGTTACTTAGGACACTTTCACACATACGATTTTCTCATACATGTTCTAAACATATTTTTCTATAAATCCCATCCACTTTGCTGGAACTATAAGGCTATGTGCCCACGATGAGTTGTTGGTGAGTTTTTGACGCTGTGTATTTTCACTGCATCAAAAACGTAGCATCTTACAGATCCAGTTTCCTATATGTAGACCCCTCAAATTCACTTCACTTGAAGCAGGTCCTTAGAAACAGATTTTGGAAATTTCTTTGAAAATGTGAAAAATTGCTGATAAACTTTAAAACCTTCTAAGACTGCATTCACATGATGAGATTTTGGTGCATTTTTAATGCTGCGTATTTTTGTTGCTTTAAAAACCTCAGCATCCTAAAGTTTCAGCAAAGTGGATGGGATTTATAGAAATCTCATGCCCACTGTTATTTTTTTTACTCAGCATAAATTGACCTGCGGTGCATGTTTCAAATCTGCAACATGTCAATTTCTCTTATGAGTACGCCGTTTTCTGTGCAGATTTTCCCCATAGATTTGCATTAGATGTGGAAAATCTGCAGGTAAAAAAAAACGCACTCAAAAACGGAATGAAAAAACATTTAAAAAACAATTTAATTTACATAATTGGTGAGTTTTTGATGCAACAAATCCGCAGTGTGTCAATTTCTCTTGTGAGTTCACTGAGTTTTATGCACAGCTTTTCCCCGGAGACTTGCATTAGATGAGGAAAATCCGCAGGTAAGAAACGTACACACACTTTTAGGCCGGTTCCACACGTCCAGATATTTCCAGTACCGGAAAAAACAGTACCGGAGATATCCATGTCCGTGTGTTCATGTGTGGCCCACGTGTGACAACCATGTGCCGCCTGTGTGCCACATCAGGAGCACATGTACCGATTCCTGGGAGTCAGTGTAGAGTTAGTGCTGTTCCCAAGCGCTGGGTGCTGAATGCTGCCCTCATCATTGTCCCTTGCTCACACTGTGATCAGCACGAGCAAGGGACAATGTTGGGAGCAATATTCTTCTCCTGCTGTGTCCATGTGTAAAAATAAGAATAAAATAATAAAATCATGCCCTGGAGCTGCTCTGAGCTCAGGAGCGGTGTCCTGTCACTCAGTGAGCTCTGCTCAGTGCAGGGCCCCGCTGGCTGGAGCGACTCATTCTCCCTGGCTCCTCAGTGTCAGAAGTCAGAGGATTACAGTGGGGGACATCCCCGGACTGGTGAGTATAAGCATTTTATTATTTTATTCTTATTTTTATACATGGACACTGCGGGAGCAGACTGTTGCTCCCAACATTGTCCCTTGCTCGTGCTGATCACAGCGCGAGTAAGGGACAATGATGAGGGCAGCGTTAAGCACCTGGTGCTTGGGAGCAGCTCTAACTGTACACTGATTCCCAGGCGCCGGTATATGTCACACTGATGACACATGTCATCTGTGTTTGTTTAGCATGAGACATTTTTCGGACCATGTAGCGTGTAAAAAACAGACAAGTCTACATGTGGAGCACATGCACATAAAACTCTATGTAAGATAAATTGACATATTGCAGATTTGAAATACGGACCGCAGGTCAGTTTACTCAGAGAAATAAATAAAACACAGTGGGCATCAGATTTCTATAAATCCCATCCACTTTGCAGTTACTGTAAGAAGCTGCATTTTTGTCGTAGCATTAAAAACTCACCAAAAACTCTAAGGGTATGTGCCCACTGTCAGGAGCTGTCTGCGGCTGCGGGATGCTGCGGTATAGCCATGTGGCTTCCACCCTCATTATGTAAATGAGCTGTGTGATTTATTTTTTTTTCACATGCGGACTTTCCTCATAGGCGTTAATCTATGGGGAAAGTCCACATGCGAATCTGCAAGAGAAATTGACATGCTGCAGTCCTGAAAGACGCGCCGCTTGTGAGTTTACATGGATGATCCACAGGTGTACAGAGATGCATAGTGGACATGGGATTTCTAGAAATCCCATCCATTATGCTGTGCATAGAAACGAAGCGTCAAACCCGTAGCGGCTCCTGGCCATGGGCACATACCCTGAGGCCACGTTCACACATTGAGTACTTGTTCAGTATTTTACATCAGTATGTGTAAGCCATAACCAGGAGTGGGTGATACTGTAAATACAGAAGTGGTGACGTGTTTCTATTATACCTTTTCTCTGATTGCTCCACTCCTGGTTTTGACTTACCAATACTGAGGTAAAAAACTGATCAAATGCTCAATGTGTGCATGTGCCCTAAGTGTGCAGACAGCCTAAAGAGGTATTTACAATGAGATATTTATGACGTGAACAAAAGATATAACATCAATGATGATTTGGCATACCAGAGATGAGCATGACTACATAAGAATGGCCATGTTATGAAGGAGTTTTTTACTGGGTGGCAGTCGAGCATGTGCTGTGCTGCTTTATGGTTGCTCTCTAGCTTTGCAAAAATGAACTCTTCAGTAGCCACGTGCACACGTTGAGTATTTGTTGAGTTTTTACCTCAGTATTTGTAAGCCAAAACCAGGAGTGGAACAATCACAAGAAAAGTATAATAGAAACATGTCACCACTTCCGTATTTATCACCCACTCCTGGTTTTGGCTTACAAATACTGAGGTAAAAACTCACCAAATACTCAATGTGTGCACATGGCCTAAGTGCAAAGCTCAATAACATGCTGAAAATCATGGTGACCGACACCAGTTTGGTAGGAACTGATCTTTTTTAAGGTCTTATATTCAGAAAATCATTAAAAAAACACTTTTTGTCAAATATCTCTTAGAGTATGTTAATGGTTCCCACGACATTTGTGAATCCACAAGATGCCTTTTCACATTGAATCAATATGTTTTTACCAGAGATCACAGATGCCCAAATTGGGTCTCCTTTGACCTCTCACAAAATGTCAGATGTTGTCTGGCCAAAGTGATTTTCGTTCTCCAAATCAGAGCCATTTGAGAAAAATGCCCATACTGTTGCAGTACAAGGAGTGAGGACAGCTGCAAAAAATTGATGTGATCCTTTCTGTAAAATGAAGAAAATGACATAACAAAATCAATAGAAAACTTAAGAGACAAACCTTTTATTTATCTGTAATATCCTTATCCAGTTATGTTATTACTATTCTGTAGTTAGTTATCATTTTTTTTAATTTTCTAATAAATTGAAACTATTAACCTTTTTGTAGAACTTAATGTTGTAAAGTTAATACATTTGGTCAATTTTAAATAAATAAAAAATAAATAATAGTAATAAAATTGCTCACTATTAAAGATGGTAGTATGATGCATTGGATGTGGAAAATCCACAATTTAAAAAACACACATGGATTTTTAATGCGTTTCCACTGCTGAAAAGCACTTAAAAATAGAAAAAACGTAGCATCAAAAATGCTATAAAAACACATGTAAAAAAACACACTTAAAAACGCAATGAAAGCAACTCAAATAACCTAATTTATAGTGGCATGTAAAAGCAATGAGTCCGGATTTAAATCACATTGAATACCCGTGGAGAGATCTTACAATTGCTGTTGGGAGAAGGCGCCTTCAAATATGAGATACCTGGTGCAGTTTGCAGAAGAAGAGTGGTTCAAAATTCCAGTTGAAAGGTGTAAGAAGCTTGTAGATGGTTATAGGAAGCGATTGATTGCAGTTATTTATTCCAAAGAGTGAGCAACCAAATATTAAGTTTAGGGTGCCCACAATTTTGCCCCATTTTTGAGGTTTTGTGTGAAATTTTGTTGAATTTGCCTTTTTTTCTCATTTTTTTTGTGTTGTTCCAAAAGGCACAAAAGAAATAAACATGTGTATAACAAAATGTGTGTAACTGTAATAATTTTACGGGAGAAAAACTTCATTTTCTGGAACAACTTCAAGGGTGCCAACATTTTTGGCCATGACTGTAGAATAACAGCAGCATGCGGCCACAATACACACTGGCACTGTACGCGTTCTCATTCCTCTCTTGTGTAGCATTTACCGCCACTTTGTTATCCTATGTGTAGTGAATGGCTGCCATACACAGGAAAAGGGGATGAGAATTCACCCCTGTACACAGTCACACCATGAATGTAGGTGGTCGTCTATGTTCAGGGCTGGGGAGTTAGATCAGACAGCACTGCAAAGGGAACAATGCCAATCACTATGAGGAGAGGAGCGGAGTGTATATGATGTGACGGAAATGTCAACTGAGCCCTTGGCCACAGAAGCCCCCTCATTTACAAATGTAATAAAACAGTTTTCTCTAAAACACATTTACTAAGGGCTACAGTACCAGTAGGATTTTTATAGGGTCTAAGTCCCCTGTATAAAGGTCTAAATAGTTAAATTTCAGTTTTGGAGGTGACAGACTCCCTTTAAGTATTAAAATGCAACCCATAGCCCTTTGGCCACACACTATAAGGCCAAATATATATATGAATTTATTGAATAAATGCACAATTGCAAAATTCAAGAATGTTTTAATAAATAATTAAGTTCTCAAGACTAAAGAACATACAAAGAGTGGGGAGGGTCTGTATGGTATAGTTGTCTGCAAAAAGCCCCCTAATGTACAAATAAAAAACACACCCAAAGCTACCAATACTGGCGAAAATGAGCATAATAAGTTAGCATAAATGAAAATACGTGTCGTGAAATATAACAACCAACTGATCATTTTTATCTATGCAATATCCAAAAACGGGGATAAATATAGTGAAAATCAAATATCAGAGATAATAAAAAATTAACTAGGAATAATTAACTGGAGGTATAATAAAAAAACAACATATATTAAATGGTAGATTATATAGAGTGCCAAAATAAGGAATTATGAACAGTAACCATACTAAAAGCTAAAAAAATCAACGATAAAACAATAAGGTAACACCATTTTCCTAGCCGAAAACAATGAAAAAAATTAAAAATTAAAAAAATGACACTTAATATTGTCAGACCCATAAAACTCTGATCTGTCAAAATATGGAATTAATTAACCAGCATGATAACTGTTGCAAAGAAAAAAATAAATGAAAGGAAATGGTTATCTCAATAAATAAAAATCAATCAAAACGTTGTATGTGGCCTAAAATGGTATCAATAAAACACAGCTCCATTGAAGAAAAATAAAAAAGTTAGGTCTTAGAAATGTCCTGAGTCTCAGAAATGGTGACACAAACTACCTTTTTTTATTTATTTATTTTTTTTAAACTTCAGAATTTTTTACAAGTACCGTATTTTTTGGACTAAAAGATGCACCGGACCATAAGACGCACCTAGGTTTTAGAGGAGAAAAATAGAAAAAAATGTATGCAACAAATGTGGTCATGATGCACTATTATGGGGGTAGGGTCTGCTGCTGACACTGTTATAGGGGTAATGTCCCCCAATTTTGAACTAATATTCCCCATATTGATATACGTTGCCCCATCCCCATCCTAGTATACATGGCCCCCATTCCCATCCTGGTATACATGGCCCCCTCATCCTGGTATTCATGGTCTCTCATCCCCATCCTGATATACATGGTCCCCCATCGCCATCCTGGTACACATGGCACCTATCTCCACCCTAGTATACATGCCCTCATCCCCATCCTGGTACACATGGCCCACCATCCTGGTATATATGCCCCCCCATCCCTATCCTGGTATGTATGGCACCCCCATCCCCATTCTGGTATATATAGCATCCACCCACCTTCATCCTGGTATATATGGAATGCCCCATCCCCATCCTGGTATATATGGCACCCCCTCATCCCGGTATATATGACACGCACCCCCACAACTCTATCCATATCCTGCTATATATGGCACTCCCATCTCCATTCTGTTATATATGGCACCCCCATTGCTATCCTGGTATACATGGCCCCCTCATGCAGCACACATAAAAATAATAAAGAATTCTACTCACCTTCTCTCTGCTCCAGCGGCGTCCTGTCCATGGGTGTGGGGAGCAGTGAATATTCATGCACTTTGATAGTGGGCACACTGTTAGCCGCAGCCGCGGATCCTGCAGCTGCTCGGCAGTCACGTGTGCCCATTACTAAACAGCATGAATATTTACTGCTTCACATGCCCATAGTCACTCCCACCGCCGGCCTCAGTGCATAGAGGTGGTAGGAACTATGGGGATGGGGAGCAGTGAATATTCATTTTCTTTAACAGTGGGCACTGTGTTAACTGCAGCAGATGGCTCCTGCCTCTGAGACCCACTCCTCTGCCGCACCTCCCCTCACCATCCACTACCGGACAACCATCTACAACATTATATCTAGACTATAAGATGCGCCCCCCACTTTCCTCCAAAATTTTGGAGGAAAAAAATATGTCTTATAGTCCAAAAAATGCGGTCTATGTTTGGTATCACCGTAATCGTACTGACCTGGAGAATCTTGACACAAAGTCATTTTTCTTGCATATTCAGCAATGTGAAAAGAAAACTCAAAATGCAATGGTGGAATTGCGTTTTTTTTTCACCGACACAAACCAAAAAAGTTTGAAACTTTTTACAAACATTAAAATTAAACTATTAATAAAATAAGGATAGGTGCACACGATGTCTTTTACTCTTAACCCCTTACCGACATATGACGTATTGGTACGTCAAATGCTGGCTCCATGACTTTGATACAGGCTCGCAAGCTGAGATCACATTCTTCCAGGCAGGTTATATCTGATTTAATCAGCCATCATGTGTATTTAGCAGCAGCAGGTGGATTGGAGCACTGTTAACCTGTTAAATGTAGCTGTTAATCTGTGAAGGCAGCACTTAATACACACCAGCAGGGGGGCGTATCATTCCACGTGCCCATCGGCGCACCCATGATGTGATTGCAGGGCACCAATGGGTTGCCATGGCAGCCAGGGGTCTAATGAAGATTCCCATGCCTGTCATTACGATACTCCTGGCATTCATAGGAAATCGTGATTTCTCATGATTTCCACTATACTACAGGGAGCAATGGCCTTGTGAATACAAGGCTACATGGTAGGGGCTAGTTCTATGTTGCCATTAGGCAAGACTTCCACCCAGATTTGGACGTTGTATCCAGATCATGCATGAGGCATCTTATCCACAAGGCCATTGCTCCCTGTATGCAGAAATTGCACGGGGCACTTTAACATGAAAGCAATTGACATCTTTACAAGCTAAGTGATCAATTAATTTTCATATGTTTAGCTTTATGAACTTGCATAGTATGTGCTCCTGATGAGCCTTATCCTAAGGAGAAACGCATCGAGCTTTACATACTTTTGTACACTTTTTTTGTGAGCTTAGCATCAATTGTATTTCATGTGGGCCTATTGAACATTATTTACTTGAGTACACTCTATTTTTTGAGCATAGCATCCATTATATTCCATGTGGGCCTATTATAACATATAACTCTGCAATGCGCTATTCAGTTTTACACATTCTTCTGAATCAACAGATTTAGGTATAGGGATTTTAGTAATACCATTACTCGAATCACAAGAGTAATACTAAATCTAAAACTAATTAAAAAATTATAAACAGGTTCATTTTAATTGTAATAGTGTAGCAAAAATAAAAATGGTAATAATACATTTGTGAGGCCAAGTCCCAGTAAGTTAGTATGTTAGTGTAGGGAGTACAATTGGGGGAGAAAGGTTGAACTGGATGGACCTAGGTCTTTATTCAACCTATGTTACTATGTACTATGTTACTTTCGCACTACCCGATTTTTTATTTTTATCTTTTTATTGGATATGGTCATATTTTTTGAGGGAATTGTGTTTTGTTTGTTTTTTACAATTTTTGAATGAATAATAATAAACAATGATTTTATGTGTGAATATAGTGCTCATTACAAATACTTTTTCTAATGACCAATCTGTGATTTATTTCATAAAAGGGGACTATTAAATATAGTAAAAAGAAAAAAAAAGTTTTTAAAAATATGAAAAAAATAAAAACACAAAAGTTCAAATTACTTCCCTTTTGCTCCATTAAAAAAACTATAAAGAAACATCCAGACATCATATCTACCCCAAAATCATATGAGTAAAAGTGACAGCTGATGACGCAAAAAATAAGCCCTCACATAGCCCCATATACTGAAAATTGAAAGAGTTACGGGTTTTGGAAAGTAGTGACAAAGCTACAATTTTTTTTACAAATTTCCAATTTTCTTTTCACCACTTAACCCTAGAACGCATGACCATAAAAATCTACACTTTCAAATACCTGGGGCCTTTTAGGCCCGTGTGCAAATAATAAATAAATGACCAACTGGAAATGACAAACAACTATATACCTGAGGAACACCTACAGTTTCAAAATTCTAACTGAAGAAATCTTGCAGAAAATAGAAAACAATTAACAGGGCGGGCCTGCGAGGCCCCAGGTATGCGCTCTAGGGTTAAAAAAAAATCTTTGCATGTTTGGTATCTACATAACTGTACTGACCTGGAGAACCATATTGCCAGGTCAATTTTAAAGTATAATAAACATGGTAATTTAAAAATAAAAAACAATTATAAAATTGCACTTTTTTTTCTAATTTCAACACACTTAGAATTATTTTATCACTTTCCAGTGCATCACATGATAAAATGAATGGTGTCATTCAACAGTAAAAATTTTCCTGCAAAAAACAAGCCCTCATATGGTTATGTGGACAGAAAAATAAAAATAAGTTATGGTTCTTGAAAGAAGGGAGGGTTTAGCAAAACAGCCTGAGTTTTTCAAGTAGAAGATGCTTCAGGAAAATAGCGTCTTTTTTCCTATCTGTTTTTTGAGTTTTTACAACTGTGTTGGACACCGTAGTTTTTTTGGAGGGTTTTCCCATAGTTTTTATGAAGTCCTGTTTAATAACATTTTAAATAATGAAGCTTGCAGTTTTTAAGGAAATTCTAGAAATGAGCAAGTAAATTTGAATAGAATTGAATTATACTCGGATTTTTGCTAAAAAAATCTGCATTTGCCAAAATGGGGATATTGTTTTTGTATTTCGCTTCTGCACAGATTTAGCAAAATGGTTGCTATTGACTGCCATTTTTCTGAACCATAAAAGACCATCAAAATTTTAAAAACAATAAAAAAAAAAAAAAGGCGTACTCACCTCTCCGAATCCTCTGCTCCTCACAGCCATCCGTCTGGCCCTCATTGTATCTTCAGATCAGAATCAGCAGCGGCCTCGGTTGCTAGGCCAAGGCTTTCGGGTTTGCTAGGCCTGGGAAGGTTCTGCACATGCGCCTGCAAAGGTTGCAGCGCATGCAGTGACGTCACACATTTGTTAAGTTTTTGCATTTTTTGTGTAATCCTTTCTGAGAAGAGCAGGGGGGGGGGTAGAATAATTGCTCTTTAAAACAACAAAAGAAAATTATCCAAACTCCAAACACCTAACTGTAACTGTCTACCTCACATTTTTTTCACAATCATTTATTTTTTTGCACACCTGTTATACTAGTCAAATTTTACATTGGTGGATGCCGAAACACCAAAACAGTACCAATATGCAGGTGCTTAACATTTAGATATGTTCTTGATGAGAAAGAGGGGTTTGGATCTTATCACAACACCCCGCTTCAATCCCCCCCAAAAAATGCACATTTAACTTTTTGAAAATATCTTTTGCTAGTGCAGTTTATCAACAATAAGTGCCATGACTATGGAGTGTTGCCGCATTTCACTTTTCTGGGGGTGTACCTACTGACATAGCATTATAGCATTTTTTTGATGGGAAGGGGGAAAATAATTTTTATTAAAAAAAAAATGAAAAATTGATGCACATTTACTTTCTTGCATACTGTTTTACTAATTCAATTTAACAACTATATGCACCATGACCATACTGTGGCATGTGGCTGCATTTTGGATTCTGGGCATGTATCTATTTGGTATTTGTTTTACATCATTTTTGGGAAGGGGTATTCAATTTTGTTAATAAAAATAACTAGAAAAAAAATAAAATAAATATACACATTTAACTGTAGAGGTCTGTTTTAGCATAACTGTTTAAATAGTCTAATTTTAAATCCATTCATGGCACACCAATACTACAGAGAAGCTGTTGTCACATTAGGTATTTTTGGGGGTCACATGTACACTACCAAGCATTCCTTGGTCATTCCTTACTGTCAAAGGTTGGATAACAGTGGAGGATGTTAATCTTAATTATAACTCTATTTGTTCAGCTCCTTACTCCCCTCTTCCATGACATTTATTGGATAAAATGAACACTTAGCCTTCATTATTTGATGACATGGGGCCGAAGGAGATGGAGGGCAAAATTCAAATGCCTACCTGATTTTCTGGCTCTATGAGCCATGGTTGTAGGTGAAAAGGCAGTGGAAGTGGCACCGTGAGTCAGGGCACATCTAGTGGTGGGAATCAGGCATGAGGACAAAGAGAGCTGGTTATTTCCTACACTAAGCCAACTGTCAGCCATGTCAGAGATGATGATTATGATTACGATAATGATGATGATGACTGTGTGGTGGACAAAACCTAAAAACCAGATTGGGCTGTGGAGGAGGTGATTTCATCACAGGAGGAATGTGCTGGCCTCAGCAATATGGAGCAAAGATGGTGTCCAACCAAAAGATGTCCTGGGTTCAGATCTGGTTCCGAGGTCAGCTCAGGAGCAGGTGATGCTGCATGTGCTGCTAGTGAAAGAGACTAAATAGCACCTGAAAGCTTTAGTCATGTGAATGCAAGTTATATTTGGGGGAATCTTGAGTGTAAAAGCTCTATTCCATGTTCCCAATAGATGCATCTTTGGCAGTCTTAATTTTATGCTGCAGCAAAATATGCAGTGAACGTCTTGGCTCGAATCAACTAGGAAATAAGGCTCTTCATCAGTACATGAAGTGATATCTCCTGCTTATTTGTAAAAAAGCTGGCCAGCAATGTGAGCAAAGCTTAAGTTCTCCTCCTTTCTTCTCCTCATGTTAATTTTTCTGGCAATAAGGCCACATCCTCATGTGGTAAATTGTCATTGTCAACATCACCATCATTACCATCCACAACTACTGCTTGTCATTCTAGGACTATTCCTCTTCCTTCTTCTCCATTGCACTGTTAGATATCCATCCCTGATTGTGGGATAACGAAACAAGTTTAAGTTTATAGTTATCCACTTGAATGTCAATTCAACTCCCACATGGTGAATTTGCTGGTGGTGCAGTCTCTGCCGTATCACTTAGTGGAGTACTAAGCCTTTCAAGAAATTATGGCTCATCCTCACTGAAAAGTTCCCAGATGCCATTATTCTCAATTGTATTTGCAGTGGCGGTGGATGTGGCAGAGGCAGCAACCGCACAGTGTAGAATTATCATGAGGAGAATATCAAAAATCTACTCTTTATGTTTCTGATATCTTCCTTTATATTCTGCTGTTTGAGCTTGTCTTTCCACTAATGCAAAAGTTACCTAAGTCTCTCTCACGACATATTATCGAATCTATATAGTTCTGCAATTCGAGACATTGGTATTTACTTATGGAGTACTTACCATCATCTTAAGAATTTAAGTGTTAATATAATGTGAACTCATTTCAAAGAGAATATAAGTAGGGGAAGAAAATACTGAGTACTAGAATGATCTAATTAAAAACACAAGCCCTTTTTTTCACGTATTCGCTTTGTTTTTCTTATTTACAGGCCAAACAATCCTCTCCTGATCAACTTTTTATTGTCCAACCTTTATTTTCATTCTCAGTATGGTGGTTGGGTTAACTACTGTAGCTTCATTTTCTTTTGTAATTTGCGTGTTCTAATTTTTTGTATATTTGCATTTTATTCTGACTTTAAGAAGAGATCGAGGTCATTGAGATCAAAAGCAGAAGACAGCATATGATCCTACAGGACTTTGTTCAAATTAAAGCATGCCCATTAGGCTTTCTCTTAGCTAAAGCCTAATAATCTCCAGACAAGCAGCAAATTTGGGGAAAGTGAAATTGCTTTTAGACAATAATGTGTAAAGTTACGTTGATGAAATAACCCTGCTTTCTCCAGGCATTTTTGATAACAAAAATCCCATTAACTCTTTGCCCTGAAATGCCCATTAGATCCAATCAGAAGGATATTGTAATTTGTAATAAGAATAATACAGTTTGGCATTATAGGTATAATTGGTTCTTGAAGAAACTAACACGGGCTGCAATTAGAGCTTGCACGAAACTTGCCTTAAGAACGTTTCCTTGTTTAGAACAATGATATTTTGTGTTGGACAGAAGAACTTATATTTCAAACATAATATATTTTCAATTAATATACTACATAGGGAATGGGATCATTTAAAATTATTGGAGACATAGCGAATATGCATATTACATCTGTACTGCAGATCTGTATATAAGAAAGTGAAGTGAATCATATTCAGGATTTCTCTTATATTAACTATTCTGTCATATTGTACATAGTGTTTTTAAACATATCAATGCCTTGTTGAAAGACACTGGCACTGAAATGTTCATGTTACTTAATGTAGCATGGAATAAACTAATGGGGTTTAAAAAGTTTTTTTTGCCTAAGGCTAAAGCTACACTTAAACACTTTGTGATAATATTTTTGTAGAATATTTTAAACCTTAGCAATTGATTTGAAAGAGATTTTAAAGTTTAAATTTTAAAGCTTAAAGTTTTAAAGATTTTAAAGTTTTTGTTACACTGTGCAGAAAAAAAGAAGGTACTGCTTCTTGAAATCCCAGTATGTAGTGATTAAAAAAATGATAAGCTGCTCATCTAACTGCAGTGACTTTGAAGAGATCTTCAAGCTACCACAATGCATTCCCATATTCTGCAGAGCCATGTGTAGCCCTATTTTAGCACATTTTTCATCTATAACATGTAGAAAATACCATCATTATATGTATCAGTACATAGTTGAGATAAATAGTATAAAAATACATTCTGCATAAACTGGAATAGTCGTGCAGGATATGCAGCACTTATGTTTGCTTTCAGCAGAAAATATTACTTTAAGGGCTCATTCAGATATTCATGCCAATCAGTCCAAGCACGGACCACTACTGCATCGATTGATTGTGGCTCTCTTGACCCGAGCGTGAAAGCTTCATATATTTCTATAAAGCTACTATGCTCAGGTCAGGAGAGCTGTGGTCAGTCCATACATTGAGGACTGATCTCGGACCAATTTGCACAGATGTCTAAATGAGCCCTTAAGGGGGATTTCCAAGTTGTCTCTTGAGCAGCTCACAGCTCTGCAGTTTCCTTATTTCCTGGTTGCTGGTGGGGTGTTGTTGGTGTGGGGGGCATTCCTCCTTGAGTGACAGTTTTGATCAGTTTCTTTCTCCTACTGTCATTGTTCTGAAATCTGCACTGTTATCCATGTGTTTGCATATTGAGACAATATGAGATATTTGAAGAAGCACACAGCTCAGGAAAGAGAAAGTCATGCTTAAAGAACTGTCCTGGAAACTGCCCATGGTGGGTGATGTTGACTATGAATATGCAGGATTGATAGCAGCTTAGTCAGGAGCAGAGAGGAAGGAGGTGAGCAGCTATTTTCTGTATAGATATCAGTGGACTGGTGAGAGATGACTGGTATGTTAGGAGTTAACTCCTCAGCTTGGAATATAGCTACTGAGCATACTCGGCCAGAGGCTGGTGATCATCGTTCCTGGCTGAAAGCTGCACGCTATGTAAAATAAAAGCTCTCACAGCAGGAGAATAACAGCAGATAGAAAAAGCAAGTCAATTGCAAACTTGCTTGTTTTCATGTTGTCTAACTATCACAATTTAATAATATGAGAATAACTTCTTAAGATCAGAATTTCTTCTTAAACTCTAATTATATTCTATCTTGGTCAAAAACTGCTGTCACAAGATAGTTTTGGTTGCCATATTTTACATGGAACTTCACAAAAATTAGAGAGAACTCAAATTGCACCAATTTTAGGATGAAACTGTACGTTCGAAGATGACTATTTCCTTCCTCAAGGAAGTGTAATGGAAAGTAACATCCTTCATGACTAAATTCCTGTAAACACTCTAAGATCTTTGTGTTAGGTGGTAGTGTGATATGATAGAGACTCCTTACTTAGTCTTGACCCACTTGGCAAATCCCAGTGGATAAACACGCAATAGCCATAAAGAATTTCCAATTAAGGTTGTAATCTTTTTCTATTTTCTGTATAACTTTATTGTGACTACAAATTTACAGTTTTGTCTTTCACTTTTATTTTGTGCTGATCATTTTAAACTCTACAAGTTACTCATTGACTTTTACTCCCAATTGTAGCCTGCTATCTATCTCAACTCTTCTAATACACTATCCCCCTTACCATATACATGTAATGGCTATGTTTTATAACCTGAACTCTGCTCCCCTGGATAATATAATTATCTATCCTTGACTTAATCACCATATGTCTACAACTCTATGGAATAATGTCTCAATCGACATATTTCCAACTTTTTTTTTTCACCAGAACAGGAAAAATATAATTTTTCATGCAGTTTAATAGATCAAGGTGTCATGTTCTTATCATTATGCAATCATTATTTCCATATTTTGTGGGAGGATTGGCATATTATTGTGAACTGACTCAAGAAATTAATTGAGCAGTTTGTTCGTGTCATGTGAAAAGATAATACAATGTTTGGATAAAAATTATTGCCACCTTGTACGTCCTTTTCGAGATGCAAGTCATTTCTTATTCATGGTGCATCTTGCGGAAACATTTGCTGTCATGTAAGGCCTTTTATAATCCTGTTTGCCAAATCCACATGGGCTCTGCGCTTTCCTGCACCACTGGGTATCCTGTCATTAAAATGGCACTGAGGGGCATCAAAAGTCAATCAGAAATTGAACCTGGATTCTTCTATATTAGCCTTAATTTGCAAATGGCTGAGGCCTGGCCAGAATGCAGAGAATTAAAATTGTACTCTTTCAAGGCGCATTATTGTCTCTCAATTTGACAAGCACTTTACAGCCGCAAATCACCTGATCTGTCAAGTTTGTCTTTAGTATCCTTGTGCAAAGATGACAGCATTTTTTTTTTTTTTTTTTTAGTTTTCAACAGTTTAGATCAATAGGGACAATCTCTCCACCTCTTGGAGAATTCACTTCCATTAGCTGCCAAGGAGGAAGCATAGCATAAACAATAGGACGCTGTCAACCTCGACAGAAGGCCATAGATATATGATCGCTGAGCTGACAGCCTGGGCCTTGGAGGGTAAACTGCCTTGCTGGAACTAATTAAACAGATGAAATTATTACATGAATATGCAGATGTTGTTTACATTTTACCATATGGTATTATTACAGGTAATAACTCGCAGGAGGATCCTTCCCTCTTGTCAAAAAGATAGTACACGGAGATGGGAGACTCTGCATGTCACCTATCAGTTGCTAGGCAAACACTGACATAGCAGCTTTTCTTCAACAGAATCGGAGTTATTTTTCATATCTCCACCGCTGAGATAGATTGATTTTCATCATAAAGTATTATACCTCTGTTGTGCTAACCAATTATTGCAGTTTCATAATACAATCAGCGATGCCTAACCGTTCGAGCCATATTATATCCACCATCATGTCTAACAATACGCAGACAGCAGGCAACGGAAAATAGCAAGACAGGTCACATCTACAAAGTAGAGATCAGAAAGTTGGCAAAGTACACTAAGTATGTATCACATACAATAATTTATCCTAGAGGCATAAGGAAAGGTTAAATGGAGGGGAACCAGCATCCCAGGAGAAATCAAAGTGGCAAAATAAGTTTATGCTGATTAAAGTCGAACTGGTATCAAAACAGAGATACACATGTGGTTATTTATGACATGAAGATTGTCTTTCACATGACATAGCCGAGAACAGCTGTACTAGTTGGAATAGTTGGCTGCAGAATATTAAGTGATATTATACCTGGGTTTCATATAGAATCTGAAAAAAATGGTGCAAACTCCTAACACATAATGTATTATAGAGATATTCTTATTTAGAAGCATTTCTTCTAGTGGAGAACATGATGTGGTGAAACACAAAGTATCTATGGGCCCTTAAAGGAAATGTTTCAGCAGAAAATTAACTATGGTTTATATCATGTTTTTGTGTTAAAGGTTTTTTTTTTCCATGTCATAATCTACATTAAAAATAAAAATGAGAAATCTTGCAATTTTCACTCTGACCACTACACCCATACTTCCCATAGTTTCAGGAAATTCATATGTACATTGATAAACTGACTCAGACCTTATCTTTTATGCTGAAGCATCTCATGAACAATTCAAAAGTCATTGTGAAGGGAGGTGGAAAAACAGGGGCAGGTGAGGCATCACTCATTATGAATGGTGGATCCTGTATTATCAGCTGTCAGATGTACATAGAGGAGTAAACCATCTTTGTAATTCTGCCTGTGATGATAACGAGACTGCAGAAAGAAGCACTTCCTGAAAGGGTGGGAAGTACAAGTCTAAAATTGCCCCTGTGGCCAATGTGAGAATTGCAAAATTTAAAAATTTCTAATTTTGTTTTTTTGTTTTATTCATACAGGTTGTTATATGAAAAAAATCTAGTTTTTTTTTCAAATACATTTAACTCAAAAAATCTAATTAAAATAATAGGTTATTGTCTGGTGATACATTCTGTTTTACACCAATAATGGGGCTTTAAGTGCAGCTATACATCATCGGTGCACGTGTGTTAAGCATGGACTCTAATAACAGCTTTATGTATGACAAGAGTAGACAATTCACAGTGTTTAGACCGCACTACCAAATTAAAAATCCTTCATCCAGCGATAGAGATAAGAGATTGCTATTCCACAACATGTTTCTATGCCAGACTATAGTATTTTTCAAGTGTGAAAGTTGTTTTTCACACTTGAAAAAGACTCAAGTCCTTCATTGAAATGTTGTGGAATAAAAAACGCTTATCTATATCGCTGGATTGAGAATCTTTATTTCGGTAGTGCAGCCTAAAGCCAAAAATTGTCTCTACTTGTGAAGCATCCTGGTGGAGTTCATCCCCCAACCAAGGGGCAGCAGTAACTGATTTTGAGCTTTCACAGGAGTTGTGCCTAAACAAGTCGCTCAGGTGAGCGCATTACCTGGATCTATTTCTCAATACTTTTTAACTAACAATGTTACGTACCCATAGAACAGGGCTATAACTGAATCTTTATGCTGCTGGACCCTTTAGTTGATATTGCCTTCTTGTGAATATCAGAGCTGTGTTGAAGCTAAAAATGATCAATGATGAGGCTAGTAAACATGATAGCAACCAAAGACTAAGGAATATGCAATAGTAGTAAATGTATGAAAATGTTTTAAAACATTTTATCATGTGATGCACTGGAAAGTGGGAAAAAATTCTAAATACATTGAAATTGCAAAAAAAAGTGCAATTACAAAACATTTTTTGGGGGTTTTTATTTACACATTCACTATATGATAAACTGACCTGGCAATATGATTCTCCATGTCGGTATGATTACTCAGATACCAAGCATGTATAGTTTTTTTATTATTTAAGTGGTGAAAAAAAAATCAGAAATTTGCAACATTTTCAGTTTTCAGGATCTGGGGCTGGGTGAGGTTTTATTTTTTTTATCCTGAGCTAATGTTTTCAGTGATGTCATTTTGGGATAGAAACAATGTTTTGATCTCCTCTTATTGCATTTTATTGCAATCTTGTGGCGGCCAAAAAGCAATTCGGGGGATTCGACTTTTTTACTTGTTACGCCATTTACCAATCAGATTAATTTATTTTATATTTTAATAGATCAGGCTTTTAAAAATGCTGCGATACCAAATGTGTATTTTTATTTTTTTTTAATTGCTTTATTTTTAATGGGGCAAAAAGGGGGGTTGATTTGAACTTTTATTTTTTTTATTTTTTTCATATATATATATATTTTTTTACTGTATTTGTTAGTCCCCTTAAGGGACTTGAAGCTGTGATCATCTGATCATATGTGCTTCAGTACTGCTATGTATAGCAAAAATCACAGTCTCATATGACTGCTAGCTACAGGCTGGCTTTCACAGTAGCACTGACGTGACAAGCACGGTGGTCTTCAGCAGCCCTCCGGCTGTTATTAGAACCCACTGCGGCCCGCGATCATGTCACGGGCCTGCCAATGGGCCCGTGGACTGTCGCCCCCCCCCCGTTGGTGTGCATTAAATGCCACTGTCAGAGATTATCAGTGGGATTTAACATGTTAACAGCCGTGGACAGAGCTCTGTTCCACGGCTGTTAGAGGCAGATGATGCCTGAATAATTCAGCCATCATCTGCCGGTAAAGATAAGGCTCGACTTGCGAGCCTGAATCAAAGTTAGGGACCCGACATATGACATAACTGTATGTCGGGAAGACGTTAAGCTACAAAAATTCATAATTGACAAAATTGCAAATAAATAACTTACAATGTAGTAGCAAGATATTAAAGATTTTTTTATAATAGTTTAGACTGTGCTGTAATGTTTGCAACTTAAATAATAATCCTTGCTGATAAGGTTCTTTTTTTTTTTCGCTGATGATTCAATGTGTAGAATAGATTAGATATCTCAAGATGTCCATAATGTGGAGAAAAAGTTGATTGAACTATAAATGTTGTTGAAACAGTGACTAAGGTTAAATGGTGCCGTGCATACCTCCATGCCTTTCATATGGTAGTATACACATTTTTTTTAACTTTTGCCCAGCAGAAAGGATCCCAGTAATGGAAATGTGCATCAGATTCTCACCCTATATTTTTCAAAGCAATATTTGCATATTCTTTTGTAAATTAAAAAATTGTGCACTTAACATTATAGGAAAAAAGGTAAGCCAGGTGGACCTCTGTTTCTCAGTCATCGTTATTTTATTTTTTTATTTTTGTAGCTAACTACTGTATTCTCAAGAGTCTTCACAGTTCCCTTTCTGTCCAGCTTCTTTTGTTGTTCAAAATTCAGGAGAGTCAAAAATAAAGTTAGCCCTTTGGCAAAAAATTAAGTTGGGAAATCCCTTCTAGAGGTGGCTACTAACCATCAGGGACAGGAGGACTTGGTGCTGTTTGGCCCCAGTTCTTTTCCATGCCCTCTCTTTCCATGGGTCCTTTAGTAGGCACATGCTCTGCCTTTTGTAACACATATGGCCTTCGTGTCTTGTTGTTTAGCTTTTCTTACACAATCAACCGCTCAGTTTACCATATTTAGAAAGTTTTGATCTTTTGACATGTTTTGCATTCAGATGCCAGTGTGCATAGAAAGTATTGATGATTGTAGTGTGTGCTGGTCATAATTAAATGGGTTATTGATTAATAGTATAGGTCATCAATATATTCTGAGCAGATAACCCCTGTTGTCCTAGCAGACAAAACTTCTTGTTACTTCGATGGTAGAAAACTCTTTTGAGCAATATTTTGTGCATTAATCTTTGCTTTGTTGATTTTTTTTGCTTTTCTTATAAAAGTTTGCTAGTTAATGAAGTGTCACTGCATGACATACAGTGGTGAGTGAAAGTTTGTAAATGCTTCAGTATTTTTTATATTTCTGCATAAACTTGACCTAAAACAATCAGATTTTCACAAGTCTTTCTTTCAAGTCGTAAAAGAAGATAAAGAGAGGCAAATAAAACAAATGAGTCCAAAATATTTGATTTTGTCATTTTTTTAAATGAGGAAAATTATTAAAATGTATGTAGCAAATGTATGCAAACCTCTAGTTTCCGAATCTGGTAGGACCCCCTTGTGCAGCCATAACTGCATATAAGCATTTGTGGTAAATACCATGCACATCATTGTGGAAGATTGCATCAGGTCATCATTGCAAATATGGAGAGAAAGGCCTAAAACAAAGGAGAACTACTATAAATGGAGTATGATGTACTACGGTAACAGTGCTAAGGAACACAGAAAATGGGAGTGGTAATCTCAGTCTGTGAATAGTAATACATAGATTCAAATGATAAGTGGAAATAAAGATAAGAGAGGTGCAGGAGCTGCAGAGTCTATGTGACTGAATGGATTGAGTCATGATATACTGAAGTACAGCACCTTTTCCTGTTCTGAGAATTAAAATATATCATTTTTTTCATTCTTGAAGCACTATAAACAAAGAGGGCAGGTTAGATCCCCTCAATCCTATTTTTTCTATGGAAGAAATATACTGAAAGTAATCAAGGCTGGTCTAAGAAAGTTTGGTTCCTAATTTGTGTGTTTTACTAACAAGCAATTTCTTCTTGGAAACATTTTTTTTTTTTTGCAAAAAAACAAAAACAAAGTAAAATTCCCAACATTACAGATATTTAAAATGCGAATGTTAGAAAAATGTTAATTTTCTTTGCACACTTGTTTTAATGCTTCCAGGAATGGGCAATTTTATGTTTGTGCTTTTGTTTTTTCCACCTCTTTTGTCAAAAGCCAAACATTTTTTATTTTTCCATTGACATAGTTATATGATGTCTTGTTTTTCTGCAGGATAAACTGTCATTTTGAATGACAGGAGAAATAAAATCCAAAGATATGCAATTCTGATATTTTTTGGGTTTTGTTTTAACAGGATTCATGGTGTGGTAAAAAAAAGACTTGTAAACCTGATTCTCCAAGTCAGTATGATACCAAACTTGCATTTATTTTTATTTAAGAGGAGAAAAAAAAAATGTTCAAGTTTATAAAAATATATATATATATTTGGGGTTTGTGTCGCCATATTCTGAGACGTGTAAAATTTTTTCTTTTCCATGAATAGCTCCATTTATGTGAAAGTTTGTTTTCTGCAAGACAAACTGACATGTTAATTGATACAATTTTAGGGTATATACAGGGTGGGCCATTTATATGGATGCACCTAAATTAAATGGGAATGGTTGGTTATATCAACTTCCTGTTTGTGGCACATTAGTATATGGGAGGGGGAAAACTTTTCCAGATGGGTGGTGACCATGGTGGCCATTTTGAAGTTGGTCATTTTGGATTCAACTTTATTTTTTTCAATGGGAAGAGGGTCATGTGACACATCAAACTTATTGAAATTTCATAAGAAAAACAATGGTGTGCTTGGTTTTAACGTAACTTTATTCTTTCATGAGTTTTTTACAAGTTTATGACCACTTATAAAATATGTTCAAAGTGCTGCCCATTGTGTTGGATTGTCAATGCAACCCTCTTCTCCCACTCTTGATACACTGATAGCAACACCGCAGAAGAAATGTTAGTACAGGCTTCCAGTATCCGCTGTTTCAGATGCTATGGCAATATGGGCACACAGGCACGGTCCGGGATGTTTGCCCATCTAATTCATGAAAATTTACACCATTTTAGTGGCGTAAATTTTGCCAGAAATGTACTCCAGTTCCTTAAGTGGAGTGTGCCTCTTATTGAATTGGGCGGATCTCATTCCAGCAGTCCTGAATCCTGATCATTAAGAATGCTATGAACAATACCATCTCATAATGGACTTGTTCTTAGAGGAAAAAAGGCACTATAGAGGTGATATATGAGGTATACCATGGACTAGAAGACTTTATTCAAACATCAGTATAGGAATGGTTTCCTTACTGAAAGAGTAGTCAAATATTGAAATGCCATATAGTACCACAAAAACATTGAAATAATAAAGCATGGCCCAATAATGCATCTAATGCAATGTAGTGTTCAGAGCTACAATTCACATAGGAGGACATTTTTTATAACCTTAGTGAATGGAGAAAGATTTTTTTCATCTGTAAGACAAACTGTTGATCATCATTGTGGTTTTTCCCATTCTCTAGGTTGAAAAGTTGAGTCTGTGAAAGATTTAAGTTGCTCGAAAAGATTCTTTTTCATCTTAAGTAGCAATAGATGTCCTGAAATAAACTCTCCAGATTGTCAGATGATTGCTACATCTCTTGACTCTAAGCATTCACATGACATACATGGCATTATATAGCTGCAGATATCTCTGGCTGCACTATATGTCACATGGGAACAACTGATCAGGCATGTTGAAATCCAACATGTCCACTCTTTTTCCCAGTCATCCGACATTTGGGGAAAATTGAAAGTCTGCCTTGCACATTAGACTGTTCCCAAAATTATCTGGTTTACTTGACAATTACCCAATCTATAGGACCACCATTATGGTATTAGAGAGTTAAAAAAAAGTTGCCCACAAAAGTAAATTTTTTATTCTTCAATAGTGGAAAACAGTTGAGCATCTTCTCACTTATTTTGCATACTCCTATGTTCCTTCTCCTCGTCTAGTGGATGCTATCTTTGAAAGATGCACATTTATTTCATCCTACCCAAACATTTTTATTAAGCAATGGTCTCTGAAGCATGTAAGTGGCTAGGATTCTTAGAGTAAAGTCGGAGGCCTCTCCAGAAGCAGGGAGATTGAAATCAGCTCTGTGTCAGGGGCTGTCATATCTTAGGGAAGACATAAAACACACGGTAACATCAATAAGCAACAAGCCTGTGACAGCTCTGAAACATTTCAGCTGACAAGAAGAGAAAAGGGGTAAGGTTAAGACTCATGGGGAATGCTTAAAATGACTAACAGCCAGACGAAGTGTTGGCAGGAGCTATGGAGGTACAGGAAAGACAAGATAAAGAATACCAGGTTATCACCTATTCTAAACTAATTCTACCCTCCATGACTACAAACGTGGACTGACACCAAAAACCTTTCTCAACTGTTTATTTTATAGTTTTTTTTATTATGGGAGAATAAAAGGATACGAAAAGATTGCCCTGATTACTGTTATGTGATAGATTAAAAATATGGTTAAAAGAGAACTGAGGAAGTCAAAGAATTCTGCTCCCAGCTACTACCTACAGAAATCAAAAAGGATTAACAAGGGCTCCTTTTTTTATTTAATTTCCTGTACACCGCCTGTGTTAAGAGATCAGAGATATTTTTATTTATTGAATTTTTAATATGATCATTATTAAAAGGTAGCGCACATGTTTTGATATTTCTTACTGAAATTGATAAATAGAAATAAAAATGTACCTTTGGTTAGATTTTTATCCTGCCTGAAGGGGTAATTCACATGAAGAATCTAATTATATTATTCTGTAACAAAACTTTCCAAGCACAAGCCTTCCTGCAGAAACCATAAAAGAAATAGACCAGCTCACCTGGACGGCTAATGGCACGTGGAAGCACGGAGCCACTGGCCACACGTAAAGATATCCAAAGAAAGGGTGAATTCAGCTTCTCAAATGCAAAAATACTTTATAAAGTTTTCAGTTACTGTAATGCTTGCTGTTCTTTTGACAAAATCACTGTTTTATCAACAGGTGATCATCAGTAAAGGACTAGTAAACCTGTAGCCATGTAGTCCTCCATATTTATGAGCTCAGTATAACCCCACCCTCACCATTGATTGGACGGAAGCTTTCTGCCTAAGCACAGTGTACACAGAAAGCTGCCAATCAGTGGTGTGAGCGAGGTTATACAGAGTTCATCATTTAGAGAACTGGTAGATCTGCAGAAGATAAAACAGTGATTTTATCAAAACTACAGCAATAAGCCCAGTAAGTGACACATTGCTGTAATCAGGGTCTCTGCCCCTACATTATGCTGCTCTCACATGGGGTAGCAAAAACCTAGTGACAGATTCCCTTTAAGATATTTAGATGGCTTTTCTTAGTAGTTAAGTAGCTTGTCAACATTTTTTTTAAATTGACCAGAAAATAAGAGAGTTGTTAAAATAACTTGAATTCATCAGATATATTTCCACACGACTCCAGAGCTGCCACATAGATGGTCTTTCCATGTTTTTTTAGCTGTCCTGCAGTCATGACATTTCTGATTATTTTCACATTACTGCCCCAGTCAATCACTGACCTCAGTGGTAACAGCATGAACACTGAGGCCTGTGATTGGCTGCTGTGTCACATACGAGTAGTCAGAATGTCATCATTACAGGACAGCAAACAAAGATATAGGTTCCTCCTGAGTTGCAGCCCTGGAATAACAGGGAATTTACTCATGAATATAAATTATTTTCTTAATTAAAAGACCCTTTACTTTAGACAACCCCTTTAAAGCCATTTTTTCTGTAATTTTCCATTACAAGTTTCAAATTATGAATTTGTAGGACACTTTTTGCTTATGTGAAATTAACAATTGCCTGCAAGTCCTAGCAGGAGAGTGTGGCTGGATTTACAGTAGCATATGACATCCAGTGCGAGAGAATAGGATGCGATATGCTAATGACAATTGGCTCCAGCTCTGCTGTGAGCGTGAGCCAAGTGTCAGTGCTCCGTGATCCGATCCTCTTGCATGAGAGAATTGCAGTACAGGTGCGGAGGAGACTAAGAATGTAATTTCTCCATCTCCTCCATTGCCGGTCTCGGCATATATCGGAATTCATTCGGATAACATCCAATGTTTCACACACACCCATAGACTTGTATGGGTAGGAAAGAGCCGAGTCTCGCTGCAAATAACACCATGATGCCATTGCTCTCTAATGCCGAATCGGCATAAGAAAATAATCGCAGATCTGCTCTGTCCCATAGTATAACATTGGGCCGAGTGCTATCTGAAAAAACATTGCATAGCAGTCGGCCGTGTTATACTCTAGTGTGACCCCGGACTATGGAAGCTTCACTGAAGACCACTGGGGTTGGGTTGGGTTTTTCTGAAGTGCTTTCAGCTGGAAATAGATATCATCAGTAAGTAAGTAAGTCCCTCAACACATTATTATGGAGTGTATTGGACAACAATATGATTGTGTCTTTGATCCACTAGGTCTATTGTTTGAATTAGAGGACATGTGCATAGTTTTATATTTCATCTTTGTTGAGTGGGTTTACATTTCCACAACATTTTGTATGTTTTAGATAATGAAAATGAAATGGTAGCCCCAATGATAGAGAAGTGATTACAATATACAGCTTTGTGGAATATGTTGGTGCAATATAAGTAACACAAAATAAAGTAATTAAAGTCTTAATGGGGTGTCACAAAGATATATCATCACTCTCTCTTTGGTGGATGTCCAACTGGTGTGACACCCATTGATCTTGAGAATGAAGTGCTTCAAGAAAATACTAATAAGTTTTATTTCTATAGTGCCAACATATTCCGCAGCACTTTACAATTCAGAGAGGACTTGTACAGACAAAGACATAATACAACACATACCAAGAGAAGTGAGAACCCTGCTCGCAAGCTACAATCTGTGAGAAAATAGGGGAACACTAAAGGTATAGAAAATAGCGTTGTGCTGGAATTTTCTGCATGGGCAAGTGGCTAGGGCATCAGTGGAGGAGACAGTTAAGAGGAGGAAAATCTAAAGCATCTCTGCATTCCATTTATTCTCAGTATTAACTGACAGATTAGACATATCTTAAATAATATGAGATCACATAATGAGATGGAAAATCTCCATAAAGAATAAAAGAAAAATCCTATCATGTATAATTCTAAATTAAATATCATTGTTCTCAAGAATTAAACCTCTACCTGTCATGTTTATTGTGTATTATTTTAAGAACATTCAGTTATACAACCCCTGGCAAAAATTATGGAATCACCGGGCTCGGAGGATGTTCATTCAGTTGTTTAATGTTGTTGAAAAAAAGAAGATCACAGACATGGCACAAAACTAAAGTCAGTTCAATTGGCAACTTTAGGGCTTTAAGAAACACTAAAAGAAATCAAGATTAAAAATGTGGTACCCAGTAAGGGTAATTTTTTTCAGACCAAGCAGAGGGAAAAAAATATGGAATCACCCTGTAAATTTTCATTTCCAAAACTAACACCTGCATCAAATTAGATCCACTCATTATTCGACATCAAAAAAGGAGTGATCACACTTTGGAGAGCTGTTGCACCAAGTGGACTGACATGAATCATGGCTCCAACACTAGAGATGTCAATTGAAACAAAGAAGAGGATTATCAAACTCTTAAAAGAAGGTAAACCATCACGCAATGTTGCAAAAGATGTTGGCTGTTCACACTCAGCTGTGGCCAAAATATGGACCAAATACAAACAACATGGGAAGGTTGTTAAAGGCAAACATACTGGTAGATCAAGGAAGACAACAAAGCGTCAAGACCGGAAACTTAATGCAATACAATACAGACCAAAAGTTTGGACACACCTTCTCATTTAAAGATTTTTCTGTATTTTCATGACTATGAAAATTGTGCATTCACACTGAAGGCATCAAAACTATGAATTAACACATGTGGAATTATATACTTAACAAAAAAGAGTGAAACAACTGAAAATATGTCTTATATTCTAGGTTCTTCAGAGTAGCCACCTTTTGCTTGATGGCTGCTTTGCACACTCTTGGCATTCTCTTGATGAGCTTCAAGAGGTAGTCTCCGGAAATGTTTTTCATTTCATAGGTGTGCCCTGTCAGGTTTAATAAGTGGGATTTCTTGCCTTATAAATGTGGTTGGGACCATCAGTTGTGTTGTGCAGAAGTCTGCTGGATACACAGCTGATAGTCCTACTGAATAGACTGTTAGAATTTGTATTATGGCATGAAAAAAGCAGCTAAGTAAAGAAAAACGATTGGCCATCATTACTTTAAGAAATGAAGGTCAGTCAGTGCGAAAAATTGGGAAAACTTTGAAAGTGTCCCCAACTGCAGTTGCAAAAGCCATCAAGCGCTACAAAGAAACTGGCTCACATGAGGACTGCCCCAGAAAAGGAAGACCAAGAGTCACCTCTGCTACGTTTATCCGAGTCACCAGCCTCAGAAATCGCAGGTTAACAGCAGCTCAGATTAGAGACAAGGTCAATCCCACACAGAGTTCTAGCAGCAGACTCATCTCTTCAACAACTGTTAAGAGGAGACTTTGTGCAGCAGGCCTTCATGGTAAAATAGCTGCTAGGAAACCACAGCTAAGGACAGGCAACAAGCAGAAGAGACTTGTTTGGGCTAAAGAACACAAGGAATGGACACTAGACCAGTGGAAATCTGTACTTTGGTCTGATGAGTCCAAATTTGAGATCTTTGGTTCCAACCACCGTGTGTTTGTGCGACGCAGAAAAGGTGAACGGATGGACTCTACATGCCTGGTTCCACCCGTGAAGCATGGAGGAGGAGGTGTGATGGTGTGGGGGTGCTTTGCTGGTGACACTGTTGGGGATTTATTCAAAATTGAAGGCATACTGAACCAGCATGGCTACCACAGCGTCTTGCAGCGGCATGCTATTCCATCCGGTTTGCGTTTAGTTGGACCATCACTTATTTTTCAACAGGACAATGACCCCAAACACACCTCCAGGCTGTGTAAGGGCTATTTGACCAAGAAGGAGAGTGATGGGGTGCTACACCAGATGACCTGGCCTCCACAGTCACCAGACCTGAACCCAATCGAGATGGTTTGGGGTGAGCTGGACCGCAGAGTGAAGGCAAAAGGGCCAACAAGTGCTAAGCATCTCTGGGAACTCCTTCAAGATTGTTGGAAGACCATTTCCGGTGACTACCTCTTGAAGCTCATCAAGAGAATGCCAAGAGTGTGCAAAGCAGTCATCAAAACAAAAGGTGGCTACTTTGAAGAACCTAGAATATCAGACATATTTTCAGTTGTTTCACACTTTTTTGTTAAGTATATAATTACACATGCGTTAATTCATAGTTTTGATGCCTTCAGTGTGAATGTACAATTTTCATAGTCATGAAAATACAGAAAAATCTTTAAATGAGAAGGTGTGTCCAAACTTTTGGTCTGTACTGTATGTCTCCAAAACAGGAAATGTACAACAAAACAAATGAGAAACGAATGGGAGGAACCTGGAGTCAATGTCTGTGACCGAACTGTAAGAAACCGCCTAAAGGAAATGGGATTTACATACAGAAAAGCTAAACATAAGCCATCATTAACACCTAAGCAGAAAAAAACTAAGCTACAATGGGCTAAGGAAAAGCAATCGTGGACTGTGAATGACTGGATGAAAGTCATATTCAGTGATGAATCGCAAATCTGCATTGGACAAGGTGATGATGCTGGAACTTTTGTTTGGTGCCGTTCCAATGAGATTTATAAAGATGACTGCATGAAGAGAACATGCAAATTTCCACAGTCATTGATGATATGGGGCTGCATGTCAGGTAAAGGCACTGGGGAGATGGCTGTCATTACATTTTCAGTAAATGCCCAAGTTTACATTGATATTTTGGACAGTTTTCTTATCCCATCAATTGAAAGGATGTTTGGGGATGATGACATCATTTTTCAAGATGATAATGCATCCTGCCATAGAACAAAAACTGTGAAAACATTCCTTGAAAGAAAATACATAAGGTCAATGTCACGGCCTGCAAATAGTCTGGATCTCAATCCAATTGAAAATCTTTGGTGGAAGTTGAAGAAAATGGTCCATGACAAGGCTCCAACCTGCAAAGCTGATCTGGCAACAACAATCAGAGAAAGTTGGAGCCAGATTGATGAAGAGTAGTGTTTGTCACTCATTAAGTCCATGCTTCAGAGACTGCAAGATGTTATTAAAGCCAGAGGTGGTGCAACAAAATACTAGTGATGTATTGGAGTGTTCTTTTGTGTTTGTTTTTCATGATTCCATAATGTTTTCCTCAGAATTGAGTGATTCCATAATTTTTTCCCTCTGCTTGGTCTGAAAAAAATTACTCTTACTGAGTACCATATTTTTAATCTTGATTTCTTTTAATGTTTCTTAAAGCCCTAAAGTTGCCAATTGAAATGACTTTAGTTTTGTGCCATGTCTGTGATCTTCTTTTTTTCAACAACATTAAACAACTGAATAAACATCCTCTGAGCCCGGTGATTCCATAATTTTTGCCAGGGTTTGTACTCCTGGCTTCAGTTGATATGTAATCTAGTTACTCTGCACATTTAAGTATCTTACAAATGGAGGTCATGTTACCAATGTAAGGTCCCCTAGATTCTATATTTTCTACATGAGAATTTAAACATTACTTTCTTCCTAAACAGACAGCTAGACGGCTGCTATGTTGAGATGTATCAATTTTCATCAAGGGAATAGTTAGAGCTAGTTGTAAAGGGAGTGTAGTGACAGCCAGATACTCTAGATAATGGCTTATATGTTAAACATGATCCAATGAGATATGAGTTATTACATCTAAAGCACTTATAGACAAAACATTTTTTGCCAATACGACTTGAAAACAAATGTAAAGTTGATAGAAGCCTTAAGATGGCTACAGTTTTAAAGTAAAACAAGACGTCACAACTCATTCGAGTGGTGTCTATGAAATGCAAAAAAATACAAATTTACAACTTATTGACTTAAAATAAGTAATAGTTTGTGTTCTGTCCATGATCCACATATAATAACTATACTACTGCAGAACCATGTAATAATAAGAATACAGTTGTACTGAAAGGGTTATTCTCATCCTCATAAATGGTTATTGTCAGTTAGTGCTTGTTTTTACAAGTACTTTTTCAATTTATTGCTTATTAAAATTTCCAGCCTCCCCCCTATTGATTGCATCTCTGTATCACAGGCTACTACTCATATCTTCATGCAGTTATTCTACAGATTACTAACTTGAGCATTTGTTCATTGCTTTAAGGATTGTCTTCCGGTCTTTATTGCTCAGCTCTCATATTCTCTCACTAATCTAAAATCACCAAATAAAAGCTGTTGCAATCCCTGCTTAAGCTTTTATAAAGACTATAATAGTCCCTGCTATATACGATTTGATGTGATAGCTGCAAAGAGAGATGAGCAATGTAGTCGAGTGGAACTGAATTATACTAGACTTTTTTAAAAAATCTGTAATCGACAAAATGCAGATTTTTTGTAATTGTCTTTCGTCCAACTGCCATGGCCGCTTTTTTTAAAACCATAAAGGGTTTTCAAAAGGTTAAAAAGAAAAGAAAAAAAGAATCCTTTAGAGCCACCTCTCAAAATACTTTGCATCTCATTGCCACCTATTTGGTCCTCACTGCATCTCCTTATCCTACATTGCTCATGCTATAATCCCCGGGACTCTCGCTGAGATAGAGTAGTATTTCAGGCTTTCATGAGGTCCAGTTCTGTCGGCAGCAGAGAGTAGAGGATGTTCCGGGGCGGAGTACTTTGAGGTGAGTATATTTTTTTTTTCTTTACGTATTATGCTTATTAATAAGATACATGAAAATTTGCGGAGAATAACTTCTCAAAGAATTGAATTTCCTGGGAAAAAAACGTATGAACCAACAAATTTTAATTTTGCCTGATCTGCTCATCACTAGCTACAAGTCATTGGGGAAGCCCACACAGTTACATCCGAGATCATGTCATCTATCTGCGACTGATGCAATGTGTAAAATGGAGATGCCCATTTTTTTGCAATTTACACAAATCGAAGAGCAAGTTGTTCTAATTCGCCGGGACATGTGAATATCATGAAATTCGACTAAAAGTCAATTCACAGTGGATTGATTCAAACATCTCTAATAAATACGTCGAGAAATTTTCATAATGACTAATAATGTTACAGACCTAAAATTTCTTAAAGATAAGATGTAATGAGCAAAAATGTTATTTCCTGCAGATTTAGGGTTAATCTGCAGGAAATAGCATTAAAATGCCACCTGGCTGTCATACTGAAAGCATGGCTACAAGGAGAAAATGAACTGTGCTCTATACATACACGCTTCAGAGCAAGCTGTCAATCACAGTGTTGAGAGAGTGACTACAGCCAGCGCTCAAGGTACAGTGACTGAAAGCGATTGGCTACTGGAAGGATATAGGTTCATTTCCTTTTGATAGCCATGCTTTCAGTACGGCATTTTAATACTATTTACCTGCAGATAAACATTATATTTACAGGTAAATGGAATTTATGCACATGACAGGTTCAAATAAAATAAGAACATCTTTAAACTATTACCCACCTGAGCTAATTTTGGCCTTCATGATCATGCCCCATTTTTCAAATCTGATATGTGTCAATTTATAACAAAATAACTTTGAAGCGCATCTACATATTCCAGTAATTGTAGAATTGTTTTTTGTGACACATTGTTCTTTATGACAGTTGGGAATTTAAGTCAATATGTTTTGTATTTATTTATGAATTATCTGTTGAAAATGTATAAACATTTCCAATTTTTAAACTTTGAATTTTTATGCTTACAAATACCCCACAAAATAAATACCGAATGCCATATCTACTTTATTTAAGCTTAATTTTTCAAATCTTTTTTAATATTTTTTTAATGTGTTAGAAGGTTTTACAGTTTAGCAGCAATTTTTCATATTTTCAAAACCTATTTTTTATTCCAAAACCTATTTCCAAAAGCAAATTTCCAAAACCTATTTTTTATTTGTTCACATTTGTAGTGAATTTGAAAGGTCTAAATATTGGAAAACACACAACGTGATCCCATTCTAAAACCGCAACCCTCAAAGAATTCAAATCAGCAATCAAGAAGTTGGTTAATTCTTCAATCGCTTCACAGGAATTAACAAAATTTGGATTGAATAAATTTAAAAAAAAAATTTTTTCACTAAAATGTTAATTTAGCCCTAAATTTTTATTTTGTCAGGGGTGAGAGAAGAAAATGGACCACATAATTAGTTTGTTGTGATTTCTCCAAAATGTAGAAATACCTCATATGTGGTAGGAATTACAGTTTCTGTACACGGGGAAGAGACAGAGCACTATTTTACTTTTGTGCGCAGATTTGACTGGAATAGATTATGAATACCATGTCACATTTGCAGGCCGCTGAGGTGCCAAAACAACAGAAACCTACCACAAGTGATACTATTTTTTAACCTTCACTCCTCAAAGAATTTATCTAGGGTTTGTGTTGAGCATTTGGAAGCAAATCACAGAATTTTATAACATTAGGCCATGGAAACAATCATTTACATTTTTCTACTAAGATGCTATTTTAGCCCCAAACTTTTCATTTTCATAATATAATAATAATAATAGTAATAATAATAATAATATTTTCATGGGAAATAATAGGAAAAACAGACCCCACAATTTGTTTTATATTTTCTCCTAATCACCCTAATACCTCATAAGCACGCTTTGTAGATATATAGCAGTCCTGTATTGAGGTTATTGAGGTGGTGCAGAAGAAGGGTTTCACTCTGTGTATAGACAAATCAATTTGGCACTCCAAAAGAAAGTATGTGCAGAATTTTAATGTGGGCAATCCAGAAAACATATATAACGTTTTGGCCCCAAAACTTGGACCTTCAGTAGATATGGACTGTGATCAGCAAGACAATTTACACATACCCTGCCGCAATCCATATCTGACGAAGGTCCGAGTTTTGGGGCCAAAACGTTATATATGTTTTCTGGATTGCCTACCAGTGATGAGCGAGCATGCTCGTTATTCGAGATTTTCGAGCATGCTCGGGTGTTTCCCGAGCATCTTTAGCGTGCTTGGGTGTTATGTTTGAGTCACGTTGTGTCCATGATTTGCAACTGTTTGACAGCTTTAATACATGTGAGGAATCACAGTTTCTTAGGCATTCCTCACATGTATTAAAGCTGTCAAACAGTCGCAAATCAGGGACACAGCACGACTCAAACCTAACACTCGAGCACGCTGAAGATACTCGGCGAGCATCCGAGCATGCTCACCGAAAGGGTTAACAAAACATACTTGCTCATCACTATTGCCTACAATAAAATTCATCCCGTACTTATTTTTGGAGTGCCAGGTACTTTGATTTGTCAATGCCTTATATGTAGCCAGAAACTACTGTGTGACCACATAGCAGGGCTCAAAGGAGAAGAAGTGTTATTTGGCTTTTGGAATAGATTATGGGCCACATTTGCAAAATCACTGGGATGCCAGAACAGCAGAAAACTCTCAAAAGTGACACCATGTTGGAAATGATAACTTAAATTCAAGTGAACATTTTGACCTCAAAGGTGTTTATCAGAAATTAATGCACAGTAAATGTTGTGAAGTGAAAATTGCATTTTTTCCCCCAAATATTGATACAGGAAAGATATATATCTTTGTACCGTGTTAGCCAGTAGATAGAAAAATTTTAAGATTTGAGAGTTCTCAGTGGTTGATACCTTTTAATGGCTAACTGGACCCAGCTGCCAGGGAAACACCTACTGTAAATATACTACATCGGTGCACAAAGACCAGCAAGCGCCAATGTATATTTACATCGGGAAGAGGTGAAATGGTAAATGTACATTATGCAAATATTTTCTAAACTACACTAGGCAATATAAATCAGTGCTATTTATCACATCAGTATATGCACTACAATAATATTGAAAATATTGTATATACTAACATATCATCTTTTTAAAGTTATTTCTGGCATTGTTGATCCAAGAAAATCTAATTTTATGTAGTTAAAGGGAAAACTGAATATGGCAGTCAAAATAGATCCCAAGATCAACACCCGATTTTTACTGCTCTTACAGTAAATTGTCCCCTATTTTACTGGTGTAGAAGCATTTTGTCATCTAGATGCAGTGGATGTCTCTTAATTTTTTTTTTAAACAGGTCCTATCAGGTCTTCTGTATTCCCCATGGAAAAATTATGTTATTTTTTCTTTACTAGACAGTGACAGAGCGTGTAGGGACACAACTCCAACTCCCAACATCTTGTTGTCAATATATTCCTAAAATTCTAGGAGGAACAACAGAGAAATGGCACAGCACCGAATTCTGTGGAAAGATTTACTAGAATTGTTCTTTTATGGTTAAAACAATTATTTACTAAAATAGACACATAAGCTGAAAGAATTTTTTTTATAAACCCTAACAAATCTATTTAAAATATACTATATTTGTGTTATTGGGAAGTAGCTAGACTTCTAGCTGCTTTAGACCCACAGGTTGGAGATGCAACATTTTATTTAGGTATATAGGAATTGCGGGTAACCTGTACTGCTAGCGATGTATCTAATAAAAGAATCCAATCCGGTATGAGGGTAACAGTGTGGTTTATTCTCAATTCCTTCTTCATCAGGAAAACCACAAAGATTGAAGTGCTCACACTTCTTCATCAGGAGAAACAAAAAGATCAATCTTTGTGGTCCTTCTGATGAAAAGTGAAAGTACGTCGAAACGTGTTTTGAATGAACTGCACTGATACTTTCATACCGGATTGGATTCCTTTATTGGATACATCACCAGCAGTGCAAGTTACCCGCAATTCCTACATACCTAAATATTTGTGTTATTGGCATAGTATTATCAATTAAGGATAATTATTATAATAAATTGTAGTGAACTCAAATCTCCATTGTGGTTCTCAAGGTGTTAAACATTTAACCCACATACAAGATATCTGTAGAAACTACATTGGCTCATTCACAGGAAACAGTCCAGTCTTTTTTGGAAAAGTCCAGCCAATAAGCAGATTTCATTTAAAATTACAATGTGTTCGCATTTGAATTGTGTTTGTGCGTCACAAGCTGGCTCTATGTAAGCCCCAAGCATGTCTGCTCTTAAAATACATTATAAAGAGACCATCTGTCATATTTTTATTTATTTATTTTATTTTATTTATTATTTATTATTATAGCGCCATTTATTCCATGGCGCTTTACATGTGATAGGGATATATATAACAAAAGCATTTACATAATCTTAACAAAACGAGTCAGCGACTGGTACAGGAGGAGCGAGGACCCTGCCCGCGAGGGCTCACAGTCTACGAGGGATGGGTGAGGATACAGTAGGTGAGGGTAGAGCTGGTCGTGCAGTGGTGTTTACTGCAGGTTGTAGGCTTGTCGGAAGAGGTGGGTCTTCAGGTTCCTTTTGAAGGTTTCCACGGTCGGCGAGAGTCTGATATGTTGGGGTAGAGAGTTCCAGAGTAGGGGGGAAGCACGGGAGAAATCTTGTATACGATTGTGGGAGGAGGAGATAAGAGGGGAGTAGAGCAGGAGATCTTGTGAGGATCGGAGGTTGCGTGCAGGTAAGTACCGGGAGACTAGGTCACAGATGTATGGAGGAGACAGGTTGTGGATGGCTTTGTATGCCATGGTTAGAGTTTTGAACTGAATTCTCTGGGCAATAGGGAGCCAGTGAAGGGATTGACAGAGAGGAGAGGCCGGGGAATAGCGGGGGGACAGGTGGATTAGTCGAGCAGCAGAGTTTAGGATAGATTGGAGAGGTGCAAGAGTGTTGGAAGGGATGCCACGGAGCAGGAGGTTGCAGTAGTCGAGGCGGGATATGATGAGGGCATGCACTAGTGTTTTTGCAGAGTCTTTGCTGAGGAATGCACGGATCCGGGAGATGTTTTTGAGTTGGAGTCGGCAGGAGGTGGAAAGGGCTTGAATATGTGGCTTGAAGGAGAGATCAGAGTCCAGGGTTACCCCAAGGCAGCGAGCTTGTGGGACTGGGGAGAGTGAACAGCCATTGACGTTGATGGATAGGTCGGATGGGGGATGTGAATGAGAGGGTGGAAAGATGATGAACTCTGTTTTATCCATGTTGAGTTTTAGAAACCTGTCGGAGAAGAAGGATGAGATGGCGGTCAGACATTGTGGGATTCTGGTTAGTAGGGAGGAGATATCGGGTCCAGAGAGGTAGATCTGTGTGTCGTCAGCATAGAGGTGATACTGAAAGCCGTGAGACTCTATGAGCTGTCCCAGGCCAAAGGTGTAGATGGAGAAGAGCAGGGGTCCTAGAACTGAACCTTGGGGGACACCGACAGATAGGGGGCGAGATGAGGAGGTGGTGCGTGAGTGGGAGACGCTGAATGTCCTGTCTGTTAAGTATGAGGAGATCCAAGATAGAGCCAAGTCCGTGATGCCAAGAGATGAGAGAATCTGGAGTAAGAGGGAATGGTCCACTGTGTCAAAGGCAGATGACAGGTCCAGAAGGAGGAGGATGGAATAGTGTCGCTTGGATTTGGCATTTAGTAGGTCGTTGGTGACTTTGGTCAGGGCAGTTTCAGTCGAGTGATGCGGTCGGAAGCCAGATTGTAGACGGTCGAAGAGGGAGCAGGAGGAGAGGTGGGAGGACAGTTCAAGGTGGACATGTTGTTCTAGAAGTTTTGAGGCAAAGGGGAGAAGTGATATGGGGCGGTAGCTGGTCAGAGAGGAAGGGTCAAGGGAGGGCTTTTTGAGGATGGGTGTGATTGCGGCATGTTTGAAACATGAGGGGAAGACTCCGGTTGTTAGTGATAGAGTCATATACTATTTAGTCTTACCTTATCTTGATTTATAATGAGATTTTTAATCACTCATACTACCATACTACCTCTTGTATGGATAATAACTTAGTAAGGCATTGTTTGGTGGTTAATTGTCTTCATTGGATGGCATTGTTCTCATCAAAACATGGGAGCTTGAATTGATATCTTGAGAAAAGGTATCGAAGTAATCTTAGCTAGCAAGATAAAAATGAGGGTATGAGCTACTGTATGGCATCAACTGAAGCTATTAGATTAGAGACTACTGCAAGTCAATGATGACATTTTGCAATAATATACAGTACCATGGACACAACCATCTGTCTTATACCATTAAGATGTGATTGCATATTCTAGAGGACATGGGCAGCACAGTGCTTGATAACAGAGCACCACTGCCAAGTTACACTAGAAAAGGAGTTTGCAAACAGGACCAATATCTGCATGGAGCAGATGTGTTCTGCCTGTAGTTGTATCCTATTAATTGGTTCCCTATAGAACTTTATGTGTTTGTAATATACGTTTGATACTTGAAAATTAGACTATTAGTCTCTACAATAGATTACAATCTTTCTAGAGCTAGATACAATATATTGGAACCATGTATGAATTGAAATATGAAAATAAACAGGTGGATTGAAATAAAAAAAAAAATAAAAAAAAGAAAAATATGTGCCACAATAGCACAAATGCTTAATGGTAACAAACACATTGAGTGGGATAATAGGTTTTATGGTTGAAAGTTACAATTTGTGGTATCAAGTATTTACATGTTGCAAAACTTAACAAGGGGTCTGAATGCTTTCCTTACCCACTGTATATTTGAGTGGAATTGAATTCTACTTTAGCATTACAAAAATCTGCATCCAACAAAATGCAGACTTTTTTTAATTTACTTCTGCATGGATTCAGCAAAATTATGGCCCCTGGCTACCATTTTTTTAAACCAAAGAGGGTTCAAAAGGTTAAAAAAATGGAAAAAATACTTTTAATGACCTTACCACTCACCTCTCTGGCACCTTTTCACCCCTGCGAGCGCTGAATCCAAGAGTCTCTTCACTCTAAGCCGGAACTTCTGCCTCTAATAAACCTTGGGATGTGTGAGCACATGTCATGACATCATCTTATATAAATTATGCTCTGGTGTCGGAAGAGACCCCAGAGGATAATAAGGGACAATGAATTCACAGAAAATCAAATTTCGCAAGAAAATGCGCAAAAACAGAAGAATTTGAATTTTGCCTGATTTGCTCATCTCTAGTCCTTATTCAAAAAAAGAACAAGCCATTCTCCACAAATTCAACAAGGATCAGATTGTGAACATAATGGCTGCTAGTTCTTACCATCACTAAGTGCTACCATGGGTCAACTACCTGCCACAGCCTTCATCACTTAAGTGGTTCTCAAAAGCTACATCATTCACTTCACCTCGATTTTCCGAATGCCTCCATGGAACCTCAGAAAAAGTATGCAGCTAATGAATTCTGTTGAGAACCCTGCTATTAGAAGTGGAAATAAAGAACAAAGAAATCAAATTGTGAATGAAAATAGAGGAGCATGAGAAACCGACTACAAACTAAGATGTGTCTATACAAATGCACAGTGCATGGGAACAAACAAGGAGAATTGGAACTGCTAACACAGGAAGAGAGATATAATGTCATAGGCATCACTGAAACTTGGTGAGATGATACACATGATTGGAGCACAAACTTTGAAGGCTACAACTTATTTATAGGAAACAGGCTTAACAAGAGAGAAGGAGGTGTTGCATTGTATGTTAGGAAAGCGTATATCTCCACAGAAATCCAAGCTTCAGAGAATGGTAGCTCTGTAGAAACTGGGTAAGAATACAAGGAGAAAGGAACAGAAAGGACACTATTGTAGGTGTTTACTTTAGACCACTTAGATAGACTGAAGATATGGATGAACGTATTTTACATCAGATGTCTTTGTTCTCAAAAAAGTACTACATAGTGCTCATGAGAGATTTTAACTATCCAGATATTTGTTGGGAATCTCTCTCAGACAAAAGTTATGAATTCAGAAAATTGTTATCTTCTCTTGCCGGCAACTTTATCTTTCAAAAAGTAGAAGAGACCTAATTTTTATCAACAGGGAGGAAATGGTTGAAGAAGTAAAGTTGGCTGGAAATTTAGGAGGCAGCGACCATGCGAGCCTCGAATTTTGGATTACAAGATGAGGAAGACCTACGAGGACTTAGACTTTAAGATTGGACTTCAGAAAGATAATTTTAATAAACTCAGGAAGAGGGTAGGAAAAGTGTAATGGTTGGATGTTCTAAAGGATAGAAATATCTAAGAAAGATGGGAAATTTTGCTAAACGAAATTCTCACTGCACAATCAGTAACAATCCCGAAAAGAAGGAAGAATAGGAAGCATATAAAGAGACTGCTAAGGGGAGCGGTTGCAGACAACTTTATTTAATGGAACGCAACCGACCCCGGGGTCCGCGATGCAGCCTAGAGGACTGCTGCCGAACACTTTCCGGGTGGAAAGGCAAACGACAACTAAATGATAAACCCTTCCATGTTAACTTCACACCAGACAGGGTATAGCGGTACGCTCTATCTCCGTTTACAGCATGGAGGAGAGAGCGACCGGCGACGCACCTAACAATTATCTTAGCCCTTCGTGTTAATGCACACGGAAGGGTAAGGCGGTTCGCACAATCTCCAAGAACCGCAGGGAGACGTGCGACCATGGGAACAGCAGTAGCCCTGTCTTTGATACAGGCGCTACGCTATGGGGATTGGCGCTAAAGCGGTTCACACAATCTCCAAGAACCGCAGGGAGACGTGTGACCGGACTCTGAGCAGTAGCCCTGTCTACGGTACAGGCGCTACGCTATAGGAGACGGCGCTAGCGTGCGGGTGTGATTCCCGCCGGGTATTCGAGCATTCAGCCGGCGTGCTACCAGACTGAGCAAACCCGCTCTAATTAACTCACAGGAGTCTCGGGGTGTAAGGCGAACCCCCTAGTTAGAGCCAGTCAGCGAGGCGAAGCTACCTGCCTACTTTTTCTACCTGCCTAGCTAAAGCTATGGCTCTTCGAGGAGCCCAGAGTAAGCGTGCACACCACAAACAGCTAGCTCAAATGATCTGAGCGCGCTGCCATGTTTGTGGGCAGGCCTTTAAAAGATTAAGCCCTGCCCCACTGTCGCACCATTGGTGACGACACCCGTGACCAATCAGGCGGTGCCAGGTCACCGGGTCAGGTGGGTGCCAACCCACCAATCATGATCCGCCAGGTCATGGAAATGCTCAATGCGGCAAATCCTGGACTTAGAGTCCGCAAGCCCTGTCTCCCTCTGCAACCCAGACTTAATATTGCTAGGCACAACTACCTGGGAGACAAACAGTGCTTGCGGACCAGCTAGGCGTTGGGGCTGACGGTGATGCTGAGCAGCATCAGCCATGGCTGGACTGAAATGGGAGACCACAGAAGGTCCTGGACCTATTTCGAATCCAGCACCAGACCAGAGCCTAACATCATCCCCCTCCACTTTACGCTCATTTTCCTCCATGAGCCGGGGGGCAAGGATGTGGTCCAACGGGTCACAGAGAGGACCCACGATACAGTGACCCCTCGGGTGTACAGGGTGCCCTCTTTTAGGACGGGAAGCAGTGACAACTGGTTCTCTATGCATAGAATCCTTCACAGTTGACAGGGAGGAAGGACTCACCGGTCTCTGGCGAAAAGATTTATCTCTCGCACAGACGGGACACGCGAGAACAAAGTCCTTGACGTCCTGGCACCACCGGGGCCACCAATAGGACCGTAGGAGGGACTTAGTGGTACGTTTGACCCCCAGGTGAGCTCCGGTCTTAGGGGCATGAGCCCAGGAGAGCACCATACTCCATAGATTAGGGGAAACAAACGTCCTCCCCGACGGAACCGGGTTGGAGGACACTGCAGCTATCTTCCCTTTCTGAGAATTCTTTGCGACACAATCAGACAAGGACCGGGTCCTGGAAACAGACAAGGAATCTGTACCGGATGTCGCAATGATAGAAAGATCAGAGACTACCCTCCGGGTGACTTTGCCCAAACACTGAGATGCACAATTCCCACTCCAGGAAGAAATTCTCCCCGACTTCCAGTCAATGAGTGGAGAATGACACCGTAACCAGGGGAGACCCAACAACACCTCGTCTAACCCACCGCGAATAATAAGAAAAGAGATAACCTCCCGGTGGCCCTGAGGAAATGACATAGTGAGAGGGATCGACCGGTGGGTGATTTGCACATCCAGGAGTGAACCATTGGCAACACTAATGTTTATTGGACTAGAGAGTGGCTCAGTAGAGATGGCATGTCTCTGGGCAAATGTAGATGATAAAAAATTGCCCTCAGCACCAGAGTCCACCCACGCCTTGGCAGTAACTGCAGATTCACCAAAGGACAAGATCACCTTATATGATAGCTTGGAGGAAGAGAACCCAGAATTTAATGTACCCCCACCTACGGTGGTAAGACCTACTCGTTTTACCGGCTGCTTGGAACCCTTATTTACGGGGTGCTCCAAGGGATGTGCAGGACGGGAACGAGAGGGACTAGACTCAGTCCGGGATACAACCATAGCCTCATGCTCCGGGTCAGAGGTCTTGGATTTGGGTCTAAGGAGGCCTGGTGCTTACAGGTACTGGGGACTGCCAACCTCTAGCTCTAACCTGTGTTCTGCATGACGTAAGTCTATACGGTCAGCGAGAGATATTAACTCCTCCAGGGAGGTTGGAATCTCTCTGGTAGATAAAGCATCTTTAATATGCCCAGCCAGACCCTTCCAGAACACCGGGATAAGCAACCGCTCAGACCAATCCAGTTCAGCCGCCAGGGTTCTGAACTGGACGGCATAGTGACTGGCGGTGGCCGAACCCTGGACCAACGCAAGGAGCTTAAGAGCCGTATCATGCGTGACCTGAGGGCCCAGGAAAACACCTTTTAGGGTCTTAAGGAAGAGACCCGCATTTACTACCACCGGGTCGTTCCGCTCCCATAGAGGAGTAGCCCACTCCAGAGCCCTGTGAGACAGCAATGAGATGATATATCCCACCTTGGCTCTTTCGGAGGGGAACCGAGCCTCCATCATCTCCAAGTGAATGGAGCATACATTTATAAAACCCCTACAGAGTTTACTATCCCCAGAAAATTTTTCCGGGAGAGCAAACCGGGGTAATGGGGCACTTGCAGTGGTGGCAGCCGAGTTTATCATGTTGGCTGCTAGAGAAGCCGCCTGGGTAGCTACTGCAGTGGTATCAGCAACCGGGACCGCCTGTTTCAGAGACCTGAGTCTGGTCTCCAGTTGCTTTATATAACGCTGCAGCTGCTGGTTGTCGGCCATGTTCGGCAAGACCCTGGCGCTCAGATACTGTTAAGGGGAGCGGTTGCAGACAACTTTTTTTAATGGAACGCAACCGACCCCGGGGTCCGCGATGCAGCCTAGAGGACTGCTGCCGAACACTTTCCGGGTGGAAAGGCAAACGACAACTAAATGATAAACCCTTCCGTGTTAACTTAACACCAGACAGGGTATAGCGGTACGCTCTATCTCCGTTTACAGCATGGAGGAGAGAGCGACCGGCGACGCACCTAACAATTATCTTAGCCCTTTGTGTTAACGCACATGGAAGGGTAAGGCGGTTCGCACAATCTCCAAGAACCGCAGGGAGACGTGCGACCGTGGGAACAGCAGTAGCCCTGTCTTTGATACAGGCGCTACGCTATGGGGATGGGCGCTAAAGCGGTTCACACAATCTCCCAGAACCGCAGGAAGACGTGTGACCGGACTATGAGCAGTAGCCCTGTCTACGGTACAGGCGCTACGCTATAGGAGATGGCTCTAGCGTGCGGGTGTGATTCCCTCCGGGTAATCGAGCACTCAGCCGGCGTGCTACCGGACTGAGCAAACCCGCTCTAATTAACTCACAGGCGGCTCGGGGTGTAAGGCGAACCCCCTAGTTAGAGCCAGTCAGCGAGGCGAAGCTACCTGCCTACTTTTTCTACCTGCCTAGCTAAAGCTATGGCTCTTCGAGGAGCCCAGAGTAAGCGTGCACACCACAAACAGCTAGCTCAAATGATCTGAGCGCGCCGCCATTTGTGGGCAGGCCTTTAAAAGATTAAGCCCTGCCCCACTGTCGCACCATTGGTGACGACACCCGTGACCAATCAGGCGGTGCCAGGTCACCGGGTCAGGTGGGTGCCAACCCACCAATCATGATCCGCCAGGTCACGGACATGCTCAGTGCGGCAAATCTTGGACTTAGATTCCGCAAGCCCTGTCTCCCTCTGCAAACCAGGCTTAATATTGCTAGTCACAACTACCTGGGAGACAAACAGTGCTCGTGGACCAGCTAGGCGTTGGGGCTGATGGTGATGTTGAGCAGCATCAGCCTTGGCTGGACTGAATTGGGAGACCACAGAAGGTCCTGGATCCATTTTGAATCCAGCACCAGACCGGCGCCTAACAGAGACCATAGTGGACGATCTTAGAACTTAAACACTTGCTAAGAAGGAAAAAAGAAATGTATATCAAATGGAAAGGGGGGCATAGCTAAAGAAGAATATAATGCTGTCTGCAGGAAATGAGGGCAAGTGTCAGAAGAGCTAAAACTAGTAATGAGATGAGGCTTGCAAGAGAAACCAAAAGCAATAAGGATATTGGGGTATGTCAAAAGCAAATGAAAACTCAAAGATGCTATATGATTTTTACAGGATGAATAGGCTGAAGTAGTCAAAAATGATGTAGAGGATGCCAAACTTTTAAATTCCTATTTTATACATGTGTTCTCTAAAAAAGCAAATGTAACATCAACTTATCGTCACTGTGGTATCCAAGGAATAAAATAATCCACACTATCGATAAAAAAAGAGATGGTGAGGGAACACTTAGCTAATTTAAAAATTAATTTAAATCTCCTGGCCCAGATTAATTGCATCCTAGGGCACTGGGATCTAAGGGGTAAGGTTTCTCTTTGTGGAAGAGTGACAGGCCAGGTCTGGCATGCCAGTATGAGGAGACTTAAGCACCTTGCATGTTTCTGTGGAAAATTAAATATGCAAATTGTCTCTGCAGAGAGGAAGAGGACTTAAACTCTAGTGCCACCTATTGGAAGTAGCAATCCTACTAGTCAATATTGACCCTTTAACGAGCCTAGTGATATGACTTAGGATAAAAGCCAAACCAGAATCCCAATTTGCAGACACAGTGTTTTGGGGTATTGCCCCTTGTCAGTGCAAAGTATGAGATAGGATAGAGCACTCAAAGCGATAGAGGAAATTGCAGAACCACTAGTCAGAATCTTTGAAAATTCCTGGACAACAGGAGAAATCCCAGAAGATTGGAAAAGGGCAAATGTTGTCCCTATCTTCAAAAAAAGGAAAGAAGATGGAATCAGGAATTACAGGCCAGTGAGCCTTACTTCTATACCAGGAGAGATCTTTGAACAAATTAATAAACAGCATGTATGTAAGAACTTGGATAAGAATACAGTAATTAACCAGAGTCAGCATGGGTTTGTTGCAAACAAGTCATGCCAGACTAATCTAATTTTCTTCAATGATGGAATCACCGACTGGGTGGATCAGGGAAATGGGGTAGATATAATATATCTCGACTTCAGCAAAGCATTTGATAAAATATTTCATACTATTCTTATTGAGAAAAATGTCCAAATATGGGATTGACAAGGCTACAGTTAGGTGAATTCATAACTGGCTCAGTGATCGTACTCAAAGAGTGGTACTGGTAATAAATGGTTGCACATCCAATTGGAAGAGTGTTTCAAGCGTGGTACTACAAGACTCTGTCCTGGCCCCAGTGTTGTTCAACATTTTTAGAAATGATCTAGACAAAGGAACTGAGGATAAACTAATCAAATTTGCAGACGATGCAAAGCTATGTGAGATAGCTAACACTAGAGAAGACAGAGAAAAGACTCAGAAAGCTCTAGATAAGCTTGAACAATGGGCAGCGACTAATAGAATGGTATTTAACAGGGTGAAATGCAAGATTCTACATCTAGGCAAGAAAAGTGAAAATTACATCTACAGAATGGGAGAAATAGAACTAAGGAACAGCACGTGTGAAAAAGACATGGGTATACTAATAAATCACAGACTACACATTTCTCGGATGTACTATGAGAAGCATAGTGTCTAGATCACATGAAGTAATTATAACCCTCTACTACTCCTTGGATAGACCTCATCTGGAATACTGTGTCCAGTTCTGGGCACCACATTTTAAAAAAGACATCGAAAAACTGGAGCAAGTTCAGAGACGAGCTACCAGGATGGTGACCGGTCTGCAAACTATGTCCTACGAGGAACGGTTAAAGAATGCATAAAAGTGCACTATACTGTATGGAGGGCCATTGGGGCCGCATTATATTGTATGGCGGACCATGGGGTGCATTATATTGTATGAAGGACCATGGGGTGCATTATATTGTATGGAGGACCATGGGGGTGCATTATATTGTATGGAAGACCATGGTGGTGCATTATATTGTGTGGAGGTCCATGGGGGTGCATAATATTGCATGGAGGAACATAGGGTGGTGCATAATATTGCATGGAGGACCATGGGGGTGAATTTTATTGCATGGAGGACCATGGAGGCTGCATTATACTATATGGAAGGCTATGTGGGGCCATTATAATATTTGGAGGGTTATGTGGAGCCATTATACTGTGTGCAAGCAATTATACAGTGTGAAAGTTTGTGTGGGATCCTTCGTACTGTGTGGGGGCCATTATACTGTATGTGGGCCCATTATAGTGCATGGAGAGCTGTGTGAGGGTTACAGTTGGGGATCATACTGTGTTGGGGTCACCATACTTTGCCTTGGGAGTTGAGGTGGGGTTCAGTAGGGTCATTATACTTTGCATGTGGAGGAATTCACCATGGGGGTATCATACTGTGTTTGGGGGACACTTTTGTTGGCATCATACCTTTTATGGGGGCAATGAAAAAGGAATCTAGAACTTCAGCAGGAGGAAAATTGTGAGATATGCTCTTCTGTGACCCCAACAATTGTTTAATTTGTGTTTTTTTCTTTTTTTTGGTGGGGGGGCCCAATTAGATCTTCTGCTATGTGGCACCATGATTTCTATGTATGCCCCTGCTCATGCACCACAGCCCACCGTCCTCTCAGCTGATGCATTTTTACAATACTATCTCTGAGTCTCCTAAGGCACATCTAAAAAGTGGCTGAAGTGGAGCCTGCTGTTAACATTCCAAGAATATCACATTTCTCTGCAGCTAAAACATAGCAGGTTACGATAAACTGTAACTGTTGTTTCCAGAGAACTTGCAGCAGAATGTTTGTGTCTGCCTCTAGCTCCTCCTTCCTCCTCCAATCCCCTCCCTTCTCTAAAGAACCTTATGAGCACCAACTGCCATCTCCTTTCTTAGTAATATAATAAACGGTATTCACTGTATACAGATTTTACACATGTTGAAAAGAATATTGAGAATGAAAAATCAGTCCAGGAAAAACAAGCAGATTCGTCTGATAAGATATATTATGTTTCTTACTTTCAAGGTGTACTATTGATTTCTGAAATAAAAAAAAAAAAAAAAAACTATTGATACTATTTAAGATATCCTTTTTTCCAGGCACTTTTTTTGTAATTGTTCCCTTTCTTACACCTAGTTTTCTTTTCTCATTAGCATCAAGGGACTTTTGCCTCAGCCACGTGCTGACTCTCTTCCTGATTCTACTGCACTTATATCACCTGCACTTATATCACGGTACTCCCATCTACTGCCGAGCCATCTAGGGATGACAGCTAGTATTACAGTATATGCTCGTATATATTAGTTGTTTGCATTTAACCCCTTAATGCTTCATGATGAGCCGTTGCATCATGAAGCATGTAATGAACTTTGGAGAGGGCTCAGAAGCAGAGCCTGCACCAGAGAGCACTTATGCCAGCTATAATGTATAGCATCTGCCTCCAAAAGCAGCGATTGATGCACCTACAGAATGCTGCTGGGGCTGAACTGTCCCATGCCTATCATGAGATCGTTCCTGTGACATCCAGTCTGTGACTGGGCATCAAAGGAGACTGTCATTTTTACTATATACAGCAATACCGCAGTATTGTTTCATATAGTTCAAGCAATCAGATGATGACAGGTTTAAGTCCCCCAAGGGCACTAATAATGTAAAAAACAGAGAAAAAGTATTAAAAAAATGAATAAATAAATACATAAAAAATTTGAACTAGTCCCCTTCTCCCCATTTAACAAGAAATGTAAAAAATGAAAAAAATACATACATGTTTGGTATCACTGCTTCCAGATAAGTTCAATATATTGAGATCTAAAATTTATAAAACTGATAGGTAAATGCTATAACGAAAAAAAAAAATCAAAACCCCCCTATTGCGGTTTTTTTTTCTTGACGCTATAATGCTAATCAATGCAATAATAAGCAATTGAAGCATAGCATGTATTCCAAAATTGTATAAATCAAGACACCAGCTGACAACTCCATTGATGGTCATATAAAAAAGTTTTGGGTCTATGAAAATGGCAATAAAACCATTTTTTTTACAAAATGTTGACCTTTCATTTAAGCCAATAAAATAGTAAAAAGATGTTTTACATATTTGATATCTCCATAATTGTACTGCCCTGGATAATCATGTTTCCAGATCATTTTTACTGCACTGTTGTAAAATAAAACCCAAAAAAGTAATGTCAGTTTTTTTCACCATTTCACTGCTCTTGGAATTTTTTTTCCATTTTCTCTTACTCAATATAGTAATATGAATGGTGTTATTCATAACTACATCTTTTCCCACAAAAAAACAAGTACTCATATGTCTGTCAGTGCAAGAATTAAAAAGCTCTGGCTATTTAAATAGGGAGAGGAAAAATGAAAACGAAAAAACGAAAATTAGCTGAGGAGGTACAGTCACATAGACAAGCTTTTACATTATTAAATAGTGAAAAGTCTTAATGGTTCGCGCCCCCTGATATATGTCATATGTAAGAAAAATCCTTATACTCACCTCATCGCTCACCTCCACCAGTCCAATGATCACTGCATCTTCTGATTCCCTGCCGTTCGCGCTGGAATCCATGTCTTCTGCATGAATGCGTAGAAGGTCACAGCATTGTAATTTCATGTGCCTTGATCTTCCATGCGCAAAGCTTGAAATCTCAGCTCAGTATGAGTGGCGGGAAATCAGAAGATGCAGCGTAGACTGGATGGGTGGCAATGAGTGGAGGGGAAGGGATCAATGGGAGGGATCAAAGATGATTTTTTAAATCTTTTGACGCCCCTTTTGATGGCCCTTTCTTTTTTTAAAAAAAGTTTTCTGAATCCTTATAAAACTAATTTTCTTTAGCAAATGCGGATTTTTGCAAAATTAAAGTAGAATTTAATTAAACTCAAATGTATTAACTCATCTCTACTGCTGATTATATTTGTGATGTAAACAACAAACTAAATATTTATATTTCACTATGTAATCTATATATATATATTTATAAGGCTAAAAAGATGCTGCCCTTCTACAATACCAGCAAAGTGAATAAGATTTTTGAAATCTCATACACATACAGCTTTTTTTTTCCTTTGCATATTTGAACCTTCAAAGTGTTTTTTTTTTAACTGTGCAGCTGGTCAATTTTTCAGCGTTTTTGCAGGCTTTTCATCCATTCAAATAAATGGTGATAAAAAAATATTAAAAATGGGTCAAAACTGTGTACATTTTACCCGTTGTTTTTCCTGCCAAGGCTCTGGGTTTTGTTGCATAAAATTCTGCTGCAAATAATCAATATGTGCACGTAGCCTTACAGGATCAATTCAGATCACAACATTTAAAACATGTAAACTAAGGGAGGTGAAATACAGTGAACAGCTATAAAACAAAAGCTATGGTTTACATTTTTATATAGTCTGTAGGACCTCACCTCCCTCCGGTGTCCACCATGAATCAGACGTCAGCCTTTACTAACTTGCTGCATTGATCGTGCTCTCCAATAGCAATGAGTAGGTTACATCTAGGATTCTCCTGCTGAACCCGGTGGCAATTAAAATATATTTCACTACTACTTTCTGCATCTCTAGGTGAGCATAACTTAATACATAAATTATATTCAGTTGTAGTAATCAGTCTGTGCTTCACACTTTTCTACACATAATAATTAATATATCCACATTGCTTTCAATTTGTATGGAGGACATAGGGAGAGAGAACATATGTTGCAAAGTTAAATTAGTATCTTACTCAAGAGGTGTCTGAGAACAGAATGTAGAAATACTCCATTGCTACCATATGTCCCAGCTGGATTTACCTATGTAATATTTACCCATAGATGGAGACAAACGGTAAACAATCTTGTGTATTTTCCGGTTTACTTCATAGATGCATTTGATTAGTTTTTTAGAGCTCTACGTGCATTTTATTACATTTTTCTTATATATAAAAAAAAAAGTGAATCTAAGTAAAAGATTTTCGCAAACTAGTTAGAAGCAAATCATTCTCTGTATAGCAGAACAAGTTAAAGAATGTCACGTATACAATTACGACTGCTGATGGGACCAACATTTCAGACATAACATTTCTGCACCTAAACCAAATAATATATTAAAAAGTTTGAAATAAGTTTAATAAAATAAAAAAACTGTAAAATAAGATTTGTCGTGCATTAAGTTTAATAAAGGCTTCATACGTATTAAGTAGCTGATGATTGTCAGGCATTCAGGTATCTCTCCCAAGTTCACTATACACAGAAGTGCTTGACAGAGCGCTAAATATGTTCTCTATAAGGGTTTGTGCACCCATCATCTTTTTCAGGTAGATTCCCACTGGAACCCGCCTGAAGAAGTACTAAAAAAAACAGCCAAAAAAGAATGAATGAATGCACAACAATGTCAAAATGACTTGCTGTGCATCTTTCCTGTCTTTTGTAACCTTTTTTAACCACTTCAGGCTTTGAAAGCCATCCAACAGATAAAAGAAATGGCCGGACCATTCTTCTGGTCGACTTCCACTATGTAATATATGGAATTTCAAAAATTCTAGTGGCAAAGCCACCATAAAACATGTAAAAAAAACATCAAAGAAGACTCTTAAGGGAAAACACCACCAGCGTTTTCCTAAAGCACCTTTTGCTTCAAAACCTATGCTGGAATGCTGACGTTTAAAAGATGCTGTGTGCACATACCCTTGGAGAGCTGCTGCCAGGGGCTTATTTCCCAGAAAAGAAAAGGATTGGCTTTTGGAAATCCAAAGGGTTAGTTGAGAGTCCATCAAACACATTAAGCTGTCAACTGATCCTGCCGACATTGGCAGGATTTGACAGACCTTAGTCTAATGTGTATAGGGTTAAGTTTTGCCAGTTCCGGCATCACTAGTCCACTTGTAACCTACATAGTCGAAAATGTAGAAAAACAAATCCACCACACATCCAAAACTTAAATATTGATCTAATTCTAAGCAAAAATTTGCAAAACTTAGCATGAGGTTCTTTGGTAACATTATGATCAGAATTTATGAAGCCCATTGCCACTTCACAGTCACTATTAATGTTGAGCGAATTTGTTCGGCATTTCAAATTCGGGTTCGTGTTCAGGGTTCCAGCTTGTTCGCGCCAAAAAATCGGCTCTCGGCTCCGCCCATGAACATCCCTGATTTGCCATGCTGTCACGCAAATCAGGGATGTTCATGGGCGGAGCCGATTTTTTGGCTCGAACAAGCCGGAACCGCGAACACGAACCCGAATTTGAAATGCCGAACAAATTCGCTCAACTCTAGTCACTATCAATAGTGACATTGCCATGCCATATCATGCATCTACTGCTTGTCATGGTGACCTGGTATGTTATGCCTGGTATGGCATTTCTATTTAAGACATATCATCACACAGGTATATCTACAAAGAGTGGCAGGCAATGCAAGAATACTATGGCCAAATGAGTGTGCAAGACCAGGTAAGATTGTTTTGAAACAAAGTTTACTATTGTTTCCTTTAGAACGTTAAAAAGTTTATTTTAAAACCCTCCCAAAAATTATTATAGTGTAAACTATAAATACGTAGAGTGAATGATCATCTTTTAAGACCATTTTGCAGCACTCATGTAATTTTAGGTCCAATGTTCTATCATGATTGATTAATACTGTATTCTTTTATAGCAGTTGAGCATTTTTTTTCTGATACAGCGCTCCAAATCCTCTACATAATCATACAATTATATGACGGTATGCTGTAAGTTTCTATATGTGAGATAACAATTGACTATTTCCAATTAACCCTTCCCATGAGGAAGAAATCACATCGATTTTGAAAACAAATTGCTGTCTTAATAAATGTCTGTGGTTTTCTGCACCTTCTTATCCTTGTCTTCATTATGACAGTGCTCACTACAATGTTTTTTTACTTATTTTTTGCCTCACAATTAACCCTATAACACTGCTAGTTGAGAGGATTTTCTCTTAAAAGTAAAAATTTACCATTCACTGCAAGGTTATGTTCAACATTATGCCTTTTTTTTTCTGGAAGTCAAAAACATCCATTTTTCAAGCAAAAGACATTTCAGCAATCACTCCTTGTCTCTGGATTTTTTTGTAAACCTGAAGCGTTTTTTCACATTTTTTGGACATTTTTTTTTCTAAATCCATAAAGCACTAAAGAAAAGACTAGCATTCTTGAAGCAAAGATGCTGACAAAATGCTGTAAAAGACGCTGGGCCGACTCTGGATGTATTAAGCTTCCTCGTTTACTTCTATTGTAAAGAATTGAGAATCTTCATAGTGGAAAATACCTGAAGAATGAACATTTTACTTATTTTAAATGCTTGGCATTTTTGAAAGCCTGAAAGTGTTTAAAAGACGATCAAAAGCCTAAACATATGAACAGCAATTCATTTTCCCAAACAAATTAATAGGACCATTCTTTATATAATATTTTTACAGCTTTTTTCAATTTATTTAGCAGACCGGCTCAAAAAAACATGCAAAAATAATAATTTTATTTATATAGTGCCAACATATTTCGCATCGCTTTATAATTCAGACAATTTACAAACATTATGGGCACTGTCCCCTATCAATATGTCTTTGGAGTGTGGGAGGAAACTGGAGTACCCAGAGGAAACCCACAGAAACATAAGGAGAACATACAAACTCCTTGCAGATGTTGCACTTGGTGGGATTTGAACCCAGGACCTGAGTGCTGCAAGGCTGCAGTGCTAACCACTGAGCCAGCATGAACATACACTAAGGTTTTGTAGCAAAATAATCTTCTACTGAATATACATTTACAGTCTATGAACCATCAAGTAAATATGGCCTTATTCCATAACATCATGTTAGTCTTGTCCTAATATATGACGTTCCACCACTGTGCATGACACTCTATCATTAAATCATCTAACCAAGCACTTTTAAGTTGAGGATCCTTAGGTCTTCACTCAAAATGTATGATTCTACTTACATCTATCGTACATATATACAGTGCATTGTGAAAGTATTTGGCCCCCTCGAACATTTCTACCTTTTGCCACATTTCTGGCTTCAAAGATAAAGATATAAAATTCTAATTATTTTGGGAAGAATCAACAACAAGTGGGACATAATCGTGAAGTGGAACGAAATTTATTGGATATTTTAAACTTTTTTAACAAATTAAAAACTGAAAAGTGGGGCGTGCAATATTGTTCGGCTCCCTTGAGTTAATACTTTGCAGCGCCACCTTTTGCTGCGATTACAGCTACAAGTCGCTTGGGGTATGTCTCTATTAGTTTTGCACATCGAGAGGATGACATTCTTGCCCATTCTTCCTTGCAAAACACCTCGAGCTCATTGAGGTTTGATGGAGAGCGTTTGTGAACAGCAGTTTTCAGCTCTTTCCACAGATTCTCGATTGGATTCAGGTCTGGACTTTGACTTGGCCATTCTAACACCTGGATACATTTATTTTTGAACCATTCCATTGTAGATTTTGCTTTATGTTTGGGATCATTGTCTTGTTGGAAGTTAAATCTCTGTCCCAGTCTCAGGTCTTTTGCAAACTCCGACAGATTTTCTTCCAGAATGGTCCTGTATTTGGCTTCGTCCATCTTCCCATCAATTTTAACCATCTTCCCTGCCCCTGCTGAAGAAAAGCAGGCCCAAACCATGATGCTGCCACCACAATGTTTGACAGTGGAGATGGTGTTTTGAGGGTGATGAGCTGTGTTGCTTTTACGCCAAACATATCGGTTTTGCATTGTGGCATAAAAGTTTGATTTTGGTTTCATCTGACCAAAGCACCTTATTCCACATGTTTGGTGTGTCTCCCAGGTGGCTTGTGGCAAACTTCAAATGAGACTTTTTATGGATATCTTTGAGAAATGTCTTTCTTCTTGCCACTCTTCCATAAAGGCCAGATTTGTGCAGTGTACGACTGATTGTTGTCCTATGGACAGACTCTCCCACCTCAGCTGTAGATCTGTGCAGTTCATCCAGAGTGATCATGGGCCTTTTGGCTGCATCTCTGATCAGTCTTCTTCTTGTTCGAGATGAAAGTTTAGAGGGACGGCCGGGTCTTGGTAGATTTGCAGTGGTCTGATACTCCTTCAATTTCAATATGATCGCTTGCACAGTGCTCCTTCAGATGTTTAAAACTTGGGAAATCTTTTTGTATCCAAATCCGGCTTTAAACTTTGCCACAACAGTTTCTCGGACCTTCCTGGTGTGTTCCTTGGTCTTCATGATGCTCTCTGCACTTGAAACAGAACCCTGAGACTATCACAGAGCAGGTGCATTTATACGGAGACTTGATTACACACAGGTGGATTCTATTTATCATTACCAGTCATTTAGGACAACATTGGATCATTCAGGGACCCTCACTGAACTTCTGGAGTGAGTTTGCTGCACTGAAAGTAAAGGGACCGAATAATATTGCATGCCCCACTTTTCAGTTTTTAATTTGGTAAAAAAGTTTAAAATATCCAATAAATTTTGTTCCACTTCACGATTGTGTCCCACTTGTTGTTAATTTTTCCCCCAAAAAATAGAATTTTATATCTTTATGTTTGAAGCCAGAAATGTGGCAAAAGGTAGAAAAGTCCAAGGGGGCCAAATACTTTCACAATGCACTGTATATATATATATATATATATATATACATATATATATATATATAACGTATACACACATACACACATATATAATGTATAATGAATACACTGTGAGGAAAATAAGTATTTGATACAATGCTGATTTTGCAAGTCTTCCCAGCTACAAAAAATGGAGAGGTCTGTAATTTTTATTGTAGGTACACTTCACCTGTGAGAGACAGAATCTAAAAAAAAATCCAGAAAATCACATTGTATGATTTTTACATAATTAATTAGCATTTTATTGCATGAAATAAGTAGTTGATACAATAGAAAATCAAAACTTAATATTTGGTACAGAAACCTTTGTTTGCAATTACAGAAGTCAGGCGTTTCCTGTAGTTCTTGACCAAGTTTGCACACACTGCAGCAGGGATTTTGGCCCACTCCTCCATACAGATCTTCTTCAGATCTTTCAGGTTTTGGGGCTGTCACTGGGCAACATTGAGTTTCAGCTCCCTCCAAAAATTTTCCATTGGGTTCAGGTCTGGAGACTGGCTAGACCACTCCAGGACCTTGAAATACTTAAAGAGCCACTCTTTAATTGTCCTGGCTGCGTGTTTTTGGTAATTGTCATGCTGGAAGGCAACAGCCACCACCCATTTTCAATGCTCTTACTGAGGGAAGGAGGTTGTTGGCTAAAATCTCGCGATACATTACCCCATCCATCCCCCCTTCAACACTGTGCAGTCATCCTGTCCCCTTTGCAGAAAAGCACCCTCAAAGTATGATGTTTCCCCCACCATGCTTCATGGTTGGGACAGTGTTCTTGGGGTTGTACTCATCCTTCTTCTTCCTCCAAACATGACGAGTGGAGTTGATACTAAAAAGTTCTATTTTGGTCTCATCTGACCACATGACCTTCTCCCATGCCTCCTCTGGATCATCCAAATGGTCATTGGCGAACTTCAAACAGGCTTGGACATGTGCTTGCATGAGCAGGGGGATCTTGTGTGCCATGCAGGCTTTTAATCCATGACGGTGTAGTGTGTTACTAATGGTAATGTTTGAGACTGTGGTCTCAGCTCTCTTCAGGTCATTGACCATGTCCTACCATGGAGTTCTGGGATGATTCCTGACCTTTATCAGAATCATCCTTAACCCACGAGGTGAGATCTTGCATGGAGCCCCAGATTGAGGAGGATTGACAGTCATCTTGTGCTTCTTACATTTTCTAATAATTGCGCCAACAGTTGTTGCCTTCTCAACAATTTGCTTGCCTATTTTCCTGTAGCCCATCCCAGCCTTGTGCAGGCCTACAATTTTGTCCCTGGTGTCTTTAGACAGCCCTGTAGTCTTGTCCATTGTGGAGAGGTTGGAGTGTGATTGATTGTCTGGACAGGTGTCTTTTATACAGGTAATAAATTCAAACAGATTCAATTAATACATGTAATGAGTGCAGAGTAGGAGGGCTTCTTAAAGAAAAACTAACAGGTCTGTGAAAGCCAGAATTCTTGCTGGTTGGAATGTGATCAAATACTTATTTTATGCAATAAAATGCAGTTTAATTATGTAAAAATCATACAATGTGATTTCTCACAGTTGAAATGTACCTACTATAAAAATTACAGACCTCTCCATTCTTTGTAGGTGGGAAAACTTGCAAAATTGGCAGTGTATCAAATACTTATTTTCCCCACTGTATGTTATGTACTTCCATTAAAGCAACCATTTCTTATACACTGTGGTCTCCTGACTCCATGGCTTAATAAACATATTGGCCTGGAGGGATTAAAAGAACACTATTAACAATCATATTTACCCAGCTCTCACCAGTTCCTGGTACTGCAGCTCACCATCTCTCCTCTACACTTTTTGCTGCCACTTCCAGCAATAGCTTGAAGCATTTATGTGTTCTGATATCATGATGGTACAATGCACATTGAGGACTAGCTGGTGCCAGAAGTGCTGGCTAAAAGTGAAGAGGAGTCTAGAGTGGAGTGGGAACCAAGGAGTCCAACAGAAGATCAGCAAGGGCAGGGGTGGGGCTAGAGAAATATGAACTTATGTTTCTTAATACCTTCTTGGCACATCTGTTTATTACACTTTGTGGTTGGAAGACCTCAGAACATAATAAACCATTTTTGTTTTTGTTCTTTATGGCAATTGCAGCTCATTCAGTTTGGATCGAATACACTCAATGTGGATCCAATTTCTCTGTCAATTATGAGCAAATTTGGCAAATTCAAATTGGTGCAGATTTGCACATCTCTAGCATTAACGCAAATAAATTGCTTTAAGACATTTTTGTAGAATTACAAAACAGTACAGTAGCTCATACAGTTAGGTCCATATATATTTGGACAGAGACAACATTTTTCTAATTTTGGTTCTAGACATTACCACAATGAATTTTAAACAAAACAATTCAGATGCAGTTGAAGTTCAGACTTTCAGCTTTCATTTGAGGGTATCCACATTGTAAGGCAGCGCTAGTCATAATAATAGGGGTTACTCGCTTCGCTGCGTCAATCAATGCACACGTGCAATGTCTTTACGTTTTTCTCACAAAGCTGCAGTTTATTACTTCATAAGCCACAGTTCACCGGGTCCAACTCCGTGGCACGCCGACACACATATCTACAAATATTCATGAGCCAAGTGGCACACAGGCCCACTTGCTCCAGGTTACAGCCTACGGCAAGGTAATAAATTATCAATGTTCATATCAACGTCCATGCAACAAAGTGTATTACCTTTGCCGGGTTTTGGCTGCTACAGTCCGTTTATTCCGCCACCACTGTGGCTTTGCGGCTTTCCCAGGTGGGGGTCTCTAGCCGTCGTCCCCTCGTAGGCTACTGGTATGTCTTCCACACTTGACATCCAGCCTGCGCCTTTCAGGGTTCTTCACCAAGCCGGCTCTCCCTCAAAGGCTACTGACATCCACGCACAGGATCCAGGCTCGGCCTTTCAGGCTGCCAGGCTTCACTCTCGGCCTCCCTAGGCCTCTCACAAATGGTGTCCCACACACCGAACACATCTGTCTCCCATCAAGCAGGGCTTTATATATGTATCCCGTGCACACACACACATATACTGACAGGACCTTAACTGTGTGCATAAAGACCTGTGTGATGTCACGGTCATGTGACCAGTCATTTAAAGGGGAAGGTACATGGTCAGGTAAACACATCCTGGACCATATACAGTAATGCTAGCAAGCTGCTGCATGACATATCCCCCCCCTCTGTTAAAACTTGTGGGGTTGAACACATAATATACACAATAACATTATAACCCCCAGCTCACATAGAGACCATGTACTTTACAATTGTGCTACTCAGCCCCTGGAACCTTAGTCAACGACATTAGCCCATACCTTAGGGACCTACCATTTGTCACTGTCACTGACTTCGTCAGGTCCCCTTTCTGGGTCGTAACCTTGTCAGAGCTCCCCCGCTCCCAGCGGTCAGTTGTAACCTTGTAAGGTCTCCCCCGCTCCCAGCGGTCAGTCATAATCTTGTCAGACCTCCCCCGCTCCCAGCGGTCAGTCATACAGCGGTGTGACTCACATGCCCTGGTGTCTAAGGTCCGGTTCGACTCCGTAGTGTCCCGTCCTCTATGGGGTCGTTTGTATGGGCTGCTCAAACCTGAGTTACTGGAGGTCTCACTACCTCTAAACCCACGCCCACTACTCTCAGGACATCTTGAAAGGTCCCTAACTCTAGCTGTAGCTGTTCTGTTATTTAGGGGGCCCTTTCTCTGTCGGGTCTCACTATTTCTAGACGGCTTCCATCTTCTGCTGATCAGATGATGCTGTCTATCTACTCATAGTCTAGCGAGATTCAGTTGTTCTACCTCCTGCAGGTAGGTCACTCGGTACTCAATCAGCATGCGTATATATTCTAGGCTTTCTTCTGTTCCTATAGCGGAGAAGGACACCATGCCGTCTTCGTCTGGTATCCAGTCCTGATGATCACTTGGACTGCTTACTTTCACCACACCAGACTTTTTAACCATCATCTGCATGGCTCGACCTCTTCTCCCAATGAGCTTTCTCACCAGAACATGAGGCACCCGATGACCTCTTTACGCATACTGTGAGCTTTCCTCATCAGCTCCAGTTGTCTAACGGCTTGTTCCATCTTCAACCGGAGAAACCGCTTCGTGCGAATACATCGCCAATGCATATCACTTAGGATCGCCACCCTCTTCCCTGTGACTTCGGTCATGGACAGAACCACCAGCTGTTTAGCTTCGGAGGTCAAGTACACCTTACATGCTCCCACAGCCTTCTTAAACTCTTCATGCACGGACTCACGGGTGCATTCTTCCCTCAAATCCTCTGGTACATCTATGAGACATTTGTACCAAGACGTTTCGGACTCATCAGTAGTTTCCAGACGATCAACTAGCTCAGGGTTCAGGGACAACTGACTTTCAGCTTCTTCCCCCTGTATGCTTACCCTGAGCTGACTCACAGCTACAAATTCACGAATTTTCGTCTTGACCACTTCCACTTCATATTTATCTTCTGTTACCCTGCTCTTAGCTCTCTTCAGGTCCACCTTCTCATGGTATAAGGAAGTGAGTACAACGTGTTTGCCCTTTTCCTTCTCCAAAGAGGCCTCGCTCACCGAGTGATACTTTGTCAGGCGACTTTTGAGCCCAGAAACCTCTTCTTCTAGTTCCATCACTAGCCTCTCAGCGGCCCGTCTCTGAAGCTCTTCCTGCTTCAACTGCTCTTTTAACAGTAGAGTTCTCTCAGACCTCTCTTGCTTCAAATGGGCCTGAAGCAATTCCTTGAGTTTCCTGATCTCGGCTCTTACTTCCACCGAATCATCCAAGCTCGCATCACTCGAGGAGGTATCTGCTTCATACCTCCCCTCACCAGCGGCCAACTCCTGGCCCTGGTCTGTGGCTTCTCGATGGACTCCTCCATCTTTTTCCGCTCAGCTTCCATCTTGCTGACTGTTTCTTTAAGGCACGTCTCCGCACTCTGGAGAGTTTCACAGGACATCTGTAGCTCCTTCACCTGAGCTTCCAGACCTAGGGTCTTTCCACGGAGATCATCATTCTCCTCACTGGTCTCTTGCAGAGTGGTCTCACCCACTTGGCGCACTTGCTCTGCACCCGCCTTATCCTCCTCTAGTTTTTCTTTTACCTTGAGGAGATCCTCATAATCTCTCTTAAGTTGTTGCAGTTCCATACCGAACTTTTCATCACACTCCTTCTTGGAGTCACACAGCTCCTAGTTGAACTGTTCGCGCAATCGTTCTAGGTTTTGTTCACGCCCAGCAACTTCATGCTGCAGCGCCTCTTTGAGGGCAGACAGCTCTAACTGTACCAGGGAGAAGCGATCTTTCACCTCGCATAACTCATCTTCACACACCGCTTTGTCAATCTGTAATTGAAAAACCTCCTCCTTTATTTTGCGGAGGTCCTCCTTAATTCCGTAGAACATTTCCTTCCAATGGTTAATTACCGCGTTGCTTCCCTCCATGTCTCGCTGCCAGTTCCTCATAACCTGGTATATTTTCTGCTGCTCAGACTCCAGGTTCAGCTGGTCTGAAGACACGTTCCCCAGGTTTCCACATAACTGCTGCACGTCAATCTGACACTGCGGCCTGATATGCTCCAGCTCTTGGTCATGACTGGCCGCCTCCCCTTTCAGGGCAGTCGGATCCTGACCCGTCAGTCTCAGTACCGTACCGGAGGTTGCTACTGGCAACGTCATCTCCTCTTCTACCTCTAAAGGAGGATCCACACTTGAAGCATAGCCACACAGTACTATATTCTCTTTATTTTCATTTTCAGGGAGTACTACCGGAGCAACCTTTTTGTGGCCCTTGCGCCGTCGACGACGAGAGGGGGACTCTCTCCCCTCGTCTAGCCCCTCCTGACTTTTTACTTTCATAGTGTCACAGTCAACTACGGGGTCTGTGTCACTCCCCATGGTGTTGTGGACTAACAGGTCACCTCCCACTTTGACGTCACCTCCTTCTACTGGAGTTACCCCGTTATCAACGGTCACATTGTCATTTTTAGGAGGTACCAACCCACAACCAGTAACAATTTCCAGTTTTCTGCAGTCCACACTCTTGCGAAAATCAGCCCTTTTTTAGACCCCGCCCCCTTTTTAACAACCACACTGGCAGGGTAATTTTTACACAAAAAATCAGCAGTAGTCTTAGGACTCAGTTTACAACATCCCTTACCACCTCCCCGGGCACTCTGGGACAACACTGGCGCCCCCGGAGAGTTCATAGAATGGTCCACTGCCGCCATTCCACATGGTGCCCATAGCTCCCGCACCATGTCCAGTTTCATGTCCAGCAGACGTTTCTCATATATGCGGTCCGACTCGTCAGACCCATTTGCTGCTCTGTTCACAGCCATCGCGGTGCACTGTACACACCAGAACTTCACCGCTCTCTCTTGAAAAATTTTCGTGGCCCCACCGAGCCACCGCAAAACCGGATTTGAGTGCGATGAGAATCTTCGCAACCCCGCCGAGTTGCAGCAAAAAATGGATTTGAGTGCGATGCCAATCTTCGCAACCCCGTCGAGTTGCAGCAAAAACCGGATTTGAGTGCAACGCCAATCTTCGCAACCCCGCCGAGTTGCAGTAAAAACCGGATTTGAGTGCGACGACAATCTTCGCAACCCCGCCGAGTTGCAGCAAGATGCCCGTATCCACACTCGTCGTCCTGTGCCGCTGCCCCTAGCAACCGGGTTGTCGTTGCCGCTAGCAACCGGGCTGCCGTTGCCCGCATTCTCGAAACATATGTAAGGCAGCGCTAGTCATAATAATAGGGGTTACTCGCTTCGCTGCGTCAATCAATGCACACGTGCAATGTCTTTACGTTTTTCTCACAAAGCTGCAGTTTATTACTTCATAAGCCACAGTTCACCGGGTCCAACTCCGTGGCACGCCGACACACATATCTACAAATATTCATGAGCCAAGTGGCACACAGGCGCACTTGCTCCAGGTTACAGCCTACGGCAAGGTAATAAATTATCAATGTCCATATCAACGTCCATGTAACAAAGTGTATTACCATTGCCGGGTTTTGGCTGCTACAGTTCATTTATTTCGCCACCACTGTGGCTTTGCGGCTTTCCCAGGTGGGGGTCTCTAGCCGTCGTCCCCTCGTAGGCTACTGGTATGTCTTCCACACTTGACATCCAGCCTGCTCCTTTCAGGGTTCTTCACCAAGCCGGCTCTCCCTCAAAGGCCACTGACATCCACGCACAGGATCCAGGCTCGGCCTTTCAGGCTGCCAGGCTTCACTCTCAGCCTCCCTAGGCCTCTCACAAATGGTGTCCCACACACACGGAGCACAGGCCTCACGCCTCACACCGAACACACCTGTCTCCCATCAAGCAGGGCTTTATATATGCATCCCGTGCACACACACTCATATACTGACAGGACCTTAACTGTGTGCATAAAGACCTGTGTGATGTCACGGTCATGTGACCAGTCATTTAAAGGGGAAGGTACATGGTCAGGTAAACACATCCTGGACCATATACAGTAATGCTAGCAAGCTGCTGCATTACAACAATAAAAGTGGATGAAGGGTTTAGGAGTTTCAGCTCCTTAACATGTGCCACCCTGTTTTTAAAGGGACCAAAAGTAATTGGACAGATTAAATAATTGTAAATAAAATGTTCATTTCTAGTACTTGGTTGAAAACTCTTTGTTGGCAATGACTGCCTGAAGCCTTGAACTCATGGACATCACCAGATGCTGTGTTTCCTCCTTTTTGATACTCTGCCAGGCCTTCACTGCGGTGGTTTTCAGTTTCTGTTTGTTTGTGGGCCTTTCTGTCTGAAGTTTAGTCTTTAACAAGTGAAATGCATGCTCAATTGGGTTGAGATCAGGTGACTGACTTGGCCATTCAAGAATATTCCACTTCTTTGCTTTAATAAGCTCCTGGGTTGCTTTGGATTTATGTTTTGGGTCATTGTCCATCTGTAGTAAGAAACAACGACCAATCAGTTTGGCTGCATTAGGCTGGATCTGAGCACACAGTATGGCTCTGAATACATCAGAATTCATTCGGCTGCTTCTGTCCTGTGTCACATCATCAATAAACACTAGTGACCCAGTGCCACTGGCAGCCATGCATGCCCAAGCCATCACACTGCCTCCGCCGTGTTTTACAGATGATGTGGTATGCTTTGGATTATGAGCTGTACCACACCTTCACCATACTTTTCTCTTTCCATCATTCTGGTAGAGGTTGATCTTGGTTTCATCTGTCCAAAAAATGTTCTTCCAGAACTGTGCTGGCTTTTTTAGATGTTTTTAAGCAAAGTCCAGTCTAGCCTTTTTATTCTTGATGCTTATGAGTGGCTTGCACCGTGCAGTGAACCCTCTGTATTTACTTTCATGCAGTCATCTCTTTATGGTAGATTTGGATATTGATACGCCTACCTCCTGGAGAGTATTGTTCACTTGGTTGGCTGTTGTGAAGCGGTTTCTCTTCAACATGGAGATTATTCTGCGATCATCCACCACTGTTGTCTTCCGTGGGCGCCCAAGTCTTTTTGCATTGATGAGTTCACCAGTGATTTCTTTCTTTCTCAGGATGTACCAAACTGTAGATTTTGCCACTTCGGATATTGTAGCAATTTCTCGGATGGGTTTTTTCTGTTTTTGCAGCTTAAGGATGGCTTGTTTCACCTGCATGGAGAGCTCCTTTGACCACATGTTTACTTCACACCAAAACCTTCCAAATGCAAGCACCACACCTCAAATCAACTCCAGGCCTTTTATGTGCTTAATTGAGAATGACATAATGAAGGGAATGCCCACACCTGTCCATGAAATAGCCTTGGAGTCAATTGTCCAATTACTTTTGGTCCCTTTAAAAAGAGGGTGGCACATGTTAAGGAGCTGAAACTCCTAAACCCTTCATCCAATTTTAATGTGGATACCCTCAAATGAAAGCTGAAAATCTTAACTTCAACTGCATCTGAATTGTTTGTTTAAAATTCATTGTGGTAATGTCTAGAACCAAAATTAGAAAAATTTTGTCTCTGTCCAAATATATATGGACCTAACTGTATATCCCAATATATGTGTGAATGACCCAAATATTACCCTATCCTCCTCGTACTATAAACCATTTTGAACAAACAGTGGCCCACTTAACGGACCACGGTATCTGCACAAGGTTGTCAGACCCTGGGCCGATTGTTGCCTACTCATATATTTAATATGTTGAAAAAGGAGGAGAGATGAGTATTGCAGCATAGAAAACATAATTTTATTAAATAGAAATTACATAATAGCATGTGCAAAACATTACATAGAAAGGGATAATAGGTACATGGTGCCAGATATCATGGGGTCACAAGGATGAGAGGGTAAATAAAGTATGTAGATATGGGTAGTTGCATATACATACAGTGGTGGCCAAAAGTATTGGCACCCCTGCAATTCAGTCAGATAATTCTCAGTTTCTTCCTGAAAATGATTGCAATCACAAATTATTTGGTATTATTATCTTCATTTAATTTGTCTTCAATGAAAAAACACAAAAAGAATTGTCCTTAAGCCAAATTGGATACAATTCCACACTAAACCTAAAAAAGGGGGTGGACAAAAGTATTGGCACTGTTTGAAAAATCATGTGATGCTTCTCTAATTCGTGTAATTAACAGCACCTGTAACTTACCTGTGGCACCTAACAGGTGTTGGCAATAACTAAATCACACTTCCAGCCAGTTAACATGGATTAAAGTTGACTCAACCTCTGTCCTGTGTCCTTGTGTGTACCACATGGAGAAAAGAAAGAAGACCAAAGAACTGTCTGAGGACTTGAGAAACCAAATTGTGAGGAAGCATGAACAATCTCAAGGCTACAAGTCCATCTCCAAAGACCTGAATGTTCCTGTGTCTTCCGTGCGCAGTGTCATCAAGAAGTTTAAAGCCCATGGCACTGTGGCTAACCTCCCTAGATGTGGACGGAAAAGAAAAATTGACAAAAGATTTCAACGCAAGATTGTGCGGATGGTGGATAAAGAACCTCGACTAACATCCAAACAAGTTCAAGCTGCCCTGCAGTCCGAGGGTACAACAGTGTCAACCCGTACTATCCGTCGACATCTGAATGAAAAGGAACTGTATGGTAGGATACCCAGGAAGACCCCACTTCTTACCCCGAGACATAAAAAAGCCAGGCTGGAGTTTGCCAAAACTTACCTCAGAAAGCCTAAAACGTTTTGGAAGAGTGTTCTTTGGTCAGATGAGACAAAAGTAGAGCTTTTTGGGAAAAAGCATCAACATAGAGTGTACAGGAAAAAAAAAGAGGCATTCAAAGAAAAGAACACGGTCCCTACAGTCAAACATGGTGGAGGTTCCCTGATGTTTTGGGGTTGCTTTGCTGCCCTGGCACTGGACTGCTTGACCGTGTGCATGGCATTATGAAGTCTGAAGACTACCAACAAATTTTGCAGCATAATGTAGGGCCCAGTGTGAGAAAGTTGGATCTCCCTCAGAGGTCATGGGTCTTCCAGCAGGACAATGACCCAAAACACACTTCCAAAAGCACTATAAAATGGTTTGAGAGAAAGCACTGGAGACTTCTAAGGTGACCAGCAATGAGTCCAGACCTGAATCCCATAGAACACCTGTGGAGAGATCTCAAAATGGCAGTTTGGAGAAGGCACCCTTCAAATATCAGGGACCTGGAGCAGTTTGCCAAAGAAGAATGGTCTACAATTCCAGCAGAGCATTGTAAGAAACTCACTGATGGTTACCGGAAGCGGTTGTTCGCAGTTATTTTGGCTAAAGGTTGTGCAACCAAGTATTAGGCTGAGGGTGCCAATACTTTTGTCTGGCCCATTTTTGGAGTTTTGTGCGAAATGATCAATGATTTGATTTTTGCTTCATTCTCTTTTGTGTTTTTTCCTTGCAAGCAAATTAAATGAAGATAATAATACCAAAGAATTTGTGATTGCAATCATTCTCAGGAAGAAACTGAGTATTATCTGACAGAATTGCAGGGGTGCCAATACTTTTGGCCACCACTGTATGTATATATATTAGAGGTGGGCATGGGATCATATATCAAAGAAATAGTGGCTGAGACCACTGTTCAGTAGTATACTGCTTACTACTCAAACATACAGTTAGGTCAAGGTGTATAGGTGATCCAACTCTTGCCCAGTCCACCCCCCTATTATAGTCAGGTATGCAACTCACCCAGGATATTGTCCAAGAAGCCCTCAGGTCCCTGGGACCCCCAACAAAGGTAGTGATGAAGGCGGCGCGCCTCCTTAGTGGTCTCAGCCACTGTTCTTTTGATATATGATCCCATGCCCACCTCTAATATATAAATATACGTATATGCAACTACCCATATCCACATACTTTATTTACCCTCTCATCCTTGTGACCCCCTGATATCTGGCACCATGCACCTTATATCCCTTTCTATGTAATGTTTTGCACATGCTATTATGTAATTTCTATTTAATAAAATTATGTTTTCTATGCCGCCATACTCATCTCTCCTCTTATTTCAACATATAAACCATTTTGAGAAGAAGGAGGTATTGCAATATGAGCTTTAATTATGATGCTAATGTAGGATGTTTTTTTTTCACTTATATACTCAAAGTCGTTTTCTGGCCAAATAGTAACTCGTACTTGTTCCTCTTTCCCTGCCTGTACAGTATTTCACTTGTCAAAGCAGTTTAAGCTCCAGAGTTGCACTTCATACTGTAAATAGGGTTGTAAATTGTAATCATTTTCAGCTATTTTGAAGCCTATTTGAGAGCTGTCTTAGGTCACCTAGTCACCAAAGGTGCATACAAGAAGACAAAACGCTTCCTGCTCTCCTTTACCCCTATCCCTGTACTTTTTCGATGTCTCAATTTTGTATAATTTTTTCTGGCTATACAATTGAGAATTCAGAAGTCTTTTATCTGAACTTGGTGTTTGCAGTTTTTCTGTGATAAGACCATAAGTTAAAACAAAAAAAAAATGATGATCGAGCTCTGCCTTGTACTTTGATCTAGGTTGGGCCTATGACCTATGCTATTTTTTCAAGTATTGTGAATGTCTGTAGCCAGCAGCGAACAAAGAATAAAATTCAATAAGTCAATGTTTCACCGATACTGTATTTGCCTTGTGTTGGCATTGGTCACACATTTTAATAGAATGTGCACATAAATAGTAAAATATATATGTTTCATATTGTACGCAAGAATACACTTCTACCAAACTTAGCAGAGAATATGCGGTTGTAAATCTAAAAGGGTATTTCAGGACCTCATTGAACATAAAAGAAGGAAAAAGAAATGTATTGTCACTTACAAAATGAATGTAATGTTTCTGAAGCCAACTGCCTCTGCCCAACTACCACTCCCATGTTGAGCCAATGCCATTGGATGAAGTCATCATGTGCTATAAGTGAAATCATAGAATCATAGAATCATAGAATGGTAGAATTGGAAGGGACCTCCTGGGTCATCTGGTCATACCCCCTGCTCAAAGCAGGATTCACTAGATCATCTCAGACAGATGTCTGTCCAGCCTCTGTTTGAAGACGTCCATTGAAGGGAAACTCACCACCTCTCATGGCAGCCTGTTCCACTCATTGATCACCCTCACTGTCAAAAAGTTTTTTTCTAATGTCTAATCTGTGTTTCCTCCAATTCAGTTTCATCCCATTGCTTCTAGTTTTTCCTTGTGAAAATGAGAATAAAGATGATCCTTTTACAACGTGACAGCCCTTGAGATATTTGTAGACAGCTATTAGTCACCTCTCAGTCTTCTTATTTGCAAGCTAAACATTCCCAAATCCTGTAAACGTTCCTCATAGCACATGGTTTGCAGAACGGTCACCATTCTGGTCGCTCTTCTCTGAACTTGCTCCAGTTTGTCGATGTCTTTTTTAAAATGTCGTGCCCAAAACTGGACACAGTATTCCAGATGAGGTCTGACCAAAGAGGAGTAAAGTGCGATAATGACTTCACGTGATCTAGACTGTATGCTTCGGTTAATACATCCCAGAATTATATTTCCCTTTTTTGCTGCTGCATCACACTGTTGACTCATGTTCAGTCTATGATCTAATAGTATACGTAAGTCTTTTTCACATGTACTGTTGCTTAGCTCTGTTCCCCCTATTCTGTATATGCTTTTTTCATTTGTATTGCCCAGATGTAGTACTTTGCATTTTTCCCTGATGAAAAACATTCTGTTAGTTGCTGCCCACTGCTCCAGTTTATTTAGGTATTTTTGAATCCTCTCTCTCTCTTCTCTAGTATTAGCTATCCCTCCTAGCTTTGTGTCATCAGCAAATTTAATCAGTTTACCCTCAATTCCTTCATGTAAATCATTGATAAAGGTGTTGAACAATACAGGTCCCAGGACAGAGCCCTGTGGTACCCCACTTGAGACATTCATCCAACTGGATGTGAAGCCATTTATGACCACTCTTTGAGTCCGATTGCTAAGCCAGTTATGAATCCACCTAACAGTTGTCTTGTCCATTCCATACTTGGTCATTTTTTCAATAAGGATGGTGTGAGATACTTTGTCAAATGCTTTGCTGAAGTCAAGATATACTATATTTACAGCATTTCCCTGATCCACCCAGTGATTCTGTCATAGAAGTAAATTAAGTTAGTTTGACATGACTTTACAAACCCATGCTGACTCTGGTTAATCACTTCATTCTTATCCAGGTACTTACATACATGTTGTTTAATAATTTGTTCAAAGATCTTTCCTGGTATAGAAGTCAGATTCACCGGCCTATAGTTCCCTGGGTCCACCTTCTTCCCCTTTTTGAAGATAGGAACAACCTTTGCTCTTCTCCAGTCTTCTGGGACTTCTCCTGATCTCCAAGAATTTTCAAAGATTACGGAGAGTAGTTCTAAAATTTCTTCTACGATCTCCTTCAGTACTCTGGGGTGTAATTCATCTGGACCTGGAGACTTGAACTCATATATGTTAGCTAAATATTCCCTCACAATCTTTCTGTTTACAGATAACCTGGATTCTTCTATTCCTTTAATAGGACAGTGAAGATCAGTTGATGTTACATTTTCATTCTGAGAGAAAACAGATGCAAAATAGGAATTAAAAAGTTAGGCCTTCTCAACATCCTTTACCATTGCACCATTTTCATCCTGTAAAAATCCTATAGCATCTTTGACTTTTCTTTAACTTTTGACATGCCTCCAAAATCCTTTTTTTATTGCTTTTGACATCTCTTGCAAGCCTTAATTCATTGTCAGCTTTAGCTAACCTGATACGTGCCCTACAGGTTCTGCAGACTGCATTATAATCTTCTTTAGATATGCCTCCCTCTTTCCATTTGATAAACATTTCTTTCTTTCTTTTTAGCATGTGTTTAAGTACTGTGTTCATCCACCCTAGTTTCCTTAAATGCTTCCTATTCTTCCTACTTTTCGGGATTGTTAACGATTGTGCTTTGAGAATCTCATTTGTAAAAATTTCCCATCCTTCCTGGACATTTTTGTCCTTACGGACTTCCAGCCATTGGATCCCTCCTATTCTCTTTCTGAGTCGCTTAAAATCTGCCTTTCTGAAATCTAATCTTGAAGTTTGAGTCTTCACATGTCTTCCTCCTCTAGTTATCCAAAATTCTAGAATAGCATGATCGCTACCTCCTAGGGTCCCAGCCACTTTTACCTCCTCAACCATTTCCTCCCTGTTTATAAGCAGAGATCTCAATAGTATTTGTCAGTGGTATAGCTTTTTCTGGCCTTTTGTTTCCCTTGCCACATAGTTCTAGTTTAAAGCTCTCCTGATGAGTGTAGCAAGGCGACTTCCAAATACATGTTTTCCAGTCTTCGTAAGGTGCACCCCATCTCTAGCAAGTAGTCCATCATATAGGTAATTCATTCCGTGATCCAGAAATCCAAATCCTTGTTGATGGCACCATCAACGTAGCCAGTTGTTCACCTGTAGAATCTTATTCCAGCTCATTGTTCCATGGCCATCCACTGGGAAGAAGGATGAGAAGACCACCTGCACTCCCAATTCTTTCAGTTTCATGCCTAAGTTTTCAAAGTCACTGCAGATAGTTTCCAGGTCCTTCTTGCAGTGTAATTTGTCCCCACATGTATTAGGAAGAATGGGAAGTGATCTGTAGGTCTGAAGAGTCTTGATATCCTGTCAGACACATCTTTAATTTTTGCACCTGGAAGACAGCACATTTCTCTTGAGGTCATGTCTGGTCTGCAGATAGCGGCCTCTGTTCCTCTCAACAGGGAATCCCCCATGACCACCACTCTCCGTTTTTTCTTCACAACATTTTTCTTTCTCCATCCAGGAGGATTCTGAGGGCTTACAAGGTTATTCATTGTGGGCAAAGTCTTATCTTGCTGTATTTCTTCATGGTTCTCCTGCGTGAGAGCCTGGTACTGGTTCCTGAGCAGTATGGGTGCTGACTGCCTCTCGATCCTCCTCCTTCTCTGGGTCACATGCTTCCATTCCTCTGTTTCGTCAGGTGCAGTTCAAATTTTTTCTCTTTCTTTATCAGGTAGAGTTAATTCTGCTCTGTCTAAGAACTCTTCCCCTTCGTTAATGATTTTCAAGGTAGTTAACCTCTCTTCTAGATTTCGCAACTTTTCCTCCAACAGGGACACAAGCTTGCATTTCTGGCATGTGAAGTTTGGCTTTTCCACTGGCAAGTCTGTGAACATGTAGCAGGATATGCAGCTCACCAAATGTCTTCTGGACTCTTCCATGTTATTACTGTTAATGTGTTATGAAAACAGTGAAAAACGCTGCAAAATTCGTCAATAGTGTGACTACTACCTCTACACAAATAAAGAAGTGTCCCAGTTAGACATATAAAGAAAGTGGCATTTTTATTTCCCACTCATCACAAATGTATTGATGGGTCCAGGAATATCCATTTAAATATACAAATCTAGCAAAGGTTACATTAACTTAGATAACACAGTACTGTGTAATTCAACACTTAAACAGAACCTGTCACCAGGTTTATCCCATATGAGATAATATCAGTACCTTTCAGCCCTGATATGCAACATTCTAATATGCTGTATATATGTCCCCAATCCAGCCTGAAAGACAAGAAAAAGACCTTTTATAATACTCATCTACGGGGCGGTCAGCTCCAATGGGCATTGCTGTCTTGATCCAGTGTTTCCCTTCTTCTTGCGATGCCATCCTCCTTCTGTGCTTCGTGAGGAAGACGCATCCTACTGTAACGGTGATCAGGCTGGTAGCCATAGGTGAGTGTTCTGAATCCGACACCCCGGCACATTACAGAAAACAGGGACCTAGTGTGTGTGGCTGTTGTGACTGTGGACACCCCCTGGCTCCTCTGGTCCACTGCGCTGAGCGTGGCCGTGATTCCCCGCAACCCCCATGAACGGAAGATCATAATAGTGTATAAAAACAAGTTCAACTTTACAGTCCGTTTTATTCATCAACAAAGTACATCAGGAGATGCAGGCATCTTTATTTGGCTGACAGAGCAGTGGCATGTCTTCAACAAACATTTTCAATACAGTTGAAGAAACTTCTCACTAGCAGCTTTAGGGACTTACAAGCTTCCTATGACACTTTAGCTACTCTTTACCTGTGCTCGCTATCTTAAGCCCACTTTTCAGGAACCACATAAATGAAGGACCTGTGAATAACTTCTTTATTGAATGTGCCCCCAGCCTCGCTACATTGTCTCTTCTCGGACCCACAGCTCCCAGGACTGGGCTGACACTTTCTGTTTCCGTAGGCCAGTAGAGACTCTCACTAAGGTGCTGGACCAAAGTTCCCTTCCCCAGCTCACCTGCTAAAGGTATCCCATGGTCACCTGATTATGTGAAGTTTCTAATGGTGGTAGTCATGATTTCGGTCTTCTTAATGTTCAGGAAAAGTCCCATCTTCTCACTTTCTTCTTTCAACTTCAGCATCTACTTCTTCAGGTACTTCTCACTCTCTTCCAGCATGGTTTTATCATCTACATAACTCAGGCAGAAGAATCCTCAGTAATCTATTTTGATCCCATCACTCAAATCATGTAAGTCCAGCTTTCTCATGATTACTTCTGTATAGAGGTTGTAAAGGAAAGGAGAGAGGATGCATCCTTATCTTGTGCCCTTTTTGATCTTGAACTATTCTGCTTCTTGATATCTGGTTTGCACTGTAGCTTCTTGATCGTTTTAGAATTTCCTGATTAACCTAATCAGGTGAACCTGAACTCCTAACTCACTTAATGTTTCCTAAAGCTAATCATGCTCAGTACAGTCAAAATACCTTGATATAATGAATGCTTATTCTAGTACTCCCTCAATTTTTCTGTGAGCAGGAGTGCCTCTGTCCTTATGGAATCCAGCTTGGGTTTCAGGAAGTATTCCATCAATGATGTTGCCCAAACACTCCTAAGTGATCTATAGAAGCAACTTGCTGGCATGGGGGTGCAGGGTGATTTTTCTATAGTTGGCACAGTCTACTTCTTTAGAACTGGGATGAAAACTGATCTTTTCCAGTCCTTTGGCAATGTGCAGGTCCTCTGGATCTTCTGGCATAATTCTGTCAGTGCATCTCTTGGGGCTTGTTTGTGCAGCTCTGCAGGGATACCATCAATGCCAGGTGCTTTTTGGATTGACAGCTGACTGTTGCCTCCCCACCCAATCCATTTTACTTTCCAATAGGTCTAGTTCTGGTTCTTCTTAGCCTCTGTGATTCTCATGATTTCTGCACATCTTTCTGGTTGCTAATTCCATTCCCATCATGGTCTTGGATGGTTGTTTGGTGCTCTAACAAAGGCTTCTTTACTTATTTTACCATAGAAAATAAATTTTGGTGTGTTTTTTTTATAGTCTTCTTGGAGGTCTATGCATCATGCATTAGGAATTTGTTTTGTCGTTCCTGGTTTCTCTTTGGCAGTCGAGATTGAGTTGCTTCCCCAATCCAACCTGTCCTTAGCCTTGGTCTCTTACCTTTTACTAGTGAAATGGAGGGTGGTTGCAGTTATCCAAATTTTACAGGTATTGGCTTTTTGTATGACTTGCTCTTTGGCAGTTTCAGAGATGGTTCCTTTGATCTTTTCCTCAGCAGGTTGAACCTATTAATCACTTTGATTGCATTCTGCATACAGATTTTACTGACATCAAACTTCTCCTGCAACGTTACATGCTAGATCTTGCATAGTCTGACCCTGACTTTGGCTAAGAGAAGTAGGCCCACAGTCTGCACCTATTAGAGTTTTTTCAGAGAAAATAGATTTTTTTTCTATTTTTGCTGGCAGAGGATAAAGTTCATCTGGTTGCAATGCTATCCATTTTGGGATGTCCAGGTGTAAAGGTGCCACTTCAGCTGGGTGAAGAAAGTATTGGTGACTCTCAACTTATTCTCATGACAGAACTGCACAAAGTTGTCCTAAGACAGACTCCTCTCCCCTAAGTTGTGTCTGCCAAACACGCCTGCATCCTCTCCTTCACCAACATTGCATTGATGTTGACGTTGCCCATAACGTAAATAATCTCCTTTTACGGGGTCCTGCTGAGTGCACTTTGGACCTGGCTTTGGGTCCAAAGTAACTGTCCCCAGTATCTTGCTCTGATGAAACCGCTGTTGGTGCATATACTTGAATGATGGTCAAATTTAGAGAATTCCCTCTGATGCTGATAGACATGACCCTATCATTGACGCGCTGGGGGCTCTGTACTTATCTTGTGATCCCTTTGTTTGCCACAATAGTAAAATTATCCTTTCTGTCTTCATGCCTCAGTAATAAATGATGTAGTCACCTGAGTTGAAGCTCCCAGATCCAATCTAGTGCAGCTCACCGACTCCTACTAGATCCACACTCGTTCTTTCCATTAACTTCCTGATAATGTCCAGTCTTCCAATGTTCATCCCTCTCATGCTCAGATGGTATATCATTCTTTGCAGCTCAGACAGCCCTTTTCATCATGGACTACACCTGCAATTATAGGAAAGGTGTGCACATGTTATTCTGCAGAGGAGAACTTCATTTTAGGTTGGCATGTTGGATAAAGCCACTATAACTTGATCGCCTATACCAGAGGTCTCAAACATGTGACCCACGGGCTGCATGCGGCCCCTGAGGGTGCTTTATGCAGCCAGCAGGCACAGACGCCTTGACAATCCCGACCTGGTCCAGGAAGAGCCGCCGACAGAAGCGCTGCATTGCCGTGCAGAGACCATCTCCCAGCACAGCATTTGCAATGCCAGCCGCCGGCCAATCAGAGGCCAGCAGCTGACATCTGCGCATGGCAGTGACGTCATATGCCCCTGCACTGGGACGCAGATATCAGCTGCTGGCTTCTGATAGGCCGGCGGCTGGCATTGGAAATGCTGTGCTGGGAGACGGTCTCTGCGCGACAATGCAGCTCTGCTGTCGGCGGCTCCTCCTGGGCCAAGTCGGGATCGTCAAGGGGTCTGTGGAGCTTGCGGGCTGCATGTGCACAAAGGACGCTGAGGGAACGGAGGACAGGTGAGAAGAATCTTTTTTTTTCTCTTTTATGTGTGTGTGAAGAACAGAGATGGGGACAATTCTACAAGATGGGGAACTGGATGTGGCATTACTACCGGATGGGGGACATTACTCCAAGACAAGGACCAGGATGGGGCACATTACTGCAAGATGGGGACCACCAGAATGGAGCACATTACTGCAAGATGGGGACCACTAGGACAGGGAACATTACTGAAAGATAGGGAACACTAGGATGGGGCACATTACTGCAAGATGGGGACCACCAGGATGGGGCACATTACTCCAAGACGAGGACCAGGATGGGGCACATTAGTGCAAGATGGGGACCACCAAGATGGGGCACATTACTGCAAAATGGGGACCACCAGGATGAGGCACATTATTACGAGATTGGGACCACCAGGATGGGGCACATTACTACAAAAGTGGGACCACCAGGATGGGTCACATTACTGCAAGATGGGGACTACCAAGATAGGGCACATTACTCCAAGACGAGGACTAGGATGGGACACATTACTGCAAGATTGGCACCACCAGGATGGGGCACATTACTACAAGATAGGGACTACCAGGATGGGGCACATTACTCCAAGATGAGGATCAGGATGGGGCACATTATTGCAAGAAGGGGACCACCAGGATGGGGCATATTACTACAAGATGGGGCCCACCAGGATGGGGCACATTACTGCAAGATGGGGACCAGGAAGGGGCACATTACTACAAGATGGGGACCACCAGGATGGGGCACATTACTCCAAGATGAGGATCAGGATGGGGCACATTTTGCAAGAAGGAGACCACCAGGATGGGGCATATTACTACAAGATGAGGACCACCAGGATGGGGCACATTACTGCAAGATGGGGACCACTAGTATGGGGCACATTACTGCAAGATGGGGACCACTAGTATGGGGCACATTACTGCAAGATGGGGACTTCAAGGACGGGGCACATTACTCCAACACGAGGACCAGGATGGGGCACATTACTGCAAGATGGGGACCACCAAGATGGGGCACATTACTGCATGATGGGGACCACCAGGATGGGGCACATTATTATGAGATTGGGACCAGCAGGATAGGGCACATTACTACAAGATTGGGACCACCAGGATGGGGTACATTACTAGATGTTTGCCATAATTACTATATCGTGCTAATTGTAAAACAATATTACTGTATGTGGCCAATTGGAGGAAACAAAATTGTAAAAATTCAAAAAAGAAATTAAAAATAAAGCATGAAAAAATATTTTGTCACTAAAAATGCTGTTTTATATATAAAACTAAAGTAAACACAAAAAACTGCACATTTATTATCGTCACATTCGTAACGACCCAAGGTATAAATAAAATAAACACAGCAAAAATGTTCAGATGGTGTATACAAAAAAAATGGTACCAGCAACGAATTAAATTTTTTTACATATGCGGTCCATATACCCAGCCGAGTTTGAGACCCCTGGCCTATACTATATACTGCATTACTACATTATTGCAGTACATAGCATAATTATTGGTCTCATTTCAACATCAATCTATCGCTGAGCTTCAGAAGTTTACCAAGATCACAAAAATAGGGACCTTCACAAGCCTCTGGCTACAATGGTAACCCATTGCTTCGGTGGGTGCTGGTGAGCACGCACATGAGTGATTGCAATGTTTATATGTTGCTGTCATCAGAGACTGGCAGTGACATTCAAATAGTTAAACAGCAGTGACGACTGCTGTTCCCAACCACTACTGTTTTAACTAGATGCTAGCTATATATTACAGCCGTCATCTGTCCTGTGTTGAGTAGGAACAGGTCCCCAGTCTATTCCATACACGTGCACTGTGACTGTGATGCACATGTACATCATGGGGGGGGGATAAATATCTAAGGTCAATTACAGTCAATTTCATGTGAAGATGTTTAAAACTAGACTATAGTACAGTAGCCTAATTATTAGGACTAACGCAGACACCAGCAAAACAAGCATTTGAGAGCATCAGATCTATGTTTCCTGACTTGTAATTTAATGGCATGAATAACTTGGCTTAGCCTTGACTTTCATGCAGTCTTTAGGCATCTGTGTAATGAGCGGTACACAGCACCCTTTGGGTATATTGCAGATGCACATACCATATGTTATATATGTGTTTGGAATGAAAGAAGCATAAGTGCAATGTGAATAGTGTCCATAATGGCAGCCTTCACTTATCTGTTGAATATATCTAGTCTACCTACTGTGAATCGCCAAAGAACACAAAGAATCATACAACAAAAGAAGTTTGCCAGCACATTTTGACGGATGAGAAATGTCAAGGCAGGCTGAAGTAGCCTATTCATTTCAAAATACAAATAAGAGGTTGTCTGAGATTGCATTTATGGCTACAAAAAGTATGTGATTTTCCAAGTGTTCATTGTGAGTACTCAGTGTATCGTTCACAGTACTGGGGTTTGACAGGAAATAATGGCAGGAAATAAGGATCTTTAACATCTGTCGAAGCAGAGACGATTAGAAAGGACAGGGCCACTGGTGGGAAGTTTGCTGGAACATCTAGTCTGATTCCAAAATGTCATTTGTGGTGTCATTATACAAGTCAATCTATCTCTAGGACAGTAATCACAATTCCACACTGGAATTAGGAGTATAAATCCTACTGTGTATAGCTGCTGTATACTCTCCACACCACATACAAACAAGACCAGCTCGATTAAATATCAGTAAATGTCTGTGTTTGTTTTTTTTACTCATTTAGGATGCAAATTGGTTGGATATTGGTAATAATCACAGCTTTGTTTGCTTGTTAAATATCATTGTATTAGTTGCTTTTCTAATTTGTTTGTTATTTCAGATGTATTTTATGTAAACTTGTGCCATGGATTCAGCTCTATGTATTAGAACTTCTCAATGGACCTTTGTTTAGACAATGGAGCGTGTATTAAAACCTAATCATTCTTAAAATAAGAACATCCTAAAAATTCAGAATTTACAGCAAATTCCACATCACATTTATAGGAGGTCAACAAAATATTCATTGGTCGTTTTGTTGGAAAATTGGTTAATCTATTTCCTTTTTTTTCAAGTAAAATAATGCTTTAATTTGGTAAAATTATACTTATGCCATTAGTCTAGGAAATAAAATTACTAATGACTACAAACCACAAACCAAGATGTTCATATAGCTCTACCATCTACATCATTTAAACAGGGGAGGGACAGGTCCTCTAAAGGCTCCCATAAACATTAATTTAAAGTCAGCTGAAGCCACCAGTATTAGTGGGATCCAATGGCCATCTAATTCGTGTGGGGTCCTACTGCCTCTACCCTGATGTTGGGAAAGCTAAGGATCAGGCAGTTTCCATTCAAAAACCCAATCCATATGTTTTCTTTGGGAGATTAACTGCTGCCAAACACTTCTGATGCCTCTTTCTCCTTTATTCTCATTGAAAATATGTGAATGCTCAGTGTAGTCTGCCTGATAGCTGTCTAAATTCTATAGGCACCTTTAAGAATCATATAATATCATATATTGCAGGTATTAGAAGTGAGCATATCGATCTGTGGAGGATCTACTTCAAATTTAATTTCCAGAAATTTGCGGTTCTTCATAAATTTAAACACTTTGAGATTCAATTTTTGAGAATTGAAAAACAAAACAAAAAACACGAACAGACAATATATTTTACGGACACATTGGAAAACCATAACAAATCATTATGATTATCAGTGATCCATAGCTACAGCCCATAATTTTGATATGAAGACATTAGCTGGATTCACTGTAAACTGTAAAATGATGATAAGTACAATCATAATAATCAGCATAAGTTTCTTCAGCCTCAAAAAAATTACGGAAGCCTTACATTTTTTTATGAACGGGACAAAAAAGTGCCATGTTTTTAAGCAATGTCCTGAAATTTCTGGATGGTTGACAACCCAGCCCTGCAGCTATCACATGGTCTATCCCAGGTTATCATGTGGATTATTATACCTCGGTTATCAGAGATCAGCAGGTCCCAGTGGAGCACAAATGATCGCAGGACTGGCAGTTTGTATCACAGAGTTGGATTACATCTCTAGATGTACTGGGTAAAACTAAGAATGTTATACACATATTTTCAAGGCAAATGCAAGAAGGTTTTCTGTATCGATTTTTTACGGAAAATTCGGCAAAGCCAGAGAATTAGAATTAGAAGGATGCGCAGGTTTCTTTGTGTGAAATGGCTACTAGTGATGAGCGAGTATGTTCTGTTAACCCTTTTGCTGAGCATGCTCAGGTGCTCGCTCAGTATTTTCAGCGTGCTCGAGTGTTATGTTTTAGGCCGCTGTGTGCATGATTTGCAACTGTTTGACAGGTTTAATACATGTGAGGAATGTCTAAGAAACAGGAATTCCTTACATGTATTAAAGCTGTCAAACAGTCGCAAATCATGCACACAGCATGACTAAAACATAACACCTGAGCACGATGAAGATACTCAGGAAATACCTGAGCATGCTCGTAAATCTCGAGTAACGAGCATGCTTGCTCATCACTAATGGCTACATAAAATAGCCCACGATATTCAATGGCTCAAATATTGGAGATACCAGGAGTGCTGAGGTAAGAAGAGGCTACCCACATTACTGTCTTCCCTGTCTATCTTATCTAATGTTGGAGATACCAGGGGTGCTGAGGTATGAAAAGGTTCCTCACACTGCTCTCTTCCCTATCTTTCTCAATACTGAGTAGCTGTTCTGGCCTAGAGATTAGAGATGAGCGGTGTTCGAATCGAACTGTACGAAAATTTCAAATTCGAGCTGTTTTGGGCGGTGTTCGAGCCGTTCGACGAACCCGAACGATTTGAAAAAAATTAGGCTGTTCGAGGTTATGTTCGATAACTGTTCGTGCACCAAAATCGTAACTGGATTTTTTCACAGTAATGCTGATAATCAATGTTAATACACAGTTTTAGTGTACAGCGGGGCGGGGGGAGGGGCAGGGGATGGATCTCTGCAGAAATAATGAAGATCTCCATTTTTTTTTCACTTTCCCACATTTACAGTGGGGAGGTGCAGTCTGTCAGCCTATCAGAAGAGCACACATGGAGCGAACTGCTTTTTTTCACACAAGCAAGGGCATGTGTCATTGGCAGTGTATGTCACATGTCCTTGCCCTATAAGACCCAGCCATTTTCCCCGTCGCCACCATTTTCTTACTGCTGCAGCTGAGTGTTAGACGACACTGCTGCTGCTGTTAGCGCTATATTGTGTAACTGAATTGCAAGCGAATTTTCTCTTAAATAGACAGAAAGGTTTAGGGAGTAGGGACTAGTTTGCAATTGCAGCCCATTTGAGGGCTAGGTTACAGCAGTTCCTAGCACTTTTAGCAGGCAGGTCTAAGCTCTTAAATAGACAGATAGGTTGGGAGTAGTGACTAGTTGTAATTCCAGCCCTTTTGAGGGCTAGGTTACATCAGTTCCTATCACTTTTTGCCAGGCATGCCTATTTTAGTGCTGTGCAAGTGTTTTTCACAGCATTTGGCTAAATCTAGCTAAGCAAATCCTTTTGGGCCTCTTGCAGAGTGTGTTAGTCAGTGGAGTAGCCTATCTGTGTTGCAAGCTACACCACCTGTGTATGTAATACAAATTTTTTACTGCACCTAGCCAAGTAAAACCTTTTGGGCATAGCAGCAGTGTGTGGTACTCATTGTATTAGACCATCTATACCAAGCTCCACCAGCTTTGAAATTAATAATAATTTTTAGCTGCATCTAGCCCGGAAAATAATTTTGGGCATAGTAGCAGTGTGTGGTACTCATTGTATTAGGCCATCTATACCAAGCTCCACCAGCTTTGAAATTAATAATAATTTTTAGCTGCATCTAGCCCGGAAAATAATTTTGGGCATAGTAGCAGTGTGTGGTATTCATTGTATTAGTGTTAGAACCTTGCTCTTAGGTTTTTTCCTTTGCTGGTCACATGACCTTGTTGGCCTATTTAATCCTGCTCCGCCCTTCTGGCTTTGCTGGACTTCATTGTATAACTACTTTCTAGCTAGCCTGTGCTCTGTATCTAACTCTGTTAGTTTGCTTGGTCTACGGACCTCTATGATCTATATATTTTGTTTGTTCGTCTGTCTGCTACTATTTCTGTTAGGAGGTGTCCCATTTTCCTCCCAGTCCTTAGTACTTGTAGGGATTCCTTCCCCACATCTATAGGTCTCCGTACAGACTAGCTTAGGACTTTAGCAGGTCTGATCGCAGGATCAGGTTCCCTGTTACATCGTAGGGATTCAGCTGAGTTCTATCGTAGGGACAGATCTCCTCTCTTTCCTTAGCTCTGGTAGCAGAACATAACAGTAAGTCCAGCCTGCAAATTCTCTAAGGAAAGATTTTTCTGTTCCACCATGGTGTCGGTTCAGGATTTGGCTCATCGCCTGCAGGGACTCTCTCTGGAGGTGGCCGAGCTCCGTCAGCACGTGAGTAACTGTCCTGGAGCACATTTCTTGGAGCCTAAGGTATGTTTGCCGGATTTATTTTTTAGTGAACACCGAGAATTTTTTTCATTTAAAAATGCTTGCTTATTGTATTTTCGTTTGAGACCCAAGTCCTCTGGGGATGAATCCCAGCGCATAGGGTTCATTATGTCACTTTTGCGCAAAGAGCCTCAGGAGTGGGCCTTTTCTTTGCAACCTAGTGATACATGCTTCAGATCAGTGGATAGTTTTTTTTCTGCTTTGGGACTATTATATGATGATCCTGACCGTGTTGCATCAGCTGAGACTGAGTTGAGACGTTTGAAACAGGGATCAGGTAATGTGGAAAAATATTGTACTCATTTCCGTTGTTGGTCTACTCAAACAGGGTGGAACGATTCTGCTCTGAAAAGTCTATTTCTTGCTGGGCTCAATGAAAGGGTTAAAGACCTGCTAATTGCTTATCCTACACCTGAAGATTTGCAACAGGCTATGCAATTAGCTATACGGGTGGATAGGAGACTGCGTGCAAGGGTTAATGAGAGCAAATCCTCTGCTATGTCAGTTTCTGGTTATGAGAATGTGTGTACTAACAGTGGTGAACCGATGGAGATTGGATCGGTGGCACCTCGCTCTCAAGAAAAAGACCGTAGATTTTCTGAAGGCTTGTGTTTCTATTGCGGAAAATCTGGTCATTTGATTAAAGGCTGTGAGCTTCGTATGAAGAAAGAAAAAAAAATGGTCAGTCATGCCCGTATTGCCTGTTTAAATTCCAAGGGTGTATTTTTAGCTGCTTCCAAGATTGCTCAGGAAAAATTAATGGAATTTCGGGTGTTTGTTGATTGTGGGTCTACTCTGAATGTAATTGATGGGGGATTCTTGGAAAGACTCAATTTAAAACCCGAACCTTTATCATCCCCCATTGCTGTGGTTTCTGTGGATGGTTCCCCTTTGAAGAATATTACTCTCAAGGTCTGTGAATTTCCTCTCACTATTAATGGTGTTCACCATGAGAAATTGGATTTGGTAGTTTTGAATAACTTGCCTTCTCCAGTAATATTGGGATTGCCCTGGTTAAAATTTCACAATCCTGTACTGGATTGGTCTACCAGTGAAATTAAATCCTGGAGCCATAAATGTTATGACAAGTGTTGTAACGGGCGTATTGCAGCTTTGGATAGGGGAGAATTGCCTGTTCCTATTCAGGATTTTTGGAGAGTTTTTTCTGAGAAGTAATCGCAGGTTTTGCCTCCCCATAGAGACTATGATTGTTCTATTGAATTTGTCCCTGGAGCGACTCTTCCTAAAAGTCGTTTATTTAACCTTACTATTCCTGAGAGGAAGGCTTTGGAGGAATACATACAGACAAGTTTGGCCGCCGGTCACATTAGGCCCTCTAAGTCTCCTGTGGCGGTTGGATTTTTTTTTGTAAAAAAAAAGGACGGCGGTTTACGTCCTTGTCTGGATTTTCGTGAGATTACCAAAATTACTGTACGCAATCCTTACCCACTGCCATTGATTCCTGATCTGTTTAACCAGTTAATGGGGGCCAAGTGGTTCTCTAAAATTGACCTTAAGGGGGCATACAATCTGTTGCGCATGAAGGAGGGTGACGAATGTGTGGCACCCCAGGGGTCTGGTTTCCACAGTAATAGCAATATTACGTCTGTGAGAAGGTGGGAGGTCTCCTGGGCAGGAATCCTAAGCATGCCACACCTCTTGCCCAGTCCTGGGAGGGGAAGAACTTCCCCTATATAAACTGGGGCTGAAGCAGGGTTAGAGAGAGGAGTTCCAGACAGAGACGGAGTCTGGTCTGGACACGCAGAAACAGGTAGACATCAGGAGCTCTGTAGGAGCCAAGGAGAAGCGCCAGGGGCTGGAGCTGTGCAGAGCTCGCCCTGGGAGAAGGTACAAAAACCGGACACAGGAGTCCGAGGCTGTGGGGACTAAGATATACCCAGCAGCAGAATCCATCCGGCAGGGGATTCCAGGTCCTCTGGCCATAAAAGCCCGGAGGCTCAGTCACAACGAAGGGACCAGCACCGCCATCCCAGAGCGGAGGCTAACAGGAGGCCCCAGGTCACCAGCCATACGGGTGAGCACCACACGGTATACCCAGGGACGTGGGCTACTTGTAACCGCTGAAAGCAGGGTAGCCAGGAAGGGTACAGACTAACGGGAAGGCCTACAACTCCACCTGGCCAGGGGAACTCCGGCTTACTCGCAGACTAACCAGGCCCCAACTACTAGCCAGTACTCCCGGGGGAATTTGCCTTGTACCATCAGTAAAGGCCCTGAACTGTACCCTCGCATTTCCATGCTTCCTTGTCGCACCGTTAGTGCTGGGACATCCACAACATCACTCCCAACATCATCCACATCCGCTGCCCTGAGGCCATACCTCTCCCGTTGGGGGTTATATCAACATTGCTGCACACCTATACCACCGGCCTCAGCGGTCTGCCCTGCAGCGGCGGTTTCATAACCGCATTCAACGGGTGGCGTAGTCGGACACTAATACCATCATACCAATAACCGCCACTAAGTTTGACCACCCTGGGCGCGGACCGGGTCACCGCCACACGAAGACTACTACCCCCATCGGATCCGGCTCCGGGTATCCCCCGCGCGCCCGCGTGCCGCACTACAGCACTGGCCCAGGGGGTGAGTCAATTTTGGCGTAGTCGGCAGGATTACGTGCCCGCAACCACCGGGTACTGCGTGCCTGAAAAAAGAGACTTTTATACTTACCTGTGGTGAAGTTTCCCGCCGTCCGGAGTCGTTTCCCGCCATCTGGAGCCGATTCCCGCCATCCGACAAATCTTCTGCCTTCTTCCCGCCATCCGTGGAGTTTTCCCGCCATTGGACGCCATCTTGAGGGCGCCGCGCGGGAAGAAGAGGGGCGTGGACTCCGAAAGCCCGCGAGAACTGAAGCCCCGCCTCACGTCCGGACGTTGCATAAGGTCCTGGAAGGAGCCCAGCAGACGCCGACGTCACAGGAGCGCGACGAAAGGTCCTCAACCCTGACGATCCACTGCGGAGCCGCAGCCTATGGAAGAGGATCATCGCAAGGTAGGCCACGGTCCACTAGGGGGGAGGAGGATGTCGGATACGGAGGAGAGCTTCACCGCCACAGCCGCCGCCAGCGCCACCGCTGCTGCGGTCATGCCTTTCACCATGCCCTATATCCCGGGGGCAGCCTGGCTACCCCAGTACTCAGGGGAGTCACATACCCTAAATGACTTCAGAGAAAGGCTGGATAGCCTCTTCCAGGTGTATCCCCTCACGGAGGCGCAAAAAGTGAGCATCCTGGTGGCCCAATTAATCGGGGCAGCCCAAAGGGAGGTAAAGTCCTGGCCACCTGGGAGGAAGAGGACTGTCAGAGACATACTAACCCGGCTGAAAGACACATTTGACACCCGCACCTCAGCCGAAATAAAACTAAGATTTTATGGGTGCAAACAACGGGCACATGAGAGTATAAGAGACTATGCTCTAAACCTACAAGAGGCCCTGAGAGCCATTAAGCAGGCAGACCCTGACAGCGTGGGAAATGAAGATAAGCTGTTGACTGAACAATTCATTGAGGGTCTACTGTGCAATGCCCACCGAACCCAGTTGCGGGCAATGGCCTTACAGGACCCTGACCTGGACTTTGCACAGTTCAAGGACAGAGCCATCCGGGTGCTCCGAGAACCGGCACCAGGTGGCGCTGTGACCCACAGGCGCCCTGCTATCACTTATCACCAGGAGACGGCGCCCTTGTCTGCAGGGCCTGTGGGAGCTGATGCGCAGGCTTTAAACAGTGACCCGGCTACAGACCTGCACCATCAGGTCCAAGAGCTAACTAAAAGCGTTGCCGCGCTAACCCGAACTGTGCAGTCTTTACAGGTTTCTACTGCAGGGAAGATCGAGCTGGCATCCGGACCGGAGGACATCCCGTGGCGCCGACCAAGGAGGACCCCACCGGCCAGAGGAAGACCCAGCGATCGATACAACGAGGACGGACGACCTATTTGCCGCCGCTGCAATCAACCCGGACATGTGGCAAGGTACTGTCATTTAAACGGGCACAACCTGGGGTAGAGGGCCAACCCCCAGGCATAAGACCATCAGGCCCATCAAACTGGCGTGATAAATACGTAGGGAGACGTCCAATCTTGCCTGTGGTACTGGATGGCATTCCTATGAGTGCCCTACTAGACACTGGGTCACAGGTCACCACCATCCCGTACGTGCTCTTCAAGCAGTACTGGAATGATTCGGACATAACCCGCTACCCAGACGACGACCTGAGTATCATCGCCAGCAATGGTCAGCCCTTGCCGCAGGTGGGATTCAAGGAGGTGACCATTAAAATCGGTAAAGTCGAACTGGCGGCACAAGGACTGATTATAGTGGACATAGACCATCATGAATCACCCTGGGAACCAATGTAATTGAAAATTGTCTTGCAGGGGTGATTCTCATTTTACAGCAGGTTGCCAAGAACGCCAGTTCCGGCCAGCAGCGTGTGCTCCAAAAAGAGATCCGGGCACTGATGAAGCGGCAACAGGTGGAACTATCTGGTGGTGAGATAGGTAGCGTGAGAATGTGTGACCCGTTCCCTATTGCCATGCCCCCAAAAAGTGAGATGATGATTTGGTGCCGGGCAGCTATTGGTCTAAGAGGTAGAGACTACCAAGCAATGGTAGAACCCGTCTACTCAGACAGTAGGCCCACCATTTTGACAGCACGGGGGGTGGTCGATGTACGCCATGGGAGGGTGCCCGTTCGCATCATAAATATCGGTGAAAGAGAAGTACACCTGCCCCGGTATGCCACGCTAGCTAAATTGTTCACCATAAACCAGAATTCTGTACAGGCCGTGGAACCCTTGCCTCCATCTCAACCAGAGGAAGGTAACGGCTCTAAGAAACCAGTGGGGGACTGGTGTCAGCAACTACATCTGGGTACCGACTCCACTCCCTCACACCAGAAACAAGGAGTCTATCGGGTGGTTCAAGAGTACGAGAGAGTGTTTAGTAAACACCCGTTAGACTTCGGGCGAGTAAAGGGGGTAGAACACCACATCCCCACGGGAGACCATCCTCCCATAAAGGAGAGATACCGACCCGTACCCCCTGCACACTACCAACACGCCAAGGGGATGCTTAGAGACATGAAGGAGGCTGGGGTAATCAGAGACAGCTGTAGCCCCTGGGCAGCTCCACTAGTCTTAGTGAAAAAGAAGGACAACACTATGAGAATGTGTGTAGACTACAGGAAGGTCAACCGTATCACACACAAAGATGCGTACCCGTTACCAAGGATAGAAGAGTCCTTAGCTGCATTAAAATCTGCTAACTTCTTCTCTACTTTGGATCTCACTAGCGGGTACTGGCAGGTTCCTGTAGCAGAGGCAGACCGGGAGAAGACCGCATTCACCACCCCGATGGGTCTCAGCGAATTTAACTGCATGCCGTTCGGGCTCTGCAACGCACCAGGAACCTTCCAACGGTTGATGGAATGCTGTCTGGGACACCGGAACTTCGAGACGGTCCTGTTATACCTGGACGATGTCATCGTCTATTCCAAGACCTACGAGGACCACCTGAAACACCTGGCAGAAGTGTTCGAAGCTCTGGCAAACTACGGCCTAAAGGTGAAACCCTCCAAGTGTCATCTCCTGAAACCAAAGGTCCAATACCTGGGACACGTGGTGAGTGCTGACGGAGTGGCTCCTGACCCTGATAAGATCACCGTGATTAAGGACTGGCCAAGACCCTCCAGCATAAAGGAAGTGCGGCAGTTCCTCAGGTTGGTAGGCTACTACCGAAGATTCATTCCCGGTTTCACCAAAATGGCAGCCCCTATGCAGGACCTCCTGATAGGTCAATCTCGAAAAGCCAAAAACCAGAAGCCGCCCTTCAGGTGGGAAAAGCTGGAAGAGGAGTCCTTTTGCCAGCTGAAGATGGCCCTCCAGGGGGATGAAATCCTGGCATATCCAGACTACAGCCAGCCCTTTATCCTCCACACGGACGCAAGTAACATCGGGCTAGGAGCCGTGCTGTCCCAGATCCAGCAAGGAAAAGAACGGGTAATCGCTTACGCTAGCCGAAAGCTACGACCCACCGAGAGGAACCCTGAGAATTATAGCTCATTCAAGCTGGAATTCCTGGCAGTAGTGTGGGCAGTGACCGAACGTTTCAAGCATTACCTTGCCTCCTCCAAATTCACCGTGTACACGGATAACAACCCGTTGACACACCTGGACACTGCAAGGCTCGGTGCCCTGGAACAGAGATGGATGGCCCGCCTGTCCAACTTTGAATTCACCATCAAATACCGGGCAGGACGCTCAAATGCCAACGCGGATGCCCTGTCTAGAATGCCGAACTTACCGGATGTAGGGGAAGATCCAGAAGATCTGGAAGAAGTTGAGCTCCCTCCGTTCCACCGTCATGGGATTACCCTGTATTCCAGCCATGTGAAAGACAGGCGCTCCGCGACGTTCAATCCCTTGCCCCACTACAACTGGGCGGAGACGCAAGACAGTGATCCTGCAGTCCGCCTGGTGAAGGAAATGCTGACCCAAGCCGATGCCAGTCTGGACCCAGACGCCCCAGAGGAGACTAAGCAACTGTGGAAGGAGAAAAGTAGGCTGTTCCTCTACAGGGAGAAGTTGTGCCGAAGAATGGTTAACTCTCGAACGCATGAGTTGACCTGGCAGGTAGTGGTCCCCAGACGAGACGCGGCTATGATTCTGGAGGCGTACCACAACGGAGCAGGACATTTCGGGTGGAAGAAGCTGGAGTTCTTATTGCGTGAACGGTTCTACTGGGTAGGCATGAGAGGAGCCATCGAGAGGTGGTGCAGAGACTGTGGACCGTGCCACCTAAGAAGGAAGGACCGTGCCAGCCAGAAGACTCCCTTGCAGCCCATCATCACCCGACAGCCACTGGAACTGGTAGCCCTGGACCATGTGAAACTGGCTCCAAGCAGTTCTGGGTATGTCTACGCCCTCACAATCGTAGATCATTACTCCCGGTTCCTGGTGGTGGTCCCGGTCAAGGACTTAACGGCTCAAACAGCAGTTAGAGCCTTCCAGCAGCACTTGTGCCGTCCACACGGGTACCCGGACCAAGTGCTGACAGACCAAGGGCCAGCCTTCGAAGCGGAAGTCTTCCAGGAGTTCTGCAACCTGTATGGCTGCACGAAGATAAGAACAACGCCCTATCACCCACAAACTAATGGACTCTGCGAGAAGATGAACCAGGTGGTGATAGACCTCCTGAAAACATTGCCCCTGGAAGAACGCAGTATGTGGCCTGAGAAGCTGCCTGATCTGGTGGACCTATACAACCACATCCCTGTAGGTTCTACCAACTGTACCCCGGCTTACCTAATGAGAGCGAGACCTGGTAAGCTGCCTATCGACCTGGATATGGGAGTCCTGACGCCCGAGGACACCTCGCCAGAGGCAGACTGGGATACAGGGCGGCAGCAGCAGTATCGGAAAGTGCAGGAGAGCGTGGAGCGAAGTCTGTCTCAAGCTAGAGAAAGGCAAGAGAGGGCTTATAATCAGTATGCTCCCGCTGTTCCCCTGGTACCTGGAGAGCAGGTCTTGAAGAGGAAAAGACGGCTCCACAAGTTGGACGACCAGTGGGAGAAGGACCCGTACACCGTACTGCCATCAAGCCATGAGAGCCCAAAGATTTGCGTGATCAGTAAGGATGGAGGAGAAACCACAGCCGTTGTCTCCAGAGACCACCTGAAGAAGTGTCCCGAGCAGCTGCAAAGCCCTGAAGAAGAAGATCAAGAAAACCCTCGACCCGCAGAGGAAAGGGAAGAAATGGTCAGGACTGTACTCGGAGACTTCCCCCGGTCTTGGACACAGGTAAACGGTGCTCTTGTGGTGCCCGTCCTCACTTTTCTCCAGCCAGCCCCGCAAGTGCCTACAGAAGAACCAGTAGAGCTGGAAGAGCAGCCGGCCCAAGAGGCAGAAGAGTCCACACCAGCAGTACAGGAGGATCAACCCTCTGCTAGTAGTGAGCCTGCCATGCCCCTAGTGAGCCAAAGAGTGCGCAGAAAGCTGCCCAGCCTGCCCATAACACCTCCTACACCCTGTAGTGCAGGACCAGTTAGTGAGCTCCGTAGGTCCACTAGGGTTACCAGAGGCCAGATGCCCGTACGTTGGAGAATCTAAGTTGGCTAGTTGCTTTAACTATTTTATGTTTACCTGTTTTGTTGTAGCCGTTGCTAATTATGTTTTTCAGTTACAGGTTTCTTTATATGGACTGACAGGTTATGGACAGTGAGTAACCGGAACTCTGTTGTAAATATGTTTGGAGCGTAACCCAGGAATGGACTACAGACTGTTAAAGACTCGGGGCAGGACAGACCCCTACCTGGTTACGGCTCCCTGTTCTTTGGTGAAATGGACACCCTTATTGCTTCCCGGTTACGGACACGCCGTGACCATCTCATGTATTTAATTGTTATTGTTTATACCCTGTTATGTTTTCAAAAATATGTTTAGTCCGGGAGTACTAAATTTCACTAGGGGGGAATGTGGCACCCCAGGGGTCTGGTTTCCACAGTAATAGCAATATTACGTCTGTGAGCAGGTGGGAGGTCTCCTGGGCAGGAATCCTAAGCATGCCACACCTCCTGCTCAGTCCTGGGAGGGGAAGAACTTCCCCTATATAAACTGGGGCTGAAGCAGGGTTAGAGAGAGGAGTTCCAGACAGAGACGGAGTCTGGTCTGGACACGCAGAAACAGGGACAGATAGACATCAGGAGCTCTGTAGGAGCCAAGGAGAAGCGCCAGGGGCTGGAGCTGTGCAGAGCTCGCCCTGGGAGAAGGTACAAAAACCGGACACAGGAGTCCGAGGCTGTGGGGACTAAGATATACCCAGCAGCAGAATCCATCCGGCAGGGGATTCCAGGTCCTCTGGCCATAAAAGCCCGGAGGCTCAGTCACAACGAAGGGACCAGCACCGTCATCCCAGAGCGGAGGCTAACAGGAGGCCCCAGGTCACCAGCCATACGGGTGAGCACCACACGGTATACCCAGGGACGTGGGCTACTTGTAACCGCCGAAAGCAGGGTAGCCAGGAAGGGTACAGACTAACGGGAAGGCCTACAACTCCACCTGGCCAGGGGAACTCCGGCTTACTTGCAGACTAACCAGGCCCCAACTACTAGCCAGTACTCCCGGGGGAATTTGCCTTGTACCATCAGTAAAGGCCCTGAACTGTACCCTCGCGTTTCCGTGCTTCCTTGTCGCACCGTTAGTGCTGGGACATCCACACCATCACTCCCAACATCATTCACATCCGCTGCCCTGAGGCCATACCTCTCCCGTTGGGGGTTATATCAACATTGCTGCACACCTATACCACCGGCCTCAGCGGTCTGCCCTGCAGCGGCGGTTTCATAACCGCATTCAACGGGTGGCGTAGTCGGACACTAATACCATCATACCAATAACCGCCACTAAGTTTGACCACCCTGGGCGCGGACCGGGTCACCGCCACACGAAGACTACTACCCCCATCGGATCCGGCTCCGGGTATCCCCCGCGCGCCCGCGCGCCGCACTACAGCACTGGCCCAGGGGGTGAGTCAAATGGAAGACTGCTTTTAATACTCCTGTGGGTCATTTTGAGAATCTGGTTATGCCTTTTGGTCTTACTAATGCTCCTGCATTTTTCCAGAATCTTATTAATGACATCCTTAGACCTTTGATCGGCAAAAATGTGGTTGTGTATTTGGATGACATTTTGATTTATTCACCGGATCTGGAGTCTAATTGGCGGAGCGTACGTGAGGTATTACAGTTATTAATGGACAATTCGCTTTTTGCTAAGCTGGAGAAATGTGAGTTCGCTGTACAGAGAATTAGTTTTTTGGGTTACATTATCTCCAGTGAAGGTTTTGAGATGGACCCGGTTAAAGTTCAAGCTGTACAGGAATGGCCTAGGCCTATTGGTTTGAAATCGATACAGAGGTTTTTAGGTTTCGCCAATTATTACAGAAAATTCATAAAAAATGTTTCTAGTATTGTCAAACCTCTGACCGATCTCACCAGGAAAGGTGCTGATGCGGTTCAGTGGTCTTCTGAGGCCATTGAAGCTTTTGTGTATCTCAAGGAGAGGTTCACCTCTGCTCCCATCCTTATGCAGCCTGATGTGACTAAGCCGTTTTTGGTTGAGGTTGATGCTTCCTCTGTGGGGGTTGGCGCAGTATTGTCTCAGGATAACGGGGATGGATTACATCCCTGTGCCTTTTTTTCAAAAAAATTTTCGGAGACTGAACTGAATTACGATATTGGTAATCGGGAATTATTGGCTATTAAACTCGCATTTGAACACTGGCGCCAGTTCTTGGAAGGTGCGGAATTTCCCGTTCAGGTTCTTACGGATCATAAAAATCTGATATATCTTGATGCTGCCAAGCGCCTGAATGCCCGTCAGGCTAGGTGGGCACTGTTTTTCTCGTGGTTTAATTTCTCCGTTACTTACATCCCTGGTACTAAGAATGTTAAGGCGGATGCCTTGTCTCGCAGTTTTTCTCCCATAGTCGGTGCTGAGAAAGAGGAGAACATTTTACAAGAAGGTGTTGTGATAGCTGCTTTGGACTCCGTTTTGGAAGATGAGATTCTTAAAGCACAGGAGAATGCCCCATCTAACACTCCTCATGGGAGGTTGTTTGTGCCTGGGACCTTTAGGAGAGATTTGTTTGTTGAGTGTCACGAATCTCGGTTGGCAGGTCATCCCGGAATCTCTGAGACCAAGAGACTGGTGGGTCGCAGTTTTTGGTGGCCTGGATGGCAGAAGGAAGTCATTAAGTAGGTGCGTCAATGTACTATATGTGCTAGATCTAAGTCCTCACATACTCCTGCTGCAGGGTTGCTTTGTCCTTTGGAGGTTCCCAGTGCTCCTTGGACACATTTGGCTATGGACTTTATAACTGACCTTCCCCCCTCTGAGGGTTTTACTGTCATCTGGGTGGTCGTGGACCGTTTTAGCAAGATGTGTCACTTGGTTCCCTTCGTCAAACTGCCCTGCGCTAAAACTCTCGCTAAGGCCTTTGTCAAGGAAATTGTCAGACTTCATGGCGTTCCTACTGACATTGTTTCTGATAGGGGTCCTCAGTTCGTGGCTCGTTTTTGGCGTGCCTTTTGTGACAGGTTGGGAGTTCATTTGTCGTTCTCGTCCGGATATCATCCTGAATCTAATGGCCAGACAGAAAGGAAAAACCAGGATGTTGAGCAGTTCTTGCGTTGTTTTGTGGCAGACAATCAAGAGGGGTGGTCTGAGTTTCTGCCACTTGCTGAATTTGCTCTGAACAATCATACATCTTCTTCTGCTGGTTGTTCGCCTTTTTTTTGTTGTTCTGGGAGACATCCGTCGTTTGGGTCGTTCTCCAAGTTGGGATCTGCCGTGCCTGAGGAGGAGAATTTTTCCGGTGATTTGGAGAGAGTTTGGACGGATGTGCGTGGTAATCTTCAGGAGGCCAACAGAAAATCTAAAGACTACTTTGATAGGAAACGACAGGAGGTTTTGTTCGCTGTTGGTGACATGGTTTGGTTGTCCTCTAGGAATCTGCGGTTGAGGATTCCTTCTAAGAAATTGGGTCCCAAGTTTGTAGGGCCCTTTAAGGTGCTTCAGGTTGTCAACCAATCTGCTGTTAGGTTGGAGGTTACTACCTCCTGGAGAATTAATCCGGTATTTCATGTCTCTCTGTTAAAAAAAGCTGTTGTGTCGGATGGTGACGCCTCTGCCTCTGTTCCTCCGGTGGTGGAGGACGGGGAATATGAAATTTCTCGCATCCTTAACTCTAGACGGTATAGAGGTAGTTTGCAGTATCTTGTGGCCTGGAAAGGTTTCGGACCCGAGGATAACTCTTGGGTGAGGTCAGATGATGTTTCCGCGTCCAGACTTATCAGAGCGTTTCACAGGAGATTTCCTGATAAGCCTGGTCCTAGGGGATCCGGAGGATCCTCTTAGAAGGGGGGGTACTGTTAGAACCTTGCTCTTAGGTTTTTTCCTTTGCTGGTCACATGACCTTGTTGGCCTATTTAATCCTGCTCCGCCCTTCTGGCTTTGCTGGACTTCATTGTATAACTACTTTCTAGCTAGCCTGTGCTCTGTATCTAACTCTGCTAGTTTGCTTGGTCTACGGACCTCTATGTTCTATATATTTTGTTTGTTCGTCTGTCTGCTACTATTTCTGTTAGGAGGTGTCCCATTTTCCTCCCAGTCCTTAGTACTTGTAGGGATTCCTTCCCCACATCTATAGGTCTCCGTACAGACTAGCTTAGGACTTTAGCAGGTCTGATCGCAGGATCAGGTTCCCTGTTACATCGTAGGGATTCAGCTGAGTTCTATCGTAGGGACAGATCTCCTCTCTTTCCTTAGCTCTGGTAGCAGAACATAACAATTAGGCCATCTATACCAAGCTCCACCAGCTTGGAAATTAATAACATTTTTTAGCTGCATCCAGCCCGGAAAATAATTTTGAGCTTAGTAGCAGTGTGTGGTACTCATTTTATTAGGCCATCTATACCAAGCTCCACCAGCTTTGAAATTAATAATAATTTTTAGCTGCATCTAGCCCGGAAAATAATTTTTGGCTTAGTAGCAGTGTGTGGTACTCATTGTATTAGGCCATCTATACCAAGCTCCATCAGCTTTGAAATTAATAATAATTTTTAGCTGCATCTAGCCCGGAAAATAATTTTGGGCTTAGTAGCAGTGCCTCTTGAAAAAGAAAGCGAAACGCGCGTCGGGGCGCGTCCTCACATGCAGCACGGTCTTTGACTCCCCTGGCACCTTGCGAGCTTCCTGTCTTTTGGACACTCTGACACTGGGCAACTTGAACGAGCGTCCTGTATCCCGGACATTTTCTCACTGGGTGAGTGTTTTCATTTAGGTCCGGGTACTCTTTCTATACATTTCTTTATCTAGCACTACATGGCATAGGGTAGTTACTTAACTCACTCCTATCTTGGATGTTTACATAAATTGTCACTACTCAGTGATTGTTATACTTACCCTGAGTGTGTATATTTGCCTCATTGACTTTTTAAAGGGGTTAATTGTGATATTTATTACTGTTCTTATCTGTGGCTATATACCCATGGGGTGTTCCTTATGCCTGTAGATTTACTTGCATTTTTATCTACTGTTCTTATCTGTGGTTATATACCCATGGAGTGTTCCTTATGCCTGTTGATTTACTTGCATTTTTGTAATTTGGATTGCTTAGCTAGTGTTTTGCCAGGGGCGGTCTAGCTTTCGGCACTGTGTTTTCCTGATCCCCTTGCTATGTCATTTCTTTATTTACTTTTTACTGTTGTGATCATGTATCATTAATAAAGATTTTGCCTCTTTGCTAACTACTCTTGTGCTCTCCGTGTTTCCCCCATTTGATATGAGTAGGCAATTTGAACCCGGTACTGGACTACTTGTCCTGATACCAGGTTTCATACTTTAGCTTTATATTGGCCAGCTTTTTGTCTTATCCCTGTTACATCGTAGGGATTCAGCTGAGTTCTATCGTAGGGACAGATCTCCTCTCTTTCCTTAGCTCTGGTAGCAGAACATAACAATTAGGCCATCTATACCAAGCTCCACCAGCTTGGAAATTAATAACATTTTTTAGCTGCATCCAGCCCGGAAAATAATTTTGAGCTTAGTAGCAGTGTGTGGTACTCATTTTATTAGGCCATCTATACCAAGCTCCACCAGCTTTGAAATTAATAATAATTTTTAGCTGCATCTAGCCCGGAAAATAATTTTTGGCTTAGTAGCAGTGTGTGGTACTCATTGTATTAGGCCATCTATACCAAGCTCCATCAGCTTTGAAATTAATAATAATTTTTAGCTGCATCTAGCCCGGAAAATAATTTTGGGCTTAGTAGCAGTGTGTGGTACTCATTCTATCAGGCCATCTATACTAAGCTCCACCAGCTTTCAAATTACTAATAATTTTTAGCTGCATCTTGCCTGTAAAATAATTTTGGGCATATTAGCAGTGTGTGGTACTCATTCTATTAGACCATCTATACTAAGCTCCACCAGCTTTCAAATTACTAATAATTTTTAGCTGCATCTTGCCTGTAAAATAATTTTGGGCATATTAGCAGTGTGTGGTACTCATTCTATTAGGACATCTATACTAAGCTCCACCAGCTTTCAAATTAATAATAATTTTTATTCTCTCTGAACGTGTGTTCAGCGCTGCTGGTGGTGTGCTGACATAAGCGCACGCGGCTGTCCACTGACAATGTAGATAGACTCACGTTCATAAAGATGAACAAATCATGGATCCGCAAGGACTTTTCTACCCCTGTGTCATCCTGAGGAGAGTAAAAGCTTGAGGATTTGTTAAAATCACCTCACCAAACGTTTTAAGCAACTCTGGGGCAATTGATGCCGCTTAAGTGGTGTCTGTGCCCCAAATTTTTGGAAAAAATGGAGACTCTTTTTGGAGTCCCCTTGCTGTGTTTTACGTGACATTGGCATCGTCAATTACAGGTGGGTTGGGTCTCCCCCCCCTTTTAACCGTAAGAAACTACATACACTATGGCTTGGGGTAACACAGATGGTTGAGTCTGAAGAGCTGTTTACTCAGAGGTCTGCTCCAAAGCGTCAGTGTCTGCTAGTCAGCATAGTAACCCAGCTGCGAAGCAAACTGCACCGCCTGTGTAATAATGATTTTTAACTGCATCTAGCCTAGGCAGACTGTGGTGACCCCCAACCAAACCCAGACGCTCAGCCCCCTACCGTCCCCCCTTTCATTGACAATACAATCATGTAACTTTTACAACTGGATGGGTGAGGATCGGTCACAGCTTTATTAACTGTTTATACTCATTACATTAGAAAGGCACTTTATTTCTAAAACAATTCAGCTTGTTGCAGCATGCCCTGTGTCTCCAGTCTCCACAAGGCAAGTTGACCAACAAGTGTAACTCTCCAACATGTCCTTTCTATTTCCAGGCCATGGAGGATCCTGCGTACTCGTATGCAGGACTCTGACCCCATCCATCACTCTTAACGCTTGTTCCACTCTGTCCTGGAGTCCTGACAGGAATATGTCCAGTCCAATATCAATTAAGTGAACACAGTCGGGCCTTATGAGGCCTGATTTATCTCCTTCCAGTTGTCCGCCTCTGTCTCTTATAAATTTTGGCATCCAAATATTTATTAGCCGCCTTGTCCGTTCGATGGCGGTGATGTCTCGGGCACCTTGCCATACCGCGCTTCGCGCAATCTCTGACTATTTTTGTGAAGCGCTCAGTGTCTAGTTTCATTATTGCCATTAGTTATGCGCTCTTGTGATAACCTAGGTCGTTTCCCCCAGCCTGTATAACTAAGATGACCGGACCTCTTGCCCCTCTTCCTAACTTGATTACCTCCATTAGTACCTGTGGCCATTGCAGGCCTCTAATACCTCTCCAGTTCAAATATGTGTTATGAAACTCTAATTTCCCCCCGCCTGGATGGACTTTCACCCTTTTTTCTGCCCAATATATATACGAGTGGCCTATCACCCACACTGTTGGCTTAGCGTCACCTGTAAAAGAAACAAACCACGTTCGGATAACAAGTCCGGTCTTATGTATCTCGCCAAACATGTGGATCGCCATCTCCCTATCCTCTGAACTTCCATTTGTGACAGTCCTGCTCTTGCTGCTTCCGTGGCCGCACCTATGCGGAATGAGTATGTCCCATAATCTTTGGAGTGGTTCCCTGCCGATGTTATGCATTTATTAAATATAGCTTGGAACTGGTATCTTGATAATGGCGTTCCATCAATGTGTGATAGGAAGAAATTACTTTGTGATCTGATGGTTATATATGTTTTTACTATTGTTACCCGACTCAGCATACCATTTGTGGGTTGTAGAAGTACCCAAGTGCCCCTGCCCGCTGGAACCGTTTTCGATTTGCCTATGCATAGACGTATTGCATTATTGGCTATGACTACGTCCTGGTGTAATAAGCCTCCACTGGTGTTAATTTTGGATTGAGGGACTAATTCGCTTATGCATAGTGCCCCGAAGAAGGCGATCGCAAATACAGTAGACAGTAGTGTTGCTTCGAATTGTGAGTATCATGTTAATGGTGTTAGGGATATGATGTGAGAAATCAGTTTTAGTGACACGGGACGTCTACACACCTGACTTGGCTGACCCCTTTTCCACCCTTTTATGGATTGTCTGATGATGAATCTCTTTGTCACATGTCCCCAATTCAGTAGTTGGAAGTGAAATGCTACTCTGGTCAGCCACCGCTGCGCTGACGCCTCTGATATGCCCCTCATCATTAGCTGGTGGAGAGATTCTATGGTGACTTGTAATCTGGCTTGTTCACATTGGTCAACCCGTCTGCCTGCTACTAGTCGTGTCCACTGTTCACATGCCTTACCGTATGCTTGCCACATTGACGGGGAAACTGACGCTCTGATTAATGGTGTCAACTATTCTCCACTAGATCTCATAGGAAGGCTGGGCAACTGTTGACCGATGGGTGGGCGTTGGGGAGGAGCTCTGTGAAAATCTGCCAATTGAATTGTGATAAAGCATTAGCAGCAGCGTTAGACCCCTCAGCATCGTGGCTAGCGCGGACCCATACATTGTGTTTTAGGCACAGGAATGCTAGCCGGCGTAGTAGGCCTAGCACTGGGAGAGACGATGATGCCATATTATTAATGAAGTGCGCTAGGCTGGTGTTTTTTGTTATGAAGAGTATATTTTTGTTAGCCAGGCGTGCGCCCCATATTTCTATTGCTACCACTATTGGAAACAGTTCCAGGACTGTCTGTTTTTTTATCAGCACTTGTTCTGCCCAATACGGAGACCATAAGCTGGTGCACCATTGGTTATTTAGTATCGCTGCATATCCGCCTGATTCTGCCGCCCCGGTGAATAATCTTAGTTGAATGTTGGACTGTTCTGCTGACATAAATAACATGTGACCGTTGAATGATTATAAGAAGGTTTTCCACACCTCTAAGTCCGCCCGTAGCTGCCTGCTGATTCTGATTGTATGACTCGGTTTAGATGCCCCTTTTGTTGCGGGCGATAAATGAAGAGAAAAAACCCTTCCGACTGGCATCACCCGGCTCGCAAACACGAGGAGACCTAGTAATACTTGCATCTGCTGTAGTGTTACTTTCCATACTGTGCAAAAAACCTAGATCAGGTGTAATGTTTTGGTATTTTTTCCCATGGGAGGCTGAACAACCTTGCTGTGGTGTCGATTTCGATGCCTAAGAACAATTTTTTTTAGTTGTGAGGCCTATGTTTTTGGTTGGGCATAATAAGACTCCAAACCGACGGGAGATGTTTGTGAATTAGTTGAGTAAGGGGCAGCGAAAGTGGATGACCAATCTTCACATGGCAGAAAAAGAAAGGAAAAAATCAGCTCACCCACCTAGAGGATCAACAGCACGGAGCCAGGAGTGCTACCAGACGAACATGAGGAACCAGGAAGATCCAGCTGAACAAATCTTCTAAAATCCACTTTTTATTGGGTCATACAAAAAATATTTTAAAAGTCCACCTTGGAGAAGAACAGCAAACGCGTTTCGAACTAAAGGTTCTTAATCATTGCATAGCAAAAAAACAGCAAGGAAGTGGTATTTATATGTTATGTCCTGCTATGCACCTGTTCAAGGCTGAGTTAATCAGAAATTTAAACACACATACCATGTTAAAATCATATAGCATAGAAACAATGCATATAAATGTAAATAATCCAAAAGAAAAAGAAAAGAAGAAAAAAGGAACATATATATAATACTAATCTATAAATGATCATTCATAATGATACATCAAATCATGTCTGATGTTTAAACCCGCTGGTACACGTGTATTTAAAGTATAAATCCACCAACTTTCTCTATTAAGGTGCTTTCTCCTATAATCATCCACCAAATCTCCACCAATCGCCACGGCCCACGGAGGGGACACCACAGTCAGTGAATTCCTTATTTAGTAAAGAGTCTACCAATACTTTGGGCGTATTAGCCCAGCTGCGAAGCAAGCTGCACCGCCTGTGTATCTAATAATAATTTTTAACTGCATCTAGCCTAGGCAGACTGTGGGGACCCCCAACCAAACCCAGATGCTCTGCATCTAACCCAGCCAATCATTTGATAGTATTTGATAGTATTGCTAGTAGCAGAGTCGCATGGGCTCTAAATCTTGCATAGCCTGTGCATTTTTTCAGATCGATACGGATGACCGAACTCGTGTTATCTGTAACATTTGTCACCAAAAGCTAAGTAGAGGCCAAAAAATCCATAGTTTGATTACTTTATGCATGAACCGTCACACGGATATGAAGCATAAGTTGCAGTGCGAAGCTCACTGTGCTACAATGCGGCCTAGCGGGCCGGGACAACCACCATCTGCCCCACCTGTGTCATTCTGGGGAGACTAAAAGCTTGAGGATTTTGGAAAATCACCTCACCAACCATTTTAAGCAACTCTGGGACAATTGATGCCACTTAAATGGTGTCTGTGCCACAATTTTGGGAAAAAATGGAGACTCTTTTTGGAGTCCCCTTGCTGTGTTTTACATGACGCTACCATCGTCAATTCCAGGTGGGTCGGGTCTCCCCCCCCCCTTTTAACCGGAGTAGCCACCGCCTGTAGATCTAATTACAATTTTTTTTTTCAAATTCAAGTTTTTTTTGATTTTTGTGTTGAAAAAGTACAAGAAAATACAATATACATAGTAAAAGGGGTAGTATAACTATAAATCTATGCATAACGACAGTACACTGGGGGTACAGGGAGGCTTTTCCATCAATATCCAGATCAAGCATGTATTTTTCCATATGAAAGATAGAGAGAGAGGGAGCGGACCACGGCAGACCACCAATCAATAGAGTGCGATTATGATCATTGTTGTGCCGAAATCACGGATAACTTTAGTTGGGGGCTAGTTGGTAGGCGTCAGAGTTTTGCAAATCAATCCAATCCCTCCCAATCACACAGTATCTATCAACATCAGCTGGTGAGATGGCAATCAGATGCTCCATCCTATTAAGGAGAGAGATCTCCGCAAACCATTCCTCCACAGTGGGTGGGTCTCTGCTTTTCCAGTGTCGTGGAATGACATTCTTAGCCGCCTGTATTAGGTAGCCTATTGATGACCTTTTATAACTACGTTTACTTATTGGTAACATTGATAAAAGGAGGGCTTCTGGCGTATTAGGGACAGTCAAACCAGTTATTTTCTCAATCATGGGAACCACCTTTGCCCAAAATGCATTTATTATAGGGCATGCCCACCATATGTGTGACATTGTCCCTTCCCCCTCCCCACATCTCCAACATCTATCTGAGACCACTGGATACCATCTATGAAGGACTGCTGGTACCCGGTACCATCTAGAGATAATTTTGAAGGAGGTTTCCTGAGCTTTGGACCCTATTGAGGTTTTATGTGTTAGGAAGAAACATTTATCCCATTGTGAGTCAGAGAAGGACTTCCCCAGTTGCCTTTCCCATGCACCGCAGAATCCTGGCCTATTGTCAGTTACCTGGGCAATGAGGAGATTATACAGTAGGGAGATGGAGTGTGTAGGGGGTGACAATGATAGGCTCAATTTTTCAAAGTTTGTGAGATCTCTATGAAGATGTGTGCGCTTCTTCACAGTTGAATAGAAGTGTTGTAACTGGCTATATTCAAAATTAGCCTTCGGGGAAGTGGCTCTTCCCTGTAACAAGTCATTGAGGGGGAGCAGCGAAGTATTGGAGATGTCATGAGAAAATAATATCGGATAGGATTTATTTGAACCGAGAAATCTATTTGCAGATAGTCCTGGTGGGAAATCTGGATTATCTGAAATCAGGAGCAAGGGGCCCTGGGGGTCGATTGAGGATAAGCTTTTTTTTTGGGATCTCAAAGCCAAAGCAGTGGCATAAGTACTATATGACATGAGGCCAAGAGAGGGGACAATTAAATGGGCGCACCATGGGAGAGTGGTAAGAGCTTTAGGACAAATGGATTGAGCTATTTTGACCAACAATTTCCCCTCTGAATGATGGAAGAAGTCCAGGATTCTAGCGTGTACTGCTGCCATGTAATACCTTCTACAATCCGGAAGGCTAAGGCCCCCCTTTTGTTTGTGTCTGATCAGAACGTCCCCCGAATGCATGGACGCCCACTTGCCCAGATAAATCTGCAAAAGCTACTGCGTAGTCTTTTCCAAAAATTTGAGGGAAATACCACGGGAATAGTTTGGAAGAGGTATAAGAGTTTAGGTAGGACGTTCATTTTTAGTATATTTATTCTGCCGAACCAGGAAAAATCCTTCACCGGCCAAGAAGTAAGATCTCTATGGAGATGTTCAATAAAGGGCCCAAAATTAAGATAAAATAGACTGGAGAGGTCTCTATGAATACGAATTCCTAAGTATTTGATACCCTGTGAGGGCCAGGCAAAGGGAAAGTTGGACTGGATGGAATCCTGTATGGATTTGGGGAGGGAGACATCGAGGGCCTCAGACTTCGCTGCATTGATTTTAAAATTTGACCATGTACCAAAGTGATCTATTTGAGCCATAACAGCAGTGATGGATATATGTGGTTGAGTGATATATACTAAGACATCATCAGCAAATGCAGAGCACTTGTACTCGGTGCCTCCCACCTCAATCCCCCTAATATTGGGGTTATTGTGAATTTATGAGAGCAGGTGCTCCATCACTAGGATGTATAAGAGAGGGTACAGAGGACATCCCTGCCTTGTCTCATTGGTGATTAGGAAAGGTGATGATAATGTTCCATTTATCTTCAACCTAGCTGACGGATTGCGATACAGGGCCATGATTTTTGCTATAAAAGGGTCCCCTACCTCAAGCTTTTTAAGAGAATAATATATGGCGTGCCAGGAGACTCTATTAAATGCTTTCTCAGCATCCAACGAGAGTATCTAATTACAAATTTTTAACTGCATCTAGCCCAGGAAATACTTTGTGCCTAGTAGCAGTGTCTGCTAGTCAGCGGATTATCCCGGCTGTTAAGCAAGCTACACCACCTGTAGTTTGGACACTTAATTTTTTCAAAGGAAATGGTTCGGGCCCCTGGGACACTCAGTGAAGAGCATCGGGGAGGCACCCCAAGGCACAGGGGCTGGGACTGGTGGTAGGATGCCTTGCGGTGGACCGCCAAGCTCGATCCTTATAAAAGCTTTTTAACTGCAGAAGCTTTGATGGACGCTACTGGAGCTGGAATTACCGCGGCTGCTGGCATGAGACTTGCTCTCCAATAGATCCTTGTAAAAGGAACTAAAGTGTACTCATTCAAATTAGAGAGACAATTTAAATTAAAAAGATTAGACCTGCCTCCACCGCAGGGGGGTTCGCTCGACCCACCAGCAGACAGGCACCAGTATTAGGAGAGGGGGGCTGGCCATCAGGGTCTACCGCGGCTCTGGCACAAACCCGGCGACACGGAGGTTGCACGGGTAGGAACGGACTGGCCGTGTCGGCTTCGCACTTTTTTGGTTTTAGAAGGGCATGACATGCCTATATCTGTGTCTCCCCCTCCTTTTACGCCTCTGCCTCTTTTCTTTTCGCATGACTATATGTACTTGTCACTTTTCCATGTGTTAGTTATGTTTTCTGAGCAGTTTGTCAGCTTTTGGACACCTTTGAAGGTGTTTTCTATGTGTTTCTATGTGTTTTTGTTTGCCTGCCATTGGTTTTAACGGTGTTCGACGGTGTTCGACAAACAGTTCGACGAACAGTTCGGCGAACACACGGGTGTTCGACGAACCGAACTCGAACACTACGGGGGTGGCTCAACACTAGTGTTCACCCAGACCAAGAGCATCAATGATCCCCCTCACCAGGTGAGACATAGCTTTGTCATAGTAAAGAAGATTGAGATCATTATTAGCAGCTGCCAGGAAAACAGAAGAAACCAGCATGATCTACCAATGGCTTGTACTACCTGTTGGGCTATAAAAGGCTCTACTATAAAAATGACACCTGTAAACAACAAAACTCCTATTGCTTACAATGGATATCTAATTTTCTGCTTCTGAGCAGTTTGTCAGCTTTTGGACACCTTTGAAGTGTTTTCTATGTGTTTTCTATGTGTTTCTATGTGTTTTTGTTTGCCTGCCATTGGTTTTAACGGTGTTCGAAGGTGTTCGACGAACAGTTCGACGAACAGTTCGGCGAACATACGAGTGTTCGACGAACCGAACCGAACTCGAACACTACGAGGGTGGCTCAACACTACTAGAGATAACTTGACAGTATGTGGTATAGGTTATAACCAGATTATAACAGTTGAGTTTTTTAATGCAGATGCTCACAGGCACCTGTCCTATTAACATTCTAAAACAGGTTATGACAAGATGGTGGTCCTATTAATTCTAGAGTGACTGTCTCTTTAGACAAAAACAAACTTGATTTGCTAACTAAATGTATTTAGTAGAGATGAATGAATTGATCCTCAGAGAATCAACTTCAAGATCAATTTCCTCAAATTTGCAGGTTCTCGCCAATTCAAACAGTTTTCAATTCGATTTGCGCAGATTGGCTCTTCAAAAAATGCTTAGTACTATTTCACATGCAGGCTTTGCTTTAATGCCCTGCAGCCATCACACATGGTTTAGCGCAGCCAATGAAAATGGACTGTCAAAGTCAAAATGAAAATGAGGACCTGCCAAGAAGTGCCATTTTATGCCTTTACAGCAGAGGGATAAGAGATCAGAATGCAGAGCTCATTCCACAAATGGGCAGAAAAAGGCCAAAATTGGATTGCATTATAATAATGCACTAGTGTTCAAGCTCATTTTAAATGGGAGTGGTAGTCAATTAGTGAATAATCCAAAGATTCAAGTGAGATAGGGAGATGAGCACTAGAGATGAGCGAGCACTAAAATGTTCGTTTCTCAAACAGAGTAATTCCTAATGCTCAGGTGCTCATTTCGATTAGCAAGTATAATGGGAGTCAATGGGAAATCCAATCATTTTTCCGGCAGACCCTACAAGGAGGTCTGGGGGGCAGTGAAAATGTTTAAATGGATGGGGAAAGTGTTGAATGTAACAGCATGAGGAAGACTCCTGGAAGCATCTCTGACTCCCAGATCAGTGCTTAGAAAAATGGTGTCACATTTTTACTCCACTTTAAGGAATGACAATAAAACATTCCAAATCGACGAGAAATTGCATTTTACAGAAAAAAAAATGTTCAGAAACATTTGTGACGCTCACAGCCCACCCTGGGAGATGGGGATACTCGGAGCCGGGTCAGATGTTGGGGGTTGTAGCCGTGGCCTGGACCCGCTCTGTGCCCTGGGCCGTCACAATAAAAGATGTAGTGGGCTTTCAGGGTTTGGTGTTAATCGAGTGGATTCAATGACTACGCCACCTGTGGTTTCTGGTGATCCCCCACCAGCGCTGCGTTCAGTCCTCTGATGCGGGATGTAGTGGCAGCAGCAGATGGTACTACTCCCCACAGGTGGAGCAGGGCCTCAGGGCAGAGGGAACAGGAGGATGGGAATTGTAGTGGGAGATGTGATGTGGTGTCGTGCGGTGCCGCGTTGCAATAAGAAACCGGAGGCCATAGGGGTAGTCTTCCAAGCTTTTCTCACGGTAGAATGCACAGCTGCAAGGCTTCTCCCTGCTCCTCACGGCACGCTGCGGCCACCAAGACTGGGGGTCCGACTACCTCCGAGTAGTTCATGTGCTTTGGTCAGGACCCCGCACCAGAGTATTCCTAGACTTTCCCACTAGGTCCTCTCCTGTCCGTATGTGGTGCGTGTACTAAGGCCGGGTCTCCCTCTGGACTATGCACAGAACAAGGGTACGGGTGGCGACTCCGCTTCTTCCGTTACCCGGTGGGATCCACTGAGACTCCAGGCTTCTCCAACTAAGACGTGAAGTGACAGAGTCTGATATCGGGAGCCGGTACCCCTTTTGCAGCAGGAATCCCTCTGACTAGGCCAGAATAGTGAGGACAGGTGGCGTATACCACTCCGTCTGCATCCCCCTGGGATCCTTTTGCCTGCGGAGCTTTACTCCTCTGCTCCCCTCCAGGCCTTCTTGGGTAGGGACCTTGACTGGGTAGAGACAGCCGTTAACTCTTGCCCGCTCCTCGACTCAAGGCCAGAATACGAGGACCGTGTCCCCATCAACTGCAGGTTCACACAGAAAGCCACGTTCAGTGATGAAGATCACAATTAAAGACCATAAGCCCAATATGGCTGGTTATTAAATATGAATTTTTGTTGTGCATTAAAGAGATGCATTACCCATGTGGCGACCGAACCCTCAGGGGCGCCACACATTTTTCCTGTATAATGACTTGAATATAATGCATAATTTAAAAAGGATTTAAAAAAATTATAATTTAAGTAAGCCAAATTTTATTTTTTTATTAAAAAATAGGAAATATCAGTGTCATTTATGAAGAAAGCAAGAACTACCAAAAATTAGAAACTCAGGGCAACTCAGATACGCCCTGTATTACACATAAAGGAGGGCTTCATACACATTCTGTTCAAATTGTCATTTATTTATACTCCTAGACTCATAAAGGCTATGCACTAAGTGCAAATCCTGCATAAAATTACAAGCAGGGTCATCCATACACCCTTGATGGCACCAATTGCCTCATTCAAATATTGTGAACAAAGTGTAGTTGTAGCACTCATACACAAAGTGCAAAGCCAGGAAAAAATTATAAGTAGGGTCATCCATAGATCCTAGAAGGCAACAACTGGTGGGCCTAATTCAAATATAGAACATTAAAAACACTTTATGTGCTGCTATCAGCTGGTGATGAGTAAAAGTTGGGCCTAAGCCAGACTTTGCTCATTGTTATCAGAGTGCACTTGTTAGCATTTTCTGTTGACAGGCAAAACCATCTGTTTGTTATGACCCCCCTGTGGTCCTAAAAATCCGCTCAGACAAGATGCTAGCAGCAGGGCAGCACAACACCTCCAAGGTATAGAGGGACAGCTCATGCCAGGTGTCCAGCTTTGAGACCCAATAGCTGAAGGTCACAGAGGAATTAGGGAGTATGCTGGTTTGGTTGGCCAGGTATTGCTTGATCATCTTTTAGAACTTTTCCCTCCTTGTCAAAAATACCTGGTCATGAGGGCATGGACGCTGGGAGCGTATCATGAAATTGGCCCAGGCCTTTGACAGTGTAGCTCTGCCTCTGCTGTCAACTGCAGCAGTCAAAGCGTTTTTTGGGAGTGTAATACCACCGTAATGTAACAAAAAGAATGCAGAAGTGTATGAATAAAAATCAAATAAAATCCATAAAAATGTTTCAACGCTTTTTTGGAGTGTTGTATATCACAGAAATGTGCCCCAGACCATGCAATGATGTATGGCTGAGAAATTTAAGTCTGCAAAAATTTTTAATGCTTCTTTCCAATTTTATAAATCACAGGAATGTGACCCAGACCACAGAATAGTTCAGTAGCGTTCAAAATAATGGCAGTCCAATTTGACTAACCAGATTAATCACTGGTTTTGGTAGAAATTATATTACCACATGTCAAACAATTTACCAGTTGGTGCAGTAGATTCTAAGAAAACCAACAGACTCAGCATTCATGATCTGCATGTTTTTGAGTCTGTGCATTTGAATAATTAATTGAAAGGGGTGTGTTCAAAATAATAGCAGTGTGGAGTTCAATTAGTGAAGTCAATTATTCTGTGAAGAAAAAGTTGTGAATCAGGTGGCCCTTATTTAAGGGTGAAGCCAGCACATGTTGTACCAGCATTTCTTCTTGAAAGCCTGAGCCAGGCAAGGCGTATGTGACAATGGCCGGAACCTGGTGGCAGCTCTGAGGCGAGGGAAGCTCACACACGTATTATGCCTAGCCCATGCGCTTAACCTCATGGTTCAGCTGTTTCTCAAAACCTACCCAGAGCTGCCGGCTCTGCTTGTCAAAGTACGCCGCCTATGTGCCCATTTTAGTAGGTCACCTACAGCTTCCGCCGCCTTTGCCTTGTTTCAGCAGCGTTTGCAGCTTCCGGCTCACCGACTGGTGTGTGATGTCCCCACACATTGGAACTCAACATTCCAGATGTTGGGAAGGATTTGTGAGCAGAAGAGGGCAGTTGTTGAGTACCAGCATCAACAAGGCCGTCGGTATTCAGTTCAGACTCCACACATAAGACCTCAGGAGTGGACATGGATGTCAGACATATGTAGCATCCTCCAAAACTTTGAGGACTCCACCAAGATGGTGAGCGGTGATGACGCCATAATTAGCATCACCATCCCGCTTCTCTGTCTTCTGAAACGCTCTCAGCTCACAATCAAAGAGGATGCATTGCAGGCAGAGCACGATGAGATGGAGCAAGGAACTATACGGGGTGATTACACACAGCCCAGCCTCATCTCATCCCAACGTGGATTGGGGGATAATGAGGAAGAGGAGGAGGAGGAAGAACAGGAGCTAGTTTCCTATGCTATAGATGGTACTACCTGCACAACTGTCATACCATCTGTTTAGCGTGGATGGCCTGAAGACAGGGAGAAGGAGGAGAGCATGGTCAGTTGTCCTCTTGGTGAGGACATGGAAGTCTTGCGTGTTAGCAGTCTGGCACACATGGCTGAGTTTATGTTATGCTGCCTTTCCCATGACCCTCGCATTCTCAAAATTTTGGGTGACAGTCATTACTGGTTGGTGACACTTCTATACCCATGCTACAAGGAGAACTTTATACCTCTTATTCCTGAGGTGGACAGGTATGCAAAAATGGGGCTGTAACAGAAGGCCCTTGTTGCGGAACTATTAAAAAAATTCCCATCTGAAAATGCTGGCGGCAGAGGTCACACTTCGTTGGACAACCAAGGAGTACAGGCGAGAGAGACACAACTTCATTCCAGCAGAGGCAGGGGAACACTGTCAAATTTCTGGGAGAATTTTCTCAGCCCCTCCCATCGCACAAGCCCTGAGGTGCGGGGTACTCTCACAAGGAGTGCAAAGTTTGGGAAGATGCTGAGGGAGTACCTTCCTGACTGTACCAATGTCCTCCGTGATTCCTCTGTGCCTTATAAGTATTGGGTATCCAAGCTGGATATGTGGAATGAACTGGCTTTCTATGCATTGGAGGTCCTGGCCTGCCCTGCCGCCAGCGTTTTATCAGAGCGGGTTTTTAGTGCCGCTGGTGGAATTATAACTGATAAGCGCATCCGCCTGTCAACTGAAAATGCTGACAAGCTGACTCTTATAAAAATGAACAAGGGCTGGATTGGGCCAGACTTCTCAACACCACCGAATGATAGCAGCGTAATAAAAACTCAAATCCTGTGTCTTTTCTTGGGAGGTGTATTCACATCCAGACATGGGTATACGCTTCCTGATTTTGGCTATTTGCTCTTGTCCTCCTCCTTCTCCTCATCCTCCACCATCATATCACCAGGGTGACCGTGGTCCGTGATGCAACACCCACATAATTTTTTTAAAGGGTGTTTATGATGCCAGTAAAAAAAAAAAAAAAAATTATACAGTATGTTCATGTATGCCCCCCAGGGGTAAATGTTTGTCAGCCCATACACTTAGTGCATGGGCATTACAAGTATAGGAGGCCCGCTCCTTTCTAATGTGAACATTTTTTTATGAGGCCCTCCTCCACGTCTCTTCCAAGGGGCATTGGAGTGCCTCCCAATATTTGGCAGCCGTTGCATTCGCTGCATAGGTCAACAATATGGGAGACCCACTTCCTAATAATGGGAACAATTTTTCATGAGGCCCTCTACATCTCTTCCAAGGGGTATTGGAGTGCCTCCAAATTTTTGGCAACCCTTGCAGAAACTGCATAAGGAAACACAATGGGAGACCCACTTCCTAATAATGGGAACATTTTTTTATGAGGCCCTCCTCCACGTCCCTTCCAAGGGGCATTGGAGTGCCTCCAAATTTTTGGCAACCCTTTCATTCACTGCATAGGCCAACACAATGGAAGACCCACTTCCTAATAATGGAAACATTGTTTTCAGGAGGCCCTCCTCTAAGTCTCTTCAAAGGGGTATTGGGGTGCATTCAAATTTTCAAAGTGGTATTGGGGTGCGTCCAAATTTTGGGCAGCCCTGCCACTCACTGCATACGCAATAATAGTATAGGAGACCCACTCTTTAGTAATGGGAACAATAAAACATAGCCAGTTGATGGCTCTCTGAGTATAGTCATGGCCGACTGCTGGCCCTATAAAAATAGGCTTTGTGACTTTCAGAGTCCCTCCTTCTTAAATGAAACATGATGTGTCTGATGATATCTCACACACCACATGGCCAGATAAGGTTGTAAAATGTTAAAATAACATTTCCTGGTGAATGCATTTGTCACTGTTGAAAGCAATGCAAAAGTGAAAAAACGCATCAAAAACACTACATGTGAACATAGCCTAAGGTGTGGAGGAGCATTTTTGTTTTTGTATATTTATTGTGCCTTATATACAAGTCATTACCCTGGAAAGGATGTTTCTTAGCATATTTCCCAGGAAAATCTATTTTGGTTTTTCTATGTTTTATTTGTTTTATTGTGAGTCCGTAAAAGTGGAGTAATACCTTTGACAACGTTGTTGACAGCAGTGAATAATGCTTGAGTTTCCCATAGACTTACATTTGGCACCCGAGCATTTCAATTTGCTCGACCCGAGCATCGAGCACCCGAACATTTTAGTGCTCACCCGTCACTAAACTTGAACTGTTCAGTAGTGATGAGCGAGTATGCTTTGTGAGCACCGAGCAGTTACAGCTGCTCGGGGTTATGTGTGAATCACTCCCGTGTGCATGATTTGCAACTGTTTGACAGCTTTAATACATGTGAGGAATGTGTAAGAAATATTCATTCCTCATAAGTATTAAAGCTGTCAAACAGTCGCAAATCATGCAAACGGGAGTGATTCAAACATAACACCGAGCAGCTGTAACTACTGGGTGCTCACTGGGTGCTCACCCGAGCATACTCGGCGAAAAGGTTAACAAAACATACTAGCTCATCACTACTGTTCAGTAAACTTTTGCTGGTTGAAGTGAACTGGGTGTCCCCTGAGTTATGTACTGTGGCTCCTGAAGATGGAGGCCTGGAGACAGAGGAGGTCCATGGCCTACAAATGAGTGTGATACAGCCCACACCTGACAGCACATTGGGACTGGGACACGATTTTACGGTAAAGTACCAGGGTGTTATGGTGCAATAGCTTGACCACTGCTACCGCCCTCGGTCACTTTACAAGTGTATCCTATGTGATGTATATACTGGAGTCTCAGTGTCTCCTATGTGATGTAGATACAGCAGTCTCGGTATCCCCTATATGATGTATATACTGCAGTCTCAGTGTATCCTATATAATGTACTGTATATACAGTAGTCTCAGTATAACCTATGTGATGTATATAGAACAGAGTCTCAGTGACTCATATGTGATACATACAGCAGAGTCTCAGTTTATCATATATGACTAGCTACTGAGCCCGTTCTATGCCCGGGTGGCGAGCATTTTTATTGGTATATGGTCTCCCATGCTGGTATGTGCTGCCCCTATCCTGGTATTTGCGCTGCCCCCATCCTGGTATTTGTAATGCACCCATCCTGGTATTTGTGCTCCCCAATCCTGTTCCTCCATCCTGTTATGTGCTGCCCTCATCCCTATTCTGGTATGCATGGCACGCTTCATCACTAATCCTGGTATGCATGGCAACCCTCATCTCCAATCCTGGTATGCATGGCACCCCTCACCCCCAATCCTGGTATGCATGGCACCCCTCATCCCCAATCTTGGTATGCATGGCACCCCTCATCCCCAATCCTGGTATGCATGGCACCCCTCATCCCCAATCCAGGTATGCATGGCACCCCTCATCCCCAATCTTGGTATGCATGGCACCCCTCATCCCCAATCCTGGTATGCATGGCACCCCTCATCCCCAATCCTGGTATGCATGGCACCCCTCATCCCCAATCCTGGTATGCGTGGCACCCCTCATCCCTATCCTGGTATACATGGTACCCCTCATCCCTATCCTGGTATGCATGGCACCCCTCATCCCAAATCCTTGTATGCATGGCACCCCTCACCCCCAATCCTCGTATGCATGGCACCCCTCATCGCCAATCCTGGCATGCATGGCACCCTTTATCCCCAATCCTGGTATGCATGGCAAGCCTCATCCCCAATCCTGGTATGCATGGCACCCCTCATCCGCAATCCTGGTATGCATGGCACCCCACATCCCCAATCCAGGTATGTATGGCACCCCTCATCCCCAATCCTGGTATGCATGGCACCCCTCATCCCCAATCCTGGTATGCATGTCTCCCCTCACCCCCAATCCTGCTATGCATGGCACCCCTCACCCCCAATCCTGTATGCATGGCCCCTTTCACTTCCAATCCTGGAATGCATGGCGCCCCTCATCCTGGTATGCATGGATCCCTCATCCCTATCCTGGTATGTATGGTACCCCTCTTCCTGGTATGCATGGTACCCCTCATCTCTCTCCTTGTATGCATGGCACCCCATCCCTCATCCTGATATACATGGTACCCCTCATCCCTATCCTGGTATACATGGCCCCTCATCCGAATTCTTGTATGCATGCCCCCCCCCCAGATCCCTATCCTGGTATGCATGGTACCCCTCATCCCTATCCTGGTATGCATGGCACCCCTCATCCCTATCCTGGTATGCATGGCACCACTTATCCCTATCCTGGTATGCATGGCACCCCTCATCCCCAATCCTGGTATGTATGGCACCCCTTATCCCCCAATCCTGGTAAGTATGGTACCCAATCCCTGATCCTGTTATGCATGGCTTCTTCATCCCCAATCCTGGTATGCATGTTACTCCTCATCCCTAATCCTGGTATGCATGGCACTCCTCATTCCTGTCCTGGCATGTATGGTACCCCTCATCATGGTATGCATGGCGCCCCAATTCTAATCCTGGTATGCATGGTACCCCGCATCCCTATCCTGGTATGTATGGTACCCCTCAACCTGGTATGCATGCCACCCCATCCCTCATCCTGGTATGCATGGTACTCCATATCCCTATTCTGGTATGTATGGTACCCCTCATCCTGGTATACATGGCACCCCTCATCCCGATTCTGGTATGTATGGCCTCCTCATCCATCAATCCTGATATGCTTGGTACCCCGCATTCCTATCCTGGTATGCATGGTACCCCTCATCCCTATTCTAGTATGCATGGTACCCCTCATCCTGGTATGCATGGCACCCCATCCCTCATCCTGGTATGCATGGCACCCCATCCCTCATCCTGGTATGCATGGTACCCCACATCCCTATTCTGGCATGTATGGTACCCCTCATCCTCCAATCCTGGTATGCATGGCCTCTTCATCCACCAATCCTGATATGCATGGCACCCAACCCCTCATCCTGGTATGCATGGCTCCCTCATCCCCAATCCTGGTATGTTTGGCCCCCTCATCCCTATCCTGGTATGCATGGCACTCCTCATCCCCCAGTCCTGTATGCATTGCACCCCTCACTTCCAATCCTGGAATGCATGGCACCCCTCATCCCCAATCCTGGTATGCATGCACCCCTCATCCCCAATTCTAGCATGCATAGTGCCCCTCATCCTGGTATGCATGGTACCCCTCATCCCTATCCTTGTATGCATGGCGCCCCATCCCTCATCCTGATATACATGGTACCCCTCAGCCCTATCCTGGTATACATGGCCCCTCATCCGAATCCTTGTATGCATCCCCCCCGATCCCTATCCTGGTATGCATGGTACCCCTCATCCCTATCCTGGTAAGCATGGCACCCCTCATCCCTATCCTGGTATGCATTGCACCCCTCATACCCAATTCTGGTATGCATGGCACCCCTCATCCCCAATCCTGGTATGCATGGCCCCCGCATTCCCAAATTTGATATACATGGCACCCCTCATCCCAATCCTAGTATGTATGGCACCCCTTATCCCCCAATCCTGGTATGTATGGTACCAATCCCTGATCCTGCTATGCATGGCTTCCTCATCCCCAATCCTGGTATTCATGGCACTCCTCATCCCTATCCTGGCATGTATGGTACCCCTCATCCTGGTATGCATAGCACCCCATCTCTCATCCTGGTATGCATGGTACCCCGCATCCCTATCCTGGTATGTATGGTACCCCTCATCCTGGTATGCATGCCACCCCATCCCTCCTCCTGGTATGCATGGTACCCCGCATCCTGGTATACATGGCACCCCTCATCCCAATTCTGGTATGTATGGCCTCCTCATCCCTCAATCCTAGTATGCATGGTACCCCGCATTCCTATCCTGGTATGCATGGTACCCCTCATCCCTATTCTGGTATGCATGGCACCCCTCATCCTGGTATGCACGGCATCCCATCCCTCATCCTGGTATGCATGGCACCCCATCTCTCATCCTGGTATGCATGGCACCCCATCCCTCATCCTGGTTTGCATGGTACCCCACATGCCTTTTCTGGTATGTATGGTACCCCTCATCCTCCAATCCTGGTATTCATGGCCTTCTCATCCACCAATCCTGATATGCATGGCACCCAACCCCTCATCCTGGTATGCATGGTTCCCTCATCCCTAATCCTGGTATGTATGGCCCCCTCATCCCTATCCTGGTATGCATGGTATCCCTCATCCCTATTCTGGTAAGCATGGTACCCCTCATCTTGGTATGCATGGCACCCCATCCATCATCCTGGTATGCATGGTACCCCGCATTCCTATCCTGATATGCATGGTACTCCTCATCCCCAATGCTGGTATGCATGGCACCCCTCACCCCCCAATCCTGGTATGCATGACACCCCTCATCACCCAAACCTGCTATGCATGGTACCCCTCATTCCGCAATCCTGCTATGCATGGTACCTCTCATTCCCCAATCCTGGTATGCATTGTCCCCTCACCCCCAATCCTGGTATGCATGGTACCCCATATCCCTATTCTGGTATGCATGGCACCCCATCCCTCATCCTGGTATGCATGGTACCCCACATCCCTATTCTGGTATGTATGGTACCCCTCATCCTCCAATCCTGATATGTATGGCCTCCTCATTCCCCAATCCTGATATGCATGGCACCCAACCCCTCATCCTGGTAAGCATGGCTCCCTCATCCCCAATCCTGGTATGTATGGCCCCCTCATCCCTATCCTGGTATGCATGGCACTCATCATCCCCCAGTCCTGATATGCATGGCACCACATACTGCTATTCTGGTATGCATGGTACCCCTCATCCCTATTCTTGTATGCATGGTACCCCTCATCCTGGTATGCATGGCACCCCATCCATCATCCTGGTATGCATGGTACCCCGCAGTCCTATGCTGGTATGCATGGTACTCCTCATTCCCAATGCTGGTATGCATGGCACCTCTCACTCCCCAATCCTGGTATGCATGGCACCCCTCATCCTACAATCCTGCTATGCATGGTACCCCTCATCCCCCAATCCCTGGTATGCATTGTCCCCTCACCCCCAATCCTGGTATGCATGGTCCCCTCACTCCCCAATCCTGGTATGCATGGTCCCCTCACCCCTCAATCCTGGTATGCATGGTCCCCTCATCCCCCAATCCTGGTATGTATGGTACCCCTCATCCCCCAAACCTGGTATGTGTGGCCCCCTCATCCCCAATCCTGGTATGTGTGGCCCCCTCATCCCTTTCACGCTGCACACATACAAAAGAAAACCACTTATACTCACCTTTCTTCCCTGTGCTCCAGTGCTGCGGTGTCCTGTTCTGTCGGAGGCCGGGGGAATAGTGTGGTGCTGGAGTACGCACGTGCTCATACCACGCTGTCCGGCGCCATTTTGCTGAAGACACACTGCAAATGTGTCTTCAGTAAAATGGCGCCGGCTAGCGCTATGCACATGCGCTGACTCCGACGCCTTCACTCCTGACCCGGTCTCCGATGAGAAGAATGGCACCGCAGCAACGCTCCTCCTGGTCAGGTAAGTATGTAAGTATGTCACCGGAGATTCACGGTATGCGTTCAGTGTCTTTAGAAATTTACTTAGAAAATTACATATATATACAGTGGGGAAAATAAGTATTTGATACACTGCCGATTTTGCAAGTTTTCTCAGCTACAAAGAATGGAGAGGTCTGTATTTTTTATTGTAGGTACACTTAAGCTCCGAGAGGCAGAATCTAAAAATAAAAAACAGAAAATCACATTGTATAATTTTTAAATAATTACATTTCATTTTATTGCATGAAATAAGAATTTGATACAATAGAAAAACAGAACTTAATATTTGGTACAGAAACCTTTGTTTGCCATTACAGAGGTCAGATGTTTCCTGTAGTTCTTAACCAAGTTTGCACACACTGCTGGAGGAAGGATTTTGGCCCACTCCTTCTCCAAATGTTTTAGGTTTTGGGTCTGTCTCTGGGCAACAATGAGTTTCAGCTCCCTCCAAAGATTTTCTATTGGGTTCAGGTCTGGAGACTGGTGTGGTCACTCTAGGAACTAGAAATCCTTCTTAAGGAGCCACTCCTTATTTGTGTTGACTGTGTATTTCGGGTAATTGTCATGCTGGAAGACCCAGCCACTACCCATATTCAATGCTCTCACAGAGGGAATGAGGTTGTTGGCCAAAATCTCGCGATACATGACCCCAACCATCCTCCCTTCAATACGATTCTGTCATCTTTTCCCCTTTGCAGAAAAGTACCCCTAAAGTATGATGTTTCCCCCAACATGTTTCTTGGTTGGGACAGTATTCTTGGGGTTGTACTCATTTTTCTTCTTCCAAACATGGCGTGTGGAGTTGATACCAAAAAGTTCTATTTTAGACTTATCTGACCACATCACCTTCGCCCATGTCTCCTCTGGATCATCCAGATGGCCATTGGTGAGCTTCAAACGGGCCTGGGCATGTCCTGGTGTGAGCAGGGGACCTTGCGTACCCTGCATGATTTTAATCCATGACGGCATAACTAACAGGAATGGTTGAGACAAAAGTCCCAGCTCTCTTCAGGTCATTGGCAAGGTCCTCCCATGGAGTTCTGGGCTGATTCCTGACCTTTCTCAGAATCATCCTAACCCCACGAGGCGAGATCTTGCATGGAGCCCCAGACCGAGGAAGCTTGACAGTCACCTTGTGTTTCTTTCATTTTCTAATAATTGCGCCAACAGTTGTTGCTTTCTCAACAATCTGCTTTCCTATTGTCCTGTAGCCCATCCCAGCCTTGTTCAGGTCTACAATTTTTTCCCTGGTGTCCTTAGACAGGCTATGGTGGAGAGGTTGGAATTTAATTAAACTTGTTACCTGTATAAAAGACACCTGTCCACATACTCAATCAAACAGGTACATTTAATACAGGCAATGAGTGCAGAGTAGGAAGGCTTCTTAAAAAAAAACTAACTGGTGAGAGCCACAATTCTTGCTGGATGGTAAGTGATCAAATACGTATTTCATGCAATAAAATGCAGTTAATTTTTTTAAAAATCATACAATGTGATTTTCTCCATTTTTTTGTAGATGGGAAAACTTACAAAATCGTCAGTGTATCAAATACTTATTTTCCCCACTGTGTGTATATATATATATATATATATATATATATATATATATATATATATAGCATTTTTATTGGTATATGCTGCCCCATACTGCACCCCATCCTCTTTTGTGCTGCGCCCCATCCTACGCCCCCATCATGGACCGGGGGAGGAGTGTGGCGCTAGAGTATGTGCGTGCCCATAACACGCTGTCCACCGCGCCTGTGCAGTCTAAAGAGGCTTCGGACAGAGGGATGCATCTAGCGTTATATTATAGACATATATATATACATATACATATATGTGACAAAGTCACTGATAAAGTACTGGACGGGAGATATGTTTCACTGAGGCTATTAGCTTCAGTGATTTGAAATCTGGAAGTTTGCTCCAGCACTAGTGATGAGCGAGCATACTTGCCTGAGCATCTCAGTACTCGAGATGCTCAGAGCTTGCCGAGTACTTTCGAGATGCTCGGGCGGATGCTCGGGTCCCCTCCCTGCATATTTGGCGCTATTTAGAGCACCAGTCATGCAGGAATTGTCTGCCACTCACTGTAATGTCACAGCCATGGTGGTTGTGGCATTACAGTGATTGCCCAAATCGATGGGAACAGTGCTCACAGTGAAACATGAAAAGCCGGCAATTCATCAGCGGCATACACCGGTACCCGACAATTTAGAACAGAAAGAATAGAGCATCATACATAGATTAGATAGATAGAAACATGTCAGTCACATATACTGTATAATAAGTACAGTGACAGTGTTGGTTACTGTACTTGTTATTTAGTGTTAAAATAAAGGATTTATTTAAAAAAAAAAAAGTGTTTTTGTCTCTTTAAAAAAGCCGGCCGGCAATTCATCAGCGGCAAACATCGGTACCCGACAATTTAGAACAGAAAGAATAGCGCATCACAAATAGATTAGATAGATAGAAACATGTCAGTCACATATATAATAAGTACAGTGACAGTGTTGGTTACTGTACTTGTCATTTAATGTTAAAATAAAGGATTTATTAAAAAAAAAATTGGCGTAGGGTTCCCTGTCATTTTAGTCCCTAGCGGAGGTTAAGCATAGGGCTGGGGCAGATGTTTGAAGCCTGGGAAGGGGGTAATACCCACGGAGTTTCCCAGGCTACTAATATCCGCCCCCAGCTGAATACCTAGCCTTTACTAGCTATTAAAATGGGGGACCCAAAAAAAATGATGTGGGGTCCCCCCTATTTTCATAGCTAGCAAAGGATAGGCAGACAGCTGGGGCTGATATTAATAGCCCAGGAAGGGTGACATGAATATTGGCCCCCTCCCAGGCTAGAATCACCAGCCGTCAGCTGCCCCAGAAATGGCGCATCCATAGGATGCGCCAATTCTGGCACTTAGCCTCGCTCTTCCCACTGCCCTGTAGCGGTGGCAGTGGGGTAATAGGGCTGGGATTGATGTCAGCTTATAATGCCAGCTGACATCAAGCCCAGGTTAGTAATGGAGAGGCGTCTATAAGACACCCCCATTACTAACCCCATAGTGAAAGTAAAAAAAAAGCACAAACACCCAGAATAAAGTCCTTTAATTGAAATAAAGACAAAATTCTTTAATGTTCTAAATTAAACTCTACTTACCGTCACGCCCATTCTAGCTGAAGCCAACGATCTCCTGCAATAAAAGTAAAATAATAAACCAACCTCATCCTTACCTTTCCATGGTTCCCAGGACGGCTCCAGTTCTGCTACATTGACATGACAGGCTGGATCGCAGCAGATCGCTGCCATCCAGCTTGCCATGCCGCAGACACTGAGAAGCTCCTCAGTGAAGCTCCTCGGTGTCTGGCTGTGACGGCATCCAGATGAGCCGAGTTCATGTCCAATGAACTCAGCTCACCTGATGCACGTCACTGACAGCGTGGGAGAATTCTCCTGCGCATGCGGAGCCGGCAAATGACGTCACCACTTGAGCAGGAGAATTCTCCCATGCTGGGACGGCATTGAGATGGCAGGCTGGATGGTAGCAGATTGCTGCCATCCAGCTTGTCATCCCTCAGAGACACTGAGGAGCACAGGCAATGTCTCTGAAGGATGGAATGCTGGATGGCAGCGTTCTGCTACGATCCAGCCTGTCATCTCAATGCCGTCCCAGAGTGGGAGAATTCTCCTGCTCAAGGGGTGACGTCATTTGCCGGTACCGCATGTGCAGGACAATTCTCCCACACTGTCAGTGACTTGCATGAACTCGGCTCATCTGGATGCCTTAACAGCCAGACACTGAGGAGCGCAAGCATGCCTGCACTTCTCAGTGTCTGCAGCATGGCAAGCTGGATGGCATCGTTCTGCTGCGATCCAGCCTTTCATGCCAATGTAGCAGAGCTGAAGCCGTCCTGGGAACCATGGAAAGGTAAGGATGAGGTTGGTTTATTATTTTACTTTTATTGCAGGAGATCGTTGGCTTCTGCTGGAATGGGCGTGACGGTAAGTAGAGTTTAATTTAGAACATTAAAGAATTTTGTCTTTATTTCAATTAAAGGACTTTATTCTGGGTGTTTGTGTTTTTTTTAACTTTCACTATGGGGTTAGTAATGGGGGTGTCTTATAGACGCCTCTCCATTACTAACCTGGGCTTGATGTCAGCTGGCATTATAAGCTGACATCAACCCCAGCCCTATTACCCCACTGCCACCGCTACAGGGCAGTGGGAAGAGCGAGGCTAAGTGCCAGAATTGGCGCATCCTATGGATGCGCCATTTCTGGGGCGGCTGATGGCTGGTGTTTCTAGCCTGGGAGGGGGCCAATATTCATGGCACCCTTCCTGGGCTATTAATATCAGCCCCCAGCTGTCTGCCTAGCCTTTGCTAGTTAAGAAAATAGGGGGGACCCCACGTCATTTTTTTGGGGGGTCCCCCATTTTAATAGCTAGTAAAGGCTACGTATTCAGCTGGGGGCTGATATTAGTAGCCTGGGAAGCTCCGTGGGTATCACCCCCTTCACAGGCTTCAAACATCCGCCCCAGCAGGGCTGCTTAACCTTCGCTAGAGACTAAAATTACGGGGAACCCTACGCCAATTTTTTTTTTTAATAAATCCTTTATTTTAACACTAAATGACAAGTTAAGTAACCAACACTGTCACTGTACTTATTATATATGTGACTGACATGTTTCTATCTATCTAATCTATGTGTGATGCTCTATTCTTTCTGTTCTAAATTGTCGGGTACCAATGTATGCCGCTGATGAATTGCCGGCCGGCTTTTTTAAAGAGACAAAAACACTATTATTTTTTTTTTTTAATAAATCCTTTATTTTAGCACTAAATAACAAGTACAGTAACCAACACTGTCACTGTACTTATTATATATGTGACTGACATGTTTCTATCTATCTAATCTATGTGTGATGCTCTATTCCTTCTGTTCTAAATTGTCGGGTACCGGTGTATGCCGCTGATGAATTGCCGGCCAGCTTTTTTAAAGAGACGGGTGCTTGAAAATCGGAGGGCACTAGTGTGTTCCAAGTGCCCTGCTATATTTTTCATGCACCCTCCTATATACCCTGACTGCCTGTCTGCCTATATATTCTGCCTGCCTGACGTTTAATTGAGCACTGTTCCCATCGATTTGGGCAATTATTGACCTTCTGCAGACCGACGGGGGTACCGCCAGAAAAATGCTCGAGTTTCCCATAGACTTATATTGGGCTCGTTGCTCGGGTTGACCCGAGTATTCCAATGTGCACGACTCAAGCTTCGAGCACCCGAGCATTTTAGTGCTCACTCATCACTATCCAGTACACTAAGTACTGAGAGGGGTTAATCGGCCATTTTAAGGGCTAGATTATATGTGAACAACTAAAGAGCGGGTGGGAAGCTGTTCACCATATCTCCACCCCATCGTGTGGTCTGGGATATAAATAGCCAGCTTTTTGAGTCATTAGGTGTTCAGTAGGCCAGGAGGGAGGAACTCCAGTGCTGGTGTGTCCTGATAAGGAAAGCTGAACTGGTGAATCTTTGTTTATTCCTTAGCAGGTGGATCCACACAACCAGATGGACTGTGCTGTATGTTATGTTTTGTCTTCCTGTTTTGCCCGAAGGGCCGTGTTTATTTGTACTTTGCACTGGTTTATGCCGTATGTATATAATAAACCAGTGGAAGACTTAAAGAGACAGTGTTGCTGTGTCTACCTGCTTGTGCAGCCGAGTGATCCGATCTACAACAATATACAGTATATATCTTTTTCATTTTATTTTTTTGCCCGGCGCCAAATCTATATAAAGACTAGTGTGTTGCGTCATACAAAATGCAAAGTTTAATTATAAAGTCTTACCATATCCTTTTTCCTCTCCGCAATCTTTTCCTGGAATAAAATAATATTAATTTAGAAACTAGTTCATGGCTGGATTTGAAGCATTTCAACCATTCTCTAGAAAGATCTCTAAACACTGTGCTGCTTATTTCCTCATATAAATAATTTGAAAAGCCACTATGTTTTTCCTTACAATAAGAGGGAGAAAATAGCGAAAGGGAGAAAAAAAAAAAGCGTGCAGCATTGCATCTTAAACTCTATTTACAAATTTACATTGGCAGGCCCCCAGACTGCCAATAGGAAATGATCTTGCATACCTAATTTGCTCTTTTGTTATGACGGGGCTTAGGTTAGTTAATTTCAATTTTCGATTTCAAAAGCTATCAAACATGGCTCAGATGAGAAATCAATTTTTCTCAGCTGCTTGTGTTGTCGTGATGAGGAGGCATGTTATTGGCTGGAGGTCAGTCATGTGACACTAGGAAAGATTAGTTCACCAGACCTCGTGTTGCTACCACCTCAATTACTGGATGCCTCTTGTAATTTAGCTTTATAACACCTAATTTCAAGACAGAACTCATATTTAATTCATGAAAGCTTCCACAAGAGTAATTGTGAAATAAATTGCCATAGAAAATATCCATTTGTGACTCATTGTAATTTGGTATGCTGGTGGCATGCTATTTGTTCTACTTGCTTAACACTTCACAATGAACATTTTCATAAGGAAGATCTCAGATGCCTAATGAATTAACATGTTTTCAATATTCGTTGTACCAAGAAAGTATTTCACCCTTTTCTTATCTGAGACTTTCATCCAATTTTGTCAGAGTCCTTTGCTGTTTAATTTACGAGATTCATGTTATGCTGCCAATAATTAAGACAATGCATGAAAAAAAAAAAAAAACTAAAAGCCTTTCAAAAATGTGGAGAAGTCAACTTGTTATTTCTATAATGGGTGTAGTTTTTATTCTCTATAAAATGACATATAAAGATATGCACAGATTTTAATGCGTTTGTATTCCAAGACTTTTAAAAGGTGTGGATATTAGAAAGGAGCGAAGCAATTCGATGCAAATCAAATTAATGTTGAATTTTTTAAGAATTCGCAGAACCTCAGGTTTTCAATTTATGACTAGTTTTCCGCAAATACACTAAAATGACTGCTGCCATTGTGCACAATGTAGAAGATTATATCAGTCATAAAAGGTTCATATGACCTCGTGGGCAGCTGGGTGGGCTTCTCCATAATGCCTTGCAGCTTTCACATTATACGGCATAGCATTCAATCATTAAGCACTATCACAGCTTGGATAAAGGCACAAGCAGGAAATGCAGCAGCCAATTTGTATTAAATGGGGATAGTGAGATGAATGTGCATTGGGCTCACCCATAATTAGCCCACGGACCAGTTATAAACCTGCGCTGTCAATAATGCAATCTAGGAAACTGGATCTCAGGGCTAGACATTTAAAATTGAAAAGGTGTTTTCTAGTGGGAGTCATCTTTGCTGAATGTGATCCATAAACCCTTTCTCCTACCCTTAAGGAAACAGAAGAATAACTTTTGATGGAAATGTTAAGGCATTTCTGTTATTTTTACATTTTCATTTTATAACTATTTTGTTTATTTGTGTGCTGCTTTATTTTCTCTTTTTATACCTTTCCTTGTAAGCACTGTATTTTTAATATTAAAGATTACAATTTTAGTAAGTTTGGCCTTTGTATGCTCTAAAGAATCCATAGCCATGCAGAGAGCATGTGGCCTTTTGACTATTGGACAGTAATATACAGTGGTGGCCAAAAGTATTGTCAGATAACACTCAGTTTCTTCCTGAAAATGATTGCAATCACAAATTCTTTGGTATTATTATCTTCATTTAATTTGCTTGCAAGGAAAAAACACAAAAGAGAATGAAGCAAAAATCAAATCATTGATCATTTCACACAAAACTCCAAAAATGGGCCAGACAAAAGTATTGGCACACTCAGCCTAATACTTGGTTGCACAACCTTTAGCCAAAATAACTGCGAACAACCGCTTCCGGTAACCATCAATGAGTTTCTTACAATGCTCTGCTGGAATTGTAGACCATTCTTCTTTGGCAAACTGCTCCAGGTCCCTGATATTTGAAGGGTGCCTTCTCCAAACTGCCATTTTGAGATCTCTCCACAGGTGTTCTATGGGATTCAGGTCTGTACTCATTGCTGGCCACCTTAGAAGTCTCCAGTGCTTTCTCTCAAACTATTTTATAGTGCTTTTGGAAGTGTGTTTTGGGTCATTGTCCTGCTGGAAGACCCATGACCTCTGAGGGAGACCCAGCTTTCCCACACTGGGCCCTACATTATGCTGCAAAATTTGTTGGTAGTCTTCAGACATCATAATGCCATGTACACGGTCAAGCAGTCCAGTGCCAGAGGCAGCAAAGCAACCCCAAAACATCAGGGAACCTCCGCCATGTTTGACTGTAGGGACCGTGTTCTTTTCTTTGAATGCCTCTTTTTTTTTCCTGTACACTCTATATTGATGCTTTTTGCCAAAAAGCTCGACTTTTGTCTCATCTGACCAGAGAACATTCTTCCAAAACGTTTTAGGCTTTCTCAGGTAAGTTTTGGCAAACTCCAGCTTGGCTTTTTTATGTCTCGGGGTAAGAAGTGGGGTCTTCCTGGGTATCCTACCATACAGTCCCTTTTCATTCAGACGCCGACGGATAGTACGGGTTGACACTGTTGTACCCTTGGACTGCAGGGCAGCTTGAACTTGTTTGGATGTTAGTCGAGGTTCTTTATCCACCATCCGCACAATCTTGCGTTGAAATCTTTCATCAATTTTTCTTTTCCGTTCACATCTAGGGAGGTTAGCCACAGTGCCATGGGCTTTAAACTTCTTGATGACACTGCGCACGGAAGACACAGGAACATTCAGGTCTTTGGAGATGGACTTGTAGCCTTGAGATTGCTCATGCTTCCTCACAATTTGGTTTCTCAAGTCCTCAGACAGTTCTTTGGTCTTCTTTCTTTTCTCCATGCTCAATGTGGTACACACAAGGGCACAGGACAGAAGTTGAGTCAACTTTAATCCATGTTAACTGGCTGCAAGTGTGATTTAGTTATTGCCAACACCTGTTAGGTGCCACAGGTAAGTTACAGGTGCTGTTAATTACACGAATTAGAGAAGCATCACATGATTTTTCAAACAGTGCCAATACTTTTGTCCACCCCCTTTTTTAGGTTTGGTGTGGAATTGTATCCAATTTGGCTTTAGGACAATTCTTTTTGTGTTTTTTCATTGAAGACAAATTAAATGAAGATAATAATACCAAAGAATTTGTGATTGCAATCATTTTCAGGAAGAAACTGAGTATTATCTGACAGAATTGCAGGGGTGCCAATACTTTTGGCCACCACTGTATATTATGGAGGACTCATCACCCCGTGTGTTGCTGTGTGGTGGTGTATTGTGTATCCAGGGTTTGTGGGGTATGGTAGGGTGAGATTTCTGCTCACTTTATATCCTACAACAGAGATTGAGTGCAGGATTGAGTATGAGGAAATAAATTAACCCTTGCAGTCACGTAGGATGTGGAGGACATTATTCAAATGCCTAGTCGGATTATTCGGGGTAGTAGCATGGTGGCAACTGGCAGTTACGCTGGTAGGGGTAATAGTAGTATCAGTCATCGTTTTAGCGACACTCTCAATTAAGGCTAATCTAGTGGTGGGAATCACTACCTTGGGCAAGGAGCTCAGGGCATTTCCCACAATGAGATAACTATCAGCTGGGTCAGGGATGATAATAATGATGGTGACCTATACAGAACCTGGGAACTAGTTTGAGGAATAAGGTGGATATGTCATCAAAGGAGGAAGGTGGCGACATCAATAATAGAGAGTGGAGCTGACGTCCGGCCAAAACATCACAAGAGTTCATGGTGTTAAAATGGCCTTCAGTTTCCTCAGATCTTAATTTAATTGAGCATCTCTGTGATATTCAGTAAAAACAAGTCCAAACTCTGGAAGTGCTATTTCACAAGGGACTCCTTGAGAAATCTTGTGGAGTCCACGTCTCAATAAGTCAAAGCAGTTTTGGTAGCACTAGGAGAATATGGGTTTGCTCTATACTCTTTTTACTATCTAAGATTCTATATTTATATTATATGCAGTTACAATATTTGCAGATACTTAGACTAATTAACTCTCAAACTGCATTTTTCTACATTGTGAAAAAAAAATCTCTTTAGCACATTTATGAATTTCAAATCACACCCTTCACAATGTAAAATGTAAATTATAGTAAACTGACAATGTCTAATTTGCTTCATATGTAGTCCAGAAACATTAAGGGTTTGTAAACACAAAAACTATTCCACATTAAAAAAAATCATTCACATTAACTTAATGTGTATGACAATTATTCTCATTCTAATGGAAACCAGCACAGTACTTGCTGTGGTCTCCTGTACTGTACTACTGCACAGCCCTGAGCCTAAACTTAATGACAGCAAAATATGAATGAACAACATTAAAATGGACCTCAGATGTGACCATAAAGGGGGGCTCCGCTTACCGCTCACTCGAACAATCACCTACCGCAATAGGCCAACAATGAGCTAAGCGCATCCCACAGATGGTCCCCACATCCATGCCACACTTTACGCTGCCACTGCTTACCGTTTTACTAGGCCATTGAGACACCTGCATTGGGTGGTACGCATGCATACTGTTTTGAGCTTTGCAGAGGTACCCAGCAAGACTGGCACCAAACCAGAAAAGGCGCAGCCACAGATGCACTTGGCACAAGATGCCCAGCTAGGCAAGCCCTTGAGGGCCAGGAATACTCTTCACCCAGCTCCCAGTAAATGGAAGGGGGACTTTGGCAGAGCCCTTCCCAGGCCCAGGCCGGACAGCTGGCGTCTGGTGACACGGCTGGTGCCTAGTCAAGAACCAGGTGAGTACCTCTGTAAGAACCCCAGGAAGTGAAACCAGAAAAGAAAATGAGAAAACCCCTGAAAAGATAGCAAAACTAATGCAACACTAATGCTAGCACCACTCACCACCACAGCACACAGATACTGCAATAAACAGCAAATCATTGAACAGGCAGTAGGATTAGAAAGCCTGCCTAATGATCAGGTGAACATAATCCCACCACTGCTTAGTGCCAGACAAAACAGTGTCCTGCATTGCCTGGCAACCTGGGGAAATCAGTGAGAGGCAGGGTGTCCCGCATCCTAACACATCCTACAACACCAGAAAGCAGTGCTCCATAAGATTGGGACAGTCTCCATGCACACGTATTAGCTCCGCCTCCAGGGTCAGGACAATGGCGGAATGGCGGTTAAATGAGACCGGAGTAGCGTCGTACTATACCTGCTACATTCCCAGGTGGGAGCACAGAATCACGATTCCTGACACTTACCCAGCTTTCCCAAGCTTCTGAACAGTTCGCTACTTGCACTCTGGCTACAAGGTAACACAACCAAGCTATTTTCTCTCATAGAGATCGTTGGTACGCTAGAACAACGAGGGACAAACTTATTAAAAGTTTTCCTTAATATACAAAAATAAGTACAGTGTTTAAAAAGATTACAAAAGATGGAATAATAAATGGACATACATAATGACAAACCAGTATAAAACAAAATACACATACATCTTACAAATTGGATCCGTGGGCACTTATGGTGGAGGAGAACGATGCTGGAAATATTGTCACGCAAGGTGTGGGAAAGACAAAGTGCAACACAAAGGAAAGAAGGGGAGGAAGTCCAAACACTAGGGAAAGGGGGACTGAAGACCCCTAGGCAGATCTAAAATCACTCTGCCTACCCTACCATCCCCATATTGGTTCCACACCAATCGTCAAGCAGGACCCTAAACCCTGTATGTCCCTAAAGCTTGGCCCTAGATAGGGAGAGGGAGAGGTGAGCACTGATCAGGCCCAACTACAAACTAAATACAACAAGGTAGACAAACAAAGGGGATTAACTTAGCTTGAGCAAACACCAGAGGAGAAACGCCAATACTTGTATCTCCTGTGGTCTGAAACTGATATTCGTTAGATGACAAGTTACAAAGGGTTTCACCAGACCCTCTCTCCTCCGTCTACTGAGGTAAGAGGAGAATGGCTGATTAGATTTAATTTTAATCCAGTTTTAGCCTTCATTTCTGCTGTGGGTCATAGTTTCCACCAGAAAACTCCTAGAGAAACAAAATGGCTGCCATCTTACTGAACATCCTTCAAGTATTCTCTACATGTCACACATGAATGTGATATATGCATAATTCAGGGAGATATTGCATTCTTGTGGGTTGTCAGCTACCAAAATTTTGCAATTTTACCCACAGATGCGAATATGCTCTCCTTTCATGGATATATCCAAGGATTCTGTAAAACTAGAATTATAATTAAAAAAAACCTTAAAATATTGTTTTACCTTATCCTGTCTACGGAATACAGACAGAGTGGCTGCACAAGATGAAAGCAATAATGCCCCTGCATTTAACATCTATGTGCCAATGGTGGCATGCAGGGACACATCTGCTGGCCCAAATGGTAATCCAACATTGACAGCTACCTGTTAATTACTTCGTGTACATACTTCATGTCTGCTTTTCATCAGATATGTAACTAACAAATTAAAGCTGCACTCTATGATGCTATACTATGCAAAAATTGAATATATGAAATTGGAATTGCATTGATATTCTAGATTAAAATTAGAATTAAAATGAAGATTCTTTGGGCATAAATTGGCCAATTCATGTGTGTCCAACAGCCATTCACAAGGCGACCTTCCTTGCTGGGACCCTAACCTAATAGGATACCTCTCCTGGGCTGATAGCCTACAATTGTATTGGTAGGTAGGATCAAGCTGTGATTAAAACCACCATAGACTGATGGGTGGAGTGCTTGATCAGAAAGCCTGTGTATTCAAACTTCCAACCCTCACTTCCAAACAGAGGTGTGAACAGGTGCAAGCTAAAAAGGTTCCCAGCAAAGAAGGTCACCTTGTCGCTGGCTATTGGGCACACATGAATTGGCCAATTTATGTGCTAAGCATCTTCATCTTAACTTTTTTTTCTATAGCAGCAATGCAATTACAATTTCATATATTCCATGTTTGCATACTATAGCGTCACAAAATGCAGCTTTAATTTGTTAGTTACATACAGAAGAGGCCCTAT